>NC_059479.1:6405061-7045567 GCF_018139145.2 Gymnogyps californianus
AACCAGCACATTCACCACATCTTTTCTATTAATCTGTTCTGGATTCTGTCTACCTCTGTGAGCACCACAGACCATCCTTTTCAACTATTGCAAAGCCAGTAACATATAAAGAACAGTACTACAAATATGCTTTTTATTATCCAATCATTAAAAAGCTGTTACTTAGCATTCAAGCATTCTTAAGATGATACCATAGAGTGTTTTCTGAGAGATTCAAACCAACTTCATAACAGCACTACATTTCTTTTGCTCTCTTACACTTCACATTTCTTACTGTGAACCAGAAGAACGCTTCCTGTTTTCAGGTCTACAGACAGTCAACAGCAACTCCTGAAACAACTGTGAATGTCCACTACTGTTAAAAACTTACTTCACAAAGGGAAGATTGGTGTTTATGAACCCATACAAAATTAGTGCAAACACAATTCCTGGATTCCTCCCTTACAGAATTCACGCTGGTTTCTGAGGAAGCCCATCAAGCCACTCTCTTGAAAGCCTGGAAACCAGCCGATGGTCCTCTAGCTCACTTCAAAGTCTGCAACGTGGTACTGCCTTCATCCGTTCTGCTCCCCCCTTGCAGGGCAATGGGAGTTGCAGTACTAATGCAACAAGCTGGTTGCTTCCCTAGAAACACAGTCCTTACAACACACCTTCTACTCTTCAAACTGCTACAGCACCAGTTTACTCGTTTTTGGCTCTGATCTACTTACAAACACTTCCCACTTCAAATTTCAGCTGGTATCACCAGGAGAGAAAGACAACATACCCAACCAGGCTGTTTTCCCACAACTGAAGTTCCCAAATAAGCTTACAATGGCTAATAAACACACTTGTCTGTGACACTGAAGAACCACGTGAAAGCTATCCAGAAGAGTCACTCTACAAAGCTGTAAATAAAACTTTTTTACTAATAGCTGTATTTCTTCCTTCTGCATGCTGCTGAGTCATGCTGTTTACAGATACAGGTATTGTGACATGCTTAGTAGAAAGCAGTTGGGAATCAATCGTCTTAAATTTGTTAACTGTCCCTTGTGACTTGTCTCAATGAAGAGCCAGTAAAGAGCTACATGCATTTAGTCTATTTAGATTATTTATAATAATTTTCAATAAAAATAGATTGATGAAAATCTAAGATTCAATGAAATACTCATTCTCATCTGAATCAACAGAAAGCAGGTGAAACATTTTAGCTCATGTTGAACAAGGCATTGCCTGAAGTTATCAAAGTGGTATCTATGTATCTAAAGAAATAAAGCAATCCTTAGTTTAAGTAAGAACAGCCAGGTGCTTTCCTGGACAGGGAAGATCATATTTCAGGATAAAACACTGAATCCGTCTAGACTCTGAAAAACATTTTGAAGTGGAAAACCACCTGTGAGAGTTAATATCCTCTGTGAAGAAAGGAAATCTAGAAGGGTGTTGTGAGAATCTTGAAGCGCAGTCTCTAAAAGCCATCCTCTGATGACAGCAGCTCAAGGGAAACGTTACCTTACATGTGAATTCCTTAGAAAGGCTTCTGACTAGCATCTGTCCAACAGATGCAAGTTGAGGTGCACAAACACTGAAAGCCTAGCTGCTGCTTTGTCAATAAGTCCACTTCTGATGTAACCTCAGTGTAAGTAGTTCAAGCACTGTTCCCTTCATTTCATCACCTGTATCTTTCATAGACCTTTTTAACCGCAAGCCTGGGGTGTTTTGTTAATGGGTTTTGTGGTTTGGTTGGTTGGGCAGGGCTTTTATTTCAGTATAGCTTAAATAACTGTTAACTCTGAGCCTAATCAACAAGCTTGCAAAGTCAGAGCATTGCGTACCTTGATAAATAATCTCACTTGTGTCGCCTATTCTCTGCTGTATCCTAAGGGCAACAGAATGGGCCCTGTTTCACCTACACTGGGCAGACAGAGTTGGTGCAGCAATCAGCAGTAATCAGGAAAGTTCTCTGTAAGAACGTGTCACAGTCACTTAAAAATGCATTGTGTGCTGTTCCCAGAAACAGTCTTTAGCAAGGCTGAAAAAACATCAGTGACCTGAAAACAAATAATTTAAAAACACCTTTAAAGTTTAAGTAATATAATTTATATTTTAAATTGTTTAATGATTAAATACTTATTAAGCAAATAATTAAAAAATCATTAAAAATGTTTGTACTGCATTCCACAGTGTCTGTCCCTAGCCCAAAGACTGCTAGTTTCTTACTGCTGTGAGGTTATCCTATCTTCATTTAAGAATCATGCTATCTCAAAGATGATGAAAAATGAAAACAACTGGACCACGTATTAGTGCATTTCCCATAGATGGTTGGGGTTAGGTTTTTTGTTTGTTTGGGCGTTTTTGTTTGTTTGGTTCTTTTGGGGGGTTAGGTTGGTTGGTTGTTTTTTTTGCAGTGGCACAATAGCTTCCCTGTAGCCCCATTTGCCATAGAGGGCTATTGGTTGCTAGGCAGTGAGTATCCAATCTCAAGCCTTTACCAGAAGTGCTCATCTCAAAAGTACACTAGGTCAAGCAATAGTCACTTGCCCACTAGACAACTGTTGAGAACAAGCCAAAAGCAGCTCAAGCTCAGACCAAGCCCAGAAAAGTCCCAAGAACTTGCACTGGCAGGTCGCTGCAAGGCATGCTGCTGCCTACTAGTAATGGCAAAAACATATTTACCAGGCTACACCATATCGTGAGTACTGGGTACAGTTTTGGCCTCTGCCTCAAGAGGATACAGCGGTGGAAAACATGGGCAACTAAACTGATCCAAGGGCATGGAACACAATTGCTTTTACAAGGGATGGTTGAAAGGCTAGATCTCTTCCATCTGGAAAGGACAAGGCTGATGGGGATATACAATTAACATTTTCAAAATCATGAAGGCGACATATCCATCCGAATACAGAACTGTTACTTGTATAATCCTGCACTACCAAAACACACAGTAAAGGGAAGAGGTAGAGATGTGTCTAACATCCCTAATATATCAAGCGTGGATGCAGAAGGACTGTGAGGAGAATGGATAACCAAAAGTGACTAGGCTCACACAGTCGCCCTAAACAGTGTTAGTCTAAAATGCCACTGTTGGAGATCAAATATTGGCCTACGTGGACCAATGTACCCAGCAGGTCAGTTCTGTTCTTAACAATTCAAGCTGTATGACAGAAGAGGGAGATGTCCTTGGGCTAAATATATTGTTCATGTGCCACCAGGTCAACTCCAGACACTTCTTCCCTGTGGGATGATTCTGCTCTCTCATCAAATCATGGATGCACCCCTGTCTCATAACAGAGTGGTACAGCAAAGGCAGAAGCAGGCTGCTACTGCTGCCAGAACAATTAATATAGCCCATAGCCAACCCCAAATTTCTTGACAGCAAAAAAACTGCAGGCTAGATTAACTGCATGCTCTGGAGTAGCTGATGAGCTGTTGGTGGGCACCACTGAATCTGTAGACCACTTGAACAGGTTTATCCTGCATAAGGGCAGAGACCTGGAACTACCCATGTCGGAGATCACATCATTCTGTGAACACATCATTAACTGGCACTTAATTCAAAGGTAGATTAGACAGCTTCTCAAGGACCAACTAACAGAATTGCCTTGGGTATGCTGGAGTTAATGCTGATAAACCATGAAAGCCTTGTTAATGAAAGAAGTCTGTGTTAATCATGATAGGAAACAAACAAACAGCTCTTATCCTTTTGAGAATCACTCCCACAAATACACTGCCGCTCACAGGGAAAAGTCAGCCTTTTCTCATCTCCAAGGGAAAGATTTAAATGCTCAGAAGCTCAGCTCACTAACTGTTTAACATTATCTTAATGCAGTGTTCACATTTTTTTCCATACCATAAAACTATCCCCATCTTGAGTTATACAGAATATACTTGCATATTATCCAAAATATTGTTATAAATTTTCTTTTCCTTATCAATATTTAGTTCTTTTAAGAGATATTTGAACAGGTATGAACAGGATACACTTCCCTTTCTTTGGCAGTGATAAATATGCATTTTTAAAAAAAAAAATCTATTACTGAACTACAGCACAAATCAATCCATTCTTACTTTACTTACTAGGTACACTAAGTATTTGCAACCTTCACATCATCCAAGGAGAAACAGCTCCATCTAAAGGTTAATTGGCTGCATATTCTCCTGCCTTGTGTTCTCCTTTTTCACATTAGCTATGTCACAAGCATAACAAACATCAGTAGAAGTAGCATGTTCATGAAAGTTAGACAGTGAAGGACATCAATTGGAAGGCCATGTCCTAATGCTGGGGAGAAGCCGATTTCCCTACCTCAACAGAAACTTGACACCAGAAGACTCGTTAACATCTTGTTCTTCTTTGAATAACCTCACACATGTTCATCTTCTCAGTTTACTTATGTTTTCATGGTCCCTGCTGTATTAACCGACTTTTGGTTTGCAGTTTACAATCCAATATCACATACAAACAACAGTCTTCAATTTTGAATCGATTTTATCATGAAAACAAGAACCCCAAATCACTTTTAAGTGCCCTGTCTTTTAAAGACACCCAGAAACCTCTTATCTTTTGAACAAACAGCTTTCAGAAACACATTCCTAGCTGTAGCGATGCTGATCTTTGAAAAATTGTCATTTAAGTGTATACTACCTTCATCAACCAACAGCTTTTTACTCATCCTTATAATGGTACCATGAAGTTCATTCTCAAGATAGTGTAACTGCATTTGCCAACATTAAACCCGGAAAGTTACTTTTTACTCATTTCACAGTACAGTGAGTTAGCCACAGCTAAGAATGAAATAGGAAATTATTTTATATAACTTTAAGAATATTCTGATTAAAGGTTTCTAAATTCTTTTTAGGCTCTCATGTCTATGTAATCCTGAGCACAATTTGTGCACACTGTCAAAGCAATAGCAATGTTTTAATAAAGACGTTCAATGAGGATGAAGTACTTTGGGACTGCAGCCATAATTACCATCATAATTGGCATTAAGTTAATAACGATGACAAAACCCAAGCTTTTCAGAGCAGAAATCAAGAAGTGATCGTTATAGCTATACAGTGTTTATTGAAGTGCTATTCTTAATCTAGACAGAGCATTAGGAACCAGAGAGGAAAAACCTGATTATATTCCAGGTAGCAAAATATTCTCAGTGGATACAGTTACGCTCAAAGCAAATTCAGCAGTACAAGTTCTGATTCCTATCTGGGATTTAGCCATACTTCAGCTATATTCAAGATAGGACTGCTTTGAATCTACTTCTGCCTTACTCCAGTACCATTTTATTCCATAATTTCTATAATAATCTTGATAAAATATATTTACTTTCTGTAATTTATTGAACATAATTTAGAAAATAGTAAATTGAGAAATAACACAGCCAATACTGAAAGTTCTTCTGGACATTTCCTTGATTGCACGGGATGAAAAAAGACTACAAACCAAATCATTTAGGGTTTTAGCATTTACCTAAGCTATCAAGTTAGCAGTCTGGTTTGGTGTTTGGGGTTTTTTTTGGTCAGTGTTCCTGGTCCCCATAGTGCCACTTTCCCTCGTCCTAAATCTGTAGCATTCCTGCTATTTATCTTGTATCACAGCATCAGATTCTTACAATCTGACCCTATGCACCAAACCTCACAGTAATTCGTCTTCATCTCTTCTCCTTGGGGAGAGAGCTGGCTTTCTTTATAACATAGAGACTGAAATTTTAAATCTAATGAAGTCTACTTACAGTATAAATTTCATATTGATTAACGATAATAAGGATAATAGCAGCACCCAGAGGCACCCAGAAGAGTCCAGCAGGACTAATACCAAACCAGACACAGTGAACAAGACAGTAATCCTTGTAAGCTCATCTCATGTTTCTCGTAACTGGCTTACTTATCCCATTTGCAAGTTTATTCATGTAGCATTCAGAAGACATTTCCTGTACATCATTTTGGACTATTCCACAGAGGCAAAGAGGTACATAATTTAGTATAGCCACTCCCCTTTTTTACCACATCTACCTGCAGCATTGTGATGGCTTTAAATGGAATTTTAGTTACAGACCTACCGATGTGCATCATATTTCCAGGAAGAAAACCAGGAGTGACACTGTGTCATCCTAAGAGATGTTAGTCTCTCTTCTGACCAAAAGATGTAAATTCGTTGCTAGTAGTAGTAGTAGTCATCTTTAAGCGACAGCATTTCAAGATGTGTAACTGTAAAAATTTACACAACAAAAAAAGAAGTCAACCAAAATAACAAGCCATAGAATTATTATTTTTTTCTAGCACACACATAAAATTTAGGGGGTTAGGAGTTTTTTTTTCAGATTTTTCTTCAGTTTCTGCTCTATGACTGAAGGCAAGCAGCGCAGGGACTGTCTTTACAGGGCTCCCCACATGGACTAGACTTCATCCTGTTCACATTATCTAAGAACAGAACTGCCCTGCTAGGTCAGACCAATGACCCACGTAATCCAGTACTCTTGTCTCCAACTAACAGCAGCACAGTAGAGAAATAAGGGTTGGGAATAGGACACCTGGCACCCAAATTCTCATCAAAAGCTTTTACACATTACCAAAATACCCTCTTCAAAAATATCAACAAACAAAACATAACAGACCACTGATTTCTTGACTAAACAGTATCAGCAACAATACTTTCAGATTTCAGAATTTATCGAGATAAATCCAACAGACTTTTACACCAGCTATCACTGACTCTTGTTTTGTCCCTTAAACAAATACTACTTGGTTCACATCTTTTTTTGCACAGGACTCAATACCTTCAGCAGCAGTTCTATACGATGCTTGTGATTGAATAATCCTCTGCAAGGAACTAACGTGGCCAGCCTAACCTTTGCATTACACAGAATCTGTAACCCAGCGTAATGGTATACAAGAGAGACACGGACAATGAAAGTAGAACAGTTTGTTGATCTGATTTAATCTCTTTACATATCTACCACACAGTGTCCGAGACCAGTTCTGGAAATGTCTGTTTTATCTATGACAGTGCTATCAGTCTATGCTTTTCACTGTAACCTTGCTGCTGGTTGGTGGGAGTATGAATATGGCAAAAGCAGGTACCATGAAGAGTGGATTTTTGCTTTGCTTCCATTTACTTATTTTCCAAATATATGACAGAGCCAAACGGTAATCCTACCACATCAGTAACAAGACCGCACGTATGCTTTGTGCCCCTCTCTGTATCCCCATTCCACCAATGGTTGTTCTGCGGCAATCAATATAGGTGGCCAATAAATGCTAGTTCTCTTTTGTACTAGCTGTTAAACATTAAAAAGTACTTTATCTCTAAATTTATCACACTGGCAGAAAGTCCAGCCTGAATACCAAGAATTGGCATGGGGGGAGACGGGTCAGAATTGATCAAGATGTTTCATGAAGATTTTTCAATAAATACAATTCTAACTTAAAATACTTTAAAGCATTCTTCTGCGTCTGTCGGATTTCTGCGTTCAAAACAATCCTTTAGAAAAAAAGTCTGAGACACTGTATCCTAGAGAATTTTTCCAGAGACTGCTGTGCTTGCTTCTGTTATTGTTCATCAATTCTGTAAAAATATTAGTAGCTACAGTCACAGTTCAAAGCATGACCTGTGGTTTTTCTTCTGTCAGAGGTGGGAAATAATCTCGATGCCATACTTGCAATAATAGGAATCCTAGTAGCTTAAATAAAGTTTCCACTCTCCTTCCACACCTTCAATTTTCTTTAGATTTCACAATTTGTCTGACCCATCACTGAACTGGGAGCTGTGGCTCCATGTCCCACTTGGTTCTGCGAGAACCTAATTAGATTAAGCCCCAGCCGGGTCCCCCAGCAAGTTCATGGGAGTGCAAATCCTCACTTAATGCCTCTACTTCTGCTGGCAGCCGTGGACAGCCTCCCCAGAGGATGGAACTCCTCACAGACCACAGCTGGAGTCCGTTCCAGCCTTGTAGGTCAACCAGGAGAAAGAAACTTCAAGACTAGCCCATACAGAAAAGGTTCCTCTATCACATCCCTTTCCCAGCACAATGTATTTTACATTTTACAGGAATGTATTTTAGGTTGGCAAAGGCCTTTTTGCCATGACTACTGAGACGTGTTGAAGGGTGCTACAGCTGATGCCTGCTAACCCAAAACGAGTCCTCCAGGAGGGAGCACTACTTTCCTACCTCCTGCATCATCCCTCATCTAGGTCAAGCCAAACCGTAACATTACAAATAACTTCTTTCCAGATTTTTTCTTTTTCCCCCCTGACTCATGCAAGTCTACAGCTTAATTTCCCAGCTATCTCAATAGGGTGCCATGTAATCCAGTAGTCTTAAAACGTAAGTCCTAAGCCATTTAAAGCTTTATGAATAGAAGGCCGTAAGTATTTCAGAGCTTTATAAATCAAAAACTAGTAATGTGTTCTAATGCTCTTAAAATGTTTTGCGGAAGAAAATAACAAAACCTTTTCAAAATATGTATTTTTTCATTTTACAAAGAAAAGATTGTGAATGACAGATTTATATCAGGTACAATGCAATGCATACAATTACAAAGTGAAGCACTATAAAATTATAGGAATAAAAACTGAGTAGCTGATTAATAAACAGTAAGATTAAACAACTCTTCTCTGTTTAATACAAGTTCACAGTCTGATCCCACATACAGCTATGTATTGACTGCACGCATTTCTTCCCTGTTTAGCCACATACTTAAATCACATCAACTCCTATGGTATTATAATACATCCTATTACTAGTGCCTAGACAACATAAAAAAAAATTACTGTATCTCATAAAACATTTTTTTAGGGCTGCTCATGTTAAACCTAAACATATCCACTTGAAGGGTTTGCGCCTTGCTTTGAATAAAAATATTGTGTGTTGGTTTTTAAACTCAATTTTTAAGAAAATCATTTCTCTTTAAACAGCCACCTAAAAATTGTTTGTACAACATTTGTGACTACATTGTCTATTCTTAAAAAACCCACAAAACTATTAAAATAATCTGTGAGTTAGATCAGTAACAAATTGCAAGTTCCTAATATTCTAACAAAAAATGCAATTCAACTGCTTTGAGGAAGTAATTTTCCACTTGTGTAAGCATCAGGTTGATGGAGAGTTAAATGTTCAAGCTAGTTGACAAAGAAAGAAAGATTGTCTGGAATTCCTTCCCTCCTGCAAACAAGCCTGAAATTGGAGATATGCAATATGCGATTAGGATAATGTACATCAGCTAGAAAAATAATAAATTGGCAAATTAAGGTGCTGAGCATCAGACAGGAAAGATTTATACTCTGCACATAACGAGTGCTACAATTGGTCAACGTAATTGTAATCAGTAATAAGAACTGTCAGAGAAGTGTATAAATACTGGTTTAGTCTTTTTTAGTTCAAAGGTAAATAGTCAACTAAGATGAGTCATTTTCACCTGATGTTAGATTTGTATCAGATTTTTATTTAATAGATTATTCTCCTGTGACTTTACTATCCATTCCAGAGATCACATTATTTTAAGATCTTTAAACAGCTTTCTTCTCTTTTGGAAACAGGAACAAATTGCTTCTACAGAAAAACTGATTAATTCAGGCTTTGCCAGTAGATTCATGCTTCACTTTCTTATTCCTTCTTTAGGTCTCCTGCTGGTCCCACACTGAGTTAAGGAACCTTGATTTTTATAGACTATTCAACTCCAGTGAACAGCTAGCATACTGTGCACACAGTCTGCATAAAACATTCATACATCAGAATTAAAGTCTTCTACTAAATCCTTTATTTGAGTTCAGGACGTCTCTTCTCAGAGATTTCACAAACATTAAATGTTTTCTTCGGAGTACCTCAAGAAATTCTACGTGCAATTGGTTCAGTCTGCACACTGATTCATAATCAAGATAATACATGGACTCATATTCCCTTGTCCCCTTACTTGTAGGGCAATAGTAAATAATCAGAATTACACTGTGCATCGTAAGTCTGTAGCTTTCCCCCCTCGCCCCCTTCAGAGCTTCAAGTAAAAGTCAGTAGCCTCTGCATTCACAAAAAATTAGAGCATAACTCTCCATTACCTTGAATATCTACATTAGAGCAGCAGAACAAAAGTGGTACTTTAGGAAAGTGGAATCTTAACAAAAGGTATCCCTTGAAAAACAATACATCAAGATAGAGGAATTAAACACCTCCTAGATGTAGCATCTTACTCTTCAACTGCTGTCTAGGCACTTGATCAAGCCCTGGCTGCATGTCAAATGTAAGTACCGCCTCCACTTAAAACTGAATCCTTAAAGAGATGTGTTAATCATTACTGTTCCCTCTATCATGAGTGAAGAGCCAATCATCATTACAGTACCAAAACACTTGAAAAGGTAGCTAGGATGTAATCATCAGATATCATTTCCTTCCCCATATGAAGAAGAAAAACATCTCTTACACACTGTATCTTACTATGTGCCACTAAAGCACTTCCAGCTCTCTGGAACCTACTCAAACATTATTTTCAAAGTATACCCAACTACGCCAAGTTAGCCGTGATCACACCTCAAACAGTACTTTGGAGATGACTTTAAATATTGCTTAAAAAAGTGATTTCCATCTGCAGACAGATCATGAATTCCTGCGCAAAATTATCCCCAAATTGCACCTTGACACTATTTACATAGATTTTTCCACAACAACAACAAAAAAATACTAGTCCAACCACTAGAAAAACTCATGAATGTGGCCAATGTATTGCTTGGGTAAAAAAAAAAAATTGTCACTGAGGATTACTTAAACAATATGAAATTTTACCTGATCCAATACAGTTCACTTGATAAAGGAAAGGCAAATTCAAAAGGCGTTAGCTCCCTACAAAGTCATGCTGAAAACAATAGACAGGATTAATGTGCTTCATTCACCTAAAGTTTACGTATTTAATCACAAACCCTGAGAAAGCAACAGGGAGAAGCCTGGCTTGAATTATTTCCTGTTTTACTAGTTTTTGCTTAGGAATCAGTCAAGGGGGAAAAAATATGAATATGTAATACAACACATTATTGCTTAATCTACCTTCTGGGATAAATAAAAGAGAAAGATACTGTGGCTGCATTACAAAAAGAAATAGTGAAGATTGCTGCTTTCTCTATTCTCACAGCACTGACTTCCAATGGCACAACACTAAGAACATCAACAACTTTGTAAAGCATCAACTAACCAGTTCGACTTTAAGTCTGGGTGCACCTGCCAGATCGACTATGCTAAACTCAATCCTCCACTGAAATTTCATAGAAACATACACAATCAATTTTCATTTTATGGACAAAGGAAACCAAGCTGGCTTAAGGGGCTCAGAGGAAGATGATGATAACTCCAGTAAATTAATGCCTCGAGCTTAAAATGTCTGTCTTTGAAACTTGCTTTCAAGCCATTAACCTTCATTTTCTGAGTTTTGGCAATATTTTAGCATATATATTACATTTTATTTCTGCCCAAATTTTACTTATGCCTGGGGGCAGGGGGAGCAACCAGCTGGGACAGACTACTTCAAGTACCAGAAGCTGGAGATTTAGCATTAATATCAGCTAAATATACATTTTCTTAATTGAATACATAAACATATGTTATGTTCAAATTTATTCAACTAGATACTGCTTACCACCAAACCATGAAATTGTATTTTGGGTTTCAAATGTACAGCAAATACTCTTTAAACAAAGTAAGCAAAAAAATCAACCTAGAAACACTGTTTAAATAGTTTAATTTATTAAATATGCTGGGAAACGGGAAAGCCCACATTTATGACTGTAGAAAGCTTCGAAGTTGGCAATTAAAATTAAGCCCATGGACTTAAGATTCCTCTACACTACGTAGCGGGTGAAGAAGGCTTTAAAAATCATTACTGCACTGGGCAGTCACATCTGGTTTTGTTATTTAGCTCTAAGTCATTAAAAGACCTCTGTTTATGCAAAGAATGGGTAAAGTTACTCTTCAATTATGATTTCTCTTCAAACAGGACAGCATCTGCTTAATAAACAAGACCAAGCCACTCCTGTTTATTAAACAGTAGCTGCGAAGAGACAGGAAATAGCAAATAAAGTAGCAGAATCAAAATTGTATCTATTACCAGTCACACTGTAATTACATATCTGACAAATTTTTAATGTTAAACTTGTAATACAGAACTGATGTCTTCGCCATTCCAAACACATTGCACAACCAAGCTATTGAGCAAATTAAATTTTCTTTGTCATCATTTTTTTTAATGCACTGCCTCCACTGATGGCTATTCACTCTGTAAAAATTCGACTACAGCCAAAAGAACAAGATTAATGGAAACTTCCCTTAATCTGTTTTAGAATAAAAGGTGGAGCAGTAAATTACACACAAAACTCAATTGCTAAGTGATAAAAGGAAAATAATAATCTTCATATTCATCAATGACATCAGCATTAATCATATAATAAAACACACTATAAGGTTTAATTAAATATCAAAGAGAACTCTTCAGACATACAGGATCAAAAGCCTAACATTTCTAATGGTACTAAATGTTGTTCATTCAAGCTTGATTCTTATTTTATAATACAGGCAACCATTCTGCTCTATGTAGCAAACTGTCATTTCACTTTTAGTTGGTTACCAACTTTACTTTAACTCATTCTGGAGATTTTGGGTTAGATTAAGTAAATACAAGCTTGTATTTATTTAATGTCATCATTCAGAACAATGTAGAAAAAAACCCATGGCTTACTTCTAAAATGAAATTAAAATGCCTCCCCACACATTCAAGTTTGTTTGCTGAGCCACAAGGTCAGCTATTTGATCAACCTAACTTAATTTCTCCTTCATAGCTGAGGTGACAATCTACTTGAGATATTTAACCTAATGGCATTTATAAATACCAAAATAAAGCGTGTCTGCTATTATTATAACTACAGGGCTACAATCAGCTACTGTGTTTCCAGTTTTTGAATTCCGACAAGCTTTCTCTTTTTATAAATACGCTTTGTTTTAAGTACATTAACTATTTTGTCATTACTCTTTTCTTTACTCATTACCAATGAGCCTAAAACCAAGACCTCCCATATTTCAATACAGCAACGTAACCATTATTTCTAGAAACACTGTGGGGTTTGGAAGCAAACCTCCCAGTGAGATAGGTCCGTAACAGTGGTACCTCTCTCGTAAAAGACACAAGACAACCCATTTTCCCAGTACTGTGTCCAGTCACTTATACTAATGCTGTAGCTCCAGAACAGGACAGGAGCAACTGGATGAGTTATTGCAGAAAAATAATTCAACGAGGAAAGGTCCAACTTACTTCACACAAAAATTCAATCTATTTAAGCCAGTATAATTCCTTTTCATCTCCTCTCCAATATTATGACTCAGGAATGATGGCGTCTTGCTCCCCTCTCTGTTATACAGCATCTGTAATTGCCAGTTGAGAAAATCAGTATAATCCTGAGTCAGTGAATACCTCTTAGAAACTATATCCTCTTCTAAAAATATGATGGACTTACTGACAGACTGTAAAATATGAATCCTATTTCCATTTAATCAGTTCTAAGGGATCCAAAAGTCCGCACATGAGGGGCTGGAAATTGGTAACATGAATACTTTTCACAAATGTCATTAATTTAAAATCATTGTCAAGTCACTAGCTACTACCAGCTGTCATCATCTATCAGAGGACTACTGGTTGCCTATCACTGCTGATGAGTCACACATTCTTCTCCACTTCTCCTAGGACTATAAAATCCTACAAAGATGGCTTTTCCACCTATGAAACAGCAAATAACTAAGGAAAAGTAAGAAATTAGTCATTTTTGGTCTTTCTTCAGGTTTTTCATGAGAATTGTTTCAAGCAAAATTAAACAACCAAAAAGTTTTTCTGCAATTTTTTCTTCCCTCCTCACAAATGTCATGATCGCACAGATCTGCAGAAACTGTCTGTATGTGTATTAAGTTAGTCTTTCAGGAATCTTTGTACCTCTGAAGCAAAAAAAAAAAAAAACCAAACAACCAAAACCCACAAAACTTACCAAGCTTTGTTTCACTACTGAATGCATTTTTCAATAGTCTGCCACAAGACACAAACCATATGGCAATTCACCTTGCCTTTACCATCTTTGTCCTCAGCTGGCACATTTACCTGTCTTAAACAGACTACCTGGTATCTTATGTCACAGTAAACTTTCACTAACTATGACCTGGCTTCCATAAGACTCATTCAGATTTGCTGATGAGGTAGGAGCCTTATTAAAGTTTAGCTAGGACAAGAACAGTGAAGAGATGTAGCAACTGTTGTCCTTTTGACCTTACATCCCTTTCTCTCTCCCTCCTCCCCTCTCCTATTCTCCACCAAAAAAAAAATTAACCACCTCAAGTCCTGAAGTATCACTGACAGCTTTGGACATCTGTGGTATTTCATCTCATGAGAGGCTTCTCACTGATAGATCGGTCTCACACACTGCTAACACCAAGTCTCCATAAACAATGGCTGTATGTTGCAGAGAATCATTTATCAGCTAAACAAGCTGTCATACAATTTCTGTCTTCTTAAGACTAATTATAAAACTGCAGTTTTTAAATTAAAAAAAAAATCATCAAAAACCCCAGTCTGATAGTCAAACTTCCACGGACAAAGAATCCACATCTCAAAATCTGCACATTTAGTTTATTATTCTTGATACAGCTTTCAGTACCTTGTATAGCACAGGCCATCAAATTTCCTATTACAAACATAAGGTCTAAAGCACTTCAGCTTACCACGTGAGAGCAAACTAGCACAATTTTTGTCCATGTTTTATTTCTTTTACAAGCAAGCTAGTGACTCCCTTTTGCCCTATACTAGTAATTTCACATCTTTTTGAATTTTAAATTAACTTTATTAAACACAAGTCACTGCCCTGACAAGAGCCCCACATACGTACAGGAAGAACAGTGGATCACAGGACACTGCAAGTAAGTCAGGTTTGACGCTAAGGTTGCAAAAGGGACTCCAGCAGTCCTAAAAACCTCAACTGGTGACATTCGTAAATAGCATCCATGATAAAGTTAAGGAAGAATAAAAATCACCATTTCTACACTGTCAGAAATTTCATATCTAAGTTTTATTTTCCTCCTACTGAAACACTAACATACTTAATGGAACAGAAGGTAAAAGCAGAAGAAAACTCAATTTGACAACAGGAAAGTGTTTCATAGTAACAATGTTCTGATATTCTCAAATGGGAATATTTCATTTGGCATTGCTGTGCTCAATATTTTCATTTTGAATTATTTGATATTGACTTTTATTTTATGACAGGCTGCATTGTTTCAGGAATGTTTGAAAGTCTCATTTTTCTGTCTTAGATTGCCATTTCCCACAGCAAAACACAAAAACCTATTTCATCAGGTTGCAGATGGAGAGACAACATGCTTTCAGGACTCTGTACTTAACTCTTGTAACGATACCTCAAGATCACACAGCAGATAAGTTTCAAAATGACAAAGAACAACAAAGATCTATAGTTTTACAGTATCCCATCCACTGTCATATACTCCATCTCAAGAAAACTGTCTAAGGAAAAACTGTATTTTGATGTACCCAGTCTTCACCAGGGAATCAGACATAACTTTAGTCATGGACAAAAACATCTACAGTAACTGTACATCAATTCTGATCACCAATTTTATACATGTTTTTATAATGCCAACAGAAAGGACGCACTTCCAACATGAAAGTCAACATTATTTCCCTCCAAAACCGTGCAGAGTATTTTTAACTTCTGTCATAGAATCAGATACAAATTATTGGCAATTCAAGATCTTCTAAAGCTAATTTAACCTTTCTTGTTCTTCAAAAGGAAGGAGACTAATAACCAGCATCATAACTTCATGTTACTGGACAGCTTTATTTCCATTCACAGTGGAAAGCAGGAGATGAACAGATTTTCAGCACTGAAGCAAATCAGTCTCTGACGGATTTATTGAAAAAAATTTTTAAACACATCATCAAATTAAGCAGTATTACAAGCAACCGAGCTATGTGTAAATTTCCTTGCAAAGTGGTACTTAACTAGAAAAAAAGGACTCAGAAGTGCAATTCATAGCATCCTTGGCTTCTTAAGCACACAGCATTAGCTCTGTATTTTCAGTCTTTGGAGGAAAATATCTGTATACTAGTTAAAATTTCAACTTGGGGGTCAGGGTAGGAAAGAATGAGCCTTCTAGAACTGAATTCAAAACAGGAACTGAGTTTTATACCATTTTTATATTGTCAGTGCTGAAAGAAATTAAGTTTGCAGTAGCTACAGCTTCATTTAGGTACGGATTATATTTAAGTGTATCATCCTACAGTATTTCTTTAAATGCCTATTAAAGCCTTATGAATAAGACTGAAAGCATAAAAACCAAACATGAAAAACGGATACTGTCAAATCTGTCCAGCACTTTGACAATTGACATAGTAGCAATATAACACATTAGGAGGAGATTTAATCCTACAAATGGATTAACACTTTCTGGGTTAGAAATATTATTGTAAGAAAAAAGGGATATCACCTTCACCTACATACAAAGGACAAAGACGTTTTGGGTTATTTCTTGGAAACTTCTACATGTTTGGTATCTTTATCATAACAACAATCTGTATTAACATTATAACAGGAACCTCTGGGAAAATTTTCACAAGTACTTCAGAGAGGCCGGACTTATTTATCTTCTGAACAACCACTGGAGTAGATCTGAGTTCATAAAAATTCTGATAAAACCAGTATGCCTAAGTATTCAAGGCTGTAAGTATTTGAAATCACTACTTCATTCTGAAACCACAGGGTAGCTGACATTTCCTAGTCTCGTTGAAAGTTCTGAAGGAAAAAAATCTTACCAAGAGATTACTGTATTTTAAGTAGCCCTCGATAACCTCTTTCCATGAAACCAACAGATGATGAATGAGATTAATTTAGGGAGGGTTTTTTTGTTTGTTTTTTCTGTTGTAGAACTGTTTTGACTGCAACTGAAAAGCTGTCTTTGTGGGACATATGTATAATATATTCTGTGTAAGAACTGTCATTATACAGAATATTTTTTGCCTCTGATATTTCTTCATGCCACACATTAGTTAGAAATATGCTATTTACTTACCAATAAATCAAAATATTTAATAGGAACTTGACTTTTCTTACACTGAATGTCAAGCATCAATCATGAAGTACACTATTTAAAGAAGTCATTTTGCTTTTTGTTTGTTTTGTTAGTCTTCCCTAACAGCATCATCTAGGCATCCAGTATGCATCATACTATGGGAATGTAGAGCCTTAAAAAATAACCACCCTTCCTGATTTTTGCAAATTCTTTTTTTGTTTGTTTTAAGGAAACATTAATTTGAGGGAATTATTTCTTATTGAGCACTGTGCTAGCATATTTAACTCTTAACCCCTGGCATACTGTTCAAGAGCTACTGTTGTAAGTTTACTACATTAGCCAGACATTACTAATTACTTACTGCTATAAGTACCTAAGTTTGGAAACACTGTGGTGCTTATAATGTCAGCTGATGGCTCTCAATACTTCCTTTGCACAATCTGATTTTCAAATAGAGCCAATAATGATGGGACTTCATCTGTATTTCTCTAAAATATAACAAGTTTTCAGTTTGGGAGAATTTTCAGAATTTTTTCTTATACTACTCAGCCATCAAGGGAATTCTCTACATATATAATTGGTATAGTAGCTTTATCTTTTACATCACAGTATTGCAAGACTGGTAACATCCTGTCTAGATTAAACACATTATATTGAGGACCCACTGCAGAGTTATGTAAAACCATTGACTGAAAGCTCTGTTATACTTAAAGATATCAGTGAAACGTGACTTTAACCAGCAGTATTAGGAATGGAAAAATCTCAGCGGCTTGATTAAAGCTATTTCTGTAACAAACATAAAACAGTGCTGCATTCTTTGAATTTTGGAATGGATGAGAATGATTCCTTAAGGACAGGGCACTTTGTCAGAAATACCCTAAATTATTCTTATTCTAGTATCATAGGAGCAGAATGAGTCAAGGAGTCTGCATATCTGCCAGTGAGAACTCTGACGTGATTTATAAAGCTTTTTGTGCTTGAAATTTCATTGTAAACTTACTTGAAAAAACAACTCATCTATTAAGAACACATGCAGGGTCTGATGTTTGCTATGTTAAGCAAACAGAAAGGATTTCAAAGCTAAATAAACATTCTTAGAACCTTCTTTTCCAGTAAAGGCTGAAGCTTGTTAAAGGGAAGAGAAAGTGCTGAGAAGTAATGGGGTACTGAGAATGGAAGACTGACATCAAAGTTGTGCAATACCTTGTAACAGTTGACTCCCTTTCCTCATTGCAAAATAGGATTTCTTACAACTTCAAGTAAAATACACCTTTTCTAAATGCTATTTTTATCTGCCAAATCTATCTCAAGTATCTGCTTTCATACATTTTTCACTTACAGTCTTCAAAAAGATACAGTTCTGAGAACTACAGGATCAAAAAAGCCCAGTTACATATATAAAAGCTCTAACAGATATAGATCTCTTTCTATATATGCATTGGTCCTCTTTTTGTTTTGTTTTGTTTGCTTGTAGAACTTATTACACACAAGTTTAAGTTTGTGTTATAAGCCAGAATCATGGAAGGTAACACCATGAAGCTATTGTTTTTAAAACACATTACCTTTGAACTTAACACAACTGGAAAGACAAGAAAAGTACTAGGATAACCATAAAAATTCAAGAATATATGTATTTTATTTCCAGCAGCACTGATGACAGACACACTCTTGTAGAGGGAATTATGCATAAAAATAATTCAGCAGAATATTACTTGTGATGCAGAGGAAGCCTACCAAGAGTAGTAGGTCTTTTGCCAAGCCACACTTGTTAAACATGGTTAATGCAGCTCCCTTGTGTTTTGCCATCTGTGACTTGAGGATGCAAGAGTTAATATGCAGGAGTTAATTCTGCCATAGTTCTCTGAATATACAAAATATTAGTTATGTTAACCAAGCTGGACAAAACTGGCCAAAATTCAATTAATCTCAGTGAAGCGTCACAAGAACATTGTGCCTCAAAATCAACTTGCTGGACCTAAGTCCACATCATACACAAAGTCACACAGGCTTGATTTCATTGTGCATGTATAACTACAGACAATTTCCCAGCTGGTGCTTTGACATGACAGTAGGTTTAATATTGCACAAACACAGTTTCAAAAATTTTGCTTTCCTATGGTATCCAGACAGAAAATATACTGTACTTGCTCATGGCACAATGAAACTGAGTGTTACTGCCAGTTTTGACTTGGAAAGCTAGCAGCAAAATTTACTCAGTTTCTGATACAAGTTATGTATAGAAAGCGTATTTCTTTCAGTGTTTTAGTCTACACATAAACCATTCCTTCCAGTGATTGCTGACATTCCATAAGAAACTTCTCCTTATGACAGTCACAATGACAGCGTAGTCTTCCTTTAAAATTTATATCCATATTGAAAAGAAACTATTCTCCGAAAAAATAAAACTTGTCTGGAACACAAAATACATCAAAAATAATTATGATAAATTACTTCTTAGACCTCAAATGAAAACATATTCTATTTGCAAATGCAGTACTATCAGGCTTACTTCTAAGCTCTATTTACAGCACACCCTGCGCTTGAAGCTCTAACATTGTAATGAGAGATGCAATTAACCTCCTTTTCTCATTTAAAAAAATAACAATTCCTATTAGAAAAGTGAGCTAATGACTAGAGTCACTCCTGATTTTGTCAAACAATATCAACAACAGTTTCATCCAGCGAGAGTACTTCAAGAAAAGCCTTTCTTCAAAAGGTACATTAGATAAGTCCGTGAGAGACACTTGTTCAAGAGAAAAATCCTGGTTTTCTATGCCACGCTAGGTACGTATACATTCACCTTTTTTCTTCAGAATACAACTATTCTGATAGAACTAAAGCTCCCATTCATTCAAGTAAAATTTGGTGATAATTAACATTTTAGGTCTGTTAAGTAACAAAACCTGGAAATATAACCACCCAGTAGGAATTTATTTAAAACACAGGCTAAAAATCAACCTCTTAACTAATCTGAGTAAAATTACACCTCTCAGACACTCATCCATTCTTGATTTTAAGATTGCTGTTAATGGGGATTTCTTCACAACCTTGAATAAGCTGATCCAGCAGTTAAGTGAGCTTTACTGTTGAAAGTGTGTTCCTCTGTATCTCACAATCTGTCTAGCTTCAGCTTCCACGAAAAAAACATTATATCTTTCTTTACTGAAGCAGAGAGGACTAGGTGTGTATTTGAAGAGCATGGACACACCATAGCTCTTACGTCAGCATTCCAAACCTGCTCCTTTTGTTTCCCATACATAAGCCACAGCATCTCTACAATAAAGAACAGTATGAATACTTTGCTCTTGCCTACACTTTGCATCCTACCAGAAATTTACCACAAAACAAACCAAAAAAACCCCACACCGCAACCAGCCACAAATACATACTTCGGGGAAAAACAGGGCAGGAGTCTGATTAGAGCTGCCCTAAACAGTTTTGGGGTTAGAGGTCAATTACATTAACGTTTCTGGCATTTCAAGGTAACAGACTTTTCCAACAGAACAGACAAAATAAAATCTTTCAGCATTATTACCTTTCTTACCAAATCATGGACATCTTTCTGATAACATCAAGACTTCTAGAAAAGCATGTATTTAGAAGCTTCTGTTGCGCCAAAGCTTTAATAACCATGATGATTTAGCTAGCAAGTTTCAGAAACAGTTTGTCGCAGTATATTTTTCCATATCCTTCACAACTGTCTAACAAACGTAGCTCCGTGTATAGCGGCACCACAGCTTGAGGTAGTCATCATCAGTTTATTCCTCCTTGAATTTGAACACCACCAATCCTGCTGTGAGTTCCTTAAAATCTAGTCTTCTTTCCAAGTGTCACAATTAAGGCAAATTCAGTTTGAGCACAGCAAAAACAGAAACTTAAGAGCAAAGCATGGAAGGATAAAATTATTTTGGTTTAGCTAAGTTACTAAGAAGTGAGCAGAGGAATACATTTTTAAATTTTACTGACAGTCCAAAGGCATTCTCTAAAAGCAACTTCTATGGTATTTCAAGAACTCAATAAAATGAGACTATCTTTTCTTTTTTGGAAAAAGCTATCTCCTTTCTCTCTCTCCCTCATGAATCAGAAATTCAAATGGACACAACTGTTTCTCAGCAATAGCGAATGTTTCACATTCATTTGTAATATCAGTGTTTTCAACAACTTCAAAAGTTCATAAACTTGAAGCAGTGATAACTAACGGATTTAAGTGCAAGTATAGTCATTCCTACTAACAAATAGCAGTCAGTTCAACTAGACCAATGCATCATCTCACAGGATGTATACACACACGCACAAATGAAGGATAAAGGGCAATGATTTTTGAAACTATATAGGTATTCATTAATTACCAGATGAACGGTCTCATTTTCTACTAGCTCAGAGGTAAAATTAAAAAGTTAACTATACCCTAATTAATTGAAATACATTACCACTGACATCACAGTATAGAAAATCCTCATTAAATGTATAATAAAAAAGTAATTAAAGATGTCCATGTCCATATTATGTCTCCCACTAAAAGAAAACAAAAAGTGCAATTACTAAAGCAGCTTTTTCACCACATGGTGAAACCAGAATATCCAAGTAACTTCAAAAAATAAGCCAATTTCATTCTTAGAATTAATTACAACATACAGCTCATCTACACTGATTCCCAAGCATCAGTTAATACACTATTCGTGCCCTCACGAAAGACAAATACTTATTTTCAAGTGTCATGTCTATTTCTTTAAGGTGCCAAAGAACTTAGTTGACTGTGTGTAGAAATCCAGCTACAGCCACCACACAGATTACTCAAAAAAAACAATACTCCACCTCCAAACTTTCCTTCTTCCTAAAATGGAAACAGAAAGGACTCTGACTGGATATAGGAAAAAAAGTTCCTCAGTTCACTCTGAGGATAGTTAAGCATTGGAAGACGTTGCCCAGAGAGGTTGGTGGGATCTCCACCCCCAGAGTTTTTCAAGACCTGAAGCCACCACCTAGTTTGAATTCAGCACTGACTGTGTTGAGGTGGGGATTGGACTAGACACCAAGGCTCCTTCCAACCTGAAGAGGCTGTGATCCTGTGAAATACTACGATCCTGTGTAATACTATGATTTTCATTCATCCTTTTGTAGAGGTAGCATAAAATAATCCAAGAACAACATGGCAACTTCTGTTTCAGCGTCTGACGGTTACTATGTGATATAATAGCGCACTCACACACACACACCTCCCACACACACACATATTTATTCCATGGTGTTCCTCTTGATTTTATGTAATTACCTAGGGAAAAGAATGCAGCAGGAAATAATACAGAAGCATCAACTCCAAGAAGTCTACCTAATCTTTCTCAATGTGTACTTGCGCAAAGGAAGTTAAATGGTACTTTGCTGTTTACTTACAAGTAAAAAGAATCAGTCTTATTTTCCCGGAACATGACATGCAGCTATTAAGCTAAACTTTCTTTGTAAACTATACCTTTAGAAAATTAGGAGAACAAAGATGAATGATTAAAAAAAAAAAAAAAAGAAGAAAATGTATCAGGATTAGCAATTAAGGAGAGGAAAAACAAACAAACAAACAAAAGATTATGAGGTAGAAGCTCCCCCACCCCCATACACTAATTTTATCAGTGGAGTAACGAAAAGAAAAGATACAGTGACACAAAAAAGGTCATTTGTTTCTGTGGGGTTTTTTTTTTCAGTGATAGGACCACAACACTGGAGATTGTTTTCCTTAATATTTTTAGGCCTAACTTTCACAGAAGTCAATACAGAAGCTGTTTTGAACACCTGCTGCTTCCAGTGCATGTGGAAGAAGAGAAATCATTCAAAGATAGGCTGCTAGATATACCTCAAACTCGACTTAATAGAAAGTCATTTTGGGATTTAATTAGCTTTATTTCAAGATAGTTTTCCTAAAATTTTGGCTGAATTATATATTACTAGGGAAAATAATAACAGGGAGAAGTGCAACATAAAATTAATTCTGCTGTAGTTTATGACTAAATATAAAACCACTCTAAGGTACAGTTAAATTTTACCGTAGGGAGAAAAATTAAAGTATTTAAAAAGGTCTAGAGATCATGTGTTCATTAATGCTCCTGATGCATTTTATTCTTTCTGTAGTTAAGCTGTATTGGAGAGACAGTCTACATATGCACTGTGAAACACCCCACTGTAAAAATCATTTATAATTTTAATAACAGTATATTAAAAAAGGAATCCGCTACTGGATGCCATAAGATTTATCCCTGCTGCTCCCCGGCTCTGGCCTCTCCCCAGTAGATGGCACTGCAGCTCCAGAGCTCCAGGGCCCCTCCGCCGCAGCCTGAGCAGGGGGAGGAACTGTACAGCTACTTCATTATACAGTAGTTATTAGGTTGATAGCATAATAATGCCTCCTGAAAGACTGATATAATAGTTGAGGAAAAAAAGATTCCCTGAGAGAAGGCTTTTCTTAATATCTTTTCTAATTAGGCCTGCTTCATCTGAAGTACAGCAAGAACTACCAGAAGTAATAAAAAAAATCCAGAGGGTTCTTATACGTATCAGATGAAAACATGCTGTGTTGCAAGTAATATTCCTTCAAAGTTACTTCCTTTTCTATATGCCTACATTCATTCACATCCATAAACCTAATCACATCCATATATTTCTGTAACAGCCTGTAGATAAGGCAATCTTTTTAAACTCTCTTTTAAATTATTTTTTTTTTCAAAAAGAAATTAAGGGGTTTTCCCCCCCCCCTATATCAGGAGAACTAATATGAACGCTCAAAAATATGTAATATTTCTAAGTATTACCACCACTGTATCACTATTTTGGAAAGCACTGCCAAGTGACATTTGCCCTTCCCTTTTATCCTCAGCTACCAAAAAATGTGAAGACAACGAAACAGTTTCTTACAGAGTTCCCAGTATTGTCATATATTAATTCTGTTAAAACAAAACCCAAAACAGTAATATATTAA
The DNA here is from genome assembly GCF_018139145.2 of Gymnogyps californianus. Lineage (NCBI taxonomy): Eukaryota > Metazoa > Chordata > Aves > Accipitriformes > Cathartidae > Gymnogyps > Gymnogyps californianus. The sequence goes on from NC_059479.1 coordinate 6,429,086, forward strand.
AGGTCAGTATTGTATCTGCTATTCCACATAAACGAAACTCAGCAACAGTGGCAGCCGAATCAGTTACTGCTGCAGTTAAATCTAATGTTTTAAAGGTGGCTGGAAATGGTCAGGGAGCCTACAGAAGCTGTATTTTTACTAGAGCTGCTGATAAAGATGGGAAAGCAGGAGAGGGCCCAGCAAAAACAAAACCAGCAAAACAATACAGACGCTCTCGTACAAATCCCAAACGTTTGCTGATTTTCTCCCTTCACCTTTCCTCTCCCACAAAAAAAAAAAAAAAAAAAAAATCAACCTGTTAAGAGCCACCACCTTCTCCCTCCACCTTACCCCTCTTTCATCCTCAGACCATCACTACTCCTAGACAGTCCCAGTGACAACACTACTGTAACAACGCTTACACATTCTATAGACTTAGTTTAGCCAGCCACATAATCATCGAACAAGAAAGAGTCTAGCTACATTATTCTACTGTAAACATTTAAAAGGATAGCATGGCAGAACTTTTTAAAAATGCTTTGCAGGTTTAAAACAAACCCCCATCCTTACCTGTAAGGAAAATTTTAATAAAGGCACTGACATATCAACCTGTCAACTAGCGTATTTTTTCCCATCCTTCTTTTCAACAGGATAATATAGAGGTGGAATGTCAAATTTAACCATCAATTTCCTCCTTCCAAACTAAATCTTCAGCTGTTACTAGACTTTGCCCACCACTACCAACTTAATTTTAAAACAGCTGACTCAATTAACTACATCTTCCCAGAACATTTACCAGACACAAATATCAAGCGGTCTTTATGCAAATCTACTGCATACAGCCATTTTCCTACCTCAAAACATACCTCTCAGGCAAATACACGCATTTTTGCTGTACCAAGATAAAGTATGTTTCTACCAACCTAGCTTCATTTTAGTATCAGCCTACAGAAATGTATGTATTGTACAGTTTATTGAGAAGTTAAATTAGTGGTAGCTTTGCAGTAATTGCAAAAATCACTATAGTAGCAGATGCATTATATATACGACTATAAAAAAAGATTTTAAGTGATAATTTTCAACTGGGTAATTTTAAGCTAGTTTGTCTCATCTCAAAAACATCAAAGTGACATGTTTTCACAGTCAAATCTTAATTATTATATTTTGCAGACCTGTTGATAAAGCCTACAGGAATTCTAATTAGCTGTGCTTCTACATTACTGCTACTGCTGTATATTCCACTGTTCTCAGCATGTGCTCTCCTCTTGCAGCTTGCTCAGTCAAGGATGGATACAACCACTGGAATCTTGGCTTCAATCCAAGTTACAAAACCTGATTTTATTTATTGTTTTAATCATCTATTTATTCATCCTCTCTAATTTTCTATCTCCAGCTTCCTATATTCAGAGAGCAAAAGAAAATCTTAGTCCCTTAAAACCAGAAAACTGCTCTTTTGTAAATGTAATTTTAAATAATAAAAAACAGTAAAAATGAATAATAGTAATAAAGTGACAGTAATAAAGTAACAATAAAATAAAAAGGAATAAAAAGCAAAAGGCATTTACAGTAATGATTTTAGATATTCAGACTTACCATGAATAGGGAGAATTCTAATGAGATGTTAAAGCACTACTTTCATCTGCTTTTTGCAATGAATTATCTCCCAAGGAAAGAAGTTTTATTATACTGAAATTTGTATTTTTAATATCCCTATTTTTATACTAAAGTAGTACTCAATAGTTTAAGTTTGCTGGATGTCATACATGAAATGAAGTTTCTTATTGGTTTTGTGATCTTCTGCAGTAAGAGTTAGTGATGGATGCTGGTTGTGCAGAGCCAAAAATTCAACACCCCTATTTAATTCCCCTTCCCCCATCTGCTTCTAGAATCTACATAATTCACTTCCACAATGTTTTTAGTGCAAAGACAAGACACTAACTATTTACTTAAACAATAATAGCAAGAAAAAAAAATTCACAATGGAAGAATGGAACTGGGGTAATAAAAACACCTATCACTGACTTATTATTTTTAACTTGCTAAATAGGAGAGGCAACAGTAGTACTTCCAACATAAAATCTACTTTGACACTGGTTTTGAAAGTAAGTTTAATTTTATAAGATTGTATTTATAATAAATTTAAATAAATATTAGCATTTGGATATGAAAAACACTTCGCAACAAAGCATTGACCAGAATAATCCTGTATGTCAGAGGGTCAAGCAGATACGTTGCAGTACACTGAATAAAGGAAATACATGGAAGCTAAAGATTTCAAGTTGAATGCAAACATTGTTCTACTGCCATTCAGTGCCTTACCATAGCCCAGAGCATAACTCCGGATTACAGCATACTATATAAACTGGAAAAGGCTTAGAGGTTACAGAATCACCAGATGACAAATCCTTGCTGAGTTTAAATCTCCTGAGCTCAACAGACCTAATGTGCCATCAACATTATTACTGTTAAAAGAACTCTTTACGAAGCCCTGTAAGTCTTGTTTTCATGGAGATGAAATTGTATGATATAAATCACTGTATTTACAACTACCAGAGGATGTGATTAACAGGACTATCTTTCCAACTCATGGCAACAGAACAGCACACCAGAAAACCAGCCAGAAGTCTTCCTACTTAGCTAACAGTTTTAAGCTTATGGCATCAAATGAATCCTAAAAGGCATACAAGATAAATTGGGTTAAGGTTGTCATTTGGTTCTTCTGGTTGTTTGTTTTTTTGGGGGGTTGGGGTTTTTATGTTTGGTTGGGTTTTTTTTTTTTAAAGTGGAGTTTTATCTGTAATACCACTCCCTGAGATATTCCACTACAAAAACAACATGTAAAGACTGTATCTGTTAATCAGGAATTAATATGACAGAATTCTTCATCCAGACCTGGTTGCATTTCTGCTAGTTTTTTAGTTACTTTTTGTTTTTCAAAAAGAGGAATAGGAGGGAAAAAAAATTTTCAACAAAAGTTTGATTTGGAAATTTTCCTTCAAGAAAGAGCAGCAGTTGATACCGTGATCAAAGGTCTTCAAATAACAGTCGTACGAAGCCTGACACAATTCCTGTTGAAGCTACAGGGATTTATGCTTCGCCCTAGACAGCATATATACCCGTAACTTAGCTCTAAGGAAACTCTGGACATCCAAAACATGGGTATCTTGGAATTTCTGAAATAAATTGACCAGGAGGTTGGAAGACAAAGAAGTACATTCACGAGACACAATATGTATTCTTTGACATAGGAGACGACTAAACCCATATAATACAGACTCATGTTCCAAGCATTTCATCGCACAACTATGCATAACAGAAGTACTTTAGAGGCAGATGACTGATATTCTGATCATATTTTGTCTCGGAGTTGGGCCCTTCGCTCTCCAGACATGCCTTAATGTAATTTACTTAGCAAAGCTTTCTAAAGCCTAATGATTTAACCAACTGGAAACACACCAAGCTGACAAAAAACAGCAACTCACTGAGAAACTTGCTGAGTTTTTGAGACAGTGTTTGCACTATGCACTCACAATTTATTTCTAACTACTGTGATATAGGGTATCTGAGATCTACCTTACTCTATCCTATAACAGCTGCTGAGCTTTAAATTCTCATATTTTCCCTAACACTAGAGGAAGAAAAGCCACTAAAGGCAGGTAATGTGAATAGCGGAATCATGCTAGGCGAGGAGCTGAAAGACTCTGTATCAAGCAGAATACTGTTTAACCTTTCAGCTTACCTTAGAATCACAACCACTACAGAGATGCCGAGTTGAGTACATCACTTGCTGTCATGAGGAACAACAGCATGACTACTCCAAATTATTAATATGCTCAAATTGCTAATTACCAAAAAGCATTAGCAAAATTACAGCCTTCAAGTACATAAAAAGTGGCTTTCCACCAAACTCAGAAAAAAATGTCACTATACTAAATTGTTCATCTCTCCTGCTATCTTACTTGTACACATAGTGGCAATGATTTATAGTCCAGCTGTGTGACAGACAACTATGTCTTTATGTAAACTCTCTAGGATACCTTTTTCATAAAAGTGAAGAGTGATTTAGCTGCATGAGTTCCATTAACATTAATGGGTGTCACATGGCTAAATCCCCGTGCCCTACTCTAAAATTTTATATCTGTCTGTGTAATTAGAAATAATTTTCTCTGAACTGACTTCCTTTCTAAGCGATTGTGTGAAGAGGCAGCAGAAAAATATCGCAGTGCCAATCCACCATGACATTGGTGACACAGCTTGTACAGAACACCCAAGAAATTATTTCACATGATTCTAACCATTTCTCTCTTGCTTTCATAAGTTCTTAGTTTCTTCCTCCAAGGTATTTTGATTGCTGAAAATAGATTTCATGTTCTTTTTCTTTCACAAAAGGTACAAAATAATAATGATATAATGCTTTCCTCTCTTAACAATTCAGCCACAGAAACCAGGTATTTAAGTTATGTGCTTCTATTTCTTTGGGCCTGCCACATCACTTCGACCATATCCTACGCAATGAGCTAACAGCTCATAAGCACACCCCTTTCTTTGCTTAGGGAACTGGTTGTTTTCATCTTTCAGAGCAACTGCTGCAGTCAGCTTTTCTGCACTAAGCCAGAAAGATTATTCCACGTCTGCTTCTCTGAGTCACGCTGAACAATTCAGTTCCCCACTATTTCTACCATGACACACAACCTAATGAAATAATGATCTTGTGCATACACTCACATGTGTGTGTAAAATGGAGAATGACAAAAAAAAAATGACTTATCCACATAGAGAAAGTCCGTACAGGCCAGAAAAGCCTTTTCAGAGAAGATTCAAATAATCTGCCAGAAAGAGATGGAGGACTTGGGATATGCAAGTTATCTGCACACTCTCTGGAGAAGCAACTGTCTCCAGACAAAGGAGCACCAGTAGAGGTTAGGATACTTACTGAGAGCTTTTGCAGTTAGACATGGAGAAGACAGTAAGCGTAAATGATGAGTAGGAAGGACAAGGTAAAAATTAAACAGTCTTAGGGGGGGAGGGGATCATGAGTGCCTTTTGATAAGTGTCACGTGTCTGTGTGTGTCCCCCCCACCCCCGCAAGATATGAGCCATTGTAATCATGAATTCAATAAAGGAGAGAGAGGGCAAAAGACAGTTAAGGCAAAAGGTAAACACCACAAGCAGAATAAAAAGCAAATGGGGAAAAACGCATACGTTAACAGACAATATAGAAAAAAAGAATGCAGCAAACAGGTAAAGCAACAGTAGCATGATGAAAAAGCATTTTTAAATGTCTGAAATGCTTGTTTAGAGAAAATACTCACTAAAAGTTAGGACTTCGGGCTCACCACCTATTTATAGAAGTGTGTAATACATGCTTCACCTGCTGTTGTGAGCTCTAAGTAACTGATACAAGTTTTGTATTAACTTCAAATTGAACTGGAAACTTCAAATGGAAGGTTTTCTTAACTGTTCAAGTGTCTCTTAAAGGCTTGCACATCATCAGAAACTTTGCCCCACTTTTGATGATGGCTGTATTGCATGCCAATACTATCCACTACTATAAGAGGCCAATTGTTTGGTTCATGCACTCAGGTCTATTGTAGTCAAGAGCCATTTCCATCCAATAACTGCTTCTTCATGCATACAAATTGAGCCATTTATTTCAGTTAGCATCTTTATGAACATGAAGCAAATCCCACATTACTCTGATTGTTGCCATTTTCATGTGCAAGCTGAACTGCAGTTACCTATACAGTTTTTTATCTTCCTTTGGTAATAGCTCATTTTAGTGCTACACTTTGAACAAAAAAAATCCTGATCTTTCTAGTTTCTTCTCTCAACATTTATTTCTGAAGTGCATTCCAGTTTTGACAATACTTTGAATGGGTGTGGAAAATAGCAAGCTATTAACACTTTTTTAGTGACGCTAGATTCCTAGTGCCCCTTGTGAGGCTGCCTTTTTCTTTTAAAAAGCCACATTAATGAAACCACAGCCTCCCATATGAGTTCCCTGAGCAATTACATCCATGAAGATTTAAATAGCTTTATATAGCTTTTACTCTCCTGAAGTTATGACCAGCATCATGCAAATACACTCTAGAAACACTTAAAGGCCAGAATTCTGTGCCTGTGCAACATAACAACAGCCAGTACAAAAGATTCCCACCATCTTCATAAACTCAAAGTCACTATACTTTGACAATGAGACACAATTTTAATGGACAGAGTTAGTTCTAAAGATACACAGATTAAAAAAAACCTATCATCTTAATAGCATATTAAAAATGTTTTACCATTATAAGCCACAGCTGTGACATTACTCTGTGCTAAGAAACTCATCAGTCTGGTAAGCATCTCTGATAAAAGCTCAGCACAAGTGTAAACAAATTTATGCCACAGCCATGACTAAAGCATCTGAGAAAATAACTTGATTGCCTGGAACACTAAGCTACTCAGATTTCCTTTTCTGTTTGTTTTCTTTTTTATTCTTTAGCAATTATATACATTTTTTTTTCCTTTTTAAAAAATGCAGTACCAATGGCTGAGAGAACATCAATTTGTTCAGTCAAAACCCACCTACTGTGCATGGTGGGTGTTCTTCCATTTGGCAGATACATGCCTTACATTAAAAATAAATGCAATGCCACTGCCTACTGAATGGCTGAAACCTGACATTCACAGTTACTTACACAGCAGCTCAAAAGAACAACAGCTTTATACTGTATTGGTAAAATGCAGAAACATGTTATCCATCTTGCTACCTGTTGATATTTGATTACTACACCATAAGTTACCAAAATGGCAATGCAACACAGTTTTAATTAAAAACCACAAGGCATGTAGGTACAAGTAACTAATGCTCGTGAAACTCTCCAACATGAATAAGAGAAGTATAAGATCCCCAATATAACTTTTTTCCAGGTAAACCAAGAAAAAAATAATTAATTTTCTGCCATTATAAAAGTGATCAGCTCAACTTAAACAGGTACAGCAAGATTCACAAATCAGATTTAAGACAGAATGAAAAGGTTCAGAAATGGAAAAAAAAAAAAGCAGGAGGAGACTGTAGAGGTGCTGATAGTGACTCATCTACTCTGGGCACACATGTTCAATGGAATAGAATAGTTCAGTTGGAAGGGACCTACCATGACCATCTAGTCCAACTGCCTGACCACTTCAGGGCTGACCTGTTCAGAACAATATTCATACTACTACTACTAACAACAGGAGAAGGAAAGGACAGACTACAAAGATAATATTTACATTCAGGCAGATAATTATCAATATACTTGTCAATTGAGAAATATTTATCTAGAAAGAACTGGATACTAACAACATCCATGAAAAACAGCTGAAGTCAACTGCCTCATCTCATTTTTACTGAAACTTTTTTGCCCAGTGAAGCCATACAGAAGTAGCAGACAAACTTAACAGAGGTTAAGTTTGATTCATGCCATAGGCAGTACGACTGAAGGAGACACATTAAGGTTTAATTAGCACTTTGGTGCCTACTAGGCTGTCAACATTTTGATTTCCACAGGAATGGAAATACAGATACTTTCCTTAAGGCTACTTTTATTTAATAGACAGAAAAAACTTAAATACTATCCAAGACACAAAACTAATTGCCTGTGAAAACAACATCATATCCACAGTAACACATCATCTTTTTAAGTATTGGTGCTTTTATTTGTGAATGGATCTTGGAATTCCTTTCCCTCCCCAGTTTAGTACATCTTTATTTCCAGTTTTTATCTTTCCTTGCAGCTTACCCCTCCTTTCCCTGTCAGCTTCCGTTGTTTTTATTGTTAAATTGATCTTATTCCCGAAATCCTTCATCCTCTTCTCTTGTAATTTTGTACCATTTTTAGTCTTAAATTCATATTATTATTTCAGACTTTTTTTTTAATCCTTTGCAGTTTTTATCTTTCTTACATTTAATCCCTTTTATCTCCATATCCATCAATCTTTCAAAGATCTGCACTAGAGGCAGGCTTCTCTCATATCTTTATCCTTCAGGTTGCTCAGGAATTCATTAAGTAGGAAACTTGCAAATAGACAAGTTTTACTGCTCTCTAAACAGTATCATTATATTCTCACTCAAAATGATCTTTATTAAAATTGCCCGAGAAGGTCATAATTCTAGATGAACAAGTTATTAGTTTGCATTTGTAGAGAGTTTAGCCCTGGCCGATACTGAAATAAAACTAGCTAGAAACAGACATGAAGTAAGCTTTGCATCCAGGACTACTAATATACCTAATTCCCAAACGTCAAAACTTTCATCACCCCCCATCTTTCGTAAGAATGCCAATCGTGACATATTTCATTATATTTATTTGTAAACTGTGCAAAATCATGGGGATATTTTCAGTAGATGTTCAATGAGCATATTTTTCTTGCTGATCAGGAAAAAAAAAAGGTTGATGCTAGATTTACTGATGAAAGGCTACAGAAGTCGTGGATCACACCTACACTGGCTCACTTACATAGTTTGCATCTTCACATTACATGACAGTATCATTTGGGAAACCAATACATAAGCACGTTTTTAGTTCAAAGCAACTTCATGCAAGTAGTCGTGAATATGTTTTAAAGTTAACCATCTGAGAACAGTCATCAAGCTCAGACTACTCACAGCACGACAGGCACTGCTCATTTACAGCTAGATTCCTATGAAGTAACAGTTCAGTTCTATAACAAGAGAAGACTCATCATACTGTTTACAATCAGGGTCAATCCACACCTCAAACTGAGTTTCAAAACTCATGCTAACTTTAATAGCTTCAGGATTTATTTGCAGATGTCAAACTCTGTGCAAGTAGCTCTTGCAAAGTAAAAGAAAATTTTTCTATTAAATAAAAGGTGTCCCTTACCACATTTGTGTCCTGGAGTTGCACAGTAAATTAGAGTTTCTACAAATCTGTATCACCAGCTGTAAAAATATTACCTACATTATCATACTCTCCATTCATCAGGGTTAAATAACTTGTTTTTGACAAGCAAGGAAAATAGCACTCATTTTTCATTACCATTAGGTGAAATATGAGCAAATAGACTGTCTAAGCAGGTAAATCTCATGATTATTTCTCAACACTGTTTGCAATGAAGTCAAGTTAAAAAATACTCCAATTTTGGCACTGCAAAAGTAGAGAGAATGTGCCAATCTTAAGGAAATCTCCTTTACTGTGCACTGCTGCTGCCTGTAAAACTCAGCAGTAGTTTGTTTTAAATCTGTTGCTTCAAGATGACGTGGTGTGATTAGAATAGGTAAATATCTTGAGATTGTGTATTGCATACTGCCCCTCTGGGGGTAGTAATATCACTTGTTATTCTCTGTAGACTTAGAATTTGATGCCTTCCTTAAAACAAATGATTTAACAAAAAAAAAACCAAACCAAAAAACAAAACAAAAAGGTAGCTGTTCTACCTGCAAGCAGGTTTTACCATTGTATATTATACATTTGATTGTTGTAATTAAGTACCTTACCTTCTTCCTCTATCTTCTGTCTCACTCTCCCACACCAGCACCACTGACTTCACTAAGTTGCTCAGTATTGAACTCCTCTGGGAATGAGAAAACTTGCTTTCTTTAAAGTTGCCATTACCTTATTTGCCAGATATTAAATCCAACTTTAATGCAGTGTATGAAAATCTTTCCTTGATTTTACTCAAGTATGACCAGAACCTAAGATGTTTACATGATGTGAGTTGATTCAGTAATGCAAGTATTTTAAATAAGCATGAAGCTGATAGAAAATTTCAGAGTGACAATTCAAACGACAGTTATAAGACAATGACAGTGCAATACCTCTGTCTTCTGCCAGTGTACCTGACTCCTGAAAGCAAACTAAACATGTAAGTTCCCTATTCTATTCCATTCTGTGAAGTTAACTGCATGATTTCTCTGCTGAGACTGCAAATTCTGGAAAGGTTCCTAACATTCAAAATTTAAGATATTCATCTCAAAACTCTTACATTTGGTTTCTGCCCTCTTTTCCCACAGCTGTTGATACACTCTCCAGTAGTCTCTGACCTACTAGCCTACAGACAATTCTTATACTAGGGATTAAGGTGGGGATCCATCCCTCCCTGAACTTTCCAACACTCGGTAAAATCCTTCCAAGTCTTACTTCCCTCTTATGCTAAGCACAAGTGATGCACATGCTAGCACCAGGCCTGGCAGGACAACACACCAACCGCACCTGCGCAGCAGACCACAGTGCGGACTTCCCTTGGTATCCCCAAGCTCCCTTCGATAGGCATGGGGCCACAACCAAGAAGCTGGCACACTAGTCCTATTCATACTGGGAGCAAGGACCCAAGAGGGAAGCCTGAAGAGATGGTAGGAATAAAGATGTCCATCAAACCAAGCAGGCTTCTAGGAAAAAGGGGCAACAGTAGCAGAGAACAGTATGGGAACCCACCATGACTTTAACTAGTCATTCTATTAAAACAAATTTTAATACCAGCAATACAACTCTGTTCTAGCCTGACGCAGCAGCAACAGAAAATTTCTGCTTTTGCTGTAACACTGTGGAATGATGGACAAAGTTTATTTAGATACGGCTATATAATGTAGGTGTTGAGAAACTCAACTGTAGCAATGGCTGGCATAGCCTGGGGACACAATTATTCTCAGATCAAGATTTTTCATAACAATCCCAAGTGCTCTATTTTTCAAAGAAGAAAAGGTACATCTCCTCAGAAAATTTGATGACCAGTATCATCGAATACATCAACCTAGATAAAGGCAGAAAAATCACAACATTTAGACACCAAAATATGCAGAAACAGAGTATTTTAGGAAAATAAACTAATCGAACGAATGTGCTATTCCATTTAAATGGGAACTCTTCCTTCCAGTCATCGTTTGGGTGATCGCTGTATATATGTCTGTGTCATAATATGAACTCTCTTCTCATTATGAACCTGGTCTTTCCTGTAGGCCTGCCTTCTACTGAGTCAGTCTACAGTTCTTATGAATTTATTTCCATTAGAAGGACTACACAGGGCATGAAGTGAGAGTTTCGGGAGGGAAGAAGTCACTTGGTAAAAACCCCCGTCAAGATAAATTCACTCACACATAAAAAGAAGGAAGCTCATCAGTGAGTGACCTGAAGCAAGGATGAGAAAGATATGAAAGGATAACTCTGCAATTTGATTTCTATGCTATTTTTAACAATTCAGGAAAGGGAGATAGTTGCACTATCTAGCTCTTTCTCACTGGCTTGCGCAATACAGCAACTACCCAACGTTCACACACTCAGTTACCAATCATATAGAGAGAGAGATATATGATGAAGAGAGACTGAGATTGGAAATGGAAGGATACTCCTTTCTCTCTCTTTCTTGAGCAAAACCAGATTAGAAAGAGTATTCAATTGCCTGAGCTTAGTTTAATTGAAATGACTGAATTAACACGGCGTTATCTTACAATCTCCTTTATTTACCCATCACACTCAGAATTTGTCATTCTATCACTAAGGAAAACCTTGAATATTCTAAATTAAGAAATCTGAGTTAATTAAAAGAGATAATCCTGGAAAATTTAACAGCTGTCATACCTTTCCAGAATGAGGTGAAGCACTTCAAGCCAGTATTATCAGTAACAAATTACAAAGTGTGTAAGAAAGATTCATAAGCAGAGTTAAAAGTTAAAAAGATCCTTCTTTGCTAGAGAAGAGTAGACTTTGGTGAAAGAAAGTGCTGACAGAAATGTCATAGAAACTGCACTAATGACAACTGCACTACTAGCTCACTAGTCAGTATGCAGAAGAAAATGACAGCAATGAACACCAGGTTATACTACTCTCCGCCAAAAAAATAACCAGATGTAAATGGACTACATTTTTAGCAGAGATGCTTGCATAAAGCACACTTCAATCCAACACCCAGAAACTTCTGCTTTTCCAGTCATGATTTCTAAGGCATTTATCTTAAAAACTCCCCATGCAGGAACTGAGGATCAACTGTTAGTTTCAACTGCTCAGACAACACAAGGCAGACAGAAAACTGCACAAAAGGAAAAGCTTCAGGAGTCCTTTGGTGGCATAAAACAATTCTCTCCTTTCCCCCTAATTTTCATGATAGCAAATAGTTCAGGGAATACAGCTAAGATTTCTTTGATTCTCAATTGCAAAACACGGGGAGGAGAAAAAAAACTATGCACTTTAGCAGAGGTGATGGCAGCTCTATGCAGCACTGAATATGCACCGACAACTCCAAGCCAGCCTCAGGATTGAAGTGATCTACACAACAGCCTCAAATATAGCAAGTTCTGTGATCACAAGTCTTACTGCAAACCACACCTACAAGCATAATATTCTGCCACTCTTTAATTTGCATGTTATGAATTTTGAAAAAAATGGAACTAGAAGGGAGGTAAGCAACAGGAAGAGTGACAACGTGGGTTTTTTGGGGTTTTTTTGCACTTCTATATAAAGTATCCTATGAGATATGAATGAACCACTCGAACTAATAATGGAGAATTTTCTCACATTAAGTCACAAGTTTGAACCCAAACTACACCTGATTTTTTTTTTGTCATTGTTTTTTTTTTTTGCTTTTTTGGTTTGTTTGTTTGTTTTAAGTTGAAGAGGTCTTCATCTTTGGCTTATAATTGTGGATGATTTTGCCCAGTCAAGTATTTTTTCTCATAACAGCCCTTGTTACAATTACTGCTATTTGTTGTCTCAGAAAAGACAAAAGACTAAAAAGACTGGACATCAAATAATCCTACAGGGAGAGGTTCTGCTCCACCAGAGGAATGAGACAGCATGCAGCCTTTGACACCACTTCTGTTGTTTTTCAGTTCTGGCAGCAAAGAATCAGTGTCTTCAGTGCTGTTATTACAGCAGCCTCTAGGAAGTAAATTCAATTATTAATTACATCAGTGAATGAACAATTTAAAATTAGTGAATTAAAGTTTCATGAATTATGTCCTGGATTACCAGCTTCTAGTCATAAAAATTAACTGTGTAATTATTCAGCAGATACAAATGATCAAGACAAATCCAGTAACTGACCAATTTCATTGTCATCTCACTTCAAAGAAAACATTTGTAAAAGAGAAGATGATAAACCAGGAGCATATTTAACAATATCCCATTTCTACTCCAGCTGCTCTAATTATTTTTGTCTTTAGCATCTGCTAACACTGCCATTTTAAGAATTTCAAAACTAACAGTATACCTTGACTAGGTACCTATATTTATTTCTAAATGAACAAATTGATTCCAGTGTATTCAGAGATTTGCTAATTAAAATGACTGATGGTCAATACCAAAGTCATTTATAGTTCTTGTCAACATATTTATCCTGTTCCTTAACGTATTATGCACATTATGAGATATTAAAATGCATCAATGACAAACTTTAGGAAGATAATTGATTAAGCCTGTGTATTATTCACTGTATTTGGAAAGAAAGCAAAGACCCTGTACATCATTCAAGAGAACAGGGTCATCCAAGCGTCTCAAAATGGAATTAATATCATAAACTAACCTGGAATCAGGCCAACAAATAGGACAGAAGCAAGCAATTAAGCAATGTGTCCAGAATAGCACAAAGCTGGTGGCACAGTGGTGCCAAGAATATTTAGGGATTTATTTAAAATATCAACATTATCTGCAGTAAGAATCATTAACGAATTACACACAGTACTATCCTATAACTCACACCTTGGGACTTCAGTAGTGAAACAGCATTAATCACTAGTAGCCAACGAATGCAGTAAGTCTGTGCACAGACTCATGTCTTATGTCTGTCTTGCTCCCATGTAAGCTCTTCATCCTAATGCAATAAATCCTAGTACATGTGGTCCTGACTGTCTACTCAACTACTAGTCACAGAGTTTTCCTAAGCAGTTAATTCCGGAAGATCTACAAGAACATACATTCACAAGTGTGATCTAAACATAAAACATAATCTTTTGATTTTTTTAAAAGAGGTTCTTGGCCAAAGTGTCCCAAAACCTTAGGATGGATCTGAGAAACCTGAATGTAGGAGAATGATTAGCAGCAATGTGACCATCAACAAGACAAAAGAACAGAACGAATTCAGCAAGATGAAGACAAAAGCCTGTTAACAGCACATGCTAAAAGCTTAGACCTATGAAACTATGTCCTTTATATGCACATGAAGTCTGAACCAGCATTACTGGCATCTTTGAGGAATGTTCAGCAAGGTTCAGGAAGGTGTTTTAAGATTGGAGAGATCATATTTTATTATAGGGGCTATTATTACTTCTTGGGAATAGTATGAAGGATTCAAAAAAACTGAATATACAAACAAATGTCAATGAATATTAAATAGTGACTTAACTTCAAGATGATAATTAGAAGCTGCTTTGGAGGGAGGAAGTTATCTGACCATTGTGGTTTCACTTTTTGGTTTCAAATATTTCATTGGCATAAAATCAGTTCTCAGGACATCAGAGATCTCAAATCTCAAAAAGCTTAGTATGAGTGAAAATAAATATAAAGAGTTACTATGTAGGATTCATACATGTATTAAAGCTAATAGTCCCATACTAGAACTAGCATGACATCTGACGAAATCAATGTGTGGAAAACTCAAAACCAACTAGTAATTTTCTTACATTAAAAGCCACTGCCACAAGCATTACTAATAACAGGACTTAAAAACTGATTAAATATTTACAGCTACAAAGAACATCCAGAATTATTACACTGGGAATTACAACTTGAGAAGGGACACTAATCTTTGTGCATCCCAGTTTAAGGAAATTTTAGTATTAGAGAAGACCTATGAGACACACAAGTGTTTTACATAGGCATAGGAAGGTTCTCGGGCCTCACCATAAGAAACCAGTTTTGTGTCACTTCATTATCAATCAGTCAGTATGGAAATCCCTCTGATCTCAAAAGCATGTACACAAGATGACTGTATTGCCAAATGTGATACCACGACAATCAGGATGAAACATGTTCTACCACTATCACATACTACTCTTACTCTTATCACCGATTTTATTTTACACGTCCTGAATTTTGACAGGGTTTTGTTTCCTCTCCTTTTTACTCAGACACTTCATTAGTAAGAACTAGACTTCAAGAATCTCAGTAATAATGCTCAAGGTTACCACCGTTTGGGATTTTAGAACTGTGTAACTGTTCATAAACTTTAACTAGATAAAAATCTCATGTTTATACCTCAATGATAAAGTCTGCTAGGTGAACAACCGATATCAAATTTGAGATGATGATTACCTATGCACGAACAGCATTTTAGCAGAAAGGCAAATTCTCTTGACAAAAACTGAAATTCTACTTAAGGTAGTAATAGTCCATAGCTACTATCAGTAACAATCTTGAATGCCTGACTGGCCTGAATAACACACTCATCAACTATCACTGACAATTTATTGCTGATCCTAACATGTTTGATGATTTCACAAAGTAATAAAACAGTTGATTTATCAACTATAACCTGAAAAAAAAATACTACAGTGTTAAGTTATAAGGAATAAACTGAATTTGTAGTGCTCATATATATTTGGTAGGTACATACGCACACACTCTTCCTTAAGGAGAAAAAGAAAACACTATTTTGTTTAAGAGAGTGTAATAGCAGCAGAGAGGAACGTGGAGAGGAAAAGTATGTTCTCTAGATTCTCTATTAACCTGTTGAACAGAAAGGAAAATAAATTTAACAAAAATCTGGGAAAAGGGGATGAAAAGACACAGGAAAGGATGCAGAAACAGCAACTTATAACAAAATCAATTCTCTTTATCTACCAGTAGATAATTGTGATGTTCTGAAAACTCATAGGAACTCACTTGCCATGAATTTACCATTTGTAGAATGATGCTATCTGCATCTGCCTGGAAGAAAAGCACTCAGACTTAAGTTTGCGTTGGTAAAACACAAAGCTCCTAGAACAGAAGTTCAGCGTTACACATGCACTAAACCACAGAGATAGTATTACCTGTTCTGAAAGAATGCTACAATAACAATTTAAATGAGAAATGGGGTAAGTCCATGACACACTACTAGGTGTTGTGTTGTGGTTTTTTTTTTTCTTAAGGAACCCCGCAGGAATAGGATACTAGCTTATGTTTTTCAGTAAACTCCTCTGAAGGGTATGTCTAAAATAGTAGCTTTTTCAAGCAAATAATTTTATTTTTTCTGTTTTGTCGTTCTAGATTTTCACTATCTAAATAAAATTTAAAAAAATTAAACTATGTTTGTGTTATGAATTAAATACCAAACACTTCCTTCAATACATGAAAGTTTCTCAAAATACTGGCCCAGTCCTGGGAGATTCATACAAATACATATGGTTCATCTGCAACAATGTAATACTTGTTACTTCACAGGAGACAATTCAATATAACAAGGCTTTTAGTTTGATTGCTAACACGGGACTCCTTCATATTTGTGTCTCCTTCATATTTATGTCTTCAAACACATAAACTCCCCCCAGCTCATAATGAATGAAAATAAATTGCTGAAGAAACACAGTAAAGAATGTGTGTTAATAGTTGAATGAGTGCATTTTGTGTGTATAAATTAAAAATCGTCTTGTGCCCTCTCCTTTTGGGGTGAGGGTTGCTTCGCTCCTAGACAGTCCTACTCTCTAGAAATTGCACAGGTCAGTTGGTCAGTTTGTGGTTCTCAGAACCACTGCATACTGCGCTGCCATCTTCACCAATGTACATGGAAATAAAAAGAAGGAAGACTCATTCTGTAAGTTCTAACAAGAGCTGTCAAGTCTTGCTGGGGGAAATTCTATGCGTTTGTGGGCTAAGTATCTGCTTTCAAGTAGCATCAGAGCAGAACCTGAAACTAATTGTACTGATCGAGCCCAAGACATCTCCAAAGACAAAAGTGAATGTTCCCTCTTGATAGTGAAAGGCAAGAAGAGCCTCTGCTTACAGCAAACCTTTTGTTTCAAAGAAACATTTCAAACACTACAAATGTACTACCTGCAACACAGACTAAGTCATTTGCAAAGGTCTGAGTTCCTATGCAACAGACACGGCCACAGACTTGTTCTAGATCCAATACCAAGGGAGCAAATGTGATAGAACAATACAAACCACTCCCCCTTATATAATCTTAACTGGAAAACAGGCAAGGAAGTATCATCCACACAGATACTGCAATAATGGGAAAGCATACATTAAAACGTATTTTCAGTTTCTTTACATGTTTCCAGGCATTATCTTCAATTCGGAGAGTTTACTACTGTTGCCTCAGTTCATTAAATAAATGCTACATTGTACATAACTAGTTCATATTTACAATTTGTAAATAACATGCTATGCTCCCATTTCACTTTTACTCTTCTGTTCATTTTTGTCTGTTTTTCTACACAGCACTGACAGGAAAAAAACTTCTGTATTTTGTTCGTGTACAATAGTTGTTTCCCACTATGCTTCAGAAAAACACTGCACAGTACTTTCAATTACGCAGTCTATAAAGTCTCCTGCTTGCTTCAAATGTATAAAGCTGGCTTTGGGAGCTCCAAAAACTAACAATAAATGACACAATTGGTAGCAGTTTAGCAATCCTCTGAGGGGAGGATACCAGCACACAAGGAAAAGAGTTAAGTTCCTTAGATTTAGCTGTCATTATCTGCAAACTACATCTCCACAATGGAGACTAGAAAGTAAGCACTGTTCCGTGGTTGGGTCACACCCCCCCACCCCCAATGTCATCTGGAAAGAATTTATTGAATCATCAAGGATGAAAAATGTGAATCGTTAAAAATAAGACAAACATTTTCATACCTACTGTTTCATGTTGTCATGGTACTTTGTTTCTTTCAAACTACACACAAGATGACATCTCATTGCATTCACAAAATTGGTCCCAGGGCATCCAAGACATTACTACCTTGTCAAGTTAACCCTGAGGAACTTTCTAGTATTTTAATAAGAGACATTAATAGTCTAAATATTCAACAGTATTACAATTTTTTCTTTAAAACAAATGAAGTACTAGCAGAGTGGAATAAGAAACTCAAAAAGATTCAGAGAGAAAGACCTACAGTGCCCTGTGTATGATACCTCCCAGTTCTGCCACGTAACATGAGTTCCCTTATTGTGCAATATAAAGGCAAGAAACATCCAATACTAGCGCCTGTGCACTGCCTACCAAAGGTTCTCTCTAAATTTGGAGGGAAGGACAGGTAACAGAATTTATCAGAGTATCCAAGCACTATAAGGTACTGGAAATGACATCTATCAGAATACCCCAGAAATAGCATCAGGCCTTCAGGGTACTTGGAGCAATTTGGTGTGCGTTGAAGTTACGACCAATGGCTCACAGGCTGTGTGTGGTTATCCGATACTGTGTTACGGAAATGGGGGTTTTTCTCAAAGTTGTCTTCTCCAACACCTCAATGCAGCTCAGTTTTTAATTTCAGTTATTTTTCCAAATTTCCTGTCAAGTGACATTATTGGTCACATTACAACAAGATGTGCATGTCTCACCTCTTACAGATCTATGCAGAGTGGAATAAATTACAGATAATGATTACTACAATAATGCCTTATTGTTCCTAGATATATTTTAGTCTATAATAATACTCTAAAATAGATTCCTACAGATTTCTGTGATTTAGTCTGAAAGACTTTTTTCATTGAAACAAGACGACTGATTTTTTTTTTTAAAGTAATCTCAGCCTGCAAACAGCAGCTTCTCAAGTACATTAAATTAGGGAAAATCTTCCTTGTAACAAAACTTAACTAGTTATTAACCTTTGCAAGCACATGATGTTGTAAATTTTGTGTTGGAATCACATACTACAAAAAAAATCTCCTATAAAAAAATAAATTAAAAGTTAATTTGAACTGGAAAGGACCTCAGGAGGTCTGTACTCCAACCTCCTGCCCAAAAGAGGCTCTGAATTCACACTGATTTGCTCAGGAGTTTGTCCTGTGGTTTACCAAAATCCTCCAAAGATATAAGGTTCACAACCTCTGTAGGCAACCTGTGCAATGGTTAACCATCCTCAGAATGCATAATCTTCAATGCAGAAGACTAATTATCAGCCTGCACATGCGCTTTTAATTGTTCACATGGAATAATCACCACATCATATCTCATGAAATGCCACTGAGAAGCACAAAGGAGCTCTGAGGTAGTCTCTTCAAGACTGTCTTGCCAGTATTTTTTTTTTTTTTCCATAATCTTATGCCAAAATACTGGTTATAGTTGAATATAGTGGGGTTGGGTGAAGCACCAAGTAATGATTTATTGAAAAAACGTCACACGTATTTTTATAAAAACTTTTTAAGCACTCTGACACTTGTAATTATATACTTTCCCATCATAACATTAGAAAACTAAGCTGTGACAACTATATCGTTCTGATTAATGTAAATAAAAGGAAACAATGCTGCTTTGCATCTCAAAATCTATCTTCCTGAGCAAAGCAGACTTTAATAACTCACAGTTTGAAAAATTACAATTTCATTTCCACAAACAAAAATTACTTGATAGAGCGGATTGAATTGATTTTATACTTCTGGGAAAATCTGCAAACAATTTTTTATGTAACAGACTGAAATAGGAACAACATTGTGCAGACATTGCAACAACATGCCAATTACCATGGTGTAGTCTCCGGTGAAATATATTTCCGATTTTCAAAGTTGAAAGACCTTCAATAATGGTAATTAAAGATGCTCTAATGCTTAAAACCCTAAATACACCAGGGATGGAAAAAGAGATTAAACAATTTCCAGTGGCTTAGCATACAGCTGATGTTGCAAAAACATACTGGGACATTAGCAGAGAACACCACATAGCCTCATTTACAGGCACTCTCTGGAACATCTGACTGCCAAGCCACGGCTGGGACCTTCCTAACAGTCTGCCAGCAGAGAGAGTTGGGTCCCAGCACCCAGGACGTCTCCTAGGCACATTTGAATTGAGTATATATTCAGTCATTATTTGCAATTTACCCGTTTTGTCCTCAGTTGTCTCTGTGTTATTGAAAAAGTGCATTCTAAATCCTTTTCTGTGTCTAAATTGGATAAATGAACTGATAGATATTAAATAATATCCTCAATGGCACAACTAAATTTGATTTAAATCAGTAAAAAAAGTCAGTAGGGCAGATCACCAATCACCATTAGTTCCAGTCTTCTCTTAATAGAATAAGCAGCCTCTAAATTGAGAAAAATTACAGTGAAAGTAAAATGTGGTAATCGAGTTCACATTGTAATCTTCTTCAATGCACTAATATTTCAATGGATTCAAAGGCAGAACACACTAAGGCATGTTTAACTTCAATTGAAAAGCCACACAAAAAGAGCAAACTACCCACATTTTATCTGCTGAGTGGTCACTTAGAAGTAAGAAAAAAAAATAATTAATCTACTCACTTACAATTTGTATTTCTACTGTATTAATGGCCAAAGCTTGACCCTAGTTTAGTACTTACCTTTTCTTCACAAAGCAGACTACAACCTGATTTTTATCCTTATCTTGATTTTTATCAAGACTTTCTACATAGAACCACAAAAGTATCTAGTACTCAGAGCCAATGCTACATAGATCAAATATAAAACACCTTCAAAGTAACTTAACATTGTATGAAACAAAGTTGGGGGAGTTCTATTAGTAGCTTTGCTTATGCTCAGCTGTAAACTTATCTCTACCTCCTCCGCCCTCTTCTTCAACCTCACAACCTCAACCCCCAAAACCATTTTTTCACTTATTCCCCATTCTTACTGATTACCCCTGCCTCTCCAAATCAGGACTTAACTCCGTATTGCCTTCCCCATCTTACCAATCCATGTTTCCCACCTCCATACACCCATAGCTCCTAATCTGTAAATGCAAATCTTCGTAAACACTGTCAAGCACACCAAAAAGTGAGGGACGGCTATTATGCACAACATGAAGTTTTTAATTGGCATAGCCCATGATGTACAGACAATTATGTTTCATCTTACATCATATAATTCTAGATAGGCAGTCATCACTTGCCACTGCTGCCAAAAACTATGAGGAACTGTAAATACAGTAATGCTGTAGCATAATTCCTCATATCTAATCCATTGGGTTGTCACTTGTATGGGCTATATTATGAACAACCAGATCACGTTTTCTTTTATCCTTCTATCCACATCATGTGGTTACAGTCTAGAAATGCCTCTTTGGCATACATGTAAGAAAAAGAACTACTTGATCTAAGCTCAGATAATTTTAGAAGTTTACTGATACAAGCAGGTTGTATAGCATATGCCATGGAATCCTCACCTGCACTGCCAAAGGTATCCAGTGGTAAGCTAAAATACACTACTTGCACATTCAGAAATGGGAGAAGAGCTTGAAAGACAGGCAGCTACTCTTTTATAGAAAAATTGAGTTAATTTTAAAACCTACAACATAACAGGAGAAAATTCATGGAAGAAATTAAATTAAAAATTAACAGAAGAAAATTGTTATATACATTAACAAGGTAACAATCATTAACAATCATCCAAGATGCATGGGAACAGCATTTCCACATGCAAAACAAGGAACGAAAAGGGGTATGAAGACAAACTTACTACACTGAAGAAAAATAAAAAGCCAAACACTCTGAAGAGGTTCACTGTCTTTAATTCATTGAGTTAGATGTTTTCACGCTAGCCCAAAATCTGCCACTATGGCAGTTAACATGAGTTAGGCCTAGTTAGTATAGCTGCTACCTTAAGACTGTTAAAGTTAACAAACTTGGTTTAGGAGATGAAATATGACCAACCTTTTGTCCCAAACAACAGAATGAACTTTGAATGTTTTTTTCTGTGCTCAAAGAAATAAAGCCAAACGACACAAAACAACCTATTGATCATCAAGAGATGCAAGTACATCCAGAAGTGTCCTGAGAGCACAGACGGGACTCCATCGTGTCTCCTACAGAACGGGGAAGTCATGTAATTTGTAAAATTGCATATATCTGTGATTAAAGTGTTGTGGTATCTGAATGTATTTCAGTTTCCATATTGCCATTTCGTCTTATGGGAGGCATAATTTGACAAAACGTAAGATGTAACATGTCATGCAGGAAATTTAAAACCATGGGAGAAGGTTTATTTCCAAAAGCCCCACTTTAAGGTGCCTCAGAAATATTACAACAATCCTGTAATGGGAAAAACCCCATGTATTTACAAAGATGATTCACATCTACCTAAATATAAAAATTCATATCCTGTATTTTTAATAGTAAATTTAAAATAAAATATTACAGTAAATATTTCAAATATAAATATTTTCTAGCAGTAACTCATACAGATTTCTAATCTGATTTTTTTTGAAGGAATTACATCCATTTATCATTTTTTTGCTTTATATGAAGGTCTTGTTTATTTCTACAGCAGTACCCGCATTTTATGATTACTAGCCTTTTTTCAGAGCTCTGCAGCATTTCATTATTGACTACTTCTCTTTCTATGAGGTTTTATTGTTCCATCTGGCATTTTAATTACAGACCTAGTATCAATTTTACATACTTGCTGAAGAGGAAAAAACCTGACCTTAATACTGACTTCCCTGCAAATTTACATCATGACTCCATTAAAACAATTAATTTTGCAACAGAAGTTCAGCATTAAGTATTCTTCCTTTGTAATACAGAAATATATCTGACTATATGTTGGACAGCATTAGAACAAGTAATTTAAATGAAGGCTAACATTTAAAAAATCATCATTTCCAGTTTTACAGGAAATCACTGGAAAAAACCCTGAAGTTGAGTTTCAATGAATACATAAGAAACTTGGTCAAGATTAACAACGTGACCAATTACAGGAAGCTAGGTGTTTCTGAGGACACACAGTGCTATCTGCCTACCTTCCATCAATCCAGCACCAGGTATGTACCGGACACACTGACTGGATGCTGTATTCTGTACCATGCACAGCAAAGTAAGAAAGAGTGACAGAAATCAGCAAGAAACCATTGTACCCCCTTTTATGGCATTTCACTTGAGATTCAGAGCCTACTGATAGGTTTACAGACTTGATACTTTTGTTTATATGAAAAAAGTTAGTGATTTGGTTTCAAAGGTCCATACTCAAAAAAACCTGTCATATAACACGTTACATAGAAAGACATGTCACTGCAATTTTATCTGGACAGGTCAGAACTCCAGAAAGAAGAAAATACAAAGAGAACATCAGTGAAGATACTTACTGTGAACTAGGACAAAGCTTCTCAAAATCCTTATTAAATTCATCAGGTAACCATACAAGAGTTTTCCCACAGCATCAACATACATACCCATATACATAACTTCAAAAAAAGCACTATTCAACATGCCTTGCTATGGGTAAAGAAAAGTACATCAACATTCTTGGTAAAACCCAACCATTTGTTTATAACTTTCTACATGAAGCATTATATTTGATATATCATGTCATGTTGCTTGAAGTTTCATGTACTGTCACATTATCCAGTATGATTTGACAGCTGTAATTTGACAAACTAGAAGACGTAACATGTCATGCAGGACATTTAAAACCATGGGAGAAGGTTTCTTTTCAAAAAACCAATGTTTTCACCCCTCTAGAACTGTCTTCATTCAGCTATTTTAAAATATGACATAAAAAAATAACTCCATAGTTGTGTAATTTTCATATCGACTAATGACATGAAAATCACAACTCTGAAAATATCAGATAAATAAATCAGAAAGTTTTATTTTAGCATATACTATTCTTCTAATTTACTAGTAACATGTTGTATCCAGAAAAAGTGCACTGCTCTTTAGAAAGTCAAGTGACTTTCTACTCAACTTTTAACTGTTATTCCTCCATGGGCAAGTCCAAATTCAGGGACTTGTATAATTAATTTCCTGTCCACAGCTGCTTCAAGATTTACACACAATATCTACTGCCACAAACTAAAGAATTCCCCACCCAGTAAAATACTACAACTGTTCCTGTATATCAAACAGTTTATGACTGAGACTGCTGTTTTGATCTGATCAGTAGAAAAAAGCAAACGATGACATGAAATCGAAAAGCATTAGCTTTGCTGAATTTTCTACACTGACTAAGCAGATTTATCAATTCAAGGACAGAAGGGGAAAAGGGGGCAAGGACTTCAACTCTCCTTAAATGTAAATTACTGACACAATTGAGATACTTATGCCAACATAAAGTTGAATTCAACAGGACCCTCTGGAGTTTTAAATCCTCTGTACAGTGATTCTAATGGGCAGTATGTGCTTTCTTACAGGCAAACTGACAAAATAAAAATGAAAAATATGCAAGTAGGGATATATTCACCTCACTGAACTATTCAGAAAATAAAAATTAACTATCATTTTCTTTTTTGTGTCCTGTCCACCGGTTATCAATTTTTAAAACTGGAGCAAATGCATGATCTAAATTTCTTTCCATTACCACAAATTCTATTGAAGATCATATGGAATGAGACTAACACTGAAAAATAACTTTTATTGTCTAACAACAATTATTTTCAAGTTTAAGTAAACTGCAGAAACAGTTTGCTGTTTTGCACTATGTCAGTCATTTAATGGTACTTTTTACTATTAAAATACATGCTGCGAAATGAAAAGACTTCCCAATTAGTGTCTTGGCTCCTTCCAGTCATTCTATTCCATATCATAATATATTCACAGAAAGCTTAATTCATCATTAAGAAAAGTCACTTGTAATATGAAAATCCTAAATCAAATACCAGACAGAGGCTGGGAATACTAAAGTCAATCATTCTGACGATAGATATAGGAACACTGACCAGAGCAGCATACACCTCCATTTATGCAACAGAAATTTCCACCTGCACACAGACTGCACCGTGAGCGCAGCCTAAATTCAGTTTCATTATAGCATCCTGATCAAGGGGCTGTATGCAGTTACACATGGGGCTTGACTGTTTAGGAGAACAAAGTCGTGTTTGGTCCAGGCAGACTGCTGAGCTGCCTCATTGGAGTCCTCATTCCCTTGTGGTTAGCAGTTTGTGCTTTGTAACATGGAATCTTCACTCAGACTTCATCTGTTACAGCGCTTTGTTCTGAGAGTCCCTAGATAAGCTCTCTTCCCTGAGACAACAGTGATAGTCTGATGCAAGGAATCAAACTTTAAGAAAAAAAAAAGCAGCAGGGGGAGGGTTTGAGACTCTGTGTAGCAGTATTTCTGAATCAAATTATCTTTCTCCTGAATAAATCACCTAAAGTTTGAGAGCTTTTTATTCACAACCTAAGCTATCACTCCCAGTAGAAAATTTTGTATTATTTTGTTTCATAACTAGGTCATTTCATATAGAAAAAGTTGTTATTTTCCAGATATAAATAATGACACTTCATACTAAGTTTTGGAAGGAAAGGAGATAAATTAAAGTAATATTGCCCCTTTTAAACTGCATTGTAGGTTCTCTTAGTCATAGATAGTACAAAGAATATGACACTGTCCTAATGAAAACAACTTTCATGCATCTATGATCTTCTGTTTACCAAGAGCTACAGCACAGATGCTCTAACAGCTGTTTGGTGGCACTAGTGCAACACCACCACAGCGTTTCTTTAAACTAGAGACTACATAAAATTTAAAAGTAAAGATACATACCTGAGCATCACAGACACAGAGACATGAGAATTTTCTGATTTGTGTTTAGCAGTGATCCTGGGAGAAATGGGCATGAATAGTGACTCAACAGCCTAACTTCAGCCACACTTTCCTTGTTCATTTAAGTATAACATACAGTAATTATAAATAATTTTTTTAAGAATATCTGTGTGTAGATAGGTAAAAAAACTCCACATTTTATGCTCCTGATAATATAGCCTAACATGAAAGGAAGAGCTAATCTCAGACATCTAAGGTAACAAAAATTAATAGTTCTCTCTTCAATCTCACCCTCAAGTATATAAGACATCATACATCTACAACACAACGGCTTCCAAGAATTACATGAGGAAGGAAAATAATGGGGGAAAAATTGAGGATCAGTCTAAAATTACATTACAGAAGTAGTCAAACTGCAGTACATGACAAAAACTATCCTAATACATTATCAGCAAATGAACTCACATGACCACCAGGTACACTCTCAGATTATATCAAATCTTAAGTGACTCACTATCTCCATCATAGCTGGGTCTGTCATAACATGGAAACTGTTAACTGCACACGTTAACAACAGCATTTCATAAACTGCATCAACATGGATCATTCTGGTTATTATTTTCACTGAACACGTTAACTATTTTGAGAAATCTTTAATCCTAAGAAACATGAGGAGTCATACTAAGTGCTTGGGGATAGTCAAAATATTTTCCTCTCTTTAATGTTTCTCAATGCATTACATATCTTAGCAAGTTAAACTTTACTAACTCTTGCCATACAACACTTGCAATCGCCCTAATCAAAGAGCTGATCTCTTAGAAGTTCAAAATGAGCAACACTTGGCCTGTGTTAGAACACTCATGGCTGTTATTGTTTCTTTAAAGGACCTGAAAAATCTCAAAATTCAGCTTCTGTTTTTGAAGCTACTGAATATACTATCCATTTCAGAGCTGCCAGAACTGAATACCAATTTTTATTTCTTTATTTATTTAAATGTTAGTGGAAGTGAGATACAGTCACATCTCAAAGGACAGAGTATGGAAGCAGGCTATTAATTTATTTCCCATTACCACCTGCAATTTCTTTTTTTTTTTTTAACTATTCATAACAATTTATCATCTGTTCTGCTTAGTTCACACCTATCAAAGTACATTCATAAATATAAAACTAAAAAACATAATTTTCTGATATACTACAGCTGTAAACTAATCTGACCAGTGGCCTAACAACAGCATTTTAAATTAGTCTCTCAAGTATTTAGATGCAACTAGATGCTTCATGTACAGTATGTTAATTAGATAATCACTTGTAAGTGAAATTCCTTTGCTTAGGTTACTCAGGCTCCCATTTAAGTAAGAGACTCATTACTTCGCTGATTCTCATACTTAGCTCTTCGAGTACAAGCAACTACCTAAAATCATTATCTGAGCCGCTAGTAATGGGGGGGGCGGTGAACAGAAGTCATAAACCTTTGACATCCTAGTCCTTCATTCTATAGTCTCTTAGTAGTGGAAAAGCATTTTTAGTTATACATATTATTAGTAAATGAAGCCAAACTGTAAAGTAGTTATGGTCACAACCTTGAAATGGAGACTAGAACACTAAACCATCTGGGGAGCACCGCGTTCTTTAAAAGCAATTCTGCCAGAATACTTGCCTGCACTAGTAGCATATACTATAAGGGCACATTAAGTCAGAACCTTCATTTCACCTTTTGAAGGATGCCAACTGCCAGCCCCTTTTTTAATCATCTTCCTTCTACAGTGGAATGTTTGCTTTTCCCCAGCTGCTTGATAAAAGTAAAAAAAATAAAAAAGCAGCCAATTTTTGAAGTGCAGTGCTAGAAAATGGGCTTCCACGGTGACACAGAGCAAAACTGTTATTTACCAGCAAAGACATTGTCCCACCCTACTCACTTCCTACAGACATTACAGCCCAAAAAGCCATTTACAGTGACAAGTTCTGTCCTGAAATTGTTTTATGGGTAAAACTTTTGACACATGAATACAAACAGTACTGATTTAGCAAAAGCACATGTGGTAAAAGCATAAAAAGTTTATTATAATAAACAATACAAAGGCTATCTTAAGTGCATCATGTATTTCTACAAACAGTTCATTAAAGCTATTTCATTTTTTAAATTAGGCTATCACATAACTGATAGCCTACAATGCCTCTCACATTATACTGAATTGCTCCATATAGAGATTCTCAGAACTACCTTCTGAATACAAAAATAGCAGGCATATAGCAGTAAGAACACTGCACTTCTGGACTTCAGACAGACTAGAAAGGTATATCACCTGCTTTAAGTTACAAAATCTTTTGTTTCTACAACTTACCACACTTCTCCGGTCATCATCAATTAAAAACAAATCAACACACACACACAAATCCATCTCGATCTCTCTAGAGAAAAAGACTCCTCTAATCTTAGTGACTTATTTTGATTTTGACATATTGCTGGTCACTGTGTAAGTTTTTCAAGTTATCTAGGCACACAACTAGACTCGGGACTAATTCTGAATTTTGCTCTCAATGATTTGTAGCAATTGTCAATGGTTGCCTAGAGTCACCTCCCTTCCCTTCTGTCCATTCTAGAAAAATCCCCATGTAAATAAAATCAAACATTTATGTAGAAAATGTCCTAAGAATTAAACTACCACACAGTAATCTTACAGTACAGTATAATGCTGCAGTCTCTTCAGTAAGACGTCATAACTAATATCCCTCATAGAAAACAGAATTATAGAGAGAAAAGACAACGAAGACCATGAGACTTGTAGCAGTTTCTAGTAGCGTATAAGAAGGTGGGGGGGAAGAGTAATTCATCCAGATCTTCTTATCCTGTGCTCCATAGCTTCTATAGAGCTCTCCTAGAGCACAGTAGTCTTTGCTCAGATTTTAATCCTTCTTGGGTTTCTTATTTATGAAAGTATCCTTATTTATGAAAGTATCCTAGTATCCAAACTACTGTCTTTTCAGCTTTTGTTTTGTTGGGGTTTTTAACACATATTTAGCATCTCAATTTGAAAACTGTGCATTAAAAGTTTAGGAATAGAAAATATCTGATGCTATTTCTGTAAAGATGGGGCAATACATATTAAGAAGTCACATAACGGTAGGTACATGTCATCAAGATAGAAAACCCTCAAGTCTTTAGGAAACAACGTAAAATTGATTTCCAAGCAGTCAACAGCAAATTTGAGAAGGACATTAAAATGCAGAAGGAACTCAGACTGCTCCCTACATAGAAACCATTCAGTAATCTTGCACACTCATACGTCTACCAAAATTCATAATCTTTCTTTTTTTTCCCCTCTGAATACTCATAGAACTTCTGCTGTTGTTGCTGGTTTTCTGAGTGGATTTCATGAGCCCTATTCCAAATAGGCCAATAGATTTACTTACAATTCATCCACCAGAGGGCAACACAGGATTTCACAATCAGCTAGACTCAGAGAAGGCAGGAGAGCTAAGCACTACTATAAAAAAAGAAGAAAAAACATGCAAGGTTTCAGCAGGTGCTTTTTTATTTATTTAGGAATTTGTCTTGGCACCCACACCCACCCACTGAGTACCCTGCTGTAGTATAATTAACTTTGGAGACGCAGCAGCAGAAAGCTTTCAAAATTAAATGACCCAGTAAAATAAATCTTGTATGTTCAGAAGTCAACAGCACATCAAGACCATAGGGATGATTTCACCTGGACCCTGTCTTAAATCATCCTCATCTCTTTCGAAGTTCAACTATTATGCTCAGGTTGGAACCAGGAAACAGCCCATCAATTTATAACAGTTCATTACCAGCATTTAGTAATCTTACCTTCAAGCAATTTTTAGCTAAAAATAAAAAAGCCAACCACCTTCTTAAGAGAAGAACGTAGAAGTATAATAGAACATGTACAGCTTACATGTATGTTCAGACTGCTTTACTTTTCTCTTACACAGCAAAAAAATCAGATGAACTTTTAGGATTCATTTGGTTTGCATTATCTCCCAAGTTCCAGAGTTGCCAGGACCCAGCTAGGCTTCTCCAGTCCGTTTCCTTTGTTTATCTGCATTCTTCCCCAGACAAGCATGGCCTTAGTGAACTTATGCCTAATGCCCGTATTGTTCAGTGACTCTTGCTTGGCCCATTTTACAAGTCTTGCTTCAACTTGAACTGTTACTTCCCAAACTGAGCAAGAACATTTATACTGATGACCCGTTAATTACTGTATCACTGTGTGGTACTTCAGCTTTTAGTAGCTCTCAGAGATCTCCAGGGGTGCTGAACTGAAATGCAGTTCCTCCTGAATTCCAATATACCATGTCTTCTATGCAAAAAATACTTGACGATACAGAGAAATATTCATGGTTGAACACCATCATACATGGCTTCAAAATAAAACCACTGGAATAAAAATTAAATATTAACCCATTTGTATTAGCCATTTGTTCCATCTCAACCATTGCCCACTGACTGAAGATCTTATTTTCTGAATCCAAAATTGTAAAGAATTTATTATAATTACTGGAGCTAGGCAGCAGCCCACAACAAAGCCTGATGGTTGCTGAAGGAGGCAAATGAGGGCAGTAGCTTGCACAAAGAAGAGGACCAACAAGGGCCGCAGGAAATGACAAAAGTGGAAGTTGGTTGAACTTTCTTTAAGAATCAAGGAAAAAACATCAAAAAGGTTCTAAAACATATGAGTCCTTTGACTGTCTTTGACCCACCTGTCAATATTTCAATAAAAATATTGGCAAAAATGCTTATGCAGAAGCTGAACTGTTTTGATACCTTCCATTTGGAAGTTTAAAAAAAAGCGTCCGCTCTAGAAGTTCCAGACAAAGCTTTTAAACTCAAAGCACATTGCTGCATACGTATGCCACCAATCCAGAAACCAAAAATGATGCAACACGTTGAACAGAAGCTACTGCCAAAGTTACCTGGATATTCTCTGAACTGTTCTTCTTGCAGGTCTTCTCTTCATCTAGATTTTCCAGGTAGACACCTCTAATCAGAAATTTGAAAAGTGGGGTTTTTTTAATGTCCTAACACAAATCTACTTCTGGATTATACTGCCACTATGACATCATCAAAAGAAGTAGATGTTTGAAAGGGTTTATTTGTGGCTTGGGTTTGCTAAAGAGAGAAAGATCTTTCAGAATTGAAAAATACAATTCACTTCTCTTGACTAACAGCAATAGCTGCTAACTCTCAAAATAAAAATTAAGGTTTTGGGTTTGGCTTTTTATTTGGGAAATTGATTAAGCTGAAGCAAATTTTTTATTTGATAAAAATTCTTGCTTAAGTTTCTCTCAAATTTAAAGAAAAATTAGGGGGTTTTGTATTGCGCTGGAGTCATTTACTCCCAAGTTCACCCTCTCCATAATCTGCCATTTTAAGTTAGCTCTAACACTCACACAGGTCAATACATCTGGAGCACAGCTGTTTAATTTCATATTTGTAAGCTCTCCTGCAGAAGATGGTATCTCTTAGAGATCACCTGTAGCAGTTGTGCCAACAAATAGTGAAACATTACCTTTCATCACTCTTCCCTGTGAGTTTTAAGGTTGATATTGTCCTGGTTTCTGCTGGGACAGAGTTGATTTTCTTCTTAGTAGCTGGTACAGTGCTGTGTTTTGGATTTAGTGTGAGAATGATGTTGATAACACACTGATGGTTTAGTTAGTGCTAAGTAGCGCTTATCTTAAGCCAAGGATTTTTCAGTTTCCCATGCTCTGCCAGCAAGCAGGTGTGCAAGAAGCTGGGAGGGAGCACAGCCAGGACAGCTGACCCGAACTAGCCAAAGGGGTATTCCATACCATAGAATGTCATGCCCAATATATAAATGGGGGGGGAGTTGGCCAGGAGGCGCAGATAGCTGCTCGGGCATTGGTCAGCGGGTGGTGAGCAACTGCCTTGTGCGTCACTGTTTTGGTTTTTTTTCCCCTTTTTCTTTTTTTTGTCATATTCCTTTTCATTACAATTATTATTATATTTCATTGTTATTATTGTTAGTATTATATTTTATTTTAGTTATTAAACCGCTCTTATCTCAACCCATGAGTTTTACCTTCTTTCCTGATTCCCCTCCCCAGTGGGAGCCGGGGGGGAGTGAGGGAGCGGCTGCGTGGTGCTTAGCTGCTGGCTAGGGTTAAACCACGACAAACCACTAACCAAAACATTCTCACTATCTCTTGTCCAATTTTTTGGCAGTAGGTGATGGTTCTGGCTGCTGCAAAATGGTCACAGGTGGTGCGATAAATGCTGGGAGCTTATATGCATATAACACCTGAAAGTTCTCTTTTTGTTACCTTTACCATACATCCTTCATCCCTTGTATACCTCCTCCAAATACACTTGAAGTTCACTGCTACAATTATTATCCTTTAACAGGCAACAGAAACAGTCTTTCAACTGATGACCCCTGGTGAAACAGGACAGAGAGGCAGCGTTCTCCAACTTCAGTCTGGTTGATGAACTGCAGCAACCTGGTACTGCATGAGCACAAACCACAGCACTGACTGCAGCCAGTTTTTGTTGGCTTCTTTTTCCCACCCCCAGGCCTGGAGGTGGGCCTATTTAATTTTTACTTTTTTTTTTTTTTTTTTTTAACTAGTATGTTCTTAGAAATGAGTGGCTCACGGCAGGTGCCTGCCAACATGAGTCTTCAGTGAGTTACAGCACAGGTACTGTATGAAGACAAGCACACACACACAACTGCGAAAAATTGAAATGGCAAAGACTGCTACAAAGAAAAAAGTGAGAAAACCTGAAATGACAAAGGCCGCATTAACAGCTTGTCTCACAGTCACAAACTGGAATAGCCGCTAGCAGTTGTAGAGTTAGAAAGAGTTAATATGATGAAAGGACTGACTTCAGATAGCCCCATTTTTTTTTCTTTGTTCACAGATAGTTTATCAGCAGCTGAGAGTTGTTGACACAGTAAAATGTTTACATATAGCCAGATGTAAAATTTGGATAGATTCAACACATCATCAGCAGATGATTCCCAATAAATAATCACAATGCTATTTAAAAAACAAACAAACAAAAAACAAAACAAAAAAACCACAAAACAAAGACTAAAACAAAATACCTAGGAATTGAGAAGTATCAACTTTCAACTTCACCATTCTGAAAAGAAAAAACAGAAATAAATTTAAAAAAAAAAATCCAAGAATATTGGCAATAAAGCAGCCTAAAAGAGAAAGGACAACAGTAGATGAAGTGCGAGAAGCATTTTTGTTGCTGTTGGTTTTACATGAAAAGAGACAACATCAAGACTGTGTATCAGCACTTCCCAACTCTTGGTCAAGGTGTTCCCAGAAGACGTTCCTATGTCACTCGTGTTCACCAGTGACATTTCTCACTAAAGTACACAACTGACAACAGAACAACTGACAACAGAACTGCCCACAGAGAAGGATTTGCGTTGCAGTCTTCTCCTAGTGCCAAAGGTGAGGGATCATCATCCTCAACCTGTAATCCAGAAGAACAATGCAAGTTTTGGGAGCTTCCCAAGGGTTTAGAAAACTTTTTATGCCTTGTTTTCAAGCTCCAAAAGCTGGCACAGGTTTGCGGGTCCATAGCACACCTACAAGCCTCACACCAGGAAATGTATATTATTTTGTTATACAGACTTAGGTCTGAAGAGTATCCTGGAAATGCCTCCCCGTGCTCTTCTACTGTTGTTATACACCCCGCAGACTTCCACTATTGATTGACTTCAAGGAGACAGGAGTGAAACTGGATGAACCCTCCATTTTACCCAATTCAGCTAATTCTGTGTTTTCAGTTCCTTGTCTGATCTTCTGATGCCCATAAGGTATAAACAATAACATTACACAGTAACACTACAAAACTCCTGTCGATAGGCCAATATATTTATTCTGTCAACTGTAAGTAGAGGGCAGTCCTAGCCCCCCTGCTTTCTTACGAGCTACATGATGCCTTAAACCTGAAGAATTCCATTCTCTGTATTTATACTCTACAATAATAATCCAAAACAGATAATTCAGGTTCCAGAGCTTACTTCTGAAATCTTAAAACAGAGAATTTAAGACTGTTGTGTTTATTAAGCATGTTTAAGTTCCAAATATTTTTTTCTCATTACTCCTGTTTCTTTTGCCATCCAGTAATACCTGTGCAAAGGAAGGAAGATACACAAAAGTTTTCCCCATGTGAAGAGAGAAAGTGCATAAAGGAAAGAAGATTCCATGAGCTTTCCACTCAAGGATCATTGCTCTATTCATTGCACTAATTTTCAACATAGCCTATTGCTACTATTAACTGCAGCCTTCAGGATTTTAAACACTAGATCTTGCAAAGGTGAAGGTTTCCAGTTATTTCTCAGAACTGAAAGTCATCTGCAAAGCACAGAACTACAGCATCTAATTGCAAAGTAACTCAAATAATCCAGATCATGGCAGAAAATCTGTAATCAGCTCAAGACAAATACTTCTTGAAACACCTTATCTTGCCACCAGAACAGAAGGAAAAGAAAGGCCTCTAGAATAGAAAAAGACCAGGAAGAGCAGCTAGCTTAGTTCTTATGGTAAAGGAAAGGGGGGGAAAAAAAAAAGCATAAGAGATCTTTTGCTGCAAAAACTTTTCTTTGTGCCAATGATCATATTGACAGCCCATTTCTTCCTTGTTTATGAATCTATTCAACTCTGAATATCATGATGCCAATACTGGCTTTGCTATTACTCCACAGCGTAACTTCAGCAATAAATTTAACTCTTTGGTGACTGAAACTCCTCCCATGCTGTGTATAGCCTATAGTAAGAAACTGTAATACCAGCAGTAAGGTGAGAATAGAGACTGTTCACTTAAAATATTTCAAACAGTAGACAAGAAAGGGAGAGAAGAGATATAGTTTCTTAATTCAAAGCCAGACGTACATCTACAACACACGTATACAAGCAGCATAACATAGTGAATAGACTGCAGCCTGTCAACTCTTATCCCAATGCAGAAAACCCACAAAGGTCTGTAGATTTTAAAACCTTTCGTTAATTTAACAC
The DNA here is from genome assembly GCF_018139145.2 of Gymnogyps californianus. Lineage (NCBI taxonomy): Eukaryota > Metazoa > Chordata > Aves > Accipitriformes > Cathartidae > Gymnogyps > Gymnogyps californianus. The sequence continues at coordinate 6,463,633 of NC_059479.1, forward strand.
TTACTAAAAGACATTAAGTAGCATTACCATATTTGTTAGGCTCTCCAGTATCTTCTGCATATGTTTTTGTCCTTAAAATATTTTTACATTCATGTTGGACATGTACATTTTTTCAACAAATTAAGAACACTGTAGTTTAAGCTAGTAGATGCTGATCAAGTACTTAAAAAAAACAAACACACACACACACACAAACAACCCCAACAAAACTAACATTTTGAAAAGGGGATACATCATTGTAAATATTCTATCATCTAAATGTAAACATGAAAACAATTACTGGGTAAACACAGATATAGTTTACCATTTACAGATAAAGAAGCACTGGACAACAATAACAAAAAGAGATGCTGACACTACTTCTGTGTACCACCCGGTATGCTGTAAAAGTATGGCAATTTAAAAAAAAGAAAAAAACCAAAAAAACCAGTGTGAAAAAGATTACTGGGAAAACAGCTAAGGGTCTGAAACATGCCAGATTCACTTCTGCAGTTCTCACGTATGAGAAGATGTGAAGTTCAAGTGAAAGACATAATTCTCATGGGTACTGCATATAGAATATGTGCATCAATATGGCATCTTCTAGGAACACCAGATAAGCTTTATTAACTGTTGGCATAAAGTCAGGAATATGCCTCTTCCACAAATAACTATGCAAGACTAATTCATCTGCCCTGTAATAGCTCACCAGTATAACACTGGGGGGGCAGGTGGTGAAGTTATAATTTTTGTCTTTTCTATGCTTCTAATAGATCTTTCAATGTTTAAAACAGTATGACCACATCATAATTTAAGATAGAAACCAGTTATCCTGCCCACACTATTTATTACATATACAGGTGCTCCTATGTATTACCTTTCTCAAAAAATTTGCCCGGAAACATCTTACAGCCACCAAAGACAGACTGATCCAAGTCTTACAGAAATCTAAGTATATCCTTTATCTGTTAAGAACATTCTCAGAGGTATGCCTGATCACCACCTAAGCTTCTTCAGAGGAACCTAAAGAGGACTAACTGTGAAGCAAGAGTGAAGACAGCTCATTCTTTGACTATTTTGTACAGGGAAATCTAGTGTGTCATCAACCTCTGGGTCTTTTTATCCAACTTTCTTGAACTTGGGCATTTAGCCTGCTCATGTAATCTGAAACAATACGCTCAGAAGTCACTATATGGCACAAAGCAGTATGCAAAGTAAGTGTAATTCACTACTGCATAAAGATGCGTAGCTGACAATAAAGATGTGAAAATCAGATTGAGTTAGCTACTGGTAATTACTGCTCACAAAATCTCATGATTTCACATCTCATTATTTTTCCCTCCCCTTAATTAATCAGGAGTTCCAAATCGCACTTTAAAAGCTTTCTATTGTATTTCGTTTTTAAAATAATACTGTCAAAGTGTAGCTTTTTTTTTTTAAAGAACTACATTTAGAAAATTTCTGAAACTTAGCCCAAGAAATTCATTGACATTGTTAACTTCAGCTGCTACATAAATCATCTGCTATTGGAAAAATGAAACAATTGCATATTAACCACTAGAGTCACAAAGGCACTGTGACTTTAAAAACCACTAGGCTATCAAGCACAGTAAGTTGCAGTAAGGAGTCCTCCCAAACATACTCGTATAGCTACGCATAATACGGCACTATTTCAGAAATGGACATAGTAATAGTATAGAACCTATTATAATAACAAACATTGTGCATGCACACACACAAAATCAAGTGTCCCTTTTACAGTAGAGATACTGTTTAACGTTAGAGTGAAAGGTTAAAAAGGTTATGCTCTACCTATCCCAGTTTTCATTTATTCTTCCCATGCATCACTTCGAAAATTTTAACAGAACTAGTTTAAAAGCACTAAAAACAAAACAAAGCTTTCTGTGATGCTAATGGAAAATTCCTTGTAGAGCACCCATTCTCTGCTCTGCTTAACATCCCACTGTTTTCAAACACCTTGGGTTATTTCTGAATTTAAACGGTACCTGTACTGAGTTCCTTCCCAAAGTGGACAGTGAATGTGACAGAGCACACACAAGATACTCTGAATTACATCTGTTCCATTACTGAAGCAGTCTACACTCCCAGTCATTCTTCCACCCGAGCAGCAGCATTTTCTTACATAGAAATTAATTCATTAAATAGTTTCTTCAGTGTGGTCACCCATGGAGGCAACAAGCACTAATGAAAGATTTGACTAGTTGGCTTCACCTTCACCTTTCCTACACAAGAGATGAAAGAATTGTAGTTGAGCTTATAATACGTTTGATTCAGAGAACAAGCAGAGTTGTTTCTCTTAACTTTTCACTGACACTGGAACTCAGTACTAATGTATGAAAGTAAGCCCATCCCAGTAAAACTACTGAACAATTTTATCTTTCCTATCAGACTGACACCTTCCCCCCCCCCCAAAAAAAAACCAAAAAACCAAACCAACCAACCCCCTCCCCAAAACAAAACAGAAAAACAAACCAAAAAACAACCCACATCAAACCATCAAACATTGCAGGCTCCATTCACGAGAGATACATTTTTGTCCAGAATTCAGAATATACTGTATACTAGTTTTGTCTTTCCTTAAATAAATTCAGAAAATAAAACTTGAATTTTTTATTTGTACTGAACAGTGACAATTCATTTCAAAACAACAATACATACCTCTGGTATCTAAAAAGTTATCTAAAATTTGAATTACCTTTCTACAGTTCTATCAACCTGTTTAGGGCTATTTTTACAGAGAGAGAGAGAGAGAGAGAGAGAGATAAAAGCATAGTCATTATCTTCTATCAGTTGCATGAAACACTACCACTAAGATTGACTCTTGTGATTTCTCTGTTTCTCTTAAAGCCTTGTTCCTGGTATCAGAAGATTGGGTGAAAAAAAACCCAAACCATATACAACAATAGCTTCAGCTCTTACGTTAACAAAGAAAAGTCTGGAAGCATCACGTAAAAATAAATTAAGGAGTTAAAAAACTAGAAAGTTAAAGTGAGCGCAAAATGTAATAACCTTTCAGAATTTCAATTTTGTCTACAATCTTGTGATCTTCATTTTTGACATCATTTTGAAGGACTGGCCTTTAAGATTAAATTAAGGCTACGATGTTCACCCTGGCTTTGGGAGTGAGACACAGATATTGTATAGGAGATAGCTTACTTGAGAAACACATGCACATACCTTCCAAACTAAAGTCAGAATTACATTTTACTTTTGCAGAGTTCACAAGAAACATAGGCCTTAATTCTAAACTTGACATAGAGTAATCCTACTGTCAATATGAAATGTCACTGCTTTTAAGCTACAGAGTTATAGTACATGACAGCAGTATAATACATTGAAGTAACTGCACTGTATCAACATAATCTATTTAAACTGATACTCTGGTAAGTTTCTCTTAAAAATGGGTAAAAAAATATCACTCAAAAAACCACAAGTACATGAAATAAAAATGACCTATCTCATCTAGTCTTTCTTTGCTAATACTACATACAGCTATACAGCATAGCTCTGTATAAATCATTGTTCACATATTCTCATCTTAATAAAGAGGCCCTCAAAGCCACTCATGAAAGACGTGTTTGTAATTTAGTCTTATGCAGTCTTTGCACATTTTAAAAAAGACAGACTTCACTAACAGAAGCTTTTCAAAGTAGTTCAAACTGAAACATCCTTCATGTCAAAAGCAGAAGAAAACAATTTGTACATCTGAACAAGAAAATCTGGAAAGAAAAGTAAAGGAGACAGTAGGAAAAAGATGTTATCAACATTCTAGAGGTTTGAAAATATGGCTAAAGAGGATAAAAATACACACAGAATTGACAAGTATAACAAAATAGATGTCCCTGCTGTTCTGAAATCTTCTTACAGTGTACAGCTTAATAAACAGCTAGATATTAAAGCTACTGAATTTCAACTTACTGGTCAACACTTTTTATTACCATAGCAACCAACAGTCAGAACAACAGAAATAACATTTGCCTTCTGCATATGTAAAGACCATATTATCTTTTCCAAATTTAACTTGTCTCCGAGACAACGTTGCCTTCCATCTTCATCAACCTTTTCCACACTACAAACACAGCCCCTTACACAAGTAAACAGTTTGTGTTCCCTCATTCTCACCCCACATTCTCCACCAGCTTTTCCAGTTCTGCCCCCCCATGATACATTTATTTTCTTTCCAGTCTCTCCAATGAAACATGAAATTGTACAGCACTAATTCAGCAGATTTACTTAACTGATTTCTCTATAAATCAAAGAGCATACTTTTTCAGTATCATCAATGAAGACAGTTTCCTAAGTGGTATTTCAGAAATCTGTTAGAGATTTGTTTAGAAAGGACTATAATAATTAATCTGTGCTGGTTAACAGGTTGGCCCTTCTTTCTTTACCAGTCTTCCAGAACTCAAATTAATATCAAGCTAGAACCATAACTACTGACACACTTTCATCTGGCCTTTTGTAAAAAAAGTGACATTTCAGCTCCGTTTTCAGAGAACAGACTGAACAGGTACCAAATTTATCTTTTGTCTCCTAATGCAACTCTTCTATTTTTGCTTTATCTTATCTGTTTGTCTGAAATATAAATAGGAAAGCCTGCATTATCTTTGTCTGTATCATGCTGTAGTATAGTATCAGAGGCTTTCATATCCCAGACAGCAAATGCACATCATTTTTATGGTATTTTTATGGCTCTCTCCAGATTATTTATTGGCCAAAAGTTTTGATCATTTCTGATATTCACCAAAAAACCAAACCCCAAAACAATCAAACACAAAAGGTCTTTTAAACTATTTTAGAATCCTTCCACAATTCACCATGCCTTAAAGTCCAGTGTGTGGGATGTGCGGTCAATAAACTGATCTTTGGAACCTTACACAGTGAATTTATTTATATCCAAGACATATAGATGTCAAAATGCATTAGTCCAGTCAGCGCTTAGTACACTCAAGTGTCTATGTATGTCACAGAATGGTGTACACATTAATCATTAGAAAACGTCTCACTGCAAATCATAGATGCAAAGACACTTTTCATGTACTAAAGCATGACGTGTACATGTCCTCCTAATTTTATCTGGTTCCTGTCGATGAGCTTTTGAAAAATTGGACCAATACGTGTAAACTTTCTTTTCTCCGATTTTCAGGACAGAAAATTATTGGTTCTGCTATATTTTAGATATTTCAGTTTAATATTTGTAAAAGCTGGAAGATCAAGGAGGTAATAGATTCAAATGACTAACCCTTCACATGATAAAGATGACTTAATTAAAAAAAAAAAATTATGAGCAAGGTTTATGCCATTACACTGAAACGGATACAGCTATCTACCCAAGATATGCATGTATTTTATTAAAAGTCTTTTTCATCTGTGTTACATATCAAAACAGAAAACTGAAATCTGTTTTCCTCGATCCAAGCCAGTGCATATTAACAACTTAAATGACATCCACAGGTTCAGATGACCAAAGTTATCTCTACCTCCAATGTTCAGATAATCTACAACAAAAGTTTTCTAAACTTTTTCCAAACAATTATAAACATCCAGAAGGGAGAAAATGACAGATGATAATTAAATCTCTTGACAATAACCAAAAAGAAAGCAAGAGGCACCATAAGTAATGCAGCCACAGTTGAGGAATATTACCAGAAAGTTATTGGATTCCTATTAACTGGCGCTTGATGGATAAAGCCTTATCACAAGAAGGAATGAAAGAACTAGTCTTTTTTTCCCCTCACATGAAGATTGTACATGGGATGTTACAGTTTTAGCTCAAAGTAATCTCTTTGATTTAAGGTACACACTGGGTATTTATTCAGCTTTTTCGCTACTGCTAGCTATTACTTTACTTAAAGATTAAGTACAAAAAATAAAAAGCAAAACCTGTTCACAAATCCATTCTGAAAGATAGAGAATGAATCTAAAGTAACTTAATGGGTAATCACTCTAAAAGCAGGTTGTCTTCACTGCTTTTGTGGAGTTTTAAATTGTATCATGTCATCCAAAATACAGTTTGTTGATAATTGAGTTTTAATTTTATGATTTGAACATGTTAAAAAGTTTGCAGTAATAGAACTGGAAATATTCTTAAGGTACCACAAATGACAAAGCAGTTCTTAGGTTAATCATCAGACCAGAGCAAAGGCTGTTTCCCTTCACCATCAGGCAGAAGGCTTAGAATGATCTCCACAGTAATTCTGCAAAACACCATAAAAGGTCAAAATACATTTTATGTTTTCAAACTTATTATAAGTTTCATAACTTCCTGCTGAAATCTTTCTTAAAAGCACCTGAACTGAAATTTCAGAGGAGAAAGAATAACAATACAGAGATCACACTAATCTAAGACAGACCTTCTTCCTACAAGAATTATGCTTAAAGGAAACAATGCATGTCATATTTAAGAACACTGTATTCTGTCTTTCTACATTAGTAATTCAGGCCCATGCTATGATAAAAGTAATACTAAGAATTTTATTGCAAGTAATTTTTCAGATCCACAGGAAGAGTTTTCTACATTTCCTTGCATATTTTCATTTCCCTTTTTTAGTTTACCCATCAGGCTTTGTTTAAAGAATCCTAGATCACCCATAAACTTGGCTGAAAAGCCGTTTCAAATACACGACGGCATGTACCACATGCAAAGGAATGCACTGATTTTGCAACAATTAAGGGACATGCTGCTAAGTGACACTGACAGTTTTGAATTTTAGCACATGCGGATACTCTGTGAAACTATGCAGGCAGTGAAGCTTTCAGAATTGCAAGCCAACAACTACACACATCCATTTCTGGGCAGCCTGAAGTTGTCAAGCCTAATGTCAATTTTATAACAAGATCAATGTTTAACCTCCTCTCCTTCCTGCTAAAGGAAGCTGAGAGAAGGGTCACAGACTTCTGACACTTCAGAGCCCAGCCACAAACCCCCTACCTTAGTCGAAGAAACTGCAGACACTGGCAGAGAAACTGATCACAAAAGTCTTTGCATTTCTTTTCCAGAGGTTCCAATAGACCGACAAAAGAACTAGTGAGCTGAGGAATTAAATCTGATACACTTCTGACTGCTCTTTGCAAAAAGACAGGTAATTCAACTCCATGTTATGAAGGGGTATGATTTTCACTGGCACTTAATGGAGTGGATATATGTCTGAGAAAAACACTATGTACTAATTAAAGAACCTCTTGAATATTGGCAAGTATAAAGTTAGCCAAATTCCTCTTCTCTCGCCACTAGAACCACCTGGTCATATAAACCTGTGCTCTAGTTCATGCTCCAGATGAATGCTTAGACCCTCCATCATCCATAACACAGAAGGACCTATGCCAAGTTCAACAGAACTCTAGCAAATGCCATTCTTTCAGAAATTATGCCAAATTCTGTCCTGGGTAACATTTTGTAGCCTTGTAAGGTGAGCTTTGGCTTCATCTTCAGCAACAAGATGAAAGTTGCCTATTACCTTTGCAACCTTAATTAACCACAAAATATTCAAAACTATGTTCCAAATAAAGACGCCAGTCCTACAAAGTGTTTTTCTTGAGATACATGCTTTAAATTCACATGTATAAGGCTTTGATGTGAATAAGGGCCCAGTCACCACTATTCCAACCTTTCAGAAAAAAGGCTTTTCAATCAGAGAAATTCTAATGAGAAAATGGAAATTATTTACCAATGAGAAGTTAGTATTTATAAATATACAGGATGTACAACATTAACACACACATGTTGAAACAAATGCTGACATTTAGCTTTATCCCTACAGGACAATGTTGCAGCTCACCAATTAAAAGCCTTGTTTCAGTGTGTCAGTAGAAGCAGTATGCTGAATGTTTGAGCAGGGCTGGAGTGGACTGCTGAGTTTTGCATTGGCGCTCTATACTGGAGTCAACTGCACTATCAACCATTTTTCAGCAGTATCTGTGGCACAGACAGAAGGTCAGAATGCACCTGAAGTGGTGTGAGCTGTTGAGAAACCATTCATTCATACCCTATGGACACAGATTTAGTATCTGATAAGGAATTCACTACATTCAGGTGACCTTTCTGTGGTTTGAAATGCATTCTTTCTACTTCATCAGCATTTGACAATGGGCATTTAATCTTACTAATCAGAAAAGGATTATACCATGAGAACTGAAGCACTAACGAAAGCTTTTGATGTGCTTCACACATTTAAGCAGATGTGACTCACATTGATAGGCATATAAAAAGATTTGATGCTTAAATACGCTGTTCCTTTTAGAACAGTTTGTATTTGTCAGTTGTTCAGTGTAATGAGATTTATTTTCACCAGGGTATATTGGGGGGGGGGGGGGACGGGGACAAACAAACAAATCAAAAGAAATGTGGATTCAGATCTAGTGAGTTTTCACATTGTGTGCCAGTAACAGAATTTGGGGAGGAAAAAAAGAGTAAGAAGCAAAAATAATAATAATTTTAAAAAATCCCTAAACAGTGAGAGTATAAACCCGAAATCTTCACTCAGTCATTTATCTTCAAAACTGTAGTTCACCTCTATTTATAACATGACTTAATGTTAAAAATCACAGTTTTGGAATATAATTTACTATCATTCATTATTTCAGAAACTATTAAAATCCCCAGATAAACTTTTCAGATAGTGGTTCTCCTGTCATATTTTATGTGATAAGTGAAAGAGAAAAATATTTATTAGCGAAACACTACTCTCTGTCTAAGGCCATTCACAAGAACAAAATCAGAAATTGTACAAGAAAAACATGTGTTGCTCCTAGCCTCTAAGTCAGTATGCTTAAAAGAATTAACAATACACAGGAAATCTTATTTCCTAGACAAATTTTCACCATGGTCACTGATTAGACTTACCTTCCTGTATTACTGTTGATTCCCAATAATTTCCTGAGCGAGGAACTGATATTTTGCTAGGATACATTTCAGACAGCTTGCCATTAGATGCTTACCACACACATTAGACCACCTTTATTGCACCTGCATGAATATATTTCAGGAAAAAAATACTTCATGTGTTTTCGTGGCCAAAAACACTACCTCTCGAGGAAAAAGTTTGCTAAGATACCTCTTCTTGACAACATGCTATTGCAAAAATCATTCTTTGAAAATACTGCCCTATCGCTACTTAAAGTATATTCATCACTTTTAGTTTAAAGAAGTGCTCAGCTGAACTTATTACTAGTAACAGTAACAATTATGTCAGAGACCTGTCAAAAAATACCAACTAATGAAAACATAGGATAGAACAGAAACTCCAGAGTTCAGCCTGAGCTGAAGGATAACTTGAATGACCCAGATGTATAGCACTATGCTATTTGCAAAAAGAGTTTTTGGAACTTTTGACCCACCTACCCTCCCTTTTTTTTTTTCTTTCTTTTAATTAAAAAAAAGCCTTAATTTCTAACTATTCTATAAAGAAAGGGGTGTGGAAACTTTGTTGCAGTTAGGGAAAAAAAAGACAGAGTCATAAAGGATGACATACACTTGCAAGACTTACAGGTAATGGAATACAGCAGTAAGGCCAAGATTATTTCAGCCAAGATGTGACTTCATTTTGGCTATCTTTCAGTTCAACAGTACTGGTACACTACATACAAACCAGCAACATCTCTACTTTTTCCTCTTGAAAGGTCAGAAAATAAATGAGTTACTGTAAATGATGAAAAGAAAAGATGACATCTGATAGACTGCCACTATACATTTGAACCTCCCAATATTAATCTGCAAATTCCTTTTTAACTTTCATGAACCAAGTTCTAGTCAAGCTGGTACCCGTGAAAAGTCTTCTTGCATGAAGTGCACACTGAGCATTTCCAGTAATTAGAAGTTGTAAAAAGTGAGAAAGAAACTGATGGAAGGCAAAGACTTGAAATGAGATAAGCAACTGTTCTTGGAAATAAACTCCAGGTATGATATTAAGAAAAATTCTGGAAACCACCACACCCAGTAATTAAATATCTCTGAGGAACATTACTGTCCTACAAAGAGTAACATTTGGTACCTTCTTTTCAAGACTTGAAACCCTATGTAAAGTTAACAGCTGTGTCTGCAGGACTATGCTGCAAAAAGGAGGCTGTGTGTCCAACTGCAATGAAGAGCTGGCTTGCAGAAAGACAGACATGCTAACAACATAAGGAACTTACTCCTTTTTGCACCTATTAGAGAAAAAGATTAAATATTAACTTCTCGTTGTTATACTGTCTCAAACTCTTACTTACACTTGACCAACACTACATCTGTGTTTTCCTGCTTTCTCCCTTTCTGCCCTACTAAATTCTCTTACATGCTCCTTGGTACACCTTTTTTTTCCTTCTTCTGTGAAGAAGAATAGATTCATCATGGTTTACTACGTAGCAACCTTTTTACATAACTGAGTATTTTATTAAACTAACATGTCCACAATATTTTTTGAACTGATTTCTAAGAAAAGAAAAAAAAAATACTTCAACTGATTGAAATAATTAAAAAAAAAAATTAACACTATGTATTTTCCTAACTGCAACTACCTGAGTTCATAGGAGAAATGTAAAAACTTTTGGTCATATCATTAAAGTAACAAGTGACACAGCAGGAGACTTAAAATCTGGAAAATACCTTGGCATAAAACTATAGTCATATCACTGCCCTGTTTAATAGTTCCAAAAATTGCCCCACTGCTTATTTTCCATGTTCAATTTAAAAGTTCAGAAATAGCTTACAAACCACAGCGGATCCTCAAAAACATTTAACATTTCATTTTTCCTTTCTTTCCGAATTTGATGAACAGCTTCAAGAAGTTCACTAATACAGGAAGATACACCTTAGAACTTGTTGAGCTACCAAGCATTCTGCATTGTTTCATTTGATCCCACACAATTAAAACAGCAAGGTGGTATACTTATTAAATTTTTATGGAGATTGAGTCCTGCAGAGACTTCAAAGACTTCCCCCCCCCCCGCCTTACAGAGATATAATTATACAAAACCCAAACTTTTTCTTTGCTGAGAAAGCCACGCTTTCTACACAGGAACTTTTGCTGCTTTTCTGGGTAAAAATAACTGTGTTCTAAAATTTTGAGTATTTATCCTCAAAATATAATTATTTTTGTTAAGCAGTGAAGCATATTGTCACACCATTTTGATAATAACGTGTCAGAAAGACATCTGACAGAATTACCCATAGTATCCCTATAGCCAAATTTGTGAGATATGGACTAGATAAGTGGACTATGATAGGGGTGGAAAATTGTCCAGACTGGTAGAATCAAAGGGTTGTAATCAGCAGTACAAAGTCCCACTGCCAATCAAGTACTAGTAGTATCCCTCAGGGATCAATACCCGAGCTGAAACTGTTCAACAGCTTTGTTAACAACCTGGACAATAGCATAGAGTGCACTCTCAAATTCATGGCAGTGGCCAATACACTGGAGGGCAGAACTGTTACTCAGAGGAAAGCTGACAGGCTGGAGAAATGGGCTGACAAGAACCTCATGAAGTTCAAAAAAGGCAAATGCAGAGCCCTCCATCTGGCATAGCATAACCCCACACAGCAGTACAGGCTAGGCAGTAACTGGCTAAAGAACAGCTTTAAAGAGACTTGACAGTCCTGGTAGACAAGTTGAACATGAGTCATCAGTGCCCTTGTAATGAAGAAGGCCAAATACATACCAGGCTGTATTAGCATTAGTGTGGCTACCAAGCAGAAAGAAGTGATTACTCTCCCTATTCAGCACCCATAAGACCACATCTGGAGTACTGTGGCCAGTCTGGGACCCTCCCAGTTTGAGACAGACACTGACATACTGCAGCGTGTTCAGTAGAGGCCACAAAGATAATCAGGGGGCTGGAACACATGACCAAAGAAGAGAAAAACTCTCAAAAAAAATTCATAACGAGATGTAATGCTGAGTTAAATCTGCATCTTTTCACTAAGCTGGTTCCTATTAGAAAAGCTTTACGTGAAGGAGCCACTCAAGGAAAATACAGAGTACACTGTGACCATACTTACTTACATTACTACCAAAAATGCATGTATGACGTTGCTCTTTCACAAGCAAAGAACATAGTGATTTCATATGTATAAAGTATACACGTATGTATTTCTTGCTTGTGTACCATTAACAAGTGCCAGGGAGCAGAAGAAATTGTACTCAACCAAAAATGTTAGGCTATTAAAAGGAAAAATAACTAAAAGAAATACTTTCACTGTGTATGTAAAAGTCCAGTTACAGCTGTAGAATCATGAAAACTGAGTGGTAAAGCTATTAAGTACTAACACACTATTGTACTTTGCACAAACACTAGAGCAGCTCAATTAATTCATTTTAATTACTGCAAACCAGTACAAAATGTTTCAATTTACCATATATTAACTCAATAGTTTAAAGTACAGCTAAACATTGATGCACAAAAAACCCACAAGAGATGAACAGGTGATAAAATTCTATGCTGAACAAATTAGCAAACACTAAATGCAGTAACATTTCCAAATTCACAAAACTGAATCAGGTAAAGCTGATGAGATAAAACTGAATAAGCTGACTTTTTCTTAAAGAAAGGGGGTTGGTTTTTTGTTTGGTTTTTTTTTTTAATAGCCTTCTATTATGTAGAAATACAAAAGACTAACTTGGGTATAATTTTAAAGCATAAATCACCAACTCTTTAATGCTTTTAGTTGTCATTTTAATTTGTTAAGACTGATGAACAGTTGTTATCGATTTTGTGGGGTAGAACTCCTTTGAAGCAGCTGTACAGAAACAATCAATACATTTTGACATCTATTCCCATAGTATCACTGTCCAGTAAGACCTACTGTTCCTCCTTCCTCCCCCAAGCTGTTTAGGACAGCTATATTTTTAGTCTGGTATACAATGACTTTTTTTTTTTTTTTTTTTTTTTTTTTTAAACTTTCCCCCAACTTTGCAATGGACAGCAAAGTATTGATCTTATGTTATTTCAAGATTTTCTTTATGCAAATATAACTTACTCTTTCTTTTTGACAGAAGAAAAAAAAAATTGGTATACAAATTTGCATCTCAGCTGCAAGTTGCCTATATTCCATAAAAAGTTATCTATTTCAGCAAACTCAATTGTTCAGTGAAATTCAGGGCTTTGATTAAAAATTATTAAAAATACCCCCAAAACAATGTAAAATGCTTACTGAAGCTGTGTTTGAAGGTGGATAATGTCACACATGGTAAGAACATCATGCTACTTACAAAATTTCTAATATTCTGTTCACCAGTGGAAGTCTAAGAAACAGACTTTTAGGTCACTGACCCACCTGAAAGTAAAAACTGTTTCAGAATTTGACATTTTCTACAGTAAATATTCAATTTTGAGCTCAAAGTCGGGGGATTTGTCTAATAACACTCTCCCTAATACATGTCTACGAAGGTGCAAGACAAAGCTGGAAGGCAAAGTCACTTATAGTTGTACTCATAGAAGCACAAAACAACTCCTGTGTCTCTCTGGCACACTTGTTAAAAATCATGTATTTCCTCAGAGTTGCACAGAGCTTTAAGTCAGTAGTTGGACCAGCTGCAGCATGAGCTGATTTGGTCTAATTTAAAACATTCTTTGTAAGGTCAAAACTACGTATAATCTGTTTATTAGCACAGCAAAGCTCAAAGTCGTCGTCCAAGGACAGAACAACTATGTTATGCTTAATGGTGCATGAGCATTCAATATCGTTAATTCCTTCATGCTGTTTGTTATTGTTATTTATAGGGATATGTGGCTTAAGGAGGGTTTGTCTGTCCTATATATATTCCAATTAGTACTGTCAGAAATAAAGCTCTTGGCTCTACCAGTTGTCTGACAGGGCAGCTGTCAACTCTTCTAGTACTACACCTGCCACGGCCAGAGACCCTCATCAGTATACAGCCTGCCACAGCTTTTAACATCACCCACAGTGACACAGCTATGACTACCACTGTTTTGTCTTACAAACAAACAAAACAGCAACAACAACAAAAAAAACCTCCACCCACAAACCAAAAAAAAAAAAAAAAACCAAAAACAAAAAACCCCCCAAACCAAACCCACAAAGACAAACCCATAACCAAAATCACTAGCTGTTCCCATTTTCAGTGCTACAGCTGTTGATACCAATTACTGCCTGGCAATTCTAAAACAAAATGGTGTTTGGTGCCACAGCACCTAGGTGCCTATCAAGTATTGAAATCGTTATTGACTACAAACTGGCATTAATATAATTGCTTTGATATGAGAAACCACAGATGATGCTGACAAAGAAACAACCACGTGAGAAAGATAAGTATTAAGACATCCAATTCTAAAACACTTTATTGTATTCTACTCAGTCAGTTTACTAACCTAAGCTTTCTCTAAGTAAATCTGACCAAGGAAGCACAAGGAATGGAGAGTTAAGTTCTGTGTGCACAAAGCCTAAGATTATAACTACTCGACTCAGAACAGGATGTTTAAAGATAAACAAAGTAGCTTTTCAGTGAATTAATAAACAGCCATCTTTATAATAATTCAAAAGATACTGTATCTCTAAATGTGGAAACAAAGATAAAGAATACACACATACGATACAAATAGAGAGGGGGAAAAAAAAAAAAAGATTCAATCTACTTTCCAGATACACGCTGCTTTGCAGGTTACAGCCCGTAGAAGTGAGAGTGATAAAATGTTTCACTACCAGTTTGCCAATGGGGTGAATTTTACATGTTCATTAATAAGATTTGATTCTGGCTGATCTACTTTCTACACTTGCTCCCACTCTTCAGAACATTTGTGCATAAAATTCTGCTGGCTGAGCTGGAATACTGATGGAAACATATATTTTCTTTTTTTCTTTCTTTTTTTATACTATCACTAACCTATTTTTCACTTTTGCTAAAGTAGGCAACCCAGAAGTTTTGTTATGCAAATTCTACAAACAATGTCACACCACTGGTATGTAAAAATTGAATTATCAGTATTAAATATTTACAAGCCATTTATAATCTAAAAATCATTCTTCAGTATTATTCTACTAATCATTTAAAAGAAATACATTTGAGGTAACTGTAATATGCCATTAAACATTTTCAAGAACAAATTACTTTCACTGACTACATTATCCACTGTGCAGTATTTATTCAGAATGACTCAGTAAGTTTTACCACTTTTTTTTTCCTACCGTATTCAAAAAGCTGATTATGTCTGGCCAGTGGGAACTATTCTATCAATAGTATTTCCAGAATGCCTAAAGCGTGTCCACTGGTTTTTTTGTTTCTCTTCCCAGTAATCATTGCTACTTTCAGCATTTGGCCTATTGGCTCACATGAACTATCTATTTTTTTTGATCTCTTAACTGCTGTTCTGAGATTTATTTTGATTCTCTCAAACCTCCTACATAGAGGTCAAAAGAAGAATCAGAGGTCTGACACGCAGCATTTTGTTAGCAAATTACCTTGCTGAAGGCAAACAACGCAGTCTTGTCAACCTTGTTATTCCCTTGAAGCATGTCCACCAACTTTTTTTTTAATTACTTGCTGATTGGCAGAGTCATAAAGTGCTCCAGTAATTGTACAGCTTCACAGCTTTTTTTGTACAATGTTAATCCTTGAAGTCATACTAGCCACAACATTTGTTATTAAAAATTCCACAAATATATTGCCTAGGAATTATTACAATAACGGGTATTTAGAAAATGTCAGCAATCATTCAGGTGTTTTTGCACAAATTTAATTTTTCCAGTAACAACAATAACAATATATTAAAAGAAAATTAACAAGAAGTCTTCATCAAGAACATACATATCATAAGCCAACCAACCAAAAAGGTACTTTTGTAAAGAAGATGCCAGGAAAAAGAAAGATCTCTCAGACATTTTACAATTTCAGTGCAACCACATTTGGGAGTACACAGCAGCAGTAACTTTCCTCAGCTGCATTTCATTTCAGAGTTTACACATGCTAGTTCACAAAATGGATACCAATTTAATTATAGCTATATCCCACAGCATTTTAACTTTCAAGACCTGCAGGGGAAAAAAAAAAAGAAAAAAAAAGAAAATAGGAAGAGAGGCGGCTACTACGTGCAGTCTTTTTCCACCACCACCACTGCTCTCTACCTTGAGTACACAAAGCTATCAGGGTGGCTTACTCCCATTCATGAAGCAGCATAGGTTTAACAGCTGGGAGTGGAGAGAGAAAGACAACAGATTTCAGCAGGAGATGTTAGGATACTAATTGGTGGAAGAAAAGGCGACTGGGAGCAATAAAGAGTGGTCTGACAAACGGGCACAGAGTTATGTATAGATGAAACGATTCACTATACTAACTTAATTGTCTGCTTGAAGTCACATGTCAATTGTTACACAGTAAAAAGAAATAACATTACCTCAAAGTACTATTGCTCCCCCCATCAGTATTCTTTCTTTAAAATGCTTCCTTAGAAATCAACAATATTCTACTCACGTTTTTTAAAGGTAATTCATTTTCTCAGCACAAAATTTTATTGCATGCTGTAGTAGCAATGAATTTGCACTATGTGGTTCTCATTTTTAACTTCTACTTGCTGCTACAGAGCCAAAGAAATTTCAAGAACTTCTAGTAAAATGTTATTTTGGGTATCCTTGATAGTGTTCAGCACTAACAGCTTCAGAAGGCCCTTGGGGATATTAGTAATTGTTTCACAAATTTAGCAGCTGAGTTTTCACACCAGGCTGCATTTTTTGTCATGTAACCTAAAAAATCTACACCTGCACAAGATCATCAGTTTCTAGTTTCCACTGAGCTACCAGATGAAAATACTTGTTCCACAGCAAGTAGTAATGACACATTGTCCTTACAGCAGTCTCTTCTGGAGAAGCAGAATGACAACCGGAATACCTCAAACTTGTAAGAATCCTTTGCAGCAAGTGTTTCCAGTTGAGGAAGGACAAAAGGACAAAATCTATATCCACAATCAACCTTTGGGCTTGAAGACAGAATGAGAGTGAAGTTTAAACATGAAACAAGATTTAGTTCTTCATTTCAGACATTTAAAATGGATGAATACCAGTCTAAAAACCTGGTATCAACTACTTTTCACACAGAAGCAAATTAAAAGCCAATTGGAAAAGACAAAGCCAGAATTGCTTCAGAACATATTATCTGCAACTGGCTGTGAATGGAATTTCCTTCTCCATGTTCCTACTTTTACATACTGTTC
Source organism: Gymnogyps californianus (assembly GCF_018139145.2). Lineage (NCBI taxonomy): Eukaryota > Metazoa > Chordata > Aves > Accipitriformes > Cathartidae > Gymnogyps > Gymnogyps californianus. The sequence continues at coordinate 6,480,769 of NC_059479.1, forward strand.
TACTGCACAACTGATTACTTTCATCTATCTACCATATAACATATTTACAAAATGTGACACCAAATCTGGCCCAGGTGAAGGAATCCGGACCAAATCTTATTTTGACGTAAGTACTGCTTTTAGTCAGCAAAAAATTTGGACATTACAATATTTTCACTAAAAAGTTTTGCTTGCCAACATCTGAGTTCGAGGAGACCTGCATAAGTTGAGTATCATTTAACAGCTAATAAGGCAGCAATTTCTTTTACGGGCACAAGAAAATTAATCAACTTTCATACAACATGCTCTTGTCAATTATGTTAATTCTAAATTAATCCTGCAAAAACACCATTTTATTTGCTTAATTAGAACGGTTACTGACCCTGTTACAGACAGTATAAAATTTTAGTTAAGGACACTGCCATGTGTTCAGAAGTCCGCTATGTGTATACACTACCAGACCTTTTCCAACAAAATGTTCCACAGAAGTAGCTATTATTCACCTGGTGGGATTTGCTAGCACAGGTCAACAATATTCTAATACTGACATATAATCTAGCCTGTTCTGAAATACTGGATAGCAACTAACACACAAAGGGGGGGGGCGGGGGGGGGAAGATTCTCCTTCTAGTGATTGGAAATTACTGTTAAACATCCAACAGGGAAGAGAAAATAAGAATGGATTTGTTACCAAAACAGAGCTCTCCTCTTCCAACTCAAGATATTACCACACTTCCTGCCATAGATGACTTCTCACTGGCTCTTAAAAATTCTTCTGAAGAGCAAATAATGGTTTTTATTATGTACTTTAGTTTTGGGTATTTCAGTAAAAGCCTTTACAAGGTCTTAAGTCAGACAGACAAACAGTGGCCATAAATAAATTTAGATGAGAAATCAGAAAGAGGTTTTTAACCATTAGAAGGAGAAAGCTTTGTAATATCCTTGCAACTGGAAGACAACAATCAAGCTAGTTTTAACAACTAGCACAACTGATTTATTTTCATTCAGACAGAGCTCTTATATGCACAGCTGACTAATAGCTAGGGAGAGTCGAGCTAGAAACGGAAAGAACTTTCTCAGCCAATGTTTCCAAATTTTTCTACCCATTCATTTTGGAACAAAAGGATATGTATGTATGTGCTCCATAAACAAGTCATCAATTCAAAACAAATAAATGCAGTGTGTATATTTCAAGCGTGTGATAATTTTGAAGTAATTTATATCACTTTAAAAATATCTTCTTAGAGATATCAATGATTAAGTATCAGCTGCAGTTACTTTGTGCAAAAGTGGAAGAACGCATCTGTTACTGAAGAACAGACCTTGAGCATGCTGACACAGTTGGAATCACGGTGAATAGGAAGCAGGAGAGAAAGCAGAAGTTCTGCCTCGGACAGTATAATAAAGTCCCTTGAGCATGGTCCCCAAAACAGAAGTTATCACTCAAAATAACCTACTTAACAGTTCTGTCCTTTGCTTGCATTTAAAGCTTCCTAGTATAAACTGCATAAGCTTTAATGATGATTAACACATGTATTCTTTTTGTTCTTAAACTTGGCCTAATGTTAACTTGGAATAATCCAGTGCACGTTAGCCACATGACTCTTTCAGTCATCACACATTTACTATTTACAGATGGTCTTGTAAACTCTTAGTGTTCATCTCCCACTGGCTACGAAGTTTGTATGACATGATGCAGTAATTCATCTAGGATATACAGAGGCTCTGTCACAGAAGGGAGAGTTCCACACCTGCTTGTCTTCAAATCCTAATTGCAGTTAGATATCATTATAGTATCCTTAAATTCAACTATTAGATTGCATCTTCTGTATTTCTAATTCTGCTTCTGCAATAATCTCAGGAGAAAGGTAAAAAAACTATTTTGCACAAAGCTTTCAATCATGTTGTTGGAATAGCTTGGATGATGATCAGCTCAGTCAGTAGATAAACAGTAGAAAAGCAGAATTTTCATGTCAAAAAACAATTTTAAAAAAAGTTGTTCTAAAACAAGTACTGTATCTTCTCCATTCCATAAACCAAACTTGACAGCCAGAACCAAATATGTAACATCCTTCAGCACAAGATCCTTAGCTAAAAGTTCCAGTGACACCTGAAGTCAATACACAAGTTGCAGGTCACAAGTCCCAAATTCTTATACAATAGCAGATACTAAAATGTTTCACCGAACATTTTCTTCTCTCTCAGTATGAATGAAAGGTTGATTTCAGAGTTTACACTGACATTCAGGCATGCAGCCTAAGAAAAAAAGAAAAAAAAAACCACTCTATATATTTCTCCATCCATGCATCTCCATTTCTCTGTAATGGAGACGTACCTTTTGTTTAAAAACAAAACAGTTCAACAGTCACCTTATACAACAGGATCACAGATCACCAGACCAGGCACTGGACAGTCTAGCACATCCAAACCGCGTGGGTCTAAGGTTGCACACAATATAACTCTGGCCACAGAAATAACTGTCTTGATCTCAATGTCTTACCTGAAGACCTACAGCAACATGTTAATGCAGCTTTACTAGTTTCACAGGCAGGCCAGCCACGCTGAATCACAGCATCTTGAGACACGTACATGTAACCACAGGAGATACTGCTTAGCCTCTTCTGTAGATGGAAGGCTTTGTTCAAAGCTTTATAAGGTTTTACTTTACCCAAGAATACTACTTTCTACACCATTAATAAAGCAAGGCTTCCACACAGCATCACTAAAACGCTTCTCTAGGAAAAGACCACATCAAAACTTGGACTTGACAAGATTTAGCTGGCAGCAGCAAAGTCATTTAATATCATTTGACATGTGAATCCCTATCCATAAGATACGTTAATGAGAAAAAGATCAGTTCTTGAACTCATAAAAAATAAATTACTCTAAAAGTCTAAATGTTTTGCAAGATACGATCCCTCCCCACAACTGAAAAAAATCACCAGAAGTCAAAAAGTTCCACTTTCAAAATGTCAAAACATTGACTCAAAAAAAAAACCCCAAACACAAAAAAACAACCTACTTTGAAACAACATTAAACTACATGACAAGCAAAGTTTCTCAGCCAAACTGATTTTATCAGATATTTCATTCATAAAAATTTCCAAATTGTAGTTTTTCATTTCACAGCAGAATAAAAAAAATTAGTCAATGCAAATCAAGTACAGCATCAAAAGTTATTTGAGATCTGGTTTCCATAACAATGAAACCATTTTCTTACTTAACCTTTCAATGTAAGAGTTGAGGAATATCATGAAAGCTGGGTTTGGAAACATAAAAAATTTCAGCATATGAATAAATTCCATTTCTTAACAGTGACAAAATAATTCAATAGGATTAGACCCTCAAAGTTCTTCATAAAAGATGCCTATTTCATGAAATACAAATTGAACACAAAGCACTTCTTTCCATTCACTCAAAATTCCTATTTGGGATGTGTCGCACAGTATTTGATCATAAAAGTCTTGTTGATACACTATGAAGGCAAGAGATACCATTACGGCACAAGATCTGCTTTTGCAATGAATCTGAATGAACTAGACAATGCCAAACATACATTTTACAAACACTGTTTCCATTATTATAAAATCTGAAATGTAATTGAATATATAAAATGCATTAACATTTTAAAAGATCAGATAACCTATCCTGATGTTACCAAACCACAATGTATTGCAGTCCTCAAGTTGAATTCAAACAATGGTTGGAATCAATAGTCAGCAAAAAGCAGTTCATCACTCCTCACTTTAAGAGGTATTCCTGAATTTAAGTCAACAGTTACTTTATTCAGCTTACATATTTACTTCAAGTAACTTTTCTTTTTTCATTTCTTGATGCTCTCTGGCTCTTTTCCATGTAAATCAACTAGATACACTATAGATCTATTTTAAAAAATAAACAAGAAATCAGTTATAATTGGCGTCCTCTTTTCTAGCTTAGTATTGCTATCAAGGTCATTTATGCAACTGACAGCTCTTAAATTACTGCTACACAAGGATTACAAAGTACAAATAGTACTGCTTCCTTTTCCTGCATGGTATGATATCAAAGCATGGCAGCTTTAGGAATACATTACAAATACTAAAACACTGACCTTTCTCTCACCTAGCAAAAAGTATAAATTAGCTATTCATATGAACTATAGCTGATTAATTCTCCAAGCTACATGAGAAAAAAAAGGGAAAAAAAAAATCCACCTCAGTTACGACAAAGCTCTGTAATTTTAATCCCACCGAACTGACTCACTAGAGGGCATGATTTCGCCAGAAATGTGCTCTAGTCGGCAGGGCGAGGGGTGGGGGGATGGAGGAATACAAAAACCTCTTCTCTTGTAATGCAACAAAAATGGCTAGCAAAATGTCGAAATTGATTTTTATCACAATTATCCTTTTCATCATGCCTAAAACAAGTTTACCAAAATGCTTTTTAGAGAGACCTCTCTCTCTCTCTTCAATACCCTGAACTGGAAGAGGTTGGATGAGAAGATACTTGCTAAACTAAGATTTAACGAAGGCGTGGCAAAGAAAAATCTCTCTAAAAGCCGTGGTACACACAAGTGTTCCAGGGAAAAGAACAGACTTATCGGGAGGAAGTTCTTGGAAAAGCCATGATAAATTATTTTGGTTTTGCATTGCATTTGCAAGCTGCAGAGTCTAGTTTTCATCATGACACTTATAGCCAGCAGCCTGAAAAGTAGTACTCACTTTTCAAACAAAAGTATCCCCAAAGGTGTCTAAAATTAAAAGATAAGTAAATTTTGATACGCTGTTTCTTGTCTTCCTCCTGCACGAGCCTCTACATAGAGTTGGAAATGATAACCCCTACAAGCACCTTCCCTGAAGCCAAATACCACAGCAGTATTGCATAAAAAACCCCATAGTACTACCTGCAATTCCCTCACCTTATTTAGCTCTGTTCAAGTTGACTTGTAATACAGAGTAAGACACACAACCCAGTGTTTTGATGGCTCATCACTTAAAAATATTACAATTTACTACAGTATACTGTAGTAATTTTAGCAATATCTCTTCTGAGGTACTGCTGCAAATTCTGTGACGGCCAGATCAACGGGAGAGACTGAATCGCTCCACAGGATTTAGCTTATCTTCATTCTACTGCAGCTGACTGTTCAGCACAAACCGGTATCATTATTTTAAAAGCATTTCTGGTTTTCAGTAGGCAGATATTAACAACAGTGAAGAAAAATAATACAGTTGGTCTGAATGATATTCGGAAATGCTCAATGTTAAGGATGTTACCAGGCGAGTAGATCATATTTTCTCTATAAAGTAGTTTAACCTCTGACTTAACAGCTTTAAGGCAATTGTGCTAGCTAATCAGCCACTGTATCTCTTGGTCTCCTTCCTCCAGTTGCTGAAATCATTAGTCAGGGAATTGGTGAGGAAGCCATAGACACTCATACTAGCAGCAGGGAATAAAAGTCTTTAATGGTAATAACTCACACTAAAAATGACAATTTATGGCTTTTTACAGCATGTAATATAATTTATGGGATGTTACACATTGATATGTATGCCTAATGAGTGTTGTAGAAAGCCATAAATCATCAGTGTTTCCAACTTCCCATTAAGACCTCATTTATTACACTATTCCAAGTACATCCTCATGATAACCACACCCTTGTCTTGCTTTATTAAAAGATAGGTAAAAGATAGAAAAGGTAGATATAACAGCGGTCTGATGCAGTATTAAAACCAAAACCACACTCCAACTAATACAGCAGAATAAAAAAAAAAGATGAGTCTTTGCTGAGAAATGCACTGACTTCCCTGATCTTATTTATTTTATTAACAACTGGGGGAATACACAAAGAAACATTTTACCACATTCACCCTCTGAAATGCAACATCTCATTTAAAGAGGTAATATAAAAGGGAAAAGAAGACAGGAAGCCTGTCTCCAGAGCAACACAGTTCTCTCCATTGGTGACTACTGCCATACTGAATCTAGTATTATGGGTTTGTATAATTGTAGTATTCATAAAATCAGAATCCAAACCCGAAGAATCCAAATAGTTCAGTAGGCAGCCTTAAATAAATGCATGTTACCCTAAAAAAAGTCTCAACATTGAGAAAAGAAATAAAAAATACGGAGCATTCTGATAAAAAAAAAAAAAAAAAAAAGCACTGAGCATTAAAAAAAAATACGTAAGAAAGAAAAAAAATCAGGACAAGCACAGTATGTCTGAATATTGTTTTGGGGTTTGCTTGGGTTTTTTGCTTTAGGCACTAGTTTCTAAGTCTCTGGTATGTATTAGTATAACTCAGATCAAAATCAAGTGAAATTTCATAACAGTTTCAGATGAGATGATCCCAGATGAGGTCTTGCAAGAGATGACTGGGATTTTATTAAGGAATGTTCCTAAAAAAAAAATTCTCAGGGACAGGATAGAACTTCTGGTCGAACTGAAAGCAAAAGACATACACTCAGAACTGTTAACAACCTCAAAAGGGTGGGAGAAAGTCCAACTTTTTGTTCATGGCTAGTTTAATCGTGCAAAACCAGGGTATTTTCTAGCCAAACAGACTGGAACTTTAACTTCTACATATACATGCCACAGGCATTTATATACCAATTGGGAACACGAGGTGCATTTTCCTGCTCTATAAGAGACAGTCACACCTGGAGAGGGGAAGCTAGCTACAGAGCTAGCAAATTTAAGCAGTGCTAAAGGTTGTTTTATCAATGAAGAAATGCAAGTGCTTCCATTGCTTTCTGATGCTCAAACGAAACAGTTCCCCTCTCCTCAAATTTGTAAATTGTAACACTTCAAAATATAAGCTGTCGTACATGTAATTGAGCATGCACTGAAAACCCAGGTATTATGGTTTGCAGGTTTTTAAACAAAGCCTTCTCATTTTGCAGCAGAGACCCTGCAACTCTAACCTGAAAGTCAAAAATTCTGCAGATTCGCTACAGAACCTGTCTTCAGGTTCACTTCTTACAAAAGTAAGTGTGTTACAGCATAGGTAAGGTGTGCTTCAGATGAGCCATTGAACATTCTCAGCTACAAAACTCAAAATAATTTCAAGACTGCTGAAGTTCATAACCAGAGAGTATGAATCGATTCAACCAGGTCTGAAGTTGAAATGAATCCTAGCTCTGCCATGACTACAGTGGATTAGCAAGCTGTTCAAGGTGAGAAATTTTATGATACTTCATGGTTCAGATTAACTTTTACTGCTTCCTTGGGTTTTACCAAATTTGAGAATTTATAGGGAAACAAATTCATTCAGAAAGTCTGACCGTATCTTTACATGAACAGCTTGGACCTCAAGCAATGAGTTCTGAAGCTTAACTTTTGTTAGGCTTCCTCAGCATATACCTTTACTTAGTAGACAGTATACTAGCAACAAAGCCAGCTTGAAGGCCAGAGGACCAAAACAGGAAGGGTTGATCTGCCTTTTGTATTGTAGCAGCAAGCACTGTAGATCAGTCTAACTGGATGACAAAGCAAAGACATTTATAAGCTTCTTTGGTTTTTTTTTTGTTTTTTTTTTTTTATACTGCCCAATTCTTTGGCAAAGTTTACAGCAGCCAGGTAGCAACTCTCAGATATCCCATTTGAAAGCATTTCTTGAAAACTATTACCCAAGCCCTTGAATGGCACTGATACATTTTGCCAAAGATGAGACCAAGCTCCAGCTCTCTCATACAACATACAGGTGAGACTATTTCCATAGACTGGCAACGTCAAGGTACTTGAATAACACCCAGAAACCTGTAACTGATTGTCTGGAAGTGGAAGTGTCAATGCCTGAGCTAATATGGCTAAGACTGGGACATACACAAGCTCTTGTACTGAGGTTTTGTTGGCCTTTTTTTTTTTTTTTTAAAGTTCGTCTGGATCATACATACAAAAATGCATTTATCCATAAATAAACTCAAGTGCAACGGAAATTGTTGAGATTATGCTAACCATAAAACAAATACAGCTGTTTAATGTTTCAGCCTTAAATATTTAATTAAGCATAGCAACAGCTCCATAAAAGCAGGAGTATTATTCAACAGTATTCATTTTATTTGTGGTAGTCTTGAGAAACAGAGTTTACAGGACTCCCTACAGAAGTCACTCACTCATCCTCCCATGTACACAAAGGATAATGTTTGCAACCCTGAAAGGCAAACACCATATATAACTTGAAACACAGTCCACACTTTTTTTGTTAAGATCATCCCAGAAGTGGAAACTAAACCAGGCAACTTCTTTCAGCTTCCTGTTCTAGTAACTACATCATACAAAATCTTCCCAGATAAGCAAATATAACAAAAGTCATAAAGCAATTTGGGTTGGAAGGACCATATTGAGTTCATCTAGTCCAATCCCAAGCTCAAAGTTATCTTAGGTTGCTCAGAGACTTACTCAGGCAAGTCTTTAGTGTCTCCAAGGATGGAGATTTATCAACCTTTCCCAGCCTCTGTCCTAATGTTTAACTAACCCTCATTGTGAAGATTTATTTTTTTCTTACACATAATCAGAACCTCCCTTGCCACAGAGCACCTCCCCTAGGCAGGCTGTTCAACCCCTACAACAAAACAACCTCAGTGCACTCAAGAAAGCTTCTGGATTGCCTGTGCTCCACCACATTGCCCTTCCAGAAGATATGAGTAATTAAAGCCCTCATGAAAAAAACAGAGCCAATGATCATGAAGCTTCTTCCAGCTGTCAAAAACAACAACAACAACAACAACAAAAAGGCTTCCTCCACTTCCTCTTCTTGACTGGATAGCCTGTAGGTGGTGGTCACCGTTGCACCCCTCTTGCTGGCCTCTCCTCTAATTGATTCTGATGAGCTCTCATGGCCTGTTCTATAGCAAAGCTTCGCGCACTTGAGCTGCTCCGTTGTAGTAACTGCACTGCCTTTCTCCCTTACCTTCCTAAAGACCCCATATCAATCCATTGCAGCACTCTGGGGATGCAATTTATCACACCAGGTCTCTCTTATTCCCGATTAGATTACAGCTCTGCAGCTCCGTACATAGCTCAGATATTCCACCCTGTCCTCCACCCAACTTAAGTGAGGCTTTTGAGTGTCTCTCCTTTCATGTAGTGCAGGACTCTGGATTTCACCCCTGCTCATTTTCCAAGAACCAGTTATCTCCTGTTTATTCTCTCTGACACTTGTGCAGTTTGCTCATGTCCTCCCATAGCTCCATCACTTAGCAGCTCAGTAACTTGAACAGAGCATACCTCCCACAGATGAGGCCACCGCTGCCTCCAGTCCCAGCCCTAGGGTAAGTTACCTGGCACACCTTGCAAACAGAGACCTGCACAGCAGCATTGCCCATTAGGAGTCCCATCTGATTCAAGACCTTTGACACGCCTGTGAAGTTCAAGCTAGTTGATGGAAGAGACTTGTGTCCTGCAGTGCATCACCACCACTGCTGCACAGACTAGCAATCTTGCACAGTATCAAGCAATGCTTCTGGGTCCCACATCTGCCCTCTTCCCCTCCAACTGTTGCATTAAGTGCCAAATCCCTGTTTAACCAGCCCCAAGGCTGGTTCCCTGGACATTAAACAGGAAGCCAAACACAAGCTGTCTCTTCTCCCTTCAAGATCACCTGCTGAGTAGGCAGTCGACTGCTGTGTTTTGTGGCTTCCATCCTAGCCATGATAATCTCACTGCCTGAAGGCCAAGTAGGCCACATGCTTCTCCCTGCTTTACTGTACCCTGAGCAGGAAGTGGAAAACCGGCAGAAAAATAAATTAAAATAAAAAATAGTCATGAAGCAGACAAAGAATAGCGCTCCCAAACACATCCCATTAGAAAATGGATAGTAAACAGTATGTGACTGAACATAAAGCGTTCCTTTTGCTAGAAAATCAGCATCAGAGCACTAAGTCTTGACATGACAATAACTGGAAAGTATCAGTTCCTCCTTCTCTCACCAGTTTCTCCTTCTGTAAGTACACCAAGGTTGTTTTGATTTCCCTTATCTCTCCACAGATTGGAAAGGTAAAATAAACCCTCTTTATTCTTGGTGATAAAAAAAATTCTTTCTAAAGTACTCAGAAGATAGATAAAAATTAAATTATTCCATGCAGAAGTAGAAATACAGTCAAGAAAAAGAAAATTCTGGAAAATGTATTTACAAAGTAGAGTAGTAAACTAATGTTGGGTTTATTCTGAGTGTTTTGGGTTTTTTATTGCATTTGATAGACTGAATCTAACTGGATCTGCCAACATACAGAACAATTACAAATACTACTACTAGGAATCTTGTCCATATTTCACGTAAGTGTTCAATGACATGCTCCCCCACATCAACTTCAAAAAAGGATGTATAGATTTTTAAAAGACTTTCTCAGCGTTTAATGACTTAAGTGTCTTAATCTGTGCTGCACAGACATGGAAATGCCAATTTGCTAGAGAACACATTAGGGGAGACATCATAAAATTGGAGAAGAAAAAAACCAGAAAAATTACAGATTCTAACAGCTTTTTTTTAACTTTTGAAACATATATATAAAACAGGAGAAGAGGCAATAGTTACAAACCCAATCACATGAAATTCCATCTGAACATGAAAAAATATCTTTTATTGGAAGGGTCCTTGAACACTGGAATAGCCCAGAGAGGTTGTGGAGTCTCCACCTTTGGAGATACTCAAAGCACTAGACATGGTCCTGGGTAATCTGCTCTAGCTGACCCTAGTGTGGTTAAAGTTCAGATACACAGTCTCCAGAGGTCTCTTGATTTTAAATTCTTTATTATCAGACACCAATAAACACTTGGTAAATACGAAGTGTTGCAACAATCAAAGAACCTTCTTTTAAAGTACAGACAGGATAACAGAAACCATTATCCATAAAACAAACTACATGCTTATAACGCCTTTTCAGCTGGAACACTATGTATGACAAAAGAATACGTTATTTCTCAATCTTTTCTCAATGCTGTAACAGATACGTGATTCCTGGAGACAGATTGAAAAGTACACTGCTAGAGCCAGATGAATTTTAATTTGTCCAAACTACAGTCCCCCAATTTGCATTATGCTAAGAACTCTTTGGGGTATACCCTGACTAAAAGGACCAAGCAATTCAGCAGTTTCCAGATGTTTATTTTGTTGGGGAATTTTTAGTGTACCCCGTGAGGCAAATGAAACATGTTTGTGCTTGAACATTTAAAAAAAAAAAAAAAAGCGCAATGCATTGGGTAGAGTCCCACGGCCGTAAGCAGTTCTACAAGGAGCCTGCAAAGAACCGTCACAAGCAGATTCCTTATATACACTTGCACCAGCACCACTCCTGTGAGCATCAGCATGGGGCACCTCAGATTGGCGTTGGGTCCATCCCCCAGCCCAGCTCTGCTGCCCAAAGGTGGAGCTCGAGCCCTGGAATTCCAGGACAGCTACAAGACAATGCTGCAGCTGTTTCATACCTCATCACCGCAGGAAACTTCACTCACTCACAAGGAGTTCCTCTGTCTCTGGCATTCCTGCTTCCAGCCCATTTAATCCCTTCTGCAGTTGGGCCTTCTTGTCCTCCATGCCAGATCATTCGCTGGTAACAAATTACCACTGCTGAGCAGTTGCAAATTGAATTTCCCCTTCAATTTGTACCAGGAGCCACAAAACCACAGCGCACTTAAAACTGACTGTAGCCACTGCATAGTTTTTACCTAGATAAAAGTACTTGTCTTGAAATTCACCTGGCAATGTTTTCTCTTAAAAATCCAGCAATTTTCTCATATAATTTTCTACAGAGTACGATATAATCAAATATTAATTTAATTTACTAACAAAATCTGGAAACATTAATTGCCAGTTTGCAGGGAAAAAGGTCAAAAATGGTTAGAGCTACAAGCAAAATGTAGTATTCCATCTACAGCACACTCTTAGCAGAGAAACTCTCAGAAATCTTGCATTTCTCCAAAGTACACGATTCAAGCCCCCAAGCACTTCAGCCTGCTCAGCAATGATAAAGGTTTGAGCTTTTGTTGTCACCTTAAAAACAATTATCTCTCACAAAAATTCCATTCCATGTAAAGCCATAGATATTACTGATCCCACACTCTGAAAAGGCCTTTTAACGTCTCTTTACACAATTGCAGCAACTACAATACTACACTAAGAGCCAGAAGCAACATCTGCTAAGTTGCAATCCTTCCCAACATTTTCAATGCTTTAATGATTTTATTTGGTTATGTCTTCTGTCAAAGGTTCAGTCTCTGTCACTCCAAAGTACAAAAGAGCAGTTCATGCTTTTAAGTAAGAGCTGCCTAACCACCTTCAAGACTGTTAGCTGGGACAGGAAAGCAAAACCAGGAACAACCAAGCCTCAAGCAAAGAAATTTAAAATTAATATATATTAATTGTATAAGACAATCCCTGTCTGAAACAATACCATGAATATTATGGAGAAACATGAGGAAATTACCAGTAAACCATCTACCTAAGATCACCTGTCTAGGTCTGAAACAGAACAAGAACACAGGTCTTCCAATATAAAGTTCACAGTCCTATTAATTAGACCAAAGAAATTCAATAGTGAAATCATGAGATGCAAACAAACCTAAAAGAAGTGTCACTTATTTGCTCTTTATTCTACGTCTACCAGTAGAGGTGAGGTTTCCCCCACACACATACACACACTTAGTTTCTTCCATATACTAGATTTTAGCCATTAAAATTAACAGATTGTATTGAATTGATGTGCACTCTTTAAACAGTTAAAAATATTAACCACATTAATGTTAAGTGCAATTTACTGCAAGGTAGCACTGCTACCCAAAGACCCTTTTGCTAATAAGGTTGGGAGATCTATACCATGTAAGAGTAAATTAATGAATACAATTCAGATAATGCTTTAATTCATTCAGTAGCACCATGCTGTAAATCCTCAAAACAGTTAAATGCAAGAGACAATTAGGAAAATTAGCACTTGGACTTGTCAGTTTTTCCAAGTTTTTGTAGCGTTGTATCAGAAAGAAGAAAGCTGGAGGAACATTTATGAACTGCACTTAAAAACAGTATTTTGGATACCAGGAATGAGTCAGCATTCATCACGAAGATTTTTGGATACCTGACCAATATCAAGACCATTGTGTACTTTCATATTTATATTCCATCACCTCCAAAACTAAGTACTGAGAGAACCGATCCTTCTGATGATGCATGAGCCATGCTAGATTGATTAAAAGAAAGCAAACACACACTTCTGCAGCACAAGTTGCACTTCCTGCAACATCCAAATCATCTGTAAAAATAAAAAGTGGTGATGAAAGCAAGCAGACTTTTAAAATTACTACAATACCAAAGAGAAAAAAAAAAAAAAAAGAAAAGAAGATTTTAACTCACTTAAATTCATTTAAAACTCCACTCCCTTGGAACTTACTAGTTGTGAAGGGGAAAAAAAAAATCATTGATGAAACTTTGGCTTCTGCAAAGGTCATTAATTTTAATGAGAACATTAGATATTTATTTGCAAGGGAAAAAAAAAAAAAAAGGAAGTACCTTTTTTCTGAGTGATAAAAATCTCCAGTCTCCCAGGCACAGAGTTAAGAAATAAGCTATCAGGTACTGTAAGTCTCTGAATCAAATTCCAACTTCAAATCCTCACTGAATTTTCCCCAGCTCTTGTTGTGAGTTACCTATTTACACTGCATAATAGAAGTTGTTTTTCAGCACAGTAAACTTTATTTATCCTGTTCCTTCTGTCTAACAAAATATACTTTAGCCACATGCTGCAGCACATAGCTTTCGTATAAAGGATGGAGGTCTGGCAAAGCTAGCAACTGATTTTTAGTTTTCTCTGACCAGTTGCCATTTCAGGTGGCAGGTCCCCCTGATCCTGCTATCCTGCAATATCCAGCCTTCTGTCTAAAATGAGCTATTTATTATATGCAAATATGCTGGACATTTCTCTAGCACCCAGTTTACAAGTACAACTTGCTTAATACAAATCAGAAACAACATACATTCAATCCTTTCGCCTTTACAGTCCAAGTTCAACACTCAGTCTGTTCCCAACATGCATTTTCATAGAAAAATATACCAGCAGTTCTTAGAAGTTCAAAGGGCAACAGCCAACTTCTGTTTTACCACCCACCAGGTTTACATTCTAAGATGACTCATAAAAGTATATAATATTACAACTAGGGAATTTTTTTCCTTTGGTCTTGTAGAGCCAACAGGACACTAAATTTGCAAGGGAAAGAGACATGACTTTTGCAGCAAAGCAGAGCTGCTATATTTCCAGATGTGAAGAGTCAGTTAACTTGAAAACATCCTGCAACTGATCTTCTCCAGACTTCATCACCAAATAGTATAATGCCATTACTTTGAGCTAGGGAGTACTTACCCTTTGCAACTCTTAAGAACTACATTTTAGGAGTTGCATTTTAAAAGATGGAGAATACATTTCACTGAAGCTCTCAAGGACTTCGAAGGACCTTGTTGTTTAACAGCATTGCCTTTTCCAAAGCAGATGTATGCTAAGCACCATGCAGCAAAAACAAGGCATTATTAAATACTACTTTAATGGTTATCTACAGAGTCCTCAAAATCCTGCAGTCAGAACTGAAGCTGAAGTCCAGTGAATTCTAGAAAGTAAGTTAGAAATAGGAATTCTACCTTCAAGTTTCAGGCACAGAAGCTCCTCTCCAAGTAAGACAAGCCATCACCTCAGCTTCCTGCAGAAAGAATAGTGCAGACCAGCTTGAAGGTAAAAGGTCTGCTGCTCTCCAATAACTGTGTTCCAGGCATCTCCTGGAGGGTTACAGAATTTTAAAGCAACATCACTTGTTGATCCTATGGAGAGCATCACTATGGAGTATTCCTCAATTTGCCACTCCCTTTTTCACCACATTTCTTGAAAACACTGAATCACTATACACTTATACGAACTTCTCCTTGCAAAAACCATTCACATTAGAGAACGTTCTAAGATTATAGAGGTATAATTTTAGACTTCTGTTACTTCCTCCATAACAGTCCGTAAGTTTCAAGACTACAGCATTACAAACACAACCACTTTTGCTGATTTGGAGTTTGCGACATCAGTACAAAGATCCGGTAGTCCTACACACGGTTAAGGTGACTGCAAAATAAACAAACCCCACCAAATTCCAAGAGGAACCTTCCTGTCAATTCCAAAGCAATTTAGCACCCAAACTGAGATCAAGTTAAAAGAACAAACTGGAAGAAGGTATGTCACGAATTTAAAAACCTGTGCTCTGGTAAATTTTGTTTCCTCAAAATTATAACCATTCCCTTGTGGAAAGTGTCTGTGCATGCGCACGTGTAGGTACTGCAAATAGCTAAGCACATAAAAACCATTTATAAATCAAACTAATATTTTGCTTATTTAAGTCTGTTTCTACAGTTACGTATTCAATTTAGAGATTTAAAGGTCAGCAGTGCAGCAGCTGCAACCTTACAGCAGACTAAATAATTGAGTCAGAATAGTTGGTAGTTTAGCACTATTTGATGAGTTTAATTGATTTATAACACAGATAAGCACCAATAAACCAAATTAATAGAATCTGTGGAAATTAACACGTCTTTCTTCCCAGAGCAATAAAATTCTGCATATAGTAATCTTTAATCATAGAATCTTTACAATATTAAAAAAATGAGTGTGAAAGAAATGGTTATGCAAATTTTCGTACAGGAGATTAAACTCTTCATAGAAGTTTTCTTCCTTCACCAAAACAAAAAAGCCCTAATCAATTAGGGGTAGTTCTCATTTGTTTTCAGAAAGCAGGTGCTACAGTCCTAGATGGAAGACAGCTTGTACCTCTAAGTAATTCAGCACTTTCCAAGTTAACTGTGGAGATGCTTGTTACTGCAGATATAGAAAAGAAGTCTACAATTTAAAATCATGGAAGGAAGGGCTACCATCACATGGAAACACCAAGTAAATACTTCTTGGGTTTTCCTTTGTTTTCAGTTAAAGAGATGGAGGGGTTGAGTGCTTATTTCACATTTGTCAACATGTGCAGGAAGTCTGTGACAACACTGAACTGGATGCTGAAGCAGTAAGCCTTCCTTATTAAGTCCTTATAAAGAAATATGGCAGTATAGTCTGCAATATTTAGCTCTTCTCTAGGTATAGTAGTATGACATTTGTTGCAAAGCCTTATGGTTTGGAATATGTTTGTTTCCTCAGGCAGCTTATTCAAGCCAGCTGTTGAAATCAAAGCTAACATTACAAAATAAGAGGGTTAGGGAAACCCATCTCCGTACCATCACTTTCTCTTCCAAGCCACAATTGATTTATATAATGTTCAATTTAGAGACTGAGACCACGTATTAATACAAGTCTAGTTAAAACTGGTGCTAGGTGCTAGATGGGAAGTCTCCTTAATTTTCCTTCCCAAACATGCCAAATTCAAAATACATGTAATGATATAGCTGACACTTCTCTTAGTTTCACTTATGAAATATTCCCAACAACAACAAAAATTCTCTGGTAGATTTAAGATTCTTCTTCTTCAAAGGTGCCTTGAGGAGAAGCAACTGTCCCTTCTTTGTTTACTCATTTTGATTAATTTCTGTGGTAAAGTTTACAGTTAGATTCACATTCTTAGAAATATCAACAGTTTTAATAGGTGACTGAAACAGGAATCTCACAGTGGAGTTCATTTCAATTCCACTTGCATATTCTGAATCATCTTCTGCATTTTATCAGTGTTTTTACTTCATATTGTTTTATCTTATATGGGGACAGGCACTGGCAAAGAAATACTCTTATATCTATCATCTCTTTTACTTAGCAAAGTAAAAGAGACAGTGTCTCAAAATGTAGGCAGTACTTGTGGAACCCTGTATAATTGACAGTCAACAGTATTCCTTCCCCCTCAGTACTTTAATCATTTTACTAAGCTTATCAAAAACCTTAAAACCCACACCACAAACCATTCATTAACAAAAAAACCACCCATCACAAACAAACAAAAAAAAAGACAAACAAACAAACAAAAATCCCAAAAAACCCAACCAACTTGCTGTAAACTTTCTGGTTCACATTAATGACCTCTACACTGTGGAAGCTGCAGATAAGCATGACTTCTTTCGTAAATGTTCTGCCACTGAAACAGAGCTCACCTTGCCTACACACTAAACAGGTGTTATGCTAGCTTTTAATAACACACTATTCTTAACCTTTTCATTTTTATTTCATTAAATAAGCCTTCACTGAAAGTTAGGAAAAGATGGAACTCATTAAACTCTGCAATACTGTGACTAGGCCTGTAGGTAAAATATAATGAAGTATGCCTCTGCCAGCTTACTGACTAAATTGGTTAGCCCTGGACTATCTCCGCTCGCTCTAAGTATGCCTTTAGTAATTGTTTCTATGTCTGGCTACAAGTTAAAGATAGGTGGAGTTTGTTGTATCCAAAAGGCACCTTTATTTAAAACTGAAATTAAAGCCAAATTTACTTGGAAAACTCCTGATCATATTTTAGAACTGCATTAGGCTATACAGCACACTAGAATATATCCTTAGAAAATACACTTACACCACTGTGCATGAAGTACTATATAAATGCAAACCTGTTGCTCTCCCATTACGTCACTTGGACATTAAAAAAATAAACTTCCTGGAGCTGAATTGCTATGAAGAAAAATGTACAATTCTGAGATGACAAACTATAATTCACTTGTAAACTCCAAAACATATTATGCCAGAGTAGACTTTAATTGGCAAATACAATGGGTAACTTTTTGTAGGTTTTTTGTTGGTTTGGTTTCACACTCACACCACACCCCCAAATCTCTGCAGTAAAAGAAGAAATTTTGACCATTAAAACGCTCTCTAGGCTGGTGCCTAAACTACACCAAGCAGCTGAAGCTCATGGAGTTTATGAAACTCAGAAGACATGTCTTCTGATCTATTTTTGGTCAACTACATCTCTACAGCAGGTAAACTGTTACAAAACATGCAAAAGTATTCTGGAGCTTTAACAGCAGCAGCCACAAGCCTGAAATTAGTTCACTTCATATTGAATTAATTGGTTTATGCTGGCAACTTAACTTGGATATATAAGCTGGGTGCCCAACCTAGGGCCTGATTCTCTCTCTGTATTTAATGGGAGACAGTCACAGGCTGAAATCCAAAGCTGTGAGTCTACATGTTAAGCTAGTTTATGGTGCAAACACTACTTCGCAGTCTGATCCAAATTCTATACACATACATACACAAACACACACGCAGCTTTTGGACTAAAATTTTTGTCCTTTTATAGAAGGTCACATCAAGGTTTGAATGAAAATTTTAACGTGTTGGTCCAACAGGTGTTTAAGTAAACTGCGTGTGGTTCTTCATGTCTACTTGCTCTCTTGGTGGGGGAGGCAGAGCTAGTAACGCTGTTTCGTCATACTTCTTTCACTGAGTATGTGATCCAAGGGTCCTTTGTTTAAACAAAACAAACAAAAAACCCACCACTACTACACACAGCCCCTTTAATCTGCCAAAAGACCCTGCACAGCCCAGTCAACAGAATATAGAAACTGATTTTGGTTTTACTGCTTCTTATTTAAAAAGAATAAAATCATGCAGAGGAAGAACTGTTAATAGCTAGCATTTCCCCTGTACTGGACAATTCCTCATCAGAACTACACACACATTAACATGCCCATACACCAAACTGCATGGAAGACCCTCTCTGAGGAAGATCATTCCTCAGTCCTGTGAATTGGTACAGTTTCAGTGTTATTTATATAATTCAGTTTCAATGAAAAACACTCCTGGTCTTCCAATCCAAATAGGTTTGGTGAGTTAGCTTTGTAGACACTCCAGTGCATATGCAACTATTTTAGGTATAAAGCATAACATAATTGTGCACAGGAGCTTTAGCTTTGCAACCTGCTCGCATATTGTAGCATTTATTTCTGCTTACTCAATCATTGCAGGCAAGCAAGTTTAAGGCACTGAAAGCCAGGAACAGGTGTTGGGGAACGGCAGGGGGCACACATCAGTGGCATTCCCTGTATCATGACAGAGGATTCCAGTTATCTTTACAGAGAGCAAGATGAGAGCTGGATCAACTGGTAGTATTAATTTATAAGACCAATTATATGCACTGCTTATCACCTGATATTATAGCTGCTGATAAAAGGGAATGAACTCTGGTATTTAAACAGGGATCTGCATGTTGCATCTCTTGGGTTCTATACCTGATTCTGACCTTAATGCATACTGAAGCGACTCTAGGTCCCTCCCTGTACACTCACAATAGTGGCAATATTACTTGTTCAACCTGCTAACTGAAAACAAGTTGAGAGAAGAGAGCAGTGGTCTTCAGGGAAAGTCTCTGGGAGCCTCAACAAGCATGTGGTTTGTACTTCACAATAGGATAGTGCTGTACAAAACAAATTTTTGGGAAAAAAATATAATTAAGTAGGAGCAAAACTGGAAAAAAATTAAATATACTATTAGACTGGTGGGCTGATGTGTTGGTTGGCGTTGGGCTTTTTGTCCTAAAGAGTTCTCAAAGCTGGATGTAGGAGTGTTTGTTCTACATAGTTACCTTCAAGCACCCTTCGTTAACTTCATCTTGACTAATGATTATCAAATGGAAAATCTGCAAGGGACAGCAAATTCTGCTATGAAACTTTACCATTTCTTTCACAGGTAGCCAGCAGAGATCAAATATACTTACAACATTTAATACAAATGTACTTTTCAACCCTTCTCAAAAATTAACTAATGACAGTTGCCTCTTAACTGCCTATAGCCCACAAGTACTACCCAAAATTTGGGCCACAATTAAATCTGTAAGAAACTGTTCCACATAGAGCTGTATACATAGTGAAATGCATTATTGAATTAAAACTGCTG
Organism: Gymnogyps californianus; assembly: GCF_018139145.2. Taxonomy (NCBI): domain Eukaryota; kingdom Metazoa; phylum Chordata; class Aves; order Accipitriformes; family Cathartidae; genus Gymnogyps; species Gymnogyps californianus. The sequence goes on from NC_059479.1 coordinate 6,500,560, forward strand.
TTAAAGTCTTGTTACCTTATCAGGTAATTCAACCAAGATAATTAGAAATAATTATTAAAATATAATTTGGCTGTTATCCAACAAGAGGCTAGATATTATCTTGGTTCTCAACAGATTTCATGTAAACTAGCTTTGGTGCTCTGAAGAGCTGTCATATCTTGCACCTCTCAGCCTGTGGCCAAACAAGTTATGTCGGTCTTGCTTGGCACGGTACCTACCCTGATTTGGGCTTCGGAGAAAACAGTAACAGAGCAGTAAATTGCTCTGAAAGAATTAATTTTGTTACAAAAAAAGCTGAATGTTTCACATCACTTTCAGAGATTATACTGCTTTCATTATCTTGTCTCTATAGCCCACAGTGTAATACAATACACCTCAAACTTACCAGAATGAAATAAACATCAACTTCAGAAAAGTGTGATCCAGATTCTTAGAGCTTAGTAGAAATAAAGGAAATGCAAAAGGTCAGTGAGATTTGTAAATCAGGACAGTATCAAAACAGACTAATTACATGTATTAGCTGTTATTTTTGTGAGCAAAACATTCACAACTTCTCACAGGAAAGAAATATTATTTATGATCTCAGTCAGAAAAGAAGCTGCCAGTCAAATTCAGCAATTAAAATTTATTTTTTCCTTTGTGAATATTTACATAATACCACATTACATCCTCCTCTTTATTGCTCTGCTGCTCAGCTCAAAGTCAATGGTTTATTTCTTGCTGCTTGGAATGTTACATTTCTAAATGGCATGTGAATTAAAATACAGTACCTCTCCAGAGTGAAACAAGATATGTAGTTAAGAGCACCCTCTAACAGATGGAGAGGAGCTTTACTGATGCAGTACTGTATCTTCACAAGGTAGCCCACAGGAAACATCACTTTTGAACATAGCCATTTTGAGAGTGAACCCTGCCGATAAACACAAAGCAGATATAATTATGTGCACTAGTAACACTCCATAGTAGCAATAGGGACTTGACTTAATGGTGCTTAGAGAGTCAGATGAGTGTGCTGTTGATGCCTTGGGTACCAAGAAAAGAATAATCAGCATTTAACTGAGCTCATAAAATTCAGTCTTAGCTAGGACTTTTCTGTTCTAGGGAAAAGAAGATGGAATACAGACAGATTTTATGACATCAATTAATGTTTATTTTTCCATTCCTCATACGCTATGTAATATATGTATCTTTATACACTATAACACAAATGTTAAAAATAACTGGGAAATCTGACTTCGTATCTTGCAGTAAGAAGGAAATAACAGAACTAAGACTAAAAAGGTTTTTCAGAGTTAATGAGTATATATTCAAATAGAGGTTCACAAATATAATTCACCTAGATATAAACAAGAATTCTCTGCCATTAAAAATATAACTCTAAAGACAAAGAATCTGTATAATGACAAAACGTCTATATTTTTAGGATTCTTGCTGTAAAGTCACTTTTGATGAAAGATGTAGCATTCCTTAAAACCAGAGGCAAGAATATTATCATTATAATGTATGGGTCCCACAAAAAGAGATCTTCATCCCATAGTCACATTCACTTTGCAGTAAAACCCCACAGTCTCAATGAACCTAAGGGAATATGTAATTAAAGCCCCATACTTTTACCTGTGTTAATTAAATATAGTCTGGAACAACTGAAGGAAAAAAAAAAGTGTAAGTGGGGGAAGGGGTGTTTGTTGTTTTTCTATAAAAAGGCAGAGCACATTAAACACTATTCTTGTATGCCACGCATCACATCTGTACTCTCCAGCACTATTTAGTCTATTTGCAAGAAAATAAAGTTATACAGGACATGACAGCTTCCACTGCAGATGAGAAGGCAAGGAATATACTCAGTAGTATCACTCTTAGACAGGACGTTCCTAATGTCATTACATCCTTTTGAAATGAAACACATTTGGAAAGGTAAGGTTTTCTCTAAAACTGAGAAGATAATTTACATGGAAACATTTAATTTCAAAATCCTAGTATGAATGAAAAATTACACTGCAGAATCAGACTTTATTATAGTATTTGCCTGCTGAATGCTTTCAATACATACAGTCTGCGTACTGGTGACCAGCTGTCAGAAAAGCTCCTCAGGAAATTCACTTTTGACATTGTTTGACCTAAACCAGTTCAGTTTTGTAAACACCTATTTACAAATGTTTAAAAAGCTTGGAACTTGGCAGTAAGCCATGTGAAATCAAGCACAGTGGTTTATATTAAGAATACAGTATGTGTGATCTTTTCTAAACTTACAGTTGGAGTTAATTTCATTACTAGCTTAGGTATGGGGGTACTGACAGTTTCTGTCATGCTTTACTTGGATGACTCACTATAACAGAGAAGAGAGGAAGCCTAATATAGAGTCCAGCAACCTACTGACTGTGTAATAGTGAACTGTGCTAGATAGGGTTATTCCTTATTTATTCAGTTACTTTAAGCCTGTTATTCACATCACGAAATACTGCATCACTGAATGACTGCTTGTAAGTGTAGCTGACGGGTAATCATCCTCTGGAAGATACTTCATTTGAACTCACATTTGACACAGTACATCACGCCCTTGTAGTACTGACATGCTGTTAAATGTTAGACTTTGTTCCAACTTGTTGCCTATAGAGATACTGTATTTGTGTTGTTCATTTTAATGTAACCAAGTTACATACTTTCTGCTTTATAGCTTTGTCGTGGTTTAACCCCAGCCAGCAACTCAGCACCACGCAGCCGCTTCCCCCTTCCCCCTCCCAGTGGGGTGAGGAGGAGGAGGAAAAAAAAAAGTAAAACTTGTGGGTTGAGATAAGAACAGTTTAATAATAATTAATAATAATGAAAAGGAATATAACCAAAAAAAGGAAATAACACCCAAGAAAAGACAAGTGATGCACAATGCAATTGCTCACCACCCGCTGACCAATGCCCGGGCTGTGATCTGCCCCTCCTGACCAGCTCCCCCCCATTTATATACTGGGCATGACATTCTATGGTATGGAATACCCCTTTGGCTAGTTGGGGTCAGCTGCCCCGGCTGTGCTCCCTCCCAGCTTCTTGCACACCTGCTTGCTGGCAGAGCATGGGAAACTGGAAAGTGCTTGGCTTAAGATAAGCGCTACTTAGCAACAACTGAAACATCAGCGTGTTATCAACATCATTCTCACACTAAATCCAGAACACAGCACTGTACCAGCTACTAAGAAGAAAATTAACTCTATCCCAGCCGAAACCAGGACAAGCTTCTTGTTAAGTGGAGATGTAGCAGACTAATAGTTTTTACAAATGGCAGGGATATTTTTAAACCAGAAGTATTTATTGAGGAAGCTTTTCTTGCAAATTTACCTGTCAATAAAATGTTGATTAGAAGATATTTCTTGACTACTATACAAACAGAAGAGAAATACTAAGTCAGAGCAGAACTTGTTTACAGCGCTCACTGATTTTAGAACTAATCTGCGTGATTGAGATTAACATGTTAACTGCATTTACACCAAGAACAGGCTGATGATGGATTTTATGATAAGTCTTGAGAAGGCAAGTAGTGGATAGTAGACTTTAGCATTTGGAACTATTTGACATAGGAAATGTGTCAGTTCAATTACTTTGGGAAAAAGAGAATTTGGATTTAAAAACATTGCTCAGTTGAGAATCTAACCCTTCTCCCATTTTTTATAAGATACAGGGAAGTTTTTTTTAGCATTGACTAGTGTATTGATTAATTTCTAAAATTCATGTTTCAGACATAACAAATTGCCTTAGCCTGAGGCATCCAGAAAATATAGAAAACTTTCTCAAGCAGTTCATCACACACGTTCTATCAAGAAAATTCTAAGTTCCTTTTATTTGTACTCAAGTTTTTCACTTACGTGCCCAGAATAATGATAATGTAGATTAGGCATCAGTAAGTTACTCCAGATCAAAGCTGGGAAGATGTGATTTAACAGAATGTTAATTGAGCAGCTGAAATGCAAAACAAGAGGTACATAAAAAACAAAGTAAAATATTGTTGTCTTAAGAAGGAATAGTTGGAAACTCACTGAAGGCAGAGAGCTCCCAGCCATTCTAGATCTAGGGAAGTGAAGGGCACACCATATCCATTTTCACAGTATTTCCATCACAGAGTATGACAATGCATCAGAGAAATCTCTGTGGCAAAACATTAACATACATTTTATCTAAAGGGAGCGGGAAATGAAATGCAAAGGTTTCAAGTCACGTAAAAGAAACCTTTCAGTGCTGTGTTTAATGATACTCAGATGTAGAAGTACATCGTATTAAAATGAGTCATCTGACAGGTGCAACATGTGTACTGCAATGGCATTTTCATTATACTGCATTTTCAAATATAAACTCATTACAAAACAGCCTCTCAAACAAGGTTGCTCCATGAACAGAAGTAACACTGATGCAAGTTACTGGCTTGAGAATCCAATTTGTTTCAAGACACTAATGCTGAATAGGTCATGGGAGCACTAAATATTTTAATATCATCCTGGGTGGTATGATGTGATCCTTACTAAGTGGGAAAAGCAAACTTCAGCGTAAGTGGTAAATCTTTGGCTATAAGTATACTACCAGAGAAGAAAAAAGGCACTTCTATTATTATTACTATTACATTCAGCATATTCTGGGTTGGTATGTTTGTCCTGTCCTCAGAAATCAAGAGTTCTGTTAACTACGATAAATGTTGTATTTTGTGATGATCCCAAAATAGAAGTTTTCCCATAAACTTGATCTTTAGTGGAAAGTGTATGTCATAAGCTTTAAGACACAAAAAGTTAAGGGCATAATTATTTCTGGAAAAAGCAATGGAGACAGAACCTTGGAAGGTGCTCTAAACAGCAGCTGATGTTACAAAGCACTGATATTCTCCAAACATCTTTTTACGATCAGTGCAAATGTTGTCCCTCAACTCCAACAAAAAAGTTTCAGATCATCACAGCACTTACAGATTTACACTTTCAAAAGCGAATTTTCCAGTTAAAAAACAGTAGTGAGGTTAACAAAAAAAATTGTGCATAAATGAACGTATTGTTTTACCAAGATGAAAAAAAGAAAAAAATACAAGCTGGAGAACCAAGACTAACTCTGGAAGCAACCAAAACCAAACAGTAGCCAACCCAGGATGAAAAGCGCAGCACGTATATTTAAAATTGCATGGATTTTGCATGCCATCAGGAGGATTCAGAGACCTAGCCTATTTGCAGCCTGACATGCATTCACAAATTCCTAAGTTCTCTTTCAATTTGGTTCTGAGACTGGTAGACCAAAAAAAAAAAAAAATTTTTTTTTGAAATAAAAGCATTTCTTGACAGATTTAACAAAGTTTATGTACTTGTCTATGTACTTGTCTGAATCAAGTTCAGAAGTCTCACTTCCTGTGATCTGATGCCTTTTCTGAGGGCTGGCAACTTGATGATCAGCAGACGATCTGCCTTCCTAGTCCAGGATACTACTAATTATTACTAAAAGCTAGAGCTAACTTTAGGGAAGCATGAGCAAAGACAATTTATTTCTCATTTAGTTATAGAAAGAGCTGTTGATTTATGTTTTCAGAATCCAGTTATAAAACTGTATATGGTTACTGTGACTAAATTGGTATTATAAAGTGTCTAGTTTACTCCCCCACCATCTCTACACTAGCAAGCTAGCTTTTATCAGTGTTCCTGAATTACAAAGAATATGCAAATCATTCTTGAGGCAGTGGTATGTCCTCAGAAAACAAGTATATCCTTAGGAAAGCTAGCCATGTGGCAGCCTGTGATTGTTGCTTATGTTCCACTAATGGAAGTGCAAACAAGTGTGACTGCCAACGAAAAAAAAAAAAGGGGGGGCGGGGAGAAAAGGAGCTGAGAGGGATATAAGTTTCTACATGAAGATTAATAAGTGTTCATTCTGGATATACAAGCATGGATTCAGGCCTACTTTAAATTATCGTCAAAGCACTTCATCCTCCTTTACTCTGCATGTAGTTTCAAATTCCTCTGTCTAGTAGTAAGTATGATATGCTGCCATTCAAATAAAGCCATTAATCTGTTTTTGCTACTGCTGGTTAGTCGAGCAGTTGAAATTCAAAGTTCAAATTCAGTAGCACTCTACTTCAAAATGAGACCTACAACCTGAACAACTAATTCTCATCAAAAACTGCTGCAGTTTTAATGTTCTGTTCTTAGCCACGTATTTCTGTGTTTGACATACTTCTGAATTTTTTTGTTAAAGGTGTAACACGAGTATACTTTCTTCTATAGTTAACTTTCAGATAATTTCTGGATGGCAACTACTCACAAGCAGTTGGCAGCCTCTTCTTTTTACCATCTATGCAGCTAAATAGGATTTGTTAAAATATCAATAGTAGCTATTAAAACTGTGCTTTGAATTTTGCGTGTGCGCATGCGCACACGCACACACATTTCAAGTGGGGAGGAAAAAAGTGGCTTAACTACCACTTGATTTTACAAGACAAACAAAAATGCTTCACAAATAATACCTGAAAAACTAGCCAGTTTCTTTACTGCAACCTTAAATAATGAAATGTGGTAATAGTAAGTGCAATTCTCAACACTTTCGCAGCTGGGGGCAGAAACATGCATTACTGATATTTGGCATGATGAAAGACATGATATTTCTGCAAGTAGAGTCAATACCTTCCAACACCACAAGACAAAGGAACACATTTCTAGTCCAAACATTTTATTTAAGAGCTATTTTGAGGCATCAAGAATTGTAAAAAAATACCATGAAATCTAGAACCTCTGAAGAAATGAGACACATTAGGGATCAGAATCAGTTTACCTCTCTCACAAACTCCAATCTAACAGAACATCAAGAATGAATTATGAACCTAGTCTCAAAAATAGTAATGGAGGAGCACTTGCTCAGGATTAGTACTGACGATGACTGTCGTGTAAGCACTTGCTCCTGTAAGCAGCACCACTGCTGGAAAGTTTGTCATGTACAGAATTCAGCAGGGCTGCTATGCACTTTTCTGTGCTGAAGTTTTGGCAAAGGAAGACTGACATTATTTATGGTTGGGAAAAGCTAGTAATCAGAAAACTACCTCATACTCTGGCAAAAAAAAAAAACCCACACTTTTAGTGGTTTCTTAGGAAGGTAGCAAAAGCACGTATTGCTCGGTGGAAAATGCTTAAGTAACAGTATAGAAAGGTATAGTGCACAGCATGCTTTGGAGGTGATCAAACAGCCAGAACACAGTAAGATGGAACAAAAATCTCATGCCAAAAAAAAAAGCTACTTAAAATAATGCAAAATTGTAGGTCTTGTATCTTTTTTTAGCTTACATCACCAGACTACAAACAAAACAGCTTTTTTAACCCATTCCTCTCAGAACTTCTTAAAACAGCAAGGACCTGAGAGGTGTCTGTTCCCTGCATCAAACACGACACCATCCCTTTGAGCCACAAGGCAAAGGCGTGCCTTGGTCAGCACCAAAGGCTAGAGCCAGCTGAGCACAACACTACTTCACCTATCCCAACTTTGCAGCTTCAACCAACCAAACACTAACGCACCTCAAAATTATAAAAGAAACACTTTCTTTAACGTCCAAAGTATTCACATACAATGTGCTGCTCTCAAGATACTTTCCGGTGTCTGCACATATCTCTGAACAGCAAGACAGGTACTTGGTACTCTACCTCCCCCCAGGGACACAGAAGCAAGGCAGGCACAGGACAGCGCTTCCCACCTCCAGCACTAAAGACTTGTGACTAACTCTGAATGAACAGGGCAGAGGGCAGCCTCACCTGCCGACGCACTTCAAATAAAAAGGCTTAGAAATAAACCTACCCCCACGGTGGCCTTCGCGGGCGACGCTTCACCTCTAACCCAGCTCTCCCGCCCGGCAGGCGCGGACATCGCCACCAGCCCCCGAGTTTCCACACAGACACCCGACACCTCCCTCGCGCTCGCCCCGCGGCGTTCTAGACGCTTCCCCTGCCGCGCATGCCCAGTGCGCCGCGGGGCGGCGGGCGGCGGGCGGCGGCGGCGGGCTCGCTGACTGACCCGGCGCGGCGCAGCGCGGCGCTGCCTCGCCATGGCGGCCTGGCCTGAGGGAGGCACATACACCCGTACGGCGTACGTGTACACCAGCCACCCTTCTTCTCTCACGTACATGAAGGAGTTTATACTGGGGGCTCAGTTTCAGATAATTCAATCTGTGGTTACAGCGTGATGGTATTTTTTACTGGCCGAACTGTTTGAGAGAAAGATTCAAAAACAGAAATCAAGCAAAAATTAGACGCGTTTCTGTGAATGTAGCTTTCACTGAGATACAGAAAGTTTTGTAGTTTTCAGATTTCAGTGATTTTATATTTATTGTGAAAGTGCCATGAGATGTGTACAGCGCTCTCCAAATCATGAGCCATTTCCTCAGTCAATAACACAGCAAGCGCTTCGCTCCTTGTTCACTGAAGCTGGTCCTGTCTTTCCAGTTGCATTCTTCTAACAGCTATATATAGTTGAAAGCAGTAATAAGTGGTAAATTTTTCACTGTTAGGACAAAAAGCTTATGCCGAATGAGCAATAACTACTTGCATGACTACGCGTTGGGCTAAATGCTGGCAAATGTTGTGTCAGAGGCTGCTGTGTACAGCAGGACTGCCCCACCTCTCAAAACAGCTGGAAATAAGTGAGTATTGTCTTACCTTAATTCTGGTGCTAGTTATCAACACAGTCGCTCAGCTTGGGACCGGCGTGCACGTGCCCTTGTTGGGGTGTACTCGTCTGCAAGTCATCGCCCTTTGATTGTTGTCATAAACATTATAACAAACTATAAGTATTACACCTTGAAATGTTATAACTGGTAATTAGAAATAATCAATTGTTTGTTGACATTTTTTGTTACAAGCAAGTGAATGGAGATACTAGAGCATACCTAGCACAGCAATAAGAAAGACAGCTATTCTCTTGTTTAAAAGATTGTTTAATTTCATTCATGGAATTGAAAGAGAAAAGGAGTTTTTCATTAAGAAAACTTCTGTAGTCTTTTTTAATAAATTGAAATGGTCTAACTACCTTTCTTTTTGCTAGTTATTAAGTCATTAGCAGAACATTAAATAGTGAAAAAAAATGCGAAGGATGGTCTTGAAATATTTTCTCCGTGTTTTTCACCAATGGGAATAGTAGGTAGCTTTGTGACTTTTTTTTTCTTTTTAGTTACTTCCTAGCTAAGGTATAAATTTACTTAGCTAATATAGATAACATTGCAGTATAAGAAAAAATTCTCATTGAATTGACAGTTTATTTAAGGTAAGACAGAAACTGCCTAAGAAGAGCAGAAGTTCTTCTGTATTCTTTTTATGCTTTGATGTTTCTTATTCAATAAGGATTTTTAAAATGTCAGAAACATTTAATGAATAAAAGGAGATGTCCCTACACAAATGAACCAGCTGTTCTATCCACCTGGTTAAAATAACTGACCAAAGTGCAACCAGTCACATCATTTCTCTTATAGTTTTTCTGAGCAATACCATCCATACCCACTACTGACATCAGGAGAGGTGCTGATATTAGTTATAGCTTGAGGGAGACTGGCTCTAGCAGACTTACAGAGCATTATGAACAAATTAGAGCAGAAAGCAAAATTCATACTTTCTGAGAGACAATACAATCTCTGGTGCCAGTAGGAACAGTCTACAGAAATACTGACTGAAATAATCTGAAGAGAAGTTTCTAAAGAAGAGTTTACAGATTTTTTACACAATCATCATATAAAGCTATCTAGGAAGGCTTTCAGAATAATTACACCATGAAAATTGAGCATGCAAGTTTTAAGACTTGAACATAAAGGGTATCAAAGCATTCTAAAGACAAGCTAGGACTACAAATTAAATCTAGTGAAAAAGCAGCGGACTGGTTATGCATGAGCTGAGGTTAATGTCAGCCTATAAACCAATACAGAGGATCTGAGGTGAGAGCCAGAATAGCTTTCAAGCATATTTTGGCTTGTCTGGTTTTGACTAATACAATAGGACTACCAATAGGCCAATAGAAATTTTATCTAGTTTATTGATAACATCTTAAAGTATCTGTCTTGGATCATCATAAATCCAGTGTTTACAGCAGAAGCTTGATGAAGCTTTCATTTCAAATTAAAGTCAAAACATAGTCATTTTCAAGCAAGATGGGTGTGGGATACTTCCCAAGTCTGAGCTGTAATGACGCTTTTGCCTCAGGCAAATGACCTAGACAATTACTGAGAAGGGGTATTAGCAAGAGCAAACTGAATTGAAGAAGTACAGATGATTGGAGTGTAAAGCTGAAAGAATTTTCACGTCTTACAAAACCTTACCAGATTCATGTACAGGAGTTCACTTAAGTAAATTGCTTGTCAGAAGACAGATAAGGATCAAAGTGTTAGAAATCAGATGGCAAGCACAGCTGATACAGAATCATGTAAGAAGACAATCTAATAAAATTACAGGGAGAAAGGTGTTTATAAGTCATGTGATACTGCATTATGTTAAGAAACTAATTGGGGAAATGCATTTCTTCGCCCTGCTCCCCTATACTCTTTGTACACCATTGCAGCTGAAAAATCCAACAAGAGTCAGAAAAAAAGTTATCCATTCCACTTTAAATAAAAAAGGAAATTTATGTCAAATCCTATGCAGGATGGAGGCTACAGTATAAGATGTGCCTTATACAATTTAAAGCTTAAGAAAGCAAGGATGAACAGAGTAGACTACCATTAGAAAGTAATATGAAAGCAATTTCTTATAGTTCAAACTATATTTTAGGCATTTAATGAAGTCGGGAGCCTGAGCACTAACTTTGAGGATGCTTTAAGTGTGATACTGTAAGGCTATTAAAATATTTATGCTGCAAATGTATAAGATTGTTACATAACTAACAGGATTGTAACTAATAATATCCAGTAACACCGTTTAGTTAGGCAGAGGATATTCTACTTACTGTCTTGCTTTTTCAATAAATCCTATTTTAGTCTCCTTGAATAAAGACAGACTAACCTAACTGTACAGTTTCACAAAAATATAGTGATTGCTTTATGGTAAGGGCACAGTGCAAGTTCTTCTGTACAATTCGTTGTCACGCGGGACTTGCAACATCCTTTCTCTTCCAAGCTGCAGTCCTTGGCAGAAATAATGTTTTACTCTATTGTTTAAAATGTCATAGGAATGATGGGAAAGGGAACTATGTGCTGAAACGGAGGCAGTTCTTTAATACTGATGATGGAAAGTAATATATATATACACACAACTCATTTTACTTAAACTGAAATAAATTGGGGAGGGAAGGAAAGTGATTTCACAGCTGCTCTTCAGTATGCTGCTGAATTCCTTTTCTCTGAGTTGATCTAAATCCAAAATTCAAGACCGGTTTTCCTTAACATTCAATAATTACTGTGAGTATGGATTTGGAAGTTTTGGGTGTTGGAAGAATCAAGGTTTGGCTTTGTCTCATCTATGGTTGATGGAAGGCTTACAGAAATATGAATTTAAACTAGATTTGTCATCTCAGTGCACATGACTGAATGCAACTTTACTGCTGTCATCTGAAAAGTTACATAATGTTTCAACTTCAGTAGAAAATGACAGTATTTATGAAATGCACATAGTATATAATACTAACCACAACTTTCTGAAAATATAATGCAAAAAATATACTTTCAGCAGCTGCGTAGAAAAATAGGTTATTAGCAGAGTTATAATAAAAATCTTTTATTGGAATTAATAATTAAAAGAATACTGTAAGGAATTTTATGTTTTTTTAAAGATGATTCTTATTAGAAACTTTTCCTTAAAGAAGGAGAGGTAACTTAGAAGGATATGGATGGCATTTGGTTTATTTTATTATTAGGCACAAGATCTTTAATGTAAGTCATTTCAGATGTTAAATTGTCTTGTGAAAGCCAAAGGGCTCTTCTGAAGTACTTTGTTCTAAGCACATTATGGCTTCAGTACAATGGAGTTAAAGAACTTATATTTCATAATGTAATTGAAAATCACTCAATTTTATCCTGGTCAAAGGATGGAAAAAATCTAGATTATTCTATATTTTTCTAAGTTGAACGTGTTCAGGACAGCTGACAGGTATTCAAGATAAGGATGAGTCTAACAGTAAGTGTTCTACCTTTTGAAATAATGATTCCGTTAAATAGTCACAGAAGCGCTTTACAGAGCAGAGGAAGTGAGAACAAACACTGGTGCAGATTTAAGCTCAGTGGCTATAACAAAAATGATGTCTTAAGTAAAGTTGTCTGATAAAGCTGACAAGAAAAGTCTCTAAGCAATAGTTTTGCTGATGGCACTGAAGGGTAAGGAAAATAAAAATTAGAAATAAAGATTTTCCTACTGACTTCACTAAAATAGTGCAGGAGTGAGAAAGGCAGTAAAATAGATTCTTTAATGAAAACACTCCAACAAAGGATATTCTGAGGGTATGACTCCATGTGTTTGTTAGATACAGGTATAGAAACTTAAATATATTGAAATTATTGAAAAAATGAAGTACATACTATTCATAGTATTTCTTTTTCACGTTGTGCTTTATCACTGGCTCCTTTTGTTACTTTCAGTAACTAAAGAAAATGCTGCTAGTTCTGAACTATAATTACATTTTTCATCCAGACTGTAGACATACTTTTAAAGATAAAATTTATAACTAAAGAAGATGTGTTTGGGACTTCTAGTTTGTTCTTCTTCCTCCATTATATTATATTATATTATATTATATTATCTCTCTATATATATCTGAATGTGCTCATCTTGTGTAATTTCAAGGCCAGATTAAAAGGCCAGAAATAATTACAATTTTTCTTTAAAGCAGAACTAGGTGTAGGTCCTGTCATCCAAATAACTATACTGCTGTCAATGGAAACTTTGCTTACTGTACTTCCTGGTAGGATTGTTTATGGTTGACACATGGCCCATTTAGTTCGTTGCTATGTCTTGCTTGCTTTGTCAAAAGAGCTTGAGATCAGGTAAGAGAATATGTCCAAACTCAGCAGTGGTAAACTTCTCCCTAATCCCTGCAGACATTTTAAGCTTTGAAGCACGACTCCTATCTTCTTCTAATCTATTTCTATGATCCTTTCCAAGATGTACTTGATCACGTAGTATTTGTGATGTCTAACATGTTTTACTGGAATGCTTCTACAACTTATATTTCTTGCCTGTCAACAGGAAAAGCTCTATCTGTAAGCTCATTCTTTTACTCTTAAGGTGGTTTATTACACAAAAAACCCCCCTTTCTGCATAAGTAAATAAATTCCTTTTTTTTAATGCAATTTTTCATGCAACTAGCATACAGATCATATGTATGTGCATGTGTAGAGAAGCCTTGTAGAGCTTTCTGTGAAAGCTATTTAAAAGGGGTTTAATTGTTGTTGTTGGCTTGAGAGATTGTTACAGCTATATTCAGGGACTTTTTTTTCATTACCCTAAATCACAATCTCCCATGCACCATGTTCTTGTGATTTGTTTTTGTACATCTTAAACCTTTCTGAAGTTTTGCTTTCCCAGGCTATTACCATGGGCAGCTAGTGGGAGAGCAGTTTTTATCAACCACTGAGGTAGCTCTAAGTGGAAAAAAAATACAATGACTGTTTCTGTCTCTGTTTCAGAGGTTCTTCAGCATTAGCAAATTTCAGAAAGAATGGTGCCATATAGGTTGTGTTTCTGTTTTTACTGATTACTGCTTAATGATTATTACCTCCTATGTACAGACCAAAACATACTTCAGAAAAGGCAGCAGCACTCACTGTTGCTTGTCCTCACTAAAGCTGGCACTCACTTACAAGGATTACGGTGGAAATAAGAGTTTCTGATGCTTTCAAACATATGAAAGTATTCCAATCCCTTTTTCAATGTCATTTGACTGCAAGTGAAGAAAATGACAGGCTGAGGGAGTGCCAATTATGAAAATCTCTAACCTGATTTTGACAAATGTGCATAGAATAGAGTTCACCTACTCTTGGAAGATTAAAAAAAAAAGGGGGGGGGTGTCTTAAGGGGCCATATCTGTGTGAGTAAGATAACTGTTATAATAATCAGTAGTTATATAGATCAGCCTTCAGGAGCATTCCATTGTACTGTGTCTACAGTACACTTAGTATAACATGCAGCATATTCTTTTTACATGCTAAGTGTTTCTTTGAATTTATCGTTGGTTGCTCCATGTTATCTTTGCATTTGTGAGAATCACAATTGAATACTGATAGCACAACATGACAAAGTACTGAAAGACTGGTTGGGGTTTTTTGTTGTTTTTCTTTATAATCGATGTTCCTGTTACATGAGATTTCATATTGAATTTGGTTTTGCCCTGAGGTGACTGGATAGTATTCCAAAAGAGTTTTCATAGCCTGTATTTTAGGAGATAGAGGTGTTACTAGAAGCAACTCCCTGAAGAAGGAATACATGCAGTGCATTTATTGAAAAAAAATGATATTTAAGTTACTAACAGTCAATACACCTGATGAATTCTTCTTTACTGCTCTTTGTAACCACAATTCATAGTCTGCTGTATGTTACTTTGTATTTTGTTGAAGGTTTTCCCAATAAAATCCTTCCATGCGAGTCTGCACTGTTGGTGAGAAGTTTGTGTTAGATGTATGAGTGGGAGGTTGCAAAGCTCTTCTGTACAAGAGTAATCAGGGATAACAGTATTGTGGCCATGAGAAGAGTGATATTTTGGACCAGTTTTCTGTTTTTTCTTAGGGATTCGTGGTGGCATTTATCATGCAATGTGTGGTATTCTGCACAGCTTTCTCTTGTTTAAGATTTTAAAACTCACAAAACCCAATCGTATTTTGTACTATTTGCTTGTCTTTCAATACACTTTGAATTAAAGTGCTCTTTAAAACCAATGACTTCTAGCTATGATACCTGTATGCAGCCTGAACAGGCAACAATTAATTTGTCAATTCCCTGTCGTATTTAGGTTTTTTACTAAAAAAAAACCCTGTAGTAAGATATCACAGAGAACTACCTGAAAGAGGATCTGATCTGCTGATTCATCATCACATTTGATTTTTTGGTTCAGGGTTTTTTCATAGTATTGCTTAAAAAAACCCTTTCAGTTTATTTGAACTTAATTTCAGATACCTTTGGAAATGAGATCCCATTGTGCTATGCATTAAATGACATTTTGAAAGTCCTGAAGTGCTCAGAAATTACTTCAGGACATAGTGTGCAATGAGGACAATCATGGAATACTTGAGGATGGAAGGGACCTCTGAAGATTGCCTAGTGAAACCCTCTGCTCAAAGCAGGGTTACCATCAAAGCTAATCCAGGTTGCACAGGGCTGTTTCCAGTCAAGTATCTCCAAAGATGGAGATTCCACCACCTCTTCAAGTAGGTGACCACTCTTGTTGTCAATTATTTTCTCACGAACAGGAAAAATTTTCATTGTTGCAGTTTCTGTCTGCTGACTCTTAACCTATTATCTCTTCTCACCTTGGAGAAAAGTCTGTCTCTGTCATTTCTGTAACTCCCATTCACTAGTGGAAGACTGAAAATAGCTTCTTCTCTTGCCAGCTCTTCTTTTCTCCAGGCTAAACACACCCACCCCTTCCAGCCTCTCTTCATACCTCACATGCTTCAGTACCCTAGGGATCTTTGTGTCCCTCCATTGAACTCACTCTTTCTTGTCATGAGAGGATCTAAACCTGGTCTGAGTACTCGAGACGCAGACTTAAAAGTACTGAATAGAGAGGGAGGAAACTCAGTTCTTGCACATAGCAACAAACCGATACTAAATGACAATAGAAAATATACAGTGTCTAGGGCACTGGTTACATCCAGTGCTCTGTCTTGATCTAGCCGGTGTTAAGGCATGAAAACACAGAATATTGAACTTCACATGAGTCTGTGCTAAGGCTTATGAAATCATGTCTGTTCCCTAACTGATCTAAACATGTACATGAATGGTAGCTCTTGTATGTTTCTTCCCTGGCCTTGTGTGGGCTGTAAAATGATGGACAATTGCAAGACAACCAAGGACCTGTGATAATTTTTTTCTTTTGGTAACTGTGTATATGTGGACCATGAAAACGGGATAAAGTCTTATGTGTCCATGAATGGTATATTTTGTTTATTTTAGTTGCAGTAAGTAAAATAAATCTTGATGGCTTTCCTAGACTCTATAAATAGTGGCTACTTTGAGTGATAGTTCAATATCAGTGGAAAAAATGTCATTTCACTTTTATCAAAAAAAAGTTCATTTGGGATGCAAATACAGTTTCTGGTTCAGCATTATAAGTGATCCTATTTATACAGAGAAATGTAACAGATTTTTTGTTCTTGATGTTATTTAGACTGAAAGGTATTTCTAATGCATCATTTGTTCTATTGTTCTGCGTCATGGCAGGCTTGATGTAATTATTCCTAACTTTCCTTTAATAGGTAGCTTAGTAGAAATAGGAATGTTCCTAGAAAAACTAACTGTACAGTTTCCTGAGGCAGCTTGGTCCATTGCTTCCTTTTCTCAAAGTAGCTCTGACTTTAAGTAAGGTATGTAATGACAGTATGCTCAAAGAAAGATACTGTCAGAACCTAGGTCATTCTAAGGAAGTAGTCTTATTTTCTATTTTCAACTCCTCTAACTTGTCCTGCCCCACCGTTGATAATGATCTGCTCTTGTTAATTTAATAAGCAGTAATAATTAAGTAAGTTGGTAATAAGAGCATAAACAATATTTTCACCAATTTACTAGTACAGGTCACTATCCCTGCCTTTAAGATCTGTGTAAGTCTTAGGTGGATTCAGCCATATTCTTTGTGAGTGATGACTTGAACCACACATTTTCTTTTTATACATTTTTGGGGACTAAAGAATGCTTTTGCTTTGTGAGAGGATATGCCACTAAACTTCCTCAAGGTAAGCTGCAGCTTGTTGCTTTTTTACCTAGACGTGTGCTGATCCTTAGTGATAGACTAGACTATTGAAAAATAAACTTTGCTTTCAGCTTGACTGTGGTTATTGTTGCTTGAAAACTTTTAACATGATTTTAACTTTATTTTCTTTCATTTCTATACCAGCAGTGCTTTTTGTTCATGTACCAAGGGATCTGGAGCTTTCATTTGTCGTTTCAAGGTTTTTTAACAAGGTGGCAGGGGATACTGTTACAAATTTTGCTATTTAGCAATGATGTTTTCTGAGATGCAGTTCAAGTTTTGGTGAACACTGAATAAAAGCATGCAGTGAGTGAGTAGTATTAGTTTTTTTGGCAGGGAAACCTTGAAAGAAGGAAAAAAGATCCCAGCTGCAGTGGGAACATAAAGAATTTATGTCCTATGTGTTGAGAATTTAAAGAGAAAGGTCAAAAATCTAGAATAAAGATCTTTTGCCATTTAACTTTTGTGAGGTTTCATCACTGTAAACAGACTGATTTGGCTTTTATGATACAATTAGTAAGTGTATGAAATAAGTGCTGCTTTGGTCATCTTTGCAAATCTTTGCAAGCTGTGCAAGGCTTAGCGCTGTAACTCTTTTAGTTTCTGTGTCAGATTCTACCACGATCACAATGGCTTGAGATTTTGGGAAAAGATGAAGTATAGCATATGTCTTTAGAATTAGTCTGCTCTCTCTGTCATGGGACTCAGCCTTGGCAGGAAGATGCTATGGGATACATAAATCAGGAAAGTAACCTGTATGTCTCCTGATTTGGTATGCTAGAATGCAGCGGTCTCTGTGGTAATATGTTCTTTAATGCTTCATTGAATCTGTTCTTAGAGAAATGAAAATGCATGTGTTTGACATGCTTGAGTAGTTGGTTGGTTGATCAAAATAGATTTTTCTTAGCATTTTTTTCTCACTCATCTTTTCATGGGTATCATTATCCATTACTTAAAATTATTCTGAGAACAATGTCTGAAGCTTCTTTCTTAAACTTATTTGAATATGCCTGCATAATCTACACAGAGCAATGTCCTTTTGGACATGTGATAAAAAATTAATAGGACTTCAAATTTTTTAACAGTTGACTCCAGCTGCTGGATTTCTTCCTGTATTAAAATCACTTAAAATCTCTTTTCAGTTCTGTTCAGAAGACAAATTATCTATGAAGGGTAGATAAAGTAAAACTGGCAGATCTAGTATTTCTTGATGAGATGTGTGTGTATTAATATATGTAGTTCTCTGAGGCAACATATAAAACATGCATAATCTATTATAATGAGATTCCAGAAAGTACCATTCACAAAGGCTGAAATGTTTGGAAGTGATATGAAGGAATGTGCAGTGCAGGCCTGGCTTCAGATGGAAGCCTGACTTCTGTGAAATTAGTATGGGAGTTATCTGTGTACTCCAGGACAAAATATACCTGTTACTATTGACAATATTTGTATTACAGCGTGGGAACATTGTCCTTTTTTTTCAATTAAAAAAAAAAAGTTGAGCCCTGTTTTACTAAATATCACAGATATACACTGTAAAATCACTGTAGTATAGTCCCTCTTCCTGTGTTTTTCTTTCCAATACAATGTGATAGAAGGTAGGAGAGGGAAGAGTATTTTTATTACCAATATTTTGGAGGGGAGAGGAAGGCTGAAATATGTTTACAGAATTTGTCTGGCATTAGGCAGATAGTCTGACAGGACAATGAATCATTTTTAAAATCTCTGTTTTCACAGTGTAAGAGCAGTGTAGTTCCATATTCTGCACACTTTAAAATTTTGAGTAAGATAGAACGATGTTATAAGAGGAATAATTATTTAGCTCAGAATTACACTATCCTTTTCAATAATAATTTATTTTCAAAATATTTGAAATTGTTACATGGTGATAAGTAGTACCCCGTTGTTGCCTCACTGTTACTAACATATTACTAGTATTCTGTTAATTAATCCATCTTTTCTAATAGTCTGAATTTCTGAGCAGCTTTTAAATAGTACTTAGGACAAGACGTTATGTGCTGTGAACATAGAATTTGACATGCAAATTAAACAGATACCAGGATATAATTATGTCAGACAGTCCAGCAGTATGAGTTATTGCCCTGAATAAACCAGAAATTCAAGAATGCAAATGAGAGATTTGCTAAATGGGACACCTGAGGCAGCTGATGATGGGTAAATGAAGGGAGACGTGTTTGAAATATGACTTGTATCTTGAGTGGGGATAGCCTTCAGCTTGTAATCGGTGTCACTGTGTGGCTGGACTCTTAAGCCCTAAATGCCTCCATGGGCTGACATGTTTCACTCTTCCATTTAGGCACACAATTAAAAACCACCTTCTTAGAAATACAAATTGGAAGGGTGACTGACCAAAGCAGAAAGCTCTCTGCCTTTTTTGTTATTGTGTAATGGTTAGATTACACACCGAGGAAATCCAGGAGATTAAAAGTCCGTTGCAGCCATCATGCAAACAGTAGGTTTAAGCAGTTAATATGTACAAACAAGAATTATAATCTCCCATTGACATCAGGAGAGAAAGTCAGTTGGCATGTTGCATACTCATGATTTAGTTCCAATTGATATGAACTGATATTCACCAGGAACAGGGTGGCAAGAGATGTTGTTTTGGTTTTGTTGAGGTTTCCTAATTCTTTGATAGATATTTTACTTGTCACAAAGGGGAGAAGAGATGGTTCTAACTGGAAAACAAGAGTGTGAGCCCACAATAATTGTTATCATGCCTCAGACGCAGATCTATTACCACAGTATATTTTGAGCTGAGTGTTATAGCTAAAGTATGATCTAATTATTTTAGAAGAGACTTGCGGCTTACTTTGACTTCATGTTATTTGTTGTTCTAAGTACCTTTTTAATTAAATTACATGGTAGTAACTGGGCTTAAAGTTTGTCAAACCATACATGGACCTCATCCTTGCCCCCCAGATAACCATACTGCTAAGGTTTTTGAATAACGTTCAGAAATATCTCAATAGGCAGTCATGTTTCAGAGGAGACAAAACAGTATGTGGAACTTTTATCTTCCATTGCCATTTATTTCATTTTATTTAGCATCTAAGAAACAAATAAAAGGAATTTTGAAGGATTCTTCTTGGGCATGCAATATCACGAGATATGCTAAAACACTTGTATAATTTGGAGACTCTGTATAGTTACAGCTTATATACATCTTATTTATATCTTATAGATGCCATTTATTAATATTAACAGTAGAACTAAATCTGTCTTCCTTCTTTTTTATAATATAGTTGTGGAAAGTTGAAGGTGGAGGGTTTGGGAGTGCTGAATATTTTTTTGTCATTTCAGAAATTCTTTATCTTATCTCACGTATATGTGTCCTGGTTTCGGCTGGGACAGAGTTAATTTTCTTCCTAGTACCTGGTACAGTGCTGTATTTTGGATTTAGTGTGAGAATAATGTTGATAACACGCTGATGGTTTAGCTGTTGCTAAGTAGCGCTTATCTGAAGTTAAGGACTTTTCAGTTTCCCATGCTCTGCCAGCAAGCAGGTGTGCAAGGAGCTGGGAGGGAGCACAGCCGGGGCAGCTGACCCGAACTAGCCAAAGGGATATTCCATACCATAGGGCATCACGCTCAGTATATAAACAGGGGGGAGTTGGCCGGGAGGGGCTGATCACTGCTCGGGGACTGGCTGGGCATCGGTCAGCGGGTGGTGAGCAATTGCATTGTGCATCACTTGTCTTTCTTGGGTTTTATCTCTCTCTCTTTTTGTTATCTCCCTTTTCATTACTATTATTACTATTATAATAATAATAATTATATTATATTTTATTTCAATTATTAAACTGTTCTTATCTCAACCCACAAGTTTTACTTTTTTTTCCCCTCCTCCTCCCCATCCCACCATGGGGGGAGAAGTAAGCAGGCGGCTGCATGGTGCCTAGTTGCTGGCTGGGGTTAAACCACGACAATATGCATAGATTTGCTGTTGTAGCAAATCTGGCTTTCAGGTCTTTGTTGTTTTGTTGGTTTTTTTTAAGTGAGCATGAAGGCATTTGTAGCACAATTAAGAAAAACATACATGTGAAATCTACAAAAATTCTGCCTATAAAGAGAAAACACATTACATTTTGTCAACCTTGATACCTGTCCTTTAATACAAATTTGGGTTGAATAAGAAACTAGATACATAGTTTTATTTGAGTTTCTGAATTTCTCTGCCAGTGAAGCAGTAACTGCCTTCATTGAAGATAAGTGCTAGTTGTACTGTTCAGGTAACTAGGTTCTCAGTGGATACACTGTGAGAGGCTCAAAACTGCTAGCATCAATTCTTGTCAGACTTTTGGCACAATATTGCTGGCATTTTCTGTGAATACTGTTGAAGTCACCTTGTGATTTGAAACGCTACTTAACTTTTAAATGACAGCATATAATTAATATAAAAGAATATTATCTGCTGTCTTTATAATACAGCCATTATATCGGTGTTACAACCAGTGGAAAAATCACTCATTTCATAGCATGCCCATCATTCTCTCTTTTCCCCCTTTTTGGCCTATGTACTTGCTTGTGAGGTCCTGCTGTTGCAGAAATTAACCCTTATTTATTTGTTATTTTAAAAGATAACCGCAAACTGTAATCAGAGAAATAAGTAGAACAGCAATTACCGTGGGAGCTGAGTAACTGGCAGCACTTAAAGGAGGAAGAGAAGTAAATGTATCAAAAAAAAACCCCACCGTTTTTTTGTTGCATGTGCCTCAAGGTGTCTGTGGCCACAGTTTGCATTGACTGAAATGCCTTTTATCATTCTTAAGCATAGTCCTACTGTAAGCAATCAATATCTGGGTGTGGGAGGCTTATCTTTTTGGCAAAAACTGTAAGATTGATTACCTGCGTCAGTACTATTTTTAGAAATAATTCATCAAGGTTGTACAGACACCTTGATATCTGTTATAATATTAACACATTTTGGGCCTCCCTTCTCATCCCCATCACAGTTAATCTTGCTTTAGTCTTTTACAACTTGGAAAGAATTAACATATCGAGGCAAATGAAGCAAGAACTGGGTATGGTGATATGTCCTCAAATTCATACAAACCGTTTTGCAACTCTTAATAACAACCAGAAAGTCCCTGTGCAACACAGGCATGTTTTTTGCAGATCTAGCTGGACAGAGCTATGCAGTTTGCTGAAGTCTGTTGTTGCATGAGGCAGCACTTCGCTGTAAAGCAGATGCTATTCCCAGTTAAAAGAAGTAGCAGAGTCCTCTTAATGGATATCCCTCCTGTTTCTTAGGATAGTTCTTGCTCCACCCTCTTCCTTCTTTTCCATTTGTTCCCAGAAGCTAGGAGAAAGGAAAACCCTGGGTTTTTCTGAAACGCTGTTGGAGGGCAGAGGGGACTGCTTTTTGCTGGATTGCATTAGGAAAGGATGACCTGGATCCTAGAAAAGGATGGAGATAACAAGGCTGCTTGGAGAACATATTGGGAGCGGTATTGCAAGGTCTAGGAGGGAATAAGAGTATTTTTTTCATTGAAATGGGGGAGGAGGAGAAGGTCTTAGAAAAGAGATTAATAGGATAGGCTGTGGAAGAGAGAAATATAGACCACTAAACCAATCATAATCTTCTGAAATTTCTTATAGTCCCTCTGAGCCCGACTGACCCTTATTTAATAGAAGCTCATTGGAACTCCTTTGTGCCTCTGTGTCCTATCTTCCATCCACCATTATCGCCTGAAATTCCATGACCGTCCAAGACGCCTCACACACGGAATATCATTAAGTGCCCCTACTCACTCCCTATACTAACTGTCCATGTTCTCCAGTTGCCTTTGAATTTTGCATAATTGCTTAGGTTCCCTGAGCCCATATTACACAACTGATAGCTCTTTCATTTTGAAATAAAATTCATTTATTTTCAACCTGTCATTCATTTTCAACCTCTGCTTCTTGTGGATCCTAGAAGAAATAAATAGAACTTGCTACAATTAAAACTAACCAAATCATGTGGGCTTTTCTGTTTCCACTGAAAGAATTTTTTATAGACTCTTAATGACTCAAGACTCACAAAATTTATTGAGTAATAGGAGCAAAAATATAGTACCGCTTCTGAAAACCTTTCTTGTAAAGATGCATCTGTTCTCTTCTGGTCATGAAAAAGTAATTTTAGCTTCCTTTTTATAATTATAGAGATGGGAAGGTTCACCAAAACCTTCACCAGAGTAGTGAAGGCAAAATTAGTAATTAGTAATTTGCCATTCATACAAAGGTATTTAATTTCAGATTTTATTTCTGAAATGATGTAACTCTGATTTCAGTTTTATGAAGAGTAAGAAGTTGATACAGTTGCATTCACTAGATGACCAGTATGATCCCCACTTTCTTTCCAGCTCCAGTTATCTCATCCCCGCCACTAACACAACAACAAAAGTAACCAAAAAGCTCAAATGGCATAGGCCTTCTTTACCAGACAGACATGGAATTATTAATTTTTTTCTGATCAAATGAAATATTTACATAACAATGTACAGTTTTACTTAGATTTGAATTGAGAGTTGAGGTTTTGCATTAATTTCAGTGACGTTAGACCAAATCTATAAAGGATAAAAAGTGTCTACTATTTTTTGACTTTCAGAATGCACAGCTGAAGTATAAGGGAATAAACAGGTATAGCTTGGATGAAGATAAAATACTTAAAGGCATTTAATTATAACAGTATCTTTTCTCTTTATAGTGTAGAGATTAACACTTCACAATAAGCATAATAAGAGTATCATTAATTCCCCTGTGAAAAGTCAGACTAAGATAAAAAGACAGCTTTCAATGAGGAAAGCAGATTAGTTGCAAATCAGGGTAGAAGCACACTGCTATATCACAGTGCAGCTGACCATTCTGTAACTTTTTCAGAAGAAAAATAAAATCCATATTCTTGTTTACCAGATCTTTTTTCTAAACCATGAAAATTATTGTAAATGAGTATGAAGATGACAACAGAGAAACCGAATGTTCTCAAATGGAAGTTTGGAGGCAATTTAAGTTGTTCTTTTAAGAAGAAAATAATGTCAGAATTCTCACTGTGTGATTATACAAGCATTCTAGACAACTTCTATTTGTTCTTATTTTGGAATTGTGTTTCTAAAGTTGACTTATGTCTTAAACTGGTTGCTGATGCTAGGAAGACCAATTCGTAAGAATAAGTTCTTGGGGCTTGGGAAGCTTCGGTGCAGCTGTTTTCATGGTTGATTATTGTGCATGGTTAAACTCCTTTTTGGAATAGTGTTAAAGTGGTATATGTGGGGGTTTTATTTGGCCTGGATTAATTTAATGTGTATTGGCACCAGATGGGATGATTTCATAGAGGATGGATTGATCACTTCTATCTTTCTGTGACATTTTAAAATTATATTGTAAAAAGTGTTCACCAGCAAAAGTTCTTGTACTATCCGTTTCTACAGAAAGAAAAGGAATTCAGACTACTCTTTTATCTACAACAGAGTATTTCTTTGGCTTTATAGACGTTCTCTATTATTGGTAGTTCTCTGTAGAACTCGCATTCAACTTCAAAACTGTGGTCTTACTGTGGAAGTTACAGAGATTATGATTTAATTATAAGCTGTGAGACAACATGTATTATTTTGAGAGGAAACTGCATGGCAACATAAAGACAGCAATGATAATTACATGGTAATTTTTGTTATAAATCTCATCTGTTCAGATGATAACTTATATCTGTTCAATATAAGCCAGAACAGTTGTGTCTGATAAACTGGAAGGGCATTACATTACACTGAAATAACATAGGGGAGAGCTAGGCTAAGTTCTTGTAATAGCTCTCTAGGTTCCCAAACAATTCAGGCCTTGGGGCTTTGTAGTTCCTGTAAGAATTAAATTGTCAGGGTAAGAGACCCTGTAAAAAGTAAGAGTTGTGAAGGAAGAGGATGTCCACTTCAGTGGTCCTCTTCAGGCAGGACTGCAGATCCATGGGTTGGAATGTTAAGTGGGTTGCTGCCAACTGGGGCAGATCTTATACTGGGGGAAAGAAGCTAACTTCTGCGTGGATGAAAGAATTAGTAATTGAGGAGAATACTCCCCCATGTGCTTCAGATTAGCCATTTTACTGTTTCTTATGCTCTAGTGTCAAAATCTTATGAGGGCAAACCACTGCGAATGCTGTGTTTTTATTTTTGATTTCTGCAGCAAGCAGCAATGAAAATTCTGACAGCTTAATCAGCCAGTATTATGTAAATGTGTGGAAAATTACAGTAGTTGATGTTTGAAGAGGTTTGTCAGCAGTGGAAGTGCTTATAACGTTTGATAAAGTTATGGCTTTTTTTGCAAACAAGTGAAAATAAAGCATGTATCACTACAATTTTCCATACATTTATGTTTTGGATTCCCAGTGAAATTCAATTTCAACTGGATCAGTTTTGTCTAATCAGTGCAACTAGATGGCCAGTGTTTAGTGCTAGTGTAATATATTTTTGTATTGATTTTGTTCAGTCTTTTCAATTGTTGTTAAAACAATGAAGAAAATGAAGGAGAAAAAAAGCTGGCAAAAGGCAGAGATAATCATCACCACGCAAGTGTATCTTCAACACAATGATTACTTTGTAAGACATGAGGTGTTGTCACCATTGTTAGCTTGGTGCAGAAAAATGGACAACAGAACCTTGCGGTGGCAGTTTGGATTACTGCTGGTTTGAGGCGCCACAGAAGCAGGCATTGTCTGATAGACCGGGCAGCAAAAAACTTTGGTGCAATTCTGAGTCTGACAAAGGGCTAGCTATTGTATCACTGCTGATCGGGAAATTTCTTCATGGTATAGTAATATTGGCAGGAGAGTAACAGTATCTTAGGAGATGCTGTGATCTGTGAAGTCAAGTAGAGATGCAGATTTTTTACTGATGTGCTGTACTATCTTGTTCTTCATGTTGTTTTCACAGCATAGCTGAGAATGTAATAATTCAAGCTTGTGCAGCAGCTTCATCTTGACGAGGGCGTTTATTATGCTGAGACTCGCTTGTACAGGTGTTTGATCTGAAAGAGGCAGAAGCATATGAAAAAGGTGGGGATAATGCCTTAGGAAGTGCATTAGCTTTGGGGGGTCCAATTTGTGCTCAAGGGATAGTGCATTCCCATGGAAGAAAGCAGAAAATACGGACCTACTTATCTGCCTCTAGAGAGGGATGTATAGTTGTGATGACTTCACTGTGTTGTGGTTTCAGTCATTCTTTTTTTGACGTGTAACAGCTAAATGTCCCTGAAATATCAGAACAAGTGAGCTTTAACTGAGATTTAGAAATAGCCTGTCCAGTCAAAGAAGAACCATTGTGAGTTTACGTATTACGAATGAAATGCATTAGAATAAGCTATAGTTATCTAAGGCATATAGAATTCAATGCAAAACCTGGAAAGTTAGAAGCAGTGAATGGAAAATAGTTGCAGTATATCCATCACCGGGTGCTAGAGAGCATCTCTTTGTGTTGATGAGTATATCAGAATTGTTGCTGATTTCACTGCAAAAAGTAAAAGAATATTAAGATTTTCATACTGAAAGACATTTGTATTGCACTTTGGAATATATGCTTGTACACACAAAAACATAGGCTGACAGTATAACAGGGATCCAAGTACTGTGGTTCAGAACTGTTAAACATAGTTTCATTATTTCAATAGTTCTCCACCCTGTTGATTACACTTCCTTTTTGGCAGCTCTGAAAAAATACGAGTTCATGGATTCTTTAATTGAATTTCAGCCTAGAAGAAGTCTGTATGGTGTAATTCAATGAACTTCGATTTTTCATTAGTCTAAAACTAGAAGCTGGAAAGTAGTAACATACAGAGTTGTATGTCACAGTGTCTAAAATCTACCTTACTTGCAGGTAGATTTTCTTTTTGGTGTTGTAGGGTACCTGCATTGTTTTGAAATAGAAGAAGATAATTTTTTGGTAACAAGCATAAAAGCAAGCATGTCATGTACTGTACTGCTTTGGATAGCCTTTTTTGATACTATACAATTGCTTTAGCTAACTAACAGCTCTGTTAGTTTTGCAGTGTTGACGTACATCAACGAAAATAGATGCAGACAGTCAATTATTTGAATTATGTTCAGAGAGATTCTCATCTCAGTTTTATGAAAAGAAGAAACTTTAATGGGGGAGAACCATTCCTATGCCAATTACTACTAAGCAGAGCTGCCGAGAGGAAGGGGCAATTCAAGTTGGGGTTTCGGGGGGGGGGGTTTGTTTGTTTGGGGTTTCTTTGGTTTCTTACCTTGCTGTCAAAATTCATATGTATTAGAACATTAGATTACTTTAGGGGGAAAAAAGTGCACTCAGTTCAGCCTATACATTTGAATTTAGTCCTGAAAAAAAAAACAGTGTACAAAATTTAGAAAATGCTGCTGCTGCTTTTAAGTGGGAGAAGAAAAATTCTGGGTAGAGAGCTTACAAGGTTTTTCTGTGGTTTCTATTTAAATTTTCAATTATGCCCTTTCTAAAAATCAGTACATTGTATAGCAAACACTGCACAGTGAATGGAAATATATTTTTCTGCTTTCTGGAGTAACCAATGTGTATTCACTACCATGGCATGGCTAAGCATGTACTGCTGTCTCTGTATAAATAGACTCAGGATTGATCAAATCAGGTAGACTGCCTGTCCCTGTTTAGGAATATGGGAAATGTATATACTTTATGGATTTTGTTTTGCCAGACTACTTACAGACATTTGTGATGTAGTTTTCATGTCGAGAACACATTCCATTTCCCCCACTTTTATATAGTTGATAATTTTAATAAACCATAAAACAATTTTGCATTTAAAAGTTTTCTGACCTTACAAGCTTTTTTTAAGGTGTCTACATGCTTGATTTACTGTAATATAATGTGACTTACTCTTCTACATCACCAAGATGCTTAAGTATGTTCATAATTAAGTAGTTGCATATTTGAGTTTGGTGTCTGGAAGTTAACATGGCTATATGTGTTTGGGAGAACAAATGAAAAATTTTGAACAGTGATGTCAAATGCTTGGTCTAAATTTTCAAGTATAAAAACTGAAGGGTGTGCTTTATGTATTAATCATAAAATATATTCTAAGATAAGTGGGTTTCTGATGTATATTAAATAAAATGAGTCTAGCACTCATATACTGCCTTATAATGCCAACTTTTATAATAACACTCATTTGCATGATTTGAAAGCCTTGATTTTTTTCATCAGAATGTTCCAGTCTCCTCTCACTTTTTTTGTGCATGTGTGAATACATGTTATGTTTTTGGCTTACTGAATGGAAGGAAAAAAGCTGTGTTTCTTGGGGTGGAAGTGGGAAGACCTGCAGTAATATTCTAAATAATAGTTCCTCTTTATCTCATTTTTTTATTAAAATGAGAACATAACTGCTATGTGAATACGCATGTCTCCTGCTACTGCACAGCTGTAATCAAAATTCAATAGACAAAGATTTTTTTCCTGAACTGTACATGCATAAGGCACTTCTGTCAGAGATCAATTAAATCATAATTGATAATACCATATCTCTAAATACAAATGTCTTTATTTAAAACAAACAAACAAACCTTTTTATTTGCATAAAAATACGACCTACAGCTGTAATACATTTTTAAAATAATTATGTGAGGGGAAAAGAAAGAATCCTTATAAAATTAAGGGTTTATTGACCTTATTCTTGGGATGAAAAGTATTCTAAACCGTAAGTTTCTTATATGCAGTTTGCATGAATATGAAGCGCTTTCAATTATTAAAAATGATTCCTGGCTCCACAGTTACGTACTTCTGCTCAAACTAACTGTCAAATATTTGACATCCAGATCATTCTCCCTGTTTGAGTGCAACTGCAGAGATTGTTATGGAAAATACAAGCATTCAGAAATTCAGGCTTTTCACTGGGATTTCGTATTAACATTTTAAAATAGTATTGTTAACATTATCAAAGCACACATTAAAGAAGAATAAAGGTAAACTAACATAGCTTCTTCTGGTGACCAACATCCTTGTTTGAAGATGCTGAAAATTGTTTTTCCAGATCATGTCAAAGGACAAAGTTGTAAAGCTCTCAGGTGTTCTTTATGTTATTCCAAAATTGAGTCAATTGCTGTTCTGGCTTCTTTCCTGATTTTCATAATCTTCATTATAATCATCTACTAAAGAGCAAGCTGAATCAGCATTTTGATTAAGGAGATTGTTCTAATAATAAATGAATAGCTTTTCTTCTATTGAGCAAAATAGCAACCAAAGAACTCTTAAAGCTTTTGTTTCTATGAGCCTCATCTTTCCAGACAAATACCGGATTTCACAAATTTCCGTAATTTGACTGCAGGATAAGGATAACTGCATTCCATAGCAGCTGTGTTATTTAATATTGCCCTTAAGAACAGAAAGGTCTAGCTGGAAGTCACTGAAAAAACTTCTGTAATGAGAAGAATAGTGTAGGCTTATAAAAGGAAGACCTTTTATTTAAAAAACAAACAAACAAAAACAAAACCAACAACAAAACCCCAACAAAATCTCTGATTGAAATGAATAGAGATGCACACAAGGACACAAACTGGAAGTATTGTATATGTTACCCTCTTTATCTCTTATTCTTAGTTGGTCACCTCTTGGTATTTAAAAAATATCTTAACAGAGTAAAGCAGGCTTTAAGAAAACTATTGGCAATAACATGAAGGATTTAGGGGTGTGCTATTCATGATCATCTCCACTCATTCTGTCATTATCAAGAACCTTTAATAAGTTGTCTCCAGTCCAGAGTTAAGATATTTTTCCTTCTATCCTTTTTCTGTTTTACAGTTTCTTGTGCAATACTGCTTCCAAATTTGACATGTCAGTCTTTTGCAAAAAATGTCTATGCTGTTCTGCCAACTCTGTAGCTTGGCACAGATGACTTGATATTAGATAGGGAGGCCCTTGCTTACGTCCTTAAGATAGAATGCCATTCTTGTGAACGTTAGGCCAAGCAGTTTCGGCCGACTTAAAGATGCTTCTCTTTGCCCAGTCCACCAAGCGTTCCTCTGTTATCTCAGTCTTTGCAGTCCCCGTATGAGAGGGACTGCTTAGAGTGGCTTTTCTGCCAAACCTAATTGCTTCTTGTTTGGGATGGGAAGCTGGGACCATGGGGTGCCACCCTAGCCTGGCCTATTCTTCTAATTCTTTTTCCCCTGGGAAATAGTAAAGGCTATTCTGTTATCCTAACTTAACAACAATCAATGAAATTAAAATGAACTGTCACCTAACAGAAATGCAAATGTAATCTGCTTTAGTCACTTGCCTGCCCTTGCTCATCAACAGATACCCATAAAGAGCGCTCTGCCATACAAGATTGCCTTCTATTCATCTCTGTTTATCTCTTTATTTCATCTCCTGGGAGTAGTGATGCCTCCTGATTCTTTGCAGACTCTACCAGGCTTACCTCAGTAATTTAAGATGATGCTCATGACTTTCACCCCCAAAAAATGCATTAAATATTTCTGCCCGTCAGAGCCATGAGATGTTGGGTAAAAAATCCCAACAAACTACTCTTCAGAAAAATAGACTCTAAAGATGGAATATAGAGATAATATTATTTCAGCTTATTAATTATGCCTTGTAAGCAATGAATCAAATCACTTTGCTGTATAATACAATTACTGCTGTAATTTGTAGTCATTACAGTTTGTGCTGAGGTATAATTGTGTAATTCATTTTATGCAGGTTATTGACAGAGAAGGTCTTAACAACTTTAGCATGGAGACTTACTTTGGGTTTACTACAGTTTAATTTGCAGATGATTAGCACAATAGACCTAATAGCTTGTTGTGTCTACCTGTCGTAGAGTCATTTATGTTTGGATCATGCACAAAAAAGAAAGATTAAAAAAAAAAAGAGATTCAAAGTAGAAACGTTACTACCTGGTGCATTGTTCCCCTTATAGTCCATTAGGTTCTGTTGTGTCAGTGCATTGCGTCTTGTGTGCAGATTTAATTGCCTAGTCAGCAGTATTTTTATAACAGGTTGTTTAAAGACAGTAGGTGGCTTTTCTACATGCAGTGAATTATTTCAATTAACAATTTAATATTTTGGCATAGTCTTCTGCATCTGATTAATGTTTATTAAATCAATTGTAATTTGATAGAAATAGATTTTTAAGTGTCAACTTTCACATCTAAAATTGAACATAATAACTGCTGTTACAAGTTAAGGAGCTGTTGTTGCAGGGAAGGGAGGCACTCTTATCTTGTTCTCTATGCTTTCTTTGTTACTTTCCTGCGAGCTGACATGTGTCATATAATGAAATATAACGAGTAAGTCATATTCCAATTGTGGTGGTTTTTTTTTCTGATTCTGCTAAATTTATATCCTGAATGTTATTCATGGTGGATTTTGGGGGGTTTGGGTTTTTTTTTTTTGCCTTTGGTGTCCCTCTATAGTGTTTTAAGAATGATTAGTTTTACACTTACACCAACTCCTTCACAAATAAGTGATACTTTTCCTTATCTAATGTCTCTTCTTTTAAATTAAAGAGAGGACTAAAGTTAAAAAACCAGCAACAAAAAAAATGCTTGCCTTTTTGAATGCAGTCAGTGTTCTGCATATTACAACATACAGGCTATACAGACATCACTTAAGAAGATTTATGTAGGTGATTTGTATAAAATTGTTCCTATTGAAAAAAAGTGAAGGGATGATTCTGAAAATTTGTCATGTGCTGTGGAACTGATATCTTGGCAGGTTTTGGCACTTAGATTATTCAGTTCTCAGTGGTAAATACACATCACTTGGTTCAGATAAGTTTAGTTATATAATATTCCTACAAATTGTATTTCAAAGATGCTTTTTTGCTAAAGTCTTACCTGAGTGTTGGGTGCTTTGGATTTCTTATGTAGTCTGACAGTTTATAATTTTAAAATGTTTTACAAGTGTAAACAATTACTTCCAGAAGCTTATAAATAGGCCCATCTTGGACTAATTTTTGTTTTCAGCCAAATTAAGATTTTGAAGTTTGAGAAATCCCTGAGTTTTTCAGATGTTACTGAAATTTGTCATGGTGGCAAAACAACTGCCTTTACACTTAGCCTTGATTTATTTAAAAAAAGTCAGAGATACATATACTTTGCCTCCTATATAGCATAAAATGGTAGAAGAGGAAGAAAATAAGTTGAGTGAGTTGTGTGCATGTTACTATTTGCTTACATCTATAACATAAATAAAATGTAACTTACATACACTGCGTGAGGCTGCAATATATTCATAAATTGAAAGTGTTCAGTGATAATGATATCGTGAGTTTATCTCCTCTTGATTAAAACCTTGGAATTCCCTTTCCTAATATTCCTTCCAAGAAGCTGTCTTATGAGTTTGAAAAAGAGAGCTTACCATTATGGAAAATCAATTGAGTAGGAAAAGGGAGAAGATTATTACCAGAAACTACCAGAATGGGTTAAGAATCATAAACCTTAGAAAAGGAAGATCTGATACAAATGAGCTGATATGTGATGAGTATATGATGGAAGTTGCCATTGTTGCATAATTGA
Organism: Gymnogyps californianus; assembly: GCF_018139145.2. Taxonomy (NCBI): domain Eukaryota; kingdom Metazoa; phylum Chordata; class Aves; order Accipitriformes; family Cathartidae; genus Gymnogyps; species Gymnogyps californianus. The sequence goes on from NC_059479.1 coordinate 6,532,931, forward strand.
AAGAGTGATTGCTTATCACCTCAAGGACGTTATGCAAACAGAATTTGTTGGCTGAGAGCAGATGTAACAGCCAGCAGTTGCAAAAGAGCCTGCACAAACTTTTCGGTTACCAGCAAGAGAGCAGAGCTGAGTCGGTAGCCATCAGCATTCTGTCTTGAAACAAATTCTATGCACAGTCCACTCTGTTGTAGTATCAAAGTATTCTTTGTCCGTCCTGTCAGAGCAGTGCAGAGATGCTGCTATTGGGAAAAGTACTGGAAGAGGTGGGGGTTTGGGGAAAACGGTGACGGCAAAATCACAGTAAATTACCGGCATGCGAGGGAGGACCATTTGCTTTTGCCATCAGCAGTGTTTCTAGAGTTGTTGCCTCCCTGCTGAAACCAAATCCTGTTGTTAACATACACGCAAACAAACATGGACAGTGATTTCAGTCAGTACATCTGTCATTTTCTAGTTCAAGTGGTTGCTGTAACCTTGCTGTTACTTACCATGAGGATGAGATTGCAATGTGAAGTAGGGTTTACATACGATGACACGGCAGATGATTGGACAGAAGGCCAGATAGCTTGATCTTCCATAGAGGTTCCTCAAAAACTTAATTTCATCTTTGTTCTGTTTCCAGTGGGTGCTCACCGGGAGCAAAGCAGTGGATGAATATCTTCCAGAAGTAATTGTGCAAGTAAAAAAGGTTATCAGCTGCAGCTGCTTGTCGCTGCCCTCTTTTTGGAGACTACACGGTCATGCACCAGCAACCTGCTGATTAAGCAGTTCATGCAAATACTATCTCATGTGTCTTGGACAGAATCGGACAGAACAGTTTAAATAGTCTCTTTTTGCCTGAAGTAAATTAGCGAGCTTTGAATTGAAACACACTGAAGTAGATCAAAAGGGATAGTAATCTCCTGTTACTGATGTAGTTGAAACCTTAATATAGTCAATGGGCTCATTTCGCCAATCCTTACAACATCCACTTTGCCCAGCTCAGGATCCCAAAGTGAAATACACTCTCTTTGCTTCTGTGAGTGGCTGCAGCATATGTGATTGTGCTTGTTTGAAGTCAAATATTCAGTTCACTTGAAATTGCCAGGATAAAAGAATTATATCAGCTACATGCAGAGTTTTATCATGTATTCTTTTCTGATATATTCTCACGACAATTTCAAAGGATACTTTCCTCATTTGGCGTGATGCATTAGAATATGTTACATCTCAGGAATTCTAGTTCTCTTGTTGCCAATATGACCTTCATGTACATCCAAATAAATCTTGCTACATATAGCATAGATTAGTCCTTAAAGAATATATAACTTCTCATGTATCCAAAAGAAAAACTGGTAGCTCAGTTTTGCCTGAGGAATAGCTACCTCATGAGAGCTACATACCATTTACATAAAATCCTAGTGCTTTACCTTTATTAGGTAATAAATCACATAAATTTGACCACCTTCAGCGTGGAAGAAGATTCCTAATTGAGAGCTCTAATAAGAAATGTTAAAGAAAGAAAATAAAGAAAAAGCAAACTGGATGCAAGATTTTATCAAGATGCTGTTCCAGGATTTAAGGATCTCTAGACAGTATTTGTCGTGGCTTTACGATTGCCATTTTGGTGGTACTTGAGTGCTTTACTGACTGTAATGTAAGTGTCATTATTGTACTATTTCACTTTGCAAACAGCAATGAAATATGTAGATAAAGTAACTTGAGCAAGGACTTCTGTATTTGCAGTCGTGTAAGCTGTTGAACAGGTCTTCCAATTGCTGGCTACTGTCCTTTTCCTTCCACTACTCTTTCTCCTGATAACTAGAACCTATTTTAATGAGTAAGTCCCTTTCTGTCCCCTTCTCTCTCTGCCCCCATCTGTCAAGATATTGTAAAGAGATGCAGTGCATCTCCTAGAACCCTTGAACAGTGACCTTGCCTTATCTGAGCTGTTTGGTTATATTGGAATATTGAAAGAACAAGTTCAGATTGCCTCACAGATTAAAATATTTAGAATATCAATGTACTTAACCTTCAATATTTTTAAGTACTTTGTGTGTTATTTTATGACTGTATCTTTATTTCTGACTTTTCATAAACAATGAGTATTAATTGTAAGGTGTGTGGGGGGTTCTGGTAAAAGAACTGGCTGTGCTTGTAAGCTACTGTGAATACAATTCTTCATAATAAATATAAGTTGAGATTATATGTGCCCAGTAAGGGGAAGGGAGGGAGAAAGAAAGCTTTTCATATTTGACCCAAGCAACAGTATCTAGGAAATTTATATTCAAGATTATGAAAAATAACATTTTCTGATTAAGCTGATACTATATGAAAACTACAATTATTTTTCCACACTTCCTGTCATTATTGCAAATTTCTTATAATTGACCATTCTAAATTAGTATGTTTTCATGCATAGTAATAATTTCCAAATACTCTCCTGAGAGTTACATACTATGTCTTGCACCTTATTTAAGGAAAAAAAAAATGCATAAGCAATTACATTTCTTTTGTTTGCATGTGACCTCTTTTTTAAGCTACTTCTGTCCAGAAGAAAAAATCTTTTAAGAAGTTGTCATAAGGACCTGCAACAAAATTAAGTCATTCTGTTCTTTTCCTTGATACAAACTTTATCCTCAGAATGCAGAATCCAAACTGTAGTGCCTCAGAAATTCTTTGGGAAAAAAAAAATGGCAAATGTTGCTATGGTTACAGAGCCATTCCCATTTGCTTTTCTGTCTTAGTAATGAAAGTGGAAAGAGGAATTTTTATTCCAACGATTTGTATGATACTTTGCAGGGAAGATTCATCTCCCCCTAAATACTTCTCCAACAGCTTTTTAAACTAGAATATTTTGGGGTTTGGTCTTTTCTGAAGTGGTTTATCCCTGTTTTCTTAATGAAGTTGATTAAAAATAAATGTAATCTTAAAAAGCTGTAGTGAAATTGTGAGTTTCACTCACAATTCAGCTTGGATGAAGGATAGATTCAGTTTCCATCCTTTCTCAGTCTAATACCCCTCAGGTATAAAATACTCAGGTTGTCCTGAGTCACCTTAGTTTATTGAGTTACCTTAGTCTCAGGAGCGACTGGCACTGATAATTTTTTTTTTTTTTTTTAAAGATTAAAGCACCAGATATTCTTAAGATTTCTTAAGTGCATGTGAACAGATAAAGTAGTGCTCTAGGATGCCCAGTTTTACCCCACTAGGTTGCTGGGTTTTTTCTTTGTCCTTTTGTGAGCAACTTTCAGTTTCTTCTCCTTCCACTAACACAAACTTCTGTGAACCCAGAAAAAAGCCTACAATGCTTTGCTTCTCAAAGATACTTTCATAGGCTGACAACTGATTTCTAGTATGGCTGAATTTAAATGTTTGTGAAAACTCTTCTGATTTTCTTATCAACAAAGCATCGTCATCAGCTCTTCCTGAGGATGAAAATACATTTGGAAGCAGCTGCTGCCAGGGTAATGCAATTTAAGTGTTCTCCCGAGGACAATAAGCAACCTCTTTTAAGGTAGCAATGATATGGCATAAATGTACTCTCTAAGGACAGAATAACTGATGCATTTCCCTGGGGGTCGTTATGATTCTGCTGCAGAAAGCTTACTGTGAAAAGATAATGCAAATAAAGGCTGCTTGTCATGGAAACACACAAGACATTGTGTAGGGTTTGGTTGTTTTTTTTTCCCCCAAAAACCTCATTTGGGAATGAGAATAGGCTTCCATTTTACAAAAGCTGAAGACCTAGACTACTTTACACAGCCCCATTAGGAAGAGATTTTTTGCTGGCTGTCTTGACAGCGTATACATTTTAGGTGGCGTTGTCAGCATAGCTATCATTAAGGTTTTCTGATAGTTTTTTTAGTAACAGGTAGTTCTCACTAGATCATAACTTTGCCAAGCAGCTATGTGAATTCTTCCTTTCTGAATGGCTTTTCTAGATTTTTATACACACACACACACACACACACGTACATATTCACAAGCACAAATACAGGCTGGACAATGAGTGGCTTGAGAGCAGCCCTGTGGAGAAGGACTTGGGGGTATTAGTGGATGAAAAGCTGAATATGAGCCAGCAATGTGCACTCACAGCCCAGAAAGCCAATTGCATCCTGGGCTGCATCAAAAGAAGCGTGGCTAGCAGGTCAAGGAAGGTGATTCTGCCCCTCTACTCCACTCTCGTGAGACCCCACCTGGAGTACTGTGTTCAGCTCTGGGGCCCCCAACATAAGAAAGACATGGACCTGCTTGAGTGGGTCCAGAAGAGGGCCACGAAGATGATCGGGGGCTGGAACACCTCTCCTATGAGGACAGGCTGAGAGAGTTGAGGTTAACCTGGAGAAGAGAAGGCTCCAGGGAGACCTTATAGCAGCCTTCCAGTACTTAAAGGGGGCCTACAGGAAAGATGGGGAGGGACTCTCTATCAGGGAGTGTAGTGGTAGGGCAAGGGGTAACGTCTTTAAACTGTAAGTGGGCAGATTTAGATTAAATGTAAGGAAGAAATTCTTTACTGTGAGGCACTGGAACAGGTTGCCCTGAGAAGCTGTGGATGGTCCCATCCCTGGAAGTGTTCAAGGCCAGGTTGGATGGGGCTTTGAGCAACCTGGTCTAGTGGAAGGTGTCCCTGCCCATGGCAGGGGGGGTTGGAACTAGACGATCTTTAAGGCCCCTTCAAACTCAAACCACTCTATGATTCCCTTTAGTGTTTTGTTTTGTTTTATTTTATTATTTCAGCCAAAGTAGTTGCAGATGTCTCTGAGAGTTAACCTAAGGAAGTAGTACAGCGCTGTTTTGTTGGGGTTTTTTAGTTTGGATTTTATTTTCCCTTCATCCTCTTGAGTCTTTGCTTTTTGGAAAACTTAGACTTTGGTGCAGAAGTGTAATTTGATGGCCTTTAACACTACTATGCCTTTGCTGACTCTATGAAAAGCTATCCACGTTTTCTAAATCACAAGACTAAGAATTTCGGTTAATTCTTGGAAAGGTACATTGTTATCGCAGGCAAGCCCTTCACAACTTTTTTTTGCCTGAGCAGACTGGATATTGTCTGTTCTCACACAGCATCTACATGTCCAGACTCTTAATGAACTCTCTCTTCAGACTAACTGAGCATGCACCAACTGCCACAGCTTTGGAAAGTGAAAGGACTGGAAATACGCCATCCTGGAGTGCAAGAGCTGCTTCCTGATGCTTAGAGCTGGAAGGAGGGGTGCAGAGAAAGAGCTCTTGGTTAGAACTGGGAGCTTGTGTTCTTGGTAATCCCCTGCTGACGCAGTGGAAAAAAATAACGGATTGAAATGAACATGGTAATAGGGCAGGATCTGTGTGTAAGGGACATCAGCCTAAAAAAGCAACAGCTAGTGTGACCTTGGTCTGGGAACATTAGTTTTAGAGCTGAACAGCAGAAAAGGACATGAAGCAGTGCCTGATGGAGATATAAAGCTTGCTTAGATTGCTTAGATTTCATGGCATTTGCTGACACAACAGAAGTGGTGACATAAGAGGACCTCTTGTGATGTGTAGGCATAGCTTGAGACTTTTCAGCACTGTAGGAAAAAAAAAAGTTTTTTTTGGACTGGCAGTTGACTGGGCTCTTGAGAAATGGGGTGGAATGGGGGAGAGTAACTGCAGAAATTTTAGAAATGGAAGTTAAAGGTTGAGAATTCAAGAGGACTGCAGATATGAAGGTGAGTAAAAAGGGTTGAGAGGAGTCTGAAGTTTCAGGAGGGGGAAGCGGAGGACCCAGGAGACTTTCAAACTGCAGTTGGCAGAATAAAGATTAGGAAGGGCAGAATAAAGATCAGGAAAGAACACAGTAGAAAGAATCAAGTTTCGGAAACAGGAAAAAGCATTTATCCTCATTATCTTCTGGAATCTGGATTTAGAACTGGACAATGGTAGACAAATTAGCCACTAAAAGCGTCAGACTGCCAATGTCACCCATGCCAGAGAGATGGTGACCTGTTTTACTATTTTGCTGCTGCTGCTGCTGCTATGGAAAGAGTTAGATTATTAGCATCCAATGTCTAGCTGTGGTTCTTCAGTGAGAGTCAAGTTCCTTAAACCTGTTCAAATTTTAAAGTAACCAGAGATGGATTAATGTACAATAGAGTACAGATGATATTCACTGCCTAGTGTTTATACTGACTGAACCCTCAAAAGCACAGAAATGGACATTGGAGCCTTGATAAACAACTGCAGACCTAAACACTTTACTGAAAAACCCTTATGATATGCTTTAAAAAAAAAAAACAAACCACTTTTCCATTTTTGTCCAAACATATTATGGAGGATGCTTTAAACAACAAATGTTTCTGATTCTTACCACCTTACCAGGTGACTCTCTGCTAAAGAATTTGGGCTCTATGTGCAATATCATAATCTAAGATTCATATTTTAAAGCTTCTAAGTAACTTAAGTGCATAAAACTTCTTTGAAAGAAACAGTAAACTATGCAAGTTTAATTTTTGTATTTCTGTGAAATTTATCTTCAAATATTTGATTGAAGTTTTGAGAGGTCTCCCTTGATTTCATGAGAATTGAAACATCTAATTAAAATTGACTTAAAATCTAAAGAAATACATGGACAGTTGTTTCAGATAACTTAACCGTGGGATAGGGAAAGATTTTATCTATTTGCATATTTTATTACTGGATATAAAAAGCAATTTTTCAAATAAATGCTAGTTCTTCTGAGTCTTCTACCCATTTATCTGTAAAAAGATCAAACAGAGTATGCAATTTCCAGAATGCTCTGACTTCCTAAACTGCACTAAAAATATTTCAGTTCTGGCTGTCCAATGTAAGTTACTGGAGAATGTTCTGTGTTTTAATCGGTCTCTACTGGTTTTATGCTCAAAGGGCAGTTTCTTTAAGATAGCTAGCAAAACTGTTCTAAAAGAAATAGCAATCAATATCTAAGAGGGGTTTATTAAAGGAAAATGTTATCTTCTTCGTCTAGCTCAGTTTAAAGTTCTATACATTTTTCAATGTTAGTCACTGAAATAATTTTTTTTAAATTATTAACACTGCTCTGTCTATAATTTTATTTCCTTTGTTGTTTTCTATAACTGACTTCAATATAGGACAAAAGTAACTGAGTGACTGAAATTTAGATTGAAATCCTTTGCCATTTCTAAAAATAGAGTTCCCACCTACCCCAATGCCTGAACTTCTTAGGATTGTAAGAGTAGTACCTATGCCATTATTGCTGTGCATTGAAAGCATCTCAGAGTTAAAGAAAAAACATCTTAATTCCTTAAAATATCTTCCGTTTAAGACTTCACAGTTAATAATAGATTTGTCCTACTAAAAACATGCTATTACTGTCCAAATACACAAGTTAATTAAGTATAAATAATTTTCCAGTGATTCTTTATCTCAGGTTTTGTTGTTTGTATCTGCAGACACCTAAAAATTGCCATGAGTTTGTGCATATTATGGCTGCCATTGTCCTTTACCTCATACCTCACATCATATATTCCCTGACATTGAAAGCTTTACATATACGAATTTTTAGATGTCCACGCCCTAAAAACAAAGGGTGATCACTGCTGACTGTTGATTCTTACTAAGAACAAAGAGTGATTATTGATTCTTACTGAAAAAAAAGGGTGATTATTGATTGATTCTTTATGTAGTGGATTCAGCCCACTGTATAAAGTTAGAGCATACTGTTTGAATGGTAAGTTTTTAACAAGTGGAAATAAAGGTGTAGCGGGGGCAAGGGAATCTGCAGAACTTCAGATTTTGCTGGCAGGTGGAAACTCATTAAAACTGCACATGCTTGAGGAGGTAGTATATATATTCTGTACTGCTATTGAGACAATTCTCACAGAAATATTCCTGTTTCATCTGTCTGATAAATGGTGATCTTGGAAAAGAATGTGGTTCTTCTCTAGGCAGCTGTGCAATTCACTGCTTCATGCTTCCTTTCTCTGTATGCTATAAAGATGAAGTGTATTGCCTTAGACATTTACAAATCAAATCTTTTCATATGTCACTAACTGCTTTTAGAGAAAAGCACAGATGTAAAATCCCTGTTTGTCTCTCAAGAGTGGCTAGCAAATAGGCTACTGACAGCAAGGCTCGCCACTGTTTAATCAGAATCTATACTCAAGAGCATTACGGCTGTACTTTCCATGGAAAGTGTATTGCTTAGAATAGCTTTTCTTTTGAATACTGGAAACAACACTACACTTAAAATAATGTAAAAGGGACAAAACTGTAGAATATCTAACTTTTTATTTGAAGTCCTGTGCTTCAAAGCAAAAAATATCACTCCATCCCCCTCTCCTCTCCGTACAGCTTTGTAAGAATTCTGATTGCTGCAGCTGGGATGTGGGTTTCTAGCTGCACTGTAGAAATGTGTGGAATTTGGGGGCGGGGGTGTTAGGGCCTTGTTTTGGTTTTTTTTTTTTACTATTTATGGAACCATAGGCATTTCTTTTTGCTGCATGCTGGTAGGGCTGCCAGCTATACATTTGGGGAAGGACTGTAGGTTTTGAGAAGGCTGCTGGAAGGGGGAGGGCAAGAGTACCACCTGAATTTCAGTTGGTTTTCAGTCAGTGGTGCTGGACATAGGCTTGCATAAAGCTTCAACACATTTTAAAATAGTTTAGGTTTTTTTAACTAAAAGATAGCAATTCTGCTGCTCTCTATCTGTTTCTCTTTGTGAAAGCAGATAGAATTGAATACTGTTTGAATACTGTTTTCTTCTCTGGTCTTAAATTGTAATGTTTCATAACATGACTCCACTAGCAGAGCACTTAAAACTAAAGCAACAATGTCAAATTGATTTGAGTTTAATCTAATTCAGAGGGATAGAGCTTAAATCTTACACAACACATATGGTGATCTTTATTTTTATCTTCTGTTGTAATGGAAAACTTATACCAACAGTTTGAGGCATTTTAAACCTTTAAACTGAGATGGATGTCAATCCAAAGATTGGTCAAAATTGGGACAAAAGCTAATTTTTGAGCCTTTCAGCACATCTGGAATTGCTTTCAAGAACTGACCTGTAGTTTAATATTTTTGAGATAAAGATATGAGGTGGCCTAGAGATGTCAGGTTATAAAGTTCTTTCCTCCACAAAGCACAGTATATTAAAATTGCAAGTAAGAGTGGGGTTTTTTTGTCATGTAGCAGGAAACATTCTGAGTGACTCCAGCATGATTTTCCTCTTGTCAAGAAGATAATTTGAAGAAAAATAGTTGTGCTTCCAAAATAGTAGCGTCTCCTGTCATAGAATTGCTGAATACTTGGTTCTGCTACAAGGATTTTTATGAGAGGAGCAAGACGAATTTACAAACATCAAGAACCAGGATGTGATAAAGCTGGCTACGCTTGCATGTTCAGAGAATCTGCACTGTCAGTTTAGCTACAAACGTGCCTTGGCAGTCAGGAACACTTGCCAAACCTCACTGCAGCCAAAGTCCACTTTACTCTAAAAGGCTTTCTTGGTTTTTTTTGAGAGGGACAAAGGTTATGAAGTCTGACTTGATGTATTTTATGTCTCCATCATCTGGGTATTCAAAAAATATGTCTTGAGGCCCTTAAATCCTTTACAGCTATTCAGTCACACAGATATGAAGCATACATTTACATTTCTTTCATGCTGTATTTGAGTTTGGGAGTTCTACAACATACAGGAGAAGTGGAGAGAAAGAATGAAGCAGCAGCAGTAAAGGATTAAAAAAGCTTATAAGTTCATCTTAAAAAATTAAATTGCATCCATCCATCAGTTACATTGCCTATGGGCATTTTTAAAATCCTGGAAGTAGGTATCCAACACCTTTTTGATAGTATTTGCCTACAAATGTGTATTGCCATTCACTAAAGTTTTTGCACTGATACAAAATGTTACGAATTCATAATTGTTCATACTACGGCTAGAGACCTACGTGAGTTTTGATCCTGACATTTTCACAAACTTCTATAACTCTGTCAGCATAGCTTTTAGTTATTTGTCTTGCTTTGTACTCTAATTATGGAAATAGCAACAAAGACTAATAATGTATGCTCCTGGGTCTGCTTTTATCATGGCATTTATTTCTCCCTTCACTTAAGAAGAAACATACATCGTTATGGCCTCCTTTGACACCTTTGTGAAAGCATGCTATTACAACTCTCTGTCTTCTAAATACAGGGTATCATCTTGGATATTTTTTGGCATCTGCATGTGGACTTTCTTGTTATTGTTAAACTAGTAATATCCTAAGACGTCTCTCAAAGTACTCCCCATCAACATTTTGTCCTTCTGATGCAAAGACTATATGGCATTTATACTGTAAAGTTGGTTTAATTTGTTGCTTCTTCAGCCAGATAACTTTCTGATTTTTTTGTATAAGGACATTCTCTTCTTGTCTCTAGCAAAAGATGCAGCACTGTTAACTGTGCTGCATATAAATGAGACTGCAGTTCTGTAATTGGAAAGCTGAGCACAGTGTAATTACGACCTCTGAATTGAATGTTATGTTTATTTGAACACATATGTATCCCAACTACTGAGTTACAAACCAGTACTAATTTATACAAGTCAAGGCCTGTCTCTTTGACTTGAAACAGCTACTAAAGGCAGAAATCAAATATATGGAGACACCCGACAAAAATTCAGATGCTGGCAAACTGTAGTAGGTGCTTTCAGACACCACCAGGTTCTTTTACCAGTATTTTTGCTTTGACTTTTATCAGTGTAAAGGCATTACATGATTCCCTCTGAAAATAAAGATATCTAAGAAAGATGAAATAAGAGAAAAATCTATAGCTGAATCTATTATTTGTCTTTTGTCTAAGAGAATAGTTCATTGCTGCAGTGGTCTAATGAGCCACTCTTACTGGCACTCGACTTGGACTGAGTTTCTAATGAAATAGTTGCGCTCTCTCCAGTCACAAATAGGATTTTTATAGTAAGACACAAAGGCAATGGATTTTGCTTTTGATTTGGCAAGAAAAACTTGAAAGCACTCAGAACTCAAAACTTCAGTATGTATAGAGAAAACCTGCTTGGACAGAATGAACCAAGGCAGGGAAGGGGAAGGCATTTTACAGTTAATGTCAAAGTAGACCACCACGTAAGACTTACATGTATGGCTATTTCAGGATTCAGTGACCTTTGTCTTTGCTGGGTACTTCCCTATTCATTCATAAAATGATCACTTTCACTGGTAAAGAGGCGGTATTGAAAATAAAACTGCTGTAAAGTAAGTAACTGAGGTAGTGATAAAAAGTGAGGGACATATTGTTTGGAGGGGTTACGCTTATGTAAAACTACAACTGGAGCTAGATGGATTGCTGCAAGACATCTATGCAGAATTTTTTTTTTTCCCCCTCACTTTCTGTATTTCTGCTAACCTGACATTTTCTGAGGGAGAAGACAGGAATAGCCACTAAATCAGACCTAAGACCTTGCCTCTTTCACCCCTTAATGAATGCCAGAAGAACCAGCCTGCTAGGTTCATGACGGACTTGAAATAACTTTTCTTCTGAAGCTTTATCAGAAACTGACCTTTTCTTAACACCTTTTAATAAATTGTCACTTTCTCATGAAACAAATCTTGGAAAAAATCCTGGCCAACTATAACTGCAACACTTTGCCTTTAACTTTTATTTTAGACATAAGTGTATGAGTGTGTGTGTGTATGATTATACACCTACAAACTCACAACCCTTACAGCACTACTGATCAACCATTATTTTTCTGGAATCTGAGTTTTATTTTCAGCAATAGGCTTTTTTTCTGATCTTTTTGTTTAACTGAAAAGCTTTGGGAGCTATAGATGCAGGCATAATTAATTAAAGCCTAGTGCATTTATGCTAGTATTTTAAACTTCTCAGTGGGCCACCTAGATGTTGGGAGCAAATGTGCAAAAATCTCCATCTCTTTTCATGCCAGTCTAATAACAGAGGAGCAGTTTCATGGCTGTGTCGCTCCTTTCACCTTCTGTTCACAATAGTTGCACCTAGGCTTTCTTGCTTTATACTTGCTTGAACAGTTACTTGGCAGACCTGTGGTCATTTGTGGTTTTTTCACGTGGCAGGAAACAGAACTGAGCCATGATTACTTCCCATGAAAAGAGAAAGGAGAAAACAGAAGAGAATTCATCTAGTGATATCTAATATGGTCCTTTCAGGGACAACACTAGAGATGTGCATCTGATATACCATCCCCTCCTCAAGATCATACTGAATTAAGATACGTCCTGAACTTATCTTTCTTAGCCTGCTGGCTAAGGACTGCCTGTAAAACCTCCTTAGTTACACATCTAGGGGCTACAGGCACATGGAGCTGTGCTATACTTCCATTATTCAGACATACTTTGTCAGTCTGTTGAACTGTTTGATACCTAAGAAAAACACTAAATTTGCATTCTGAACACTGTAGCTCACACACAATGTTAGGAAAATGGCTTTTTTTTGTTTTACTTTGAAAATTATTCAAATTAGGTATCTTAATAAATGTTTCCATCTGAGTAGTTCCAGAAGTTGCGACAAAAGACTTAATACAAGTCCTGTGTCAGAAACAGAAGTAATCTTTTTCATAGGCCAGGTGTGTGTATATATATAGTGTTTGGTTGAGCAATTCCTAGCACAACAGAAATAAGAGAATAGTAAATATCTGGACCCCTTCTCTACTAGCAGTTGGAACAAAATACTGAAAAATAAAACAGCAGCTGCAATCCAAATCTATTTATATTCTCAAACTTGCACCAAGCCTTATACGGTTGAAGCCCTGTGTATAAAAACTGGTACAACCAAGCTCTTTTTAATTCCCTGTTTCTTTGAAGTGAAGGAGTTTCTTCTTGATTGAGTAAACAAAAGAACATGCGCCAGACGTTTTCCCTGTCTTTGAATGCCACCTTTTCCCACTGTAATCTGACATCAAGATCTCTTGGTGACAGCAGTGACCTCCCAGGCTTCACCCTTAGCTACTGCACTAGACTTCCTTGGGAGTAGGGGAAAAGTGGAATCTGTACCACTAGCTCATAGCAGTAACCTCCACCTGGTTTTAAGCTCCCTGTTATGCAGCTTGTATGATTCAACACAGCAAAGTAAAATGTAACAAGAAAATACATATAAATACCTGAAAGATTTAACTTTTGTAAAAGTATAATCTCAGGATAGATGGCATTGCATATACCTGTAAGCATCACTAAAATAAACATAGTCTCCTCAGGAGCCTGGCAATACATCGTATTTGTTAACTCACAGTTGAGGAGGAATTTGTGCATAGTCATTACAAACATCAGGACTGAAAGGGTTTCCTGGATCACCAAATAGTGCTTCATTGCTGTAGGCAACTGTATCATATAAACTCTCCATAAAGTGATACGTTTCATTTTAAATTAATGAATTTTGCTCTTACTCATCCTCCTCAGAGGTACTTCTACTTCCTCACTTGTCTACTAGTTAAGAAGCAGTTTGCAGTCTAAATTTATTCCAGGACATGTCATTCATACCTGTTCTTTTGCTAAAACCAACCAACCAACAACAACCACCCACCTTTTCTTTTCATGTTTCCTCATGACATTTGTATAATGTCTGACATACATAACAATAGACTGATTCATTGTGAGTTTTCAATTCCAATTTCATTGTATTCCAATCTGATCTAATTTTTCCAAACAAAAAATTAAACATAATGACAACATCTCCTCCTGGACATAGTAGGCCTGGATATGAATTATACCTTACTAGATATGTTGATTCATGAATACTCCTTAGATTACTTTTGAGTGGCTTTACACTAGGACATAAATGACTGTGGACACCTAAAGATACTAAAATGGAATGAGACAATATTTTGAGAGTTTTTATTTTGATTATTGTAAGGCTGAGTTGGTTGTTCTTGGGCCAGTGAACAATTTACAGACTCTAACTGTCCATACCATTCATAATTTAGGAGTATCTGAATTTTTTTTTTCCTGGATCTTGAATCTGCCTAATCCAACACAAGTCAAGATCACTTCATTTCAACATTAATTTCCTTGATTCAGAATAACACATAATTCTTCAGTCAGAAGCTACTACTAACACTGGCAGCATCTAGATGATTAATTTTAACTTAAACCAACACATCTTTCTCTACATTCCCTCACAAAAAAATACCAATATGCTGTATTATCTTGCAACTCTTGCTTCAGTGTCCTGCTTCTTGAAACAAGGTGTTTTTACGTGATTCACAAAATATGCAGACCACTCTTCAGGAAAGTTGGTAGCTATTTCAAACATCACCTTTTACCATTCACCATTATCACTGTGAAAAGTACACAGCTGTGTCACACCATGGAGAATGATGTTTCACTGCACTGGGACTATAAAGGAAAAAGCTGTGAATACTTTATTAATTCATTTTCTTTTCAAAAGTGCATAGTTAGGCCCCTCAGAATGTATTCCTCAAGAGGAGCAATTTATGATTGCAGTGAGTTAAACAAATGCAGAGGTTTGAAACATAAAATTACATTGTTTATTATAGTTTGTAGTGCTATTTGTGCACTGTAAAAAGGGAGTGAAATCAGTAATTCACTGTGTACAGAGCGCTTGACTCAGCAGTGCCAAATTGGGACAGACTCACAGCACTAGAATCTGAGGACCATCAGGTGGAAAGGGCTGCAGTTGTCCTTGTGGATATGATCCTGAAGAGGTGTCTGTTGTTGCACCATTTCTTTGGAGAGGACTTGTGTTATATTTCTAATGCCTTTCTTTTGATGAGCATTTGATTTCTTAGGATGTAGACACAGAATAAATTCATGTACTAATGGCCCACCGAACCAGTATTTCAACTCCTTTTACGGTAATGTAGAACAACTTCTGTGATTGCTATAACCATGTGGCGATTTGCTGGGAAGATCTCATTTTCAGGCATTTATCACTTCGTTCCCTTCATAGTCTAATTTGGAATGCAGTTTTGACCATTGTCTATAGCTGTGGTGGGTTAGCCTTGGCTAACAGCCAAACGCCCACCCAGCTGCTTGCTCACTCCCCCCTCAGAAGGACCAGGGGTGGAAACAGGAAGAACGCGGACAAGAAAGCTCGCAGGTCAAGATAAAGACAAGGAGATTGCTTACCAGTTACTGTTGCAGGCAAAACAGACTTAACTTGGGGAAAATCAACTTAATCTATTGCAAATTAAAATACATTCAGGTAGTAAGAAACACAAAGACAAACATTAACGCACCTTTCCTCTCCCCCACCCCACCCCTTCCTCAGGCTCAACTTCACTCCTTCACCCCCAGCTGTTCTACCACCCCCACCCCGCTGAGCAGCGCTGGTGGGGTGGGAGTTTATAGTCAGTGTACACGGGTCTCTCTCTGCTGCTCCTTCCTTCTCACTCGTTTCCTTGGCTCCACCACAGATTCTCCACAGACTGTTGTTCCTTCAGGAAATATCCACCTACTCCAACAAAGGGGCCTCCACAGGCTGCAGCAGGGGTTTCTGCTCCGGCACCATGGAGCACCTTCTCCTCCCTTCTCTGATCTCGGGGTTCCCTCTGTTGCTTCTCACTCTTTCTGTTCCCTTCTCTCTCTCTTGCTCTCTGGCATTTTCTGCCCTTCTGTAGATACGCTTTCCCAGAGCACTGCCAGCTCTGCCGATGGGCTAAGCTGGATCCTGGGTTGGGTCCATTGCAGAGTCAGCTGTCCCTGGCACAGGACAACCCTGACCTCCTCCCACAGAGACCCCTCCTGCAGCACCACTCCCCCCAGCTACCACAACCTTGCCACATACACCCAGTACAATAGCTAAGGCTTACGTTCATGTGTGCTCTTTGTTTAGTATTGTTATTTTAAATTGACAAACCTGAAGTTACAGTTGTATCAGTCTTTGTTATCAGCTTGTCAGTTACTTAATAAATATGTTCCATCATCTCTGTGGGAGTTTTAGTCATTTAGATGGTAATTCCTGTTTCACAGGTATGTTCTGCACTAGGTGCCAAATATAATCATCTATAGTATTACTGGTGATAAATTTTAACAGTTTTCATGTCCATACATTCGTGTGTAGTTTTATTGTGTAGGAAGTATCTGAATTTAAACTAACATCTCAAATCTACATGGGCCATCTTCCTCTTGAAACTTCTTAACGTTGCTACACTTCAGATATGGGACAGCATTACAAAGCAAGAAATAACATATGATAGACTGGTCATGTCTGTTACCACCAGTAATTATGGTTATCAAAACAGCAACCCAGTTTTCATCCCTACCTGTCAACATAGTTCATTATGATACTCAGAAGGGAAGCACAGAAGAAATGTTAGAGAGCTGTTTATCCATTAAACTGTGCTTTAACTATTAAAACTGTTTCTTTCCATCCATGCTTTGTGGGTGATTAGGGCCATCTCCAACTGCACTAGAATGAACATTCTCCATGTTCTTCTATCCCAGCTGTTTAATCCAGCCATCAAAATGAGGATCTTCAGATACACTAGTACATGGGAAAGCCGTTCCTTAAAAAAAGAGCCTTATATGGGTCATATGACACAAAATGGTGTGTCTCAATTCCAGTTAAGTCATCATTTTTGAGTAGTCTAAGCTATGAACGAGTATTTTTAGCCTAGTCTGTGAAGTATCCTATGATCTTGGTGGTGTAGTAGAAGTGATTTTAAAATTATTTTTTCCATATAAACTTTAGACAGTCAGGATGTTTTTCTACCGACTGTCAGCCAGCTGCAAATTACTTTGCAGTTGTCTATCTACACTTACAGATTGGCCTTCAGGGAGGGAATAGAGACAAAGTGAGAAGATGGCATTAATGAAACCTAGACAAGCTTTTCCACATTTTGTATTAGACTCTTAATCTACCCAGTCTCTGCCAGATCTTTTCCCCAAGTGCGTGTTTATGATGAAAGCTTTTCTATCCACTGTGCTTAGAGTAGGTGCTTGTCCTGGTTTCGGCTGGGACAGTTAATTTTCTTCTCAGTAGCTGGTACAGTGCTGTGTTCTGGATTTAGTGTGAGAACACTGTTGATAACATGCTGATGTTTCAGTTGTTGCTAAGTAGCACTTATCTTAAGCCAAGGACTTTTCAGTTTCCCATGCTCTGCCAGCAAGCAGGTGTGCAAGGAGCTGGGAGGGAGCACAGCCGGGGCAGCTGACCCGAACTAGCCAAAGGGGTATTCCATACCATGGAACGTCATGCCCAGTATATAAATGGGGGGGAGTTCGCTGGGAGGGGTGGATTGCTGCTTGGGCATCGGTCAGCGGGTGGTGAGCAGTTGCATTGTGCATCACTTGTCTGTCTGGGGTTTTATTTCTCTCTTTCTTTTTGTTATATTCCTTTTCATTACTATTATTATAATTTTTTTAATTTTAATTATTGAACTGTTCTTAACCCACTAGTTTTACTTTTTTTCTTCCCCCCCCCCCCAATTCTCTTCCCTGTCCCACCAGGGTGGAGGGGAGGAGGAGTGAGCGAGCAGCTGGGTGGTGCGTAGTTGCTGGCTCGGGTTAAACCACAACAGTGCTGTAAGTCTGTAAAAAGGAACAATAATTTTAGCTGATTTTTTAAAGTTATTTTAGTGAGCCTGTGTATAATTTTTGTATAAATAAAGAGTGACACATTTGCAACACCTCCTATAACTTTAAAGTGTTCTTTGCAGAACTGTTAGAGTAATAAAATCAGAAGTTACTTTTTTGGTTTCTGAGCATTGGTTAAAAAACCAAACCAAAACACCACACTCCTAGTGATTTATAGGTGGTGATGGAAAAAAAAAATAGGGAAAAGATTAAAAATTTGTTTGAAAATATAATGGGATGTTTTTGAAACAAAGAATAGAGCCAGTTTAAAAAAAATCATAATAGGCAATATTCCCCAATTAAAAAAAGAACAACACTCCCCAAATCTTGAGAACTAGAAAACCTGAGGGTAGCACGGCGAATCATCCCTCCCAGCCCAGTCCTTCAATGCATTTGATACATTTCTACTGTTGTCTCTGCCAGTGAGTGCTTACTACTCTCCCATGACTCCAGATTCCAGATGTGTTTATTTCAGAGGAGATCAAAAAATGCTAGTAAAGATGACGTTTCATCTTTCATGGATTTTTCTGTAGTCAGGGATAGGTGAAGGTTAATTAGATTTAATACAGTGTCGGGTTTTTTTTAAACAGAGCACAGTGATTGCCAGCTGGCACAGCGTGTGCGTAACGCAACTTTTACATTCTTCTGGTCTGCCCAGTAAGTAATGAGATTTCTAGAACAGCAGAATTTGCTGCAAAGACACTGGGCTGGGACTCACGAGACCTGAAATTTATTCCTCACTCTACCGCTGACCTGCTGTGTGACTTCTATAAAAATCACTTCAACTCATTCCTTTTCATTGCCACCCTTTGCTGTAACTTCTTTATATAGGTAGTGACCTCCTAAGGCAGTAAAGCAACTTTATAATTGGAAGTTGGGCTTTTTAACCTCCTCAGTGTAAACACTGTCACTCTCCCTCTATAACAATCTCTACATCAATTCAGTCCCCTTAAAAGTATGATCCGTAAGTAGTACAATACAATTAAAATGCCTTCACCTTTTTATCAATAGCAAAATTCAGTGCAACAAACTGACACTTACTCTGAAATTATGGTTGTGAAGTGGCTTATTGTAAAGTAAGTCTGACAGAGGTGTTCCAGTTGTCCAGTCAACAGCTAGCATCAAAACCTTACCACTGTAACTGGCATCCTTACGGGAATTCTCAGCACAGGAAACAAGGAATTAACAAGCAGAATGAAATAACCAACCAGTCCCTCATTTCCAAGTATGGTCCTTCTTGGATAAGACTGCAATCTTCTCTGTGTCTTATTCATGCATGTGCCCCCCCCTCTTTTTTTTTTTGGGGGGGGGGGGGGGGGGAATGACACAGGAGGAGAAGGGGAGAAAGACCCTCAGACCCAAGGCTTTCCTTAATAATGACCTGATAAAAGAAAATGTAGGTTTCTATTAAAGGTTTGTTAATTTCTGCTGTGATAAAATAGCTCTGTATTAAGAATATTTAAAGCTCTCATTTTGCCTTTCCTTTTTTTAACAATGACTGTTACAACTTTGCTCTCCTCTAAGCCAGAAAAAGTAGAAAATGCAGAGAATGGCAGTAAGAAAAAAGATGTGAAGTGATGAATTGCATTCAGCACCAAAAATATGTAGGGAGAAGAGTAAGAATGGCTGTTAAAGAAATCATATCATGAAAGATAAGAAATCTCACAGAACATCAGTCATTCTTATTCTGCATGTTTTCTGGCACAGTAAAGGCAATAAAACAAAACATATGCTTTCCTTTCTGTAGTACACAAAGGCGCGGGATCTGAGGAAAAATAACTAACCATCTAGTGATGGTAGTCAGCTAAAATAAAATAGACTCCAGTGCTGCAATTTGCAGTATCCTGCAGTGTTTGCAGAAGTTTTTCCTCAAGCATTACTAATGTTAGAACTTTAGACAGCTTCCTTGAATCTTTGTGGAACATGTTGTGTTAATTCCTACAGTGTTAAAATGATGTTTTGGCCTGACAATAGTATGCAAAACTCCCAGGAAGGCTGTGTTTAAAACATAAAAAGCTACAAGCAATTCTTTCTAAATTGCTCCCTCCTGTTTTAAGATATACTGCACTTGCAGACACTGCCACATAACATTCACTGTAGTACTCACATAAGAAATGCAAAATCTTAAGGTCTAGTCAGCAGCCTACTTCTATAGTAGGTTAAAGCAAATGAGTACTGCAAAATGAATCTCTAACCTATTACATGGTTGCCCAGCTTCATCCTATGCTTCCTTCTTGCTACACAGACTGTTTGTTTAAATAAATAATAAAACTAATCAGCATCTTGGCTTATGGTAACACTTACATGGTAGAATCAAATCTCTTCAGCAGGATGGTTGGTCACTGTCTGGGTGGCAACAGGAGTTTGTCACAAGGATCGTTGCAACGGCATTTTCAGATGGATCAGGTGAGACTTCCCAAACCAGTGTTCTGCAAAGCAGGGTGTCATCACGTGTAACAGTTACTTGGGAAGACAAGTGCCTTAACTCTGAAGGTCCCCACTTCCCCCTCCTTACCCTGAGCTTTTATTGCTGGGCACGATGTCACATGGTATGGGTTATCCCTTTGGTCAGCTGGGGTCAGCTGTCCCGGCTGTGTCACCTCCCAACTTCTTGTGCACCCCCAGTCTACTCGCTGGTGGAGCAGTGTGAGAAACAGAGAAGGCCTGGAAGCTGTGCAAGCACCGTCTGGCAGTAGCTAAAACGTTAGTAGGTTATCAACACTGTTCTGGTCACAAATTCAAAACATAGCACCATATGGGCTGCTATGAAGAAAATTAAGTCCACCCCAGCCAGACCCAGTACATCCATCCAAACCATGTAACTATTGACACCATTTCTGTATCTGCAAGATTTTCTTCTATTTACATGTGGTTTATCTACGTACAACTCGGTCAGTTCTGCAGCAGGAACCACCTGAAAGAGTCTCTGCAAGGGCCAGACTATCTAACCAAGATGTTAATCAACACATTTAAGTATCCAAATTGGTGCAGGCACAACAGAAGCTGCCTGGGGGAAATCTTCAGGAACTACACAAAACTCCTGCCTGGAGACCTCCTGCATGAGTTAGTCAAATACTTCATGGTAAAGACAGGTGGCTGCCATTAAAGTCTATAAAAACATGGTACAAACAGGAACAGGACCTTAACTACTGCTTATTCATACAAGTATTTCTTCCAGAAGAAAAGAAAAATGTCATCTTAACTGAATATTGTTCCTAGTCATTTGAAGTTTAGGAACTTTCTATTTTTGATAGCCTTTACACGTCCAGAGTTTAAAAAAAAGTCTTGATAAACAATATTCATTTTAAATCATTTGATCTAAGCCTGAGATTTAAACTTATTGCCTTTAAGCAATCTTTCTCAGATTTTAAAAGAGAAGCAGACTCCACTGTACAGTAGTTAGCTCTGCAGCTATAAGTGGGATTGATCAGTATCTGCAACTATGACCAAAACTTGAAACTGCCAAGTTAATGACATTTTGGATCTGAGGTTTTCAGAAAGACAAAGCATAGACCCTATATAATTTCCATCTTAAAAGTTCCATCTCTATGGTCTACCTTATTCTTTGATGTGTAAAAACTGAAGTGCATCCAGAATGAGTACTTACCTGTGAAAACATAGCAATTAGTTCTGCACGAAAACAATTAATTCTGAGTAAAATTCAAGACGAGGAACAAGCTCTTCTGTCTCAAATATATTGTCCCAGAACACCGTCCTCCCAGAAGGATGTTCAAGAATACTGGGAAATATTTAACAACAAAGGGAATATTTATTGGAAAAATACAGCAGTGGTCCTCAAAGCACTCAGTTTTTAGTCTAGAGGGTTAAAAACAACAAACAGGAAAACAAACCTTTTAAAGTGTTAGGTCTGGAAAAAATGGAAATGAGCTGGAATTTGTATTCTGAAGAAGGACTAAAATAGAGCAAGAGAATAAAACAGCTGCTTCAGGAATACAAATGCTAAATTTATTAATGCAAGAGAGGACAATATGATTAAGTTGTTTAATGTACTGTGTAAAGCACCAGAACAGTTGGCTTAATATATTTAACCAGGAAGGCTAAAAAAGCCATGAGTCCAGGCTGGAGTAAGTTCATAGGTGGGTTATTTCCCCGTTCTTTGACTGAGATTGTTTTCAGTTCCCCCCGCCCCATACTCAATCCTGGCAAATTGTATTGCCATACAGAAGTACCTCAACAATAAAAATGCTAGTTCCAGTCAATGTTGAGTTCTAGCTGACTGTCTCATACTGTATGTATTCTTGACATTGAGCTGCACAGCCCAAGCCAAGTTAATGAGGCTTGCTCACCCCAACAGGTACCAGAGCATTTAATTATTTTACTGTATTCTTATACAGTTAATCTCAGCAAAGGCTCCTTCAAAAAGCAAAATAGAGCAGAAGATACTAAAACTTTCCATAGGAGAGAGAATATAGGTTTTATTCAAGGAGCGAAAAAAAATTAAGGAATTAATGTCACCGTGAACCCCAATAATAGAGATATAAGGGATGTGGGGAGATACCATATGCTTTTCATCAAATTTTACAGTACTTTCTCATTGTACTTTTTTTCCACTGAACATGTTTTGAATTTGGTTGCTTTAATCATCCTCAGACCGACAAAGAAGTTAGCAATATTGTCTATTATTATATATATTGTCTGCGACTTACCCTCAAACCAGCTGTAGCAGATAAAGCAAGAAGGAGGCTCTCTGCTATTTCATTCTCTAGACAGACTCTGCAAGTCTGTATCAGTGGCAGGGGGCTGGGTAGAATTAGGGCCAGCCAATTAATAGTAAAAGGCCACTGAAGCCTTTTATTCATGTAAGCATATATATGTATGTACATACATACGCACACAAAACATACAGTGGAAGAAACACCTAGCAGCACCGTGTCAGAAAGAAAGCCAGATGAACTTTAACACATACACAAGAACAATTGCTGTTCTCACAGCCACAGCACATTCATACAATCAATAAGAGTTGAATTTGGATCACTGAGTATTGAAAGTGATCCATGTATGCCTTAAGGAATATATCACTGAGGAACGGTAGACTGCTTGTGACATAAGCCAATAACTGGTCCTCTCAAGAGAAAATGCTGTAGAGAACAAATGTCATTCCTCTGCAGGGAGTAAATGAGCAAAAGCCTGCTCACTGGGACTCTCTTTCTTCCACACTGAAGAATTCAGTTCACTGGAAACACTGGCTTCCTCTGCATCACACACGCTTCAGTGAAAACAGGAGAGAGTCTTACTACTTCCGCCTTAAGGACAGAATAACCTTAAAGTTATTCCAAATGGACTTATGCCTTAAAAGACCTTGTAAAAAGTCTGAACAATCAAACATGACAACAAACAGCATCATTCATGTAGAATGGATACAGAAAATACTCAACAGTGAGGTGATGAGCTTGCAGGCGATATACAAATCCAACTTTTTTTCCACAGTCACACAATGTGCTACAAAACGACAAGATTCATGGGAATGTTGTGTAAGTGTAATTATGGTAGTTCTTGGCTCCTTCCATCCTCAGCAGAGGTTAACCAACACAGAGTACCATCCCCTTTCTATTGCCTACAGACAAAATCTAAAATTAAACCCAGCTTTTGTGACTATTGCTACCCTATGCTGAAGTAATCAGTTTTATTCCGTGCTTACAATTACCCCAAAACATAAAAGAAATTGCCGGATATGTTATCAGTTACACACTGCTTGCCAGTCTCAGCTATTTACTATGCTAAATTATACAGCTTAAGTACAAAAACAAGTTGCCAGAAATCAGGGAATTTATAAATTAGTAAAGCAGAAGGGGCGGAAGGGATAAGCTCACACCATTAGAAGCAATGCATACCCTTCTTCAAAAAAGTAACTCAATGTGTTATTCAACAGGTAAGTAATTCAACATTTCATTAATTGGAATATAATTTAGCAGACACTATCCTGTGACAGCTACTGTCAAGCAAACTACTATTGTTTTGTTGGTCTCGTAATGATTTGTGTGTGTAGGATGAGTCTTAATTTCTAAAAGTATCATAAATTGCAAAAAAACATTTTATGTACTTTCATTCAGATTGTAAATGCAGTAATTTGCTTTTATACCGTTTCCTACTTTTTCTTCGTGTAAACTTCCTCTGTAACTAGTTATCTTAAGATTTTAATTTAAAAGTTAATCTTCTAAAAATAATATTAATTATTATAGTTTTTCTTGTATTCCCTTATTACCTTCTGTCCTTTTAGTTCCAGGTTTTCAGTTGTAATGGCCTTCAGCTCTACTGCAGGCTTCCTAGCCGAGAAACAAATTTGCGCCAGCTTGCTGAATAACCTCAGTAATGTTCAGTCACTCAGAACTTCTCCATCTGTGTGTCCATCCATCCAAAGAACCAGATGCTCTGAAAAACGCCTTGCCCACCTTGCCTGACGTATCAGTATCTGAAATGTGTTGCTACCCTAACTGCCGTTTCCAGCCCTACAAGCAAAGGCAACACCTGACCTACCTGCAGCCCTCAGCTGTTTAGTTGGTCTGGTGCAGTGTTTTCTTTACAACTCCACTCTTTCTCCTGCCAGAGCTAAAGGGAAACCTGCAAAAGGTTTTTATATGATCTGTGCCCCCCTCCCCAAAAATGAAATCCCTAACTGGAAGCATTATAACAAAAACTAATAGAAGGCAACCATTTCACCAAGGAAGAAGAGCAGTTCTGATGAAATCTGCCTATTGTCTGAATGAAAAGCTAAGGTTGCTATGTATAATTACCGATCTACTATTTCCATTCGTTTTCCACTAACAGGCATTTAGACAACTCAATTATTTTATTATTGAAATTAGTTAATGAGATAATTATATAAACTTCCTTTCTAAACTTGTATATATTCCACTGACACAGGTTGCAGAAATATTTTTGCCAAGAACTTGATGATTAAATGTGAACTTACTTCAACAGATATGAAGAAATGTCCTTGATTCTTTGTTACACATCCATGCAGCTCTTTTTTTAGTTCAACACAAAGATTAATGCATAGGATCTCAATCAGCAGCTAATCATTTTCCAAAATATTTGGTTAGTAACCTGAAATTTCTTCTGAAAATACCTTAGAAGAAAGTTTCCTCATGCAAAAAAGAAAACGTGTGCATGATATATAACAATTTTTGTAAGAAACTTAATTACATTTGATTATCATAAATCATTGCAGCTTTTCTCTGTTATACCCCCTTGAGTGAACAGTTACTTCTCATCAGAAGCTTTGGCAAAAACATCGATTAAGCCACGTTCTGAGAAACAAAAGAAAGTTGTATATGAATTTCAAGGCTCTATTAAAGTACAAAGTAAGCAGGCAAAAAATATTTCTGATTTACATCTAGCAGACAGATATTCCCAACTGTCTCAAAGCATTGCAAGAGAGATGTTCATTATATAATTCAGTAAAAGCAGTCCAGTGATTAATCCTGCAGAGTTAAGCATCTTCAGTCCAACTACTAGAGTATTAAGAATGTTGTAGAATCAGTTTAAAAGCGACTATTGCTAAAGAGTGAAAAGTTACTGAAACTTGGTATTTTCTTTTATCAAGGAATTTTGTTGAAAATGCTTTACTTTTACTTTTGTTGAAATGCTTTACTATGTACAGCAAATCAGTTTTTAATGAAAAATAGTAATAATATAGTTACAAGTCACATAAGCCAATGTACTGCGTTAACGAATAACACTTGGAAAAGGTGCCTATGCATTTTGGTAGCTTAATTTCTAGTTTTTAAGATAAACATTCCATCACTTAAGCATCAAAGCTTCTGCCTTGGGCAACTATTCACTGCTGGAACATCTGTGGAAGCCGAAGTTACTGCTTCCCAACTGTTTGTTACCATTACTCTTTAGCCAAAAATTGCCAGCCCCATTGAACGTGATGTTGCTCAGCAAGCAGAATGGATGATACAAAGATTCCCTCATCTGTTTCAGTATAAAGTTAGCTAAGTTAGCTTAAATCCAACCGTTCATGCATTTCGGTGACTCAAACGAAATGGCAGAATTTCTTCTAAAGATCAGATGTTCAGTGTTCAACGTTACATACATTTTTGCAAAATGGTAAGAATCAAATGTAAGGCTTGAAAGGATTTTTAAACTCATCTCAATGTTTGTCTGCACCTTCCCATTCTGAAACAGCTTTAAAATGTTGATACTGCCAATCTTTAAGTGATTTGCTTCATTAGCGCAAAGTTAGATCTTTGTTGCTCATTTTTTACAGCTGCTGCAGTGAGAATCAACAGCAAAACTCTACAAGACTGCTATGGCAGCAAAAAAAGGATGAAGAGGCACGGCCGTGACACTACACAGCACAGATATTCATAATGCTTTTATGCTGCGTTGATATAAATAGGTACAGGAATCTAGTGAAAACATTCAAGCAGGAAATTTGCAATTCTGTCAGGAGCTTATCCAATGTTTTCACTTGACCCTTCCTCAAAGTTCTCATCTAGAAATTTCAACAGCAGCAGTTTGTATTCAGAACTGGGGAGGAATCTGGATCTGAATGCTCCAAACTGGATTCTCTTGGTCTACTAAAACGATTCGTCCCAATGCAAAAGGGACATGTAAAGAAGGACATGTAAGAATTATAACCATACATTACGTACGGCTGGCACATTAATTTTGCCACACACTTCACACTGAGGGGACAAGTTGCCTAAGAAGCCATGTCAGCAACAGAACATGAGCAAAACAGCTGTCAGGAACAGGAAAGAGTTAGAGCTGTACGATGCTCAGTCCTCACCATCTGGAAGTCTTTGGCCAGAGGCGTAAGATTTGTCCCTAGCAACGGTAACCTGCGTAGGGTTTAGATGTCTTTGCATCGTGAAACTGCACCCTCTTTCTGACATAGCAATAATCCCCAATTATAGTCTGAACTGCAGGAATACGGCATTAAAATCACGAGAAGGGAAAAAACTCCTATTCAGAGAATATCCTTGATAAAGCAGCAGTGTGTCCTGTGTGTCGATTAGGCCTAGAGAGAGACTTTTTTTATGTAAGACAGAACCGTTGGTTTTAGTCTTACAGGTGGATTCATTTATAAATGCTGACCCTGACATATAATCTTCAATAAAAGCTGTGCTTTTCTATCTAATTTCCATCTTTCAGCTGAGACATTAGCATTCCTTATTCAATGTTGTTCTCTCTCAAGCATTACCTCAGATTAATTGGCACTGTATAAAATAAGTTGCTGGGTGCACAATGGTAACCATGGTAGCCTTCATACTATCTTCACAAGGCATATGTAATTCAGTCCTCAGGAAAACATAATTAGTACGTAGCATAATATATTCTCTCTAAACACATCACCATGGTATGAAATACACACAATCAAAGCAAACGATGCCTACGACCTCCACTGAACTGGGCTACCATTACTGAGCAGTTACGTTACAAATGACTACTATTAAGTAGTTTTGCTGCAGCGTCCCCAACTTGCATAATGCTTTTCTTTAACTGTATGTCTTTTCTTTACGACCAAAAGGTGGCAATGTTCTCCTTGGTATCAGCTGGCCTTAACAAGTCAATAGAACTGTACGCACACAGGAATAGTGAAATCTCTTTCCAGCCAAGCCAGAAAGCTATGCATCATTAACGAGTGTGCTTACTAGGTCCCAATACTTTGGTGATGACACCTTCAGTTAAAGTGACACAAATATTAAAATACCTTTCAGGTTGTAATCCAATGAGCTGTGCGAAAGTACACTCATGTCTACCTTCTTATGAGGAAAATTAAAAGGCATATGCAGCTTAAAAACAAAGTGTGTTCTCTGTTACTCATCACATCAGGCCTTATTCAGGATACTCCGACGTGTTTATACGAGACAATTACTGCTATGCAGTGAGTGACAGTTTCACCAGCCTGGCTGCTCAGAAGCTGCCCCCCAGCCACTCGAGATTTTCACAGCAGCTTATTTCCAGAAGTGTAACTCATTTGAGGTGACCTCCATAATTCATTTGGGGATTTGCCAGCTGTGAATACTGAAGTCATCTGAAACATCTGCCAACGCGGCCTCAATACCACACCCACATGGACTGTCAGTGCACATAACAGCATGGAAGAAGCAGCGTGCAGCTGTTATTTTTCTAGTTAGTGTATCAACAACTCTTGCATTACTTCTTTTAATGGAAAAAGTTAGGAATAATCACATGTAGGAATAAACTGCTACCCTGGTGCTGGGCCCGCTCCTATGATTACCAAACATAGGGTGTCCCACACCCAAACATTCAGATGCTATTTATTTCCAGAAGACACTAAATGAGAAAGCTAAGGGACAAAAGAAAGTACGTTTTTCCTGGTGTTTCATAGGGAGATGTTTTTCAGTATCAGCAGTAAAATGGGAACTCTAACATTATTTTGTATAACTATTTATGGTATTTAGGATGACTGACTGCTTGCTATGGAATTAAAGCAAAGGCTAAAGAAGGAAAGCCGGGAAAGAGAGGAAGATAGTCTATAAAAGGAGCATCCTTGCAAATACACTGAAGTAACTGTCGGGTCGCTAACAAAAAAAAAGATAGCACGCTCTGGGGCCACATTTGGCATCATGATCATTCTGATGAGGCTGAGGAGCAAAAGTTACAGTAAGAGATCTAGAGGAATAAATACATTTTCAAATGCTGCCAGCTAATATCTGTTAAATTACTATTAGCTACAAAAAGCAAAACGAGAACTGCTTCTCCACAAAACAGGAGTAACAAGACTAAGGAGGTGTCCAAACATGTACAGGATAGTCAGTACTTAGCAGACACAAAAGTCGTTTAATTCCTCATGTGAATATGTATTGATTTAGTTTACTGATGTACTAGAAATGTTACTTTCATTAAGTGTGGAATATCAGTGTGTCAGATGAAATGCAGACATCCGCTACACCTCTGGTAAAAATTTCAGACAACTTGTTTTGGACCCCAAATCAACTTAGCAAATATGATATGAAGCAGTTGCCAGGCAGTTAATTCATCTTAGCTCAGAATCCTTCGTAATTTTCATGTTTACAAGATTTATCTTCATTTTACTCCCTCTACATGTGCATGAGGGGAAATACCTTCCAGCTCATAAAAAAAAACCAAAACAAAAACAACTTTCAAACTGTCATAATATTTTTTTAAAATATTTTTGATAATTCTATTTGACCTTTCTTTTATACCAACAATGTGCTATGGACACTCTTCTCCTGACAAATCCTTGCGATGTGGTAGTGCTGTTACCAGAACAGAATGAACTAACTGACGTTTCCACTCAAGCACTGCCATACCAGGTGACAGCCTCTTGTCCCAGTCTGCCAGGATAACAGATGCAGATCTTCATTTCAGATATTTATGGCAAAAAGGTAGCATTACGATCATAAAATTCCAGCCACACACATGCTGACAATCCATGTGCATCTGATTCCACACATTTTGACGTTTAGATCTGTGGGGCAATGGAAGGAAACAGCATTTCTTTCAGTGACAGTGCTATAGAACAATTTTTCAGGTAACAATGTCATTGATTTCAATTATATAGAATCACAAGAAAATGCCCTCTGTGAATACTGTAATGCTTAAGTAGACATATCACACTTTCCATTTATGGCCATTATAAAATTTATTTGGCAAAAAATAGGTGTGGGGGGTTGACCCTGGCTGGACGCCAGGTGCCCACCCAAGCCGCTCTATCGCTCCCCTCCTCAGCTGGACAGGGGAGAGAAAATGTAATGAAAGGCTCGTGGGTCGAGATAAGGACAGGGAGAGATCACTCAGCAATTACCGTCATGGGCAAAACAGACTCAACTTGGGGAAAAAAATTAATTTATTACCAGTCGAATCAGAGTAGGGTAATGAGAAATAAACCCAAATCTTAAGAACACCTTCCCCCCACCCCTCCCTCCTTCCCGGGCTTAACTTTACTCCCAAATTCTCTACCTCCTCGCCCCCAGCAGCACAGGGGGACGGGGAATGGGGGTTGCGGTCAGTTCATCACACGTTGTTTCTGCCGCTCCTTCCTCCTCAGGGGGAGGACTCCTCACACTCTTCCCCTGCTCCAGCGTGGGGTCCCTCCCACGGGAGACAGTCCTCCGTGAACTTCTCCAGCGTGAGTCCTTCCCACGGGCTGCAGTTCTTCACGAACTGCTCCAGCGTGGGTCCCTCCCACGGGGTGCAGTCCTTCAGGAACAGACTGCTCCAGCGTGGGTCCCCCGCGGGGTCACAAGCCCTGCCAGCAAACCTGCTCCAGCCTGGGCTCCTCTCTCCACGGGGCCACAGCTCCTGCCAGGAGCCTGCTCCAGCGCGGGCTTCCCACGGGGTCACAGCCTCCTTTGGGCACATCCCCCTGCTCCGGCGTGGGGTCCTCCACGGGCTGCGGGTGGATCTCTGCTCCCCCGTGGACCTCCATGGGCTGCAGGGGGACAGCCTGCCTCACCATGGTCTTCCCCACGGGCTGCAGGGGAATCTCTGCTGGGGTGCCTGGAGCACCTCCTCCCCCTCCTTCTCCACTGACCTTGGTGCCTGCGGAGTTGTTTCTCTCACATATTCTCACTGCTCTCTCTGGCTGCAATTGCTGTTGTGCAGTAACTTTTTCCCCTTCTTAAATCTGTTATCCCAGAGGCACTACCACCGTCGCTGATGGGCTCGGCCTTGGCCAGCGGCGGGTCCGTCTTGGAGCCGGCTGGCATTGGCTCTATCGGACATGGGGGAAGGTTCTAGCAGCTTCTCACAGAAGCCCCCCCTGTAGCCCCCCTGCTACCAAAACCTTGCCACGCAAACCCGATACAATAGGGAAAACTGATAAAATAGTAGCATCTTATATGGAAAAGCCTGCTAGTTCAGGAAAAGCTATTTATCTTCATGTAGGTGATGACAATTATTTCATGCATTTACATTAGGTTATCTATCATCAAATAAATGTTATATGACACTAACTTCACATTTTTCTTAAGATACAGTATTTTATTAGATGTTTTGTCATCTAGTCTTAGTCATGTCATCAATTCAAAAAAGCCCTTTTAAAGTAGTTCTAATAATTGCTCACTAGACGTAGATCCATTCATTTATGACCAGCTATCCTGGGACATAGGAAAAAAGTGAATTAGTCATCACAAACAGACACAAAACAAAATAATTCGTTCAGTTTCAGGTAATAGAATTTGGGAGCAGAAAGATCACAAATACTATTTGCCAAACATTGTATATTCTGTTTCTATTATAAAAACTCGGCTTTGCTTTATGTAAAATGCCGAGGCAATACTATCTGTGCCTGCAGAACATTTTGAACCAACTCTGCTAAAAAATGGATTACTGAGTCCTCAGAAGAGGAGTTTTTATAACCCCTCACATGAAAAGTATATATAGCATGGGGGTGGGGAAAATGAGTTACTAGATCTTGAGAACGGTAATTAGGTAAAGTCAGCTGTCCCACAGTGAGTAGTACTAAATGTCTGTGGGAAATCTTATAGGCATATACGTAATAGAAATATAAGTTAAAAGTCCTATTATTATCCTAAGGAATATAATTTAAGCATTAACACAGTAAAACATTGGAATATTTTAAATGCCTTTCAACTGCTGAAAACAAATTATCGTAGTCATTAACTGTTGAACATTAGAAATCCTATTTATTCATTAAATAACCTTAATGTTTGTGAAATTATTTGACTATCATTTAATTACTGGAAATTCAAAATCATCACCCTTTTCAGAGTCATCCTTTTCAGAGAGACCTTCTTCAACTTCCAATATACCAAATATTTACCAACCATGGATATCTACGTATATTGAATAAAATGTATAGATGTATGCACTTTCTAGAACGCAATGCTCCTTTCAAAGTCTCTGGGTTTTGGTACCAAATATACATGGCATGATTAATTAGAGGAGAATTTCTTAAGCGTTGCAGGAACATCTCAAGAAAATCAATGGCCATAAACATGAAGAATCTAGGAAGAGAAGCTGAAAGTAAAGAGTCAAAAAAAGCTTCTTCCACTGAAGTACAGTGGAAAGACAAAACCATCAGCATTATTTAAACAAAGGAGAAGCTATAGAAGTTACCATGACCAGAACTGCACACCAGAGAGCTTCCATAGAAGTCGCTCTGTTCCTTCAACCTGAAATACCAAGTTTCTGGAAAAGTATTGTGTAGCCGCAAGTTTCAGATGCGATTCCCAGGTATAATATAATGCAAGATGCTACAGATACTAACTCAGAATCAGGCAATGCAGTTAAAATATCATAATGATTTGCAAACCAGCAAGGTTTTATGAACCAATTCAGATCATCTCCAATATTTTTTTTATGTACTCTATATTTATACAACAACAACAAAAAAAAGAAATCAGCACGACAACAGCATTAGTCTTTTTAATGTCTGCAGCATACTTATGTTAAGACTTCTGCCTTACTACACCTTAAAACTTTCTGAACATTTTGACAGTGTTCAAAAGCACTTATAATGTTGGGATTTATTTTCCTTATTTTGGGGGGGATCACATTATTATTAGAATTAGATACATCTTTTGCAGCAATTCCCCTAGTCTGCAAGTACAAACAGAGGCTCATGCGAGCTGCCCCACAAACGTTACGTAGTCAATCCCTTGTCCCAAGAGCTGAAACTAAATACAGTCAATGTATAGCACAGATACAAGTTCAAGTTCCAAAACTTGTATTTAAATTACATACCAAACCTTCCGGCAATTTATATTCAGAGTTCTAGCTACATTCATGAGGATGAAAATCAGGTGAGAGCTTCCCAGTCAGCTTTCAGTCCAAGACTCCTTTCCTACGCTCAGGAGTGTAAAATACTCATTTCACCTTTTTTGTTAAGCAAGGTGCCATTAAAGAAACTTAAGGATAAATAGAAGGAACTATCATATATAACAGAGTTCCACACAAACGCACATTCAGGGAGACAAGCAGTGGCTTATGCTACATGAAAAATAAGGCCTCCATTAGAAAAAAGGCTAGTGACAGTAACGGCCCAAGTGACAACAAAAGGCATGATAACAAAGCCTGCCAAGGTGAACATTTACAAACTCTGAGACCCATTACTACTGACTTGTTTTTATGAGATCGCATTGTAGAATGTGTAGAATGTCTGAGCACCTTCTAATTGCCATCAACAATATTAGGTCAGGAGGTGCTAGTACAGCCTATTCTGTGCTACACGCCATTACAAGTCCATTTAAGCATGCCAATTAGATCCAGTTTAAAATAAGTATCTTTAAGGTGTATTGTAAAATGCAGTAATGATTAACTGAGCAATAGTCACCCAAGAACTGAGTCTTTTCTTTAAACAACCTTGGTTTACGAATCCTGTCATTTTTCACTATAGCTATGAGTTGTCATTCAGGGGAAGCTGTCATTGTACTGACACACGGCAACATGAGCTCCAGGGTAATTGTGCAGATTAGGAAACAAACTATTCATGTCCCATTTGAATGAACGGAAAAATTGTAAGACAAATTTGTGTTTGGTTAACTTAGTAACGTAGCTCGTCTTCTGACATACTCCCACGGGAACGGGGAACCCAGAGAGATGCGTTACCTGAGCTGAGTTATTTTGGGTACTTCCCATGTTATTGCTAACTCAGAAGAGAGATCTTCATGTGTCACTCACTGTCCTTTACAGGGCTTTAATCACTTAACATGTTTACTGCAAATTCATACATACCAGGTTCTGGAAACCAGAGAAGGCAACGGATCAGGCACAACAGTGCAGTACCTAAAAATTGAAACATACAGACATCAATTAAAAAGTAGCAGAAATTACAAATAGAAGAACAGAAGTGTATACGTAACTTGGGGTTTTTTTCCCTCCAATTTCCTGAAGGTTCCAGAAGATTTGGCAAAACCAACATTTTTATCAAAACCAAATAATATGCAAATCTGCCATAAGTACCAATTTTCCTGCAGTTTACTGAATCTTGAGTAAAACCAAACTTGATAAAGATCGGACACCTGAATTTTCTGCCAAGGTAACAATCTCGGTATAAGAGTCCTAGTCTACCTGGAGAAATCCTGAAAAACATCAGAAAGAAGGCGGAAAGCCTCTTACCCCGCTATGCTAAAAGCTACTAGCAAGGGATTATTCTCTCCCTCAGTCATTCACAACGGTGTTCTTGGGAACAGATTTATTTTGTACTTACGGTGTCTAATAACAGCTGTTATGCATTTATTTTCCCACTATCCTGACACAGTAATGTTATCCTACTTAACTCTGCAACTCTTTCTGACATAAAAATGCACCCACCATGACATTCTTTAACACTGTAACAAACTGGCAGTGACCTAGGACTTCATGGCTGTTACCAGTGCACACTCCAGTTGATTTAACTCCCCCGTAGTACTGATGGATAGAAGTCATTACAATATAATTGCTACCAATAATATAAAACCTGTAAAACAGAAAACGCCCGATTTTAATGCCAAGATTGGCAGACACATTACTTTTAGAGACAAGTATTTAAAGTAGCCTTTAAGTAGAAGAATTGCTCCGTTGGTTTTTTTTTTTTTTCACATTAGTATGCTGAGATTTTTCAGACACTGTCATAGTTCCATTTCAGTACAACATTACATTGGCTTTGAAACCCAACATTAAGAAGGCTCATTCCCACAGAACTACCCTTACCTTCTGCTCGTATTTCCACTGTGCTTCTGTTGCTTTGTTAGACTTGCTGTTTCGCCATCACATACCTCCTCGTACAGATGACAAATGATGGGCAGAGAGACATGATTTTCCTAAGAGAACTTCTCAAAGTACACTTATTTCTAACTAGATATGACTGAGGGGTAATGGGGCGGAGACACTAAAAGAATAACAGCCTTGTCCACAATTCCTATTTCCTTTTAAGATCAAAGACGACTCATTTTAAACAAACCTCTTTTGTAGTGACTGGTTCTTTTCAAAAACAGATGTTACAAGTACCTAGAAATGTTCATTTATTTGTTGCAAAAGATTTTTAAGCATAAAAAATTAGACATTTCTACCTGTCATTTCTCCTTCTCCCTAAGTACCCTTTAAGATAGAGTCTAAAAAGTCAGACTCTTACTAGATACACAACTTCGTAGGTAAAGTTGCCCGAGGTTCTCATGAATTTCCCTTTTTATGTCCAAACCATCACGTGTTTGCAGGTCGGTGCAGTGAACCCGGTGAACTGGTTTACAGTTTAAAAAAAAAAAAAAAAGGGGGGGGGGTGCGGGGAGGAAAAACCATAGAAGAAGACTACTACATTGGAAGAAACTCATTTAGACAGAGTTCATAATGTTGCAATTGAGAGAGCAGAACTCAAGCTTGTGCAGCAGACACCCCACCCACCCCCACCACTACAATGTCACCTCATGTATCATCCGTGAAGTTGTCCAAGATTCCGTAGGCACTCCCTCTAATAACAGAAGTCTTTTCCTGAGCGGATGAATGGAAACAGAAGAAAAAAACCAACTTGGATAAAGTTATGAGTTTTTCATTTATCTGAAATTAAAAAACAACACTCACCAAACCCAACCAAAAACTTGCAGTGATTTGATCTAGCTTAAAATGAATGAATAACACAAGCTAGAAAACACAAGAGAGAAAAACAGAGGAAAATAGAAAAGAATCTAAAATATCAAAACCTTATTTTTTGGATGGAGGCAGAAACGTTGGGCGGGGGGAAGGCAGGGACAACAACATCAGCCCATTAGAAAATGGAGAGGAAAAACAAGCACTAATGACACTAAACCAAAAGCCTATGTATGTAATGTCTTAGGAAAACCGAACTGTAAAAGGAAGTATTAAAACTACTGAAGTACTAAACAAAGATATTTAGAAAACAGAGCAAATACTAATTATAAATGGTTTAGTTGATCCTTTTTTATGGGTGGGGAATAAATTGGATGACTTCTGAAAAGCTTGCTTCGGCCATAGTTTTCTATGATCTGCAGTTGCTATATCACAAAAAGTGGTACTTGAAAGAAAGTTTACTCGTATTAAAAATTAAAAGCTTATGTCTCTCTTATTTAGGCAAACACCCTGGTAGTTCAGAAGGCATTAAAGTATTTGTTTACTCAGTCTTGTTACCTATTCTGTAATTTTTTATAACCTTCTAAAATATGAAGTAACACACTGTATAATAGCTTTTCCAGTTTTCTCTGAAAATCCTTCCCAAACAGGAGCTTAATCTCTTTACACACTTGTGCAGCATTCCCTGCGTGCACTGACACCATGGAATGTCTTCCAATAATAAAGAAAAATAACAGCATGGTATTTATTTTATTTTTCATTTCTCTTGAGTTGTAAGTCATACTTGTAAGATAATGATTACTTCATGAACAATTAAGCCATCATGTACTTAAGATAGACAGAAGACATAAATTTTGAGTTGTTTATTCTGCATTTTCATTGCCAAACTAGAAGGATGGCTTTCTTTTTGCAATTTCATGCTGATTACATTCTGTATGAATATGAAAATCTTAATCAGTGGGACTACCCTAAATATTTCTAAAGACATAAACCACAAAGGAATATGGCAGCCTTTTCTTTCAATAACAACATGAAATAAAATAAAGCAAGGAAATAAGCTCGAATAAGCATGTCATAAGTATTTTTCAGAGGACACACTCTTTATACAGTATTTTTGTTGCTCACACAAACTGACTGATAGGCATATAGTGGGTGAGCAGTAGGAAGCCTAGTCTGATTCCTCTTTGATTTTCTGAGATTATTTGGCTCTTACTGGAACAGCTGAAGTGAACATACAGGGTGGTTTTGTTTGCTTCACAAATGAAAGCTTGTATTTCCCTTGACTTTCTCTACGAGAGAGTGTACAATCAAGCTCAAGCTGTGGACAGCGCTTTCTGTCTGTACTGCAGTCATTACCAGGAACAATACTGGCAGTCAGATCCGATCCCATCCAGTACTGTATCTCCTGGCTAAATCCACATATGAATTTGTACTAGATATAATCCGGCGATAAAAAGCCATATTTGAGAGAAGACCATTTGGATGAGTTCCTCATCTACATTTCAGACATAGCAGAAAGAAACCCAAGAGACCATTTAAAATAAAGAAAGGACATTCAAATTGGGAACATCTCAACATTGGGAAGATTTACAATTCAGTTTTCAAACTTAACAAACATATCAACCTAAAGCCGCATTTTTTGAAAAAGAATACATTTCAGGGTCACATAAAACTTCTGAAATACAATGTAATGAATAGAGAACTACCCTGAAAGCCAGACAACTCAGATTTTACGTAGACTGCGCTCAAAAATGAGTTGGGCTTTTTGCACATTGCTTGGAAAACTATCATTCTGTCAACTGTGGTTCTGTGTAATTTTGGTACGTACTGCTGAAAACTGCTACGTAATGTAAAAATAAAATTTTTATATATAAAGTTTTGCATTCACCAGGGTCAGGGGAAATGCTTTGTTGTGTTCGAAGTCTGTTTCATGTGAGCTTCCCCTTAATTCCTTCTGCATTTTCTGTATTTTATCTGTCCTGCTGGTTTTCATACAAATTACAAACAACTAACACGTGACTTACGTGCAGGGACCCTAACATGTAGAAACAAAGACGGACTTAGGTGAAGCCTGAGACAAACTGGGGCAATGTGAATGCCGTGGAATGTAGTGATTACAATAGGAGGAGCTTCAAAATATTTTAAGCAATCCTTACTCTTCAGAGGTAAGACTAAGAGCAAACAAGACAAGGCACAAAGGAAAAAGTTCTAGGCATGGCTTCTCCTCCTCTTCCATTTGCTTACTGCAAAACAGTGTTATTTTGCCTTTTTTATGTAACTTTGCATCACTCTCTTCTATGGGGGTGTGTGTGGGGGTGTGTGTGTGTGTTTCTTACAATTATTGTAGTCGAACGTCCAGCTGAAATTAAAGATCGCAAGTTAACTGAGCTCAGAAGGAAACATATTCAGCTATAGCCTTGTTTAAGCACAACTGACTTCTTCCCGCTTGCTTCTATTTAAGCATGGAGGAATGACTCCTTAAAAAAAAAAAACAACTGAGTGAATTTGAAACCACTTGGGATCAGTGGGATCAGAAAACATCCACTACTTCGTAAGTAGAATTGGTCAGAGGAGAACTGAATCAAGGGTAAAGAAGCAGAGGTAATACCTAGGTGAAAAATAAGAATACTGATCAAATTTGTAGCATTGCTTAACTCACTGGCTCACAGACACTTTAGGCAAGCAAGAGATTTGGTAGGTAGATTGCCAACCAATATTACTTCAAATAGCTCTAGGGAAGCTGACCTACCCAGGTTTACAGCAGCTTTTGATCTCTGAGAATGAAGGGTTTTCAGAATTCCTTTAAGTTTCAAAACCATGAGGAAAGTGATATAGTTCACGATGACAGGAAACACTGAGATGGAACAGAATCCATTCTCAGTAAAAAGGGAGAAAGATAAACAAACACAAACCAACAGAACATTACAAAAATTCAAACAACGGCGAAAGCAAGCTATTAACCATCAAATTCAAACCAGAAGATTTTAGTTCAGTCTTTCAGCTCTCCGATACTAATTATTGTTCATTATCTTTCCAGGTAACCGTCCTGCTGCAACTTCACGTGCATGTTTTTATTCAGTAACTTCTATATTGTAATGTCTTTTTTTTAAACCTGCATAAATGAAATCCACAAAGAGTCTACATTTACCGCTGCTAAATACCCGTTCAAATCTTTTTGGCAGAAAGTATTAGAAAAAGAATCATAATTATTTCATAAGGAAATCAAAATGACGTGCACTCCTTGTTCTCACATAGCCTTTCTTCTCTACGCTCTTTCAGAAAACTTGTAAAATCTGAAAAGCCAGTAAAATCAATGTGGTAGGAATTAGTTTTAAAAAGAGAGCAACATAAACTCAGGAAGGAAGAACCTCATTCCCACTGTCCTTGAGAAGGAGAACAGAGCAGACAACTAGGAACTATACTTGCCTATGGAGCCTCAAAAAAAAAAAAATCATTAGGTTGTCAATAAGACAAAATTATTTTAAAATAAAAGCAAATAGATGATACTATATAGAAAAAACACATTGAAAATCGCCAACAGGAGCAAAGATGACGCTCATCTCTTCTGTTCACTCCTATAGTTTTAAAATCCATGTCTTATTCTGACAATTTTACAACATAGCACATCACGGTGTGCCTTCATATTTGACTTCTGGCACAAAGGACACCAGCTGTCTGGTAAAAAAAGTCTCAGTTAAAAGAAATTATCATTTCAAATTATAATTAACAAAAATATACTGTCAAGAAGAATCTTTCAAACAGTATGAAAAGGCAGGCTGTTTACTAAAGTTTTCATTTTTTTCTTTACTGAATGCTTTGTGCCACATCTTCCATTTTGGTTATCTTTGATTTATTTTATATTCACAATGAGCAGTTTGAACACAAGAAGAGAACATGAAAGGTGGAGGATGTTTTTAATACAACAATTAAAAAATTCCTGACATGAAAGTTCTCTTTTCAAAAGTTGCAAATCCCAAGGAAAGCTAGTAATAAGCTCTCTCCTCCCTAAATAAGTTCACTACCATAAACTATTACTGCATTTATCTGCTATTTTGTCATGCATTCTTTTTTCTTACATTTTCGTACAAAATCCGAGTAGAGCATACATACTCATATTGAGGGTCTGAGTCTTTTAAATACTACTCTGTGTTACGACTAGATTTGAAGATTGCTTTCATACACTATACATATAATTTCTGATAGTACTTAAAACATTCATCCAAATCAACGAGACTTAAGGGCACCTGACAGTTCAGCTTTCTGGGCAGCATTGTACCTGACAGCAATTGTACACTACTTGAAAGTCAATTTAATGTGTATCTAGTGAACAATATTTTTTAAGAGTCACTGAACTCATGCTCCATTGGAGACCTAGCCGAGGTATCAATTAGAGGTATTAGAGGTATCAATTTAATAAAGTCCTCGTCCAGCTTCTGCTGAGAGTTTTGTGAATATCAAGTTTTCTTTCACCATCAGCAGTTCACAGTAATTACGGCCTCCTCCCTCCCCCAGAGACAAGGTTGCAGAGTTCAAGCAGCACAAAGCTAACACCTCCGACATGGTGTTAACTTGTAGAAAAGGCAAAGCAGAAAGCTGTTGGAAGTGTAATACTGGGAAAGAAATGAGAAATAAAGTGTCAGCTGACTTTGTTGCAAACCTTTTCTCCTTTATGATGGAAGTTACATTAACAGAAGTCAAAGTTACCAAAGCAGCCCTCCACGCGTTCTAATCTTCAGAGAATTACCACATGCACGTACTACTGCCAAGTCATTTTTAGACTTTTTGTAGACATTTGGATGTGGAGATTTGGCATTACTTTGGGACAATTTTATCAGGAAATAATTTTGCTTAGAGAACTTCTCCAGCACTCTAATATCTCTATCCACATGACTGATTAAGTAGCACATGGGAAAATCAAGATAGCATTTTTCAAGGTGGTTTTGCTATACTACTAATGATCCTTACCCATCAACTTTGCCAGTACAAACAAATGAGAATGTGTTAAAGCAAGACCAGATATATAACCAGAGACAAATGAGACAGAGGCTTCATGAATGTGCTGCTGTCACAGTACTGAATCGAACTGACGTTCTTACTATAATAGACACAAAGCACATTTTTTAGTTATAAGACTGAAAATAGACAGAAAAGGCAATAGTTACGTACAATATGCAGTTAAAGGATTACTGAGGAACGTTGATTAAAACATTTTACCCCACTTATTATGCATACACTATTCAGAATTCATAGATTTTTGAGAACTCAGGCTAATTTTACCATAATGATCTTCTTAAAGATGGCGGTTAATTGAGAAATATAATGCTTACCAGTACTTTGGGGGCTGAAGTTACATGATGAAAAATGAAATACCAAGTAATTCAGATTTTTAGATACTGAACTAATTTCACAGAAAAGAAAGCTTGCATATTTAGCAGGAAGCCATCAAAATTCAAAATAGAAGCCAGCTTGAAATAAATGATGTCTTATTTTAGTGAGCAAATTTTGTTTAATTGCACTTCTGAATGGAATTCAGCTTTTAATGGAAGATAAAGTTTTCAGTGAGCAATGCATAGTAAAAAACATAGCACAAACACAGCACAATAAAGAACATTCCCGCTACACATATACCCAATCTAGAGCATTATGATTCAAAGATATCAGTTATCCTTACTAAATCAGGGGAATGTTTTGACATGAAATCCGAGCTGAATGCTTCCCTGAAGGACATTCAAATCCTTCTGTAATACTTAAACTCAATTCACCATGATGCTATTCCCATTCTGTGCTTACACACTGAAATCAAACAGCTATTTTAATTATTACAATATAAAAAAGTATTTCAGAGAGCTGGGGCCTTTGGAGTGGTATTCTATCAGAGTTAACAAATTCAGCCAGAGGAACTCGATCCTCCCAGCTCTCTAGATTGCCACAGAGAGGAAAACCAGAAGTTGTCATGCCTTCTTATGGGAAAACTCTGGCTGGCTGCCATTCTTCCCCAGCTCTCTCCCTGCTAAGAAACAATTGATCTGTCAGAGCTTCAAGATGAGCTGATTAAACAATCCCAGGGCAAGGATTACAGCCCGGTATCTCTAGTCCACTTCCTTGAGCAACACTTCTTTCCCCACTTTCACATAAGCTATTTACCGTATTCTATTCTTTTGTCTGTTTGTTTTGAAGTTTGTTGTCTTTCCTCATTAGAGACATTTGCATTCCTAGGGAAACGTGCACCTCATTTACATATTTGTTAAATCCAGAAATATAAACAGTCTTGAGTTTTAGTACACTGACAGAACGTCATGATGTAAATAATGCAAAAGAGTCTCATAACAATTTCAACACATATCTCTCAGGGTAATTTGTACAAGTGCTCTGTGTTTTGGCATTATTAAGAAAAATATTTTGATGCAAACCAAAAAGAGACAGAGTTACAAGTAAAAACATGTTAACTTATAATTTTGTCCAACTTATTACAGAGAAAAGAATTAAATGGGTGAGGGAAAAACATATTAAAAGTCAAGTGAGAAATTTAAGGAAAAAAATTTAAGATTTCCATTGCCTTGTGAATACTGCTGCGCTACTGCCAGATTTGCAGAGATGCCTCTTGAGGGCATAACAGTCTAACCACAAGAAATCCCGTTGAGTCACGACATTTTGAAGAGTTGAGTGTACACTACTTGAATCCATCTAAGACTTTCTTTGAACTCTGTAGAGTTTTACACAATTGCCATGTAATTCTCCTTTCAATAGAGAAGAACATACTAAACACTAAAAGGAGTTTTTCACAACTTCTCAGCCCTTACTACCATCGGCTGTGCTGCACAGAGTATTCGACCTTCACAAAGACTGAAAACAGTCTTTTTGTAGTGATTTTAAGTTATAATTGTTATGGCACAAGTTCAAATAGGCTTCAGTTTTTTTATTATCTCTTCTGTTATGTAAGCTACATAGAAACTACGAAGTACCCTCAAATTGAAAGACAATAATACTTAGCACTTTCAAGCCTTTGCTCACGAGATCTTTACCCTATTCTGATTTGAAGAGCATGCTAACTTTTTTTCTTTGAGCTCAAGGGCATACTGGGAATCAGAGTACTACGCAATTTCCCCAAATAGGAAGATTTCCATGACAAAGGCCGACAACTTAGCACAGCGCTGTGTGAAATACAAAGCTGATGGCTGACACTGGAAAATGCCAAGGTCGGAGCACACAGTTTATTCACATGTTCATCTTCCGATACTGCTTGCTTAGTCTGCTGTGAGGTGACTGTGGCACCAGCAAAGGAGCCGGCAAGGGAACAGAAGTTTACAGTGGCAGGTGTGGGGCTGTAACAAGTTGTCTTGGATTAAATGGGCTACAGACTGCTAATGGAAACAGCAGAAGTCCAGGACAAACGAAGGAATACCTTTGCCTTAGAACAAATCTTGAGAAATGGTGCTAAGGAATTCGAAGTACTGAGTTACAGCAATGTCCTCTCATTAGGAAATCACACAGTATTAAGCTAAACTATATTTAGAAGTAACAGTGAGATAATGCATTAATGCTATCCCAGTATCCATCTCCTCTCAGGTACTACACAGCAAGGCTACTAAATTTTCCAGATTTTCATTACTTTATCTTCAAAATACTGCGTATGTCAAAGCTCTCATGCCAAGGATAATTAATGACTTATGTCTGACCTAATTGTGACTAGGCATTTTTGGAATGTGGTTAATTATACACGGAAGCCATTCTCTTATGCTTCCAACCTTGGGACTTGCCCAGACACCAAATCTAAATTTCAAATGATCAAACATGACCTGGATACTTACAAAGTTGAAAGAAATAGCCAATTTGTAGTTCTCAGTCTTCATCATTTTGCTTGTCTGGGGGAAAAAAAAAAAATAAATCCCACCACTTAAATAGTATTTATGCTACTTGAAACACACAGGAAGTACAAACAGATAGCCTACAGCTGCAAGCAAATCAGTCTCTCTGGATGCAGTTTGCTTCACAAAACTAGTTTACTATTACATGCATATAATGAATAATTTCCAGGCTGAGAGTTTATCATCTATAAGAACACACTTGCCTTCGTGTTCCTATTTAAGTTACTAAGCGCTACCTCAGAATAAACAAACACATGCATCTAACATTTTCTCTCTAAACCTTCCTCCTCTATGCTCTAGCATTTTTTGCTTTCCAGAAGAATTTCACCATTTCTAGTTTTGCTCACTATTTTATAAAGGCAAGCGGCATTTGTAAGTCAGATTTACAGAGCTTGCAGTCAGGTGGATTTCTGCTTGTGTGTTAGCTGAATGTATTTTCTTCCTATGATGTCTATATAGTTGATAGCTGCAGTCAGGTAACAACAGAAAAGTAATAGCGCTAGGAGGCATATGAGCAACCTAGGGAAGTTATGTCTATTTAATGGGGACAGATTGTCCCCCATGAAATTTTTCAAGCATAATATACGAAACAATGAGTCATTGGTTGAGAAAGCAGCCAGTTCTGTTGCAGAACAGCTTCAGAAAAGCTGTTATCACCTCAGTAAAAGAGGTGAACCAGAAAGCTGGAACACTGACTCAGCAAATTAATGCATGAGCACATGTTGCCACAGATGCTGGAACTCTGAAGACTGATTTTCAGCTATGGTTATGAAATACAGAATTTCAGAAGCATTACCTTGTAGGTTACAGAGAGCTAAAAGTAAATTATTGCTTACTAAGAAGCAACAGTGGCTCCAGAGCTAGATTATACAACGTCGATTTTCATTAATATCCTAAAAGTAATCTGAATGTTAATGAGAAAGCAAAGAGGCGAGTTCTCAAAATCGGTAGGAATTCTGTTGTCCACTTGAAAAAGTAGATACTACAGAAGTCAGTGATAGCATTCTCTGCTAAGATTTCAAACACTACAAATATTAATTATGCCTTATATTACCCATGAAATCACACATGATTAGGGAAGTCAGCATACCATGTTGTATGTATATATTATATACAGAGGTAAGAATATTTTACATTAAATTTTTCTTTTAATGTACAGCTAGACGTTAGCATCTGCTAATGTGCTTGCCACAGTAGAAACAATATACTCAATTTCATGTTTTACATGAAAGTCTTAAATCTTTTCATACATTATTATACTGCATGCAGGAACGTGCATGTTTGATAGAAATGTTTCTAGAAATCCAGCCCCATTTTCCTTATATATATTGCGCTTGAATTCCTATTGCTTTGTTTTGAGTTCTTTCCTTACAAGAGAAACTTAATTTATTAGA
Organism: Gymnogyps californianus; assembly: GCF_018139145.2. Taxonomy (NCBI): domain Eukaryota; kingdom Metazoa; phylum Chordata; class Aves; order Accipitriformes; family Cathartidae; genus Gymnogyps; species Gymnogyps californianus. The sequence goes on from NC_059479.1 coordinate 6,577,175, forward strand.
AAAGAGATCAACACTACAAGCAACATGAACATCATGGTTTACTGTGAAAATGGGCAAAAGCACTGCCACAGTTCTTTATCATTGCTTATTCTTCCAAAATGACAACTTTATATAACACTAAGAAGAGCTGACTGCTTTCTATCCTGTTGTACTGACAGCTTTTGGCATAGGCAATTATGACTCAATTTAAAAAATCCGAGAGAGAGCATTTGCGCGTGAACACTAGACACGGGCCAGCTCTTTTTTAATCAGCTATTAAGCATAACAGAATGGCATTTGAGTTCTGTCTGGTCATTCTTTACCTTCCAGATTATCTGAAAAAAAGCTTGTAGGCAAATGAGGAAGGTTCAAAAAATGAAAAGAGAGCAGAGAAGAAGCAGAGCGAGAAAGACTGAGAAGAAGCAGTGATTGCAAACAGTAGCGGAGAACGGTTCATGTTGTAAATCTTTTAACAACAGAAAGCTTATTCTAGATGAAGTAGCACTTGCTTTCACTAGAAACAGCCATTTATTTTTCATCCATCTTTCCAAATAGGATAAACTGGAGGAGGGAAGTTAGTAAATTTTATCTGCATAATAATTCAGGCATCGTGTGACAGCATATTTCTCACCAGCTTCCTAACCTATTCTACATCCCACAGACTAAACAGTTAGAAGCCTGTCATATTAATAAAACCAGAAATACTAAGGTTGATCATCCCCAAATCAAATGATTTGTGACCAAATGAAACAGAGCTGTAGCAATTATTTTTTCCCTATGCGAACAAATTTTCATTTTTTACTCCTAAAACACAATAATTAGCTTCCAGGAGCAATACTGTGTGTTACCTGACTGGTGAATCTTTCAGTCCTGGGGTATGCAGGTAGTCTAAGGGAGTGCGTGTGCTAATTGTCACCTGCTACTTGCATTTTCCTTATCAACCATCTGGCTTCCGACTAAATAGCTAGCGGGGTTCCTGATGTCAGTTATACTCCTAAAAGGAAAAAGATTAATGTTGGTATTTCAGTTCTTTTGCGCTAATAAGTGAAGTATCTGTAGACATTGAGACTCCTCTTCCACCATCTCCAAATATATCCTTCTCCAGCACTGGGGCAAGATGTGCAGAACTGCACAATATTGCTTTCTAAAGGGAAAACATGCAGAAGTTGTGATGAGAAATGAGACTTGTTCCCCAACAAACATTTGCCAAGTCCTCCAACAGTCTTTCCTGGAAACAAATTGTTCTTTTGCAATCAGCTAAAAGCAAAATAAGAAAACCAAACTATTCTTCAGTTGAGCATCAAGGTTGCAATTCAATCTTCCGCTGCCATTAGCTGACCAAGATATTTCATAATACCCACTATGAAGTTTAAGACTGATGTCTTCTTCACTTTAGGAAATGACTGTACCCAGGAACACACATTGTTTCACAAGTTTCGCTGACCCTTTACCCACCCTGTATCTGTAACTTGGGCCCCCACGATTCAGCACGGCAGACAGCGAATGCTGGTACTAAAGCTGCTCTAGTTTTTGCTGCCACTGAAACTGTCACCACAAAGTGTCACCGGGATGAGAAGACATTTTGTATTCTGTCTTACACAGAGGCGCTTTCAGTAGCTTTTTCATCTTTAGAAGGTGATAGCTGAAGAACAACACTGCAGACTTTACAGTATTTTAAAAAAATTGAAAAGCATTTTAATTGACTATGCACACATTTGTGCTGCTGACATCAGTACATATTTGGGACAAGTTGCTTTGGAAATACAAAGAGAGCTGACAACTCTTGGCATGCCAATTCTCAATAGCTCAGACAGTGCCTCGTCTCAGAAATTCTGTGGTTTATAGCAAAATAAATGCCAATAGCACAACCGGTCATAACTCCTGTTATTAATCTATACTACTCTTGTTGCACTTTCCCTCTTCTGCCTCGTAAGTACGTTAGTCTTTTTGGAATCACTTACAGGCTAGTTCATGGCAAATCCTATGATCTAGGCTTTCTTTCAGAAACTTAGGCCTTTGCTCTACAATTCCTAGATAGATTACCCACTGGCTTCTGTGAACTTCAACTCATTTTCCTAAATATTAAGAATATGCTTGCTTCCTTTTATCAGATAGAAATACAAATTTATTAATGTTGATAGATTAAATAAATATTAATTCTAGATTTACACAAAAAGTTTTAAAAATGCACCTAAAATTGCATATGCCTTAATGGAGATGATTAAGAGTTAAATCTTCCTATACCATATGCTTATGCTAGGTATTGCCATTACTCAATACCTAGTTAATTAGGTACTCCTATTTGAATAGCTGTTTAGGTACACATGGGATGACCTCTCTGTTAAAGGATTACCTAATTTGGAACTGTTAGCAGTAATCAGAAGAGGAACCAGGTAGTGTCACAGCTTCAGAAGCGTGTCAGTGTCTTGCAGAATGTGACGTGTTTCGGTCAGCATTTCTGAATGCATTCATTAGCCCTGGATTGTAGAAATCCACAGGATTTCTATTGCCGTGATTCCTGAGCATCTACAGCAATAAATTTATTTAAGCCCTCATTCCAGTTTAATTCCATCCTCTTACTTCTAAGTGCACTTTTTTCTCTGAAGTCAAATCAAAATCTCAAGACAAAAATCGAGTTCAATCAAGGCTAAGCCGGAGAAAACAAATATGTTGGGGGAAGAGGATGGGAGTTTGCCTAGTTATTTCTTTCTCAAAGAGCCAGACAGTAAAACTAATTCCTCCTTGTCCAAACTCTTTGCTGATACCAGCTTATCACAGCTGTAACAGCTTATCACAGAGAATCAGTAGTCTAGAACAGCTAAAGATCTGGCTCAGCCTGTCTCAGACAGCGCTTGTGGATGCTATTTATGTTATTCATGTCTGTGTATCATTTTTCAGGCTTGGCTGTTGAATTCTACTTCCAGGTCTGAACTCAGAAATCTAGATTATCCTGAAACTGAGAATATCTATGTTCTGCTCCTTTAAGTATTAATTTGTTTATTATGCAATTACTTTTAAAAAAGTTGGTAGCTTGGTAAGACATTAAAAATAATACAGTTTTTTAATTATTTCAAAATTAACGTTAATCAAAAGTTGGTATTTTTTCTGTGACTCGAAGACTATCCCATGATCTCCTGTGTTACTGACAAGTGACAAAGGGATTGTTCTGAAGAACTGAGATGAGATTTCATATGTGATAGGGAAAAATAATCCACCTCTGACTTTTCCAAAATCTGCTAGACATTTAAAAGCTCTTGAGGATGACTGAGGACATAACCACATGTTCTGAGGAAGACACATACATGGACAGAAGAATTAGTAACAGGCATACAAAAAATGGATTTAAAAAGTCATGAAATTTGTAATAGCTGTAAAAATGAAAACTATCGTTTCTTTGGCACGTCTAACTGAATCTAGGCATCCCAGCTTACTGAATATCACCATACAGCTCTAGAACTTAAGAGTATGCATTTTGCAGGGAGCGGGGGACTTTCCACAAAGGTAATATGTTGACATGAAAGACAGTGACAGAAGGCTGAAATCAGCAATGCTTGCTGAGAGGTTCGATAGGCCACTCACACCCTACAACAGTTCCACTCCAGCAGAACGTGTATTTATTCATTTGTCCCAGTCTAAACACTTGGCTTGAAATCTGAGGCAGGTTATTCAGAAGCACACACAGCACATTATTCTGTCTGAACAGTGCGAGAGTTGTGCTAATAATAGCAATTAAAGGGTCTTTTGCCTTTGTTATCTTCCAGGTCAGTAGCAATGCAGCTAGAAAATAAACACAAGTGTCCACCTATCTCAAAACAAACTACATATAAACATGTAAATTAAGAGCTTTACAGACTTACAAGTATACAAGTAATCTTTATTTCCAGACAAAACACTTATGGATGAACCAGTTTTGCAATCGATAACCCAGTAAGTAAGCCTAATTGAATGCCCAGACAGTCATACATGTAGTCAATGAACACTTTGCTATTAGGATAAAGATTGAGTAAAATACTTCAGGATACACTGTACCCTACATTTTGGCAGCTATCCTCTATCTTTGACATGGTAATTATAAAAGATTGTATTGTTATCCTACAAACCACAGAGCAGAAGTGAAGAAGGAATGCCCACCCTGAAAGAAATATTCAAATAACATTTAAAAAAAAAACCCCAAAGGTCTTTTGTTGGAACATGTTAGAATGACATCTCTAGTATATTGCAGAAATTAAAACATTTTTGGGTTTGGAAATTTTATAATCAAATCTCACAACACAGTTTTCCCTGAACCTCCAAGGACAAGACATTTTGCATCACTAAAGATTACATGGTTAGTACAGGTCTATTTTCTTTTATTTACACTAAATACACATTAAATAATGCAAGAATAGTATGTTGAAATGGCTTACCTTCTGTGCCATTTTATTTTTTGTCAGAAGTCTACTCTTCTGCACTCTTGGAGCATTTTGTCTGCTTTTGCTTCGCCCTGCAAAGGTATTTTTCTAAGCAATTAAGCCAGTTGCAACGAATAGACTTCAACAAAGCGAGCACTCTTCAGTTTGCTAGAAGCTGAAGTGATATAAGCAACAGAAAGCTGCAAAAAGGGGCAGCTCACATTGATGAAGACAAATCCCATGCTGACATACACCTCTACAACTCCACTAAGTCTTCTGTTCTCATTAGCACAATTTTTCTACATAAATGAAGAAAAACTCTTATGACAAAGTTATCTATAGTTAAAATTACTATTTATATTTATGTGCATTGTTAATTCTACACATTACATAAAGTATGTTTACATACTGTACAATTAAAAATGTATCACCATATCATAATGCAGTTATAATCAAAACTACAACTGTTAAAAACTATTATTTTTCAAACTGTGTTCCATTAAAACGAAACTGTCCTTTTTATTCTGGGGTCTGTGCATTTGGATTTCAGCGAAAGGTAAGTTGATAACACCATTTCATGTCTGTGATCACTTAAATTAGAAAGTGACTTTTTCCACAGGCTCATGGGGCGATGCCAGGTGCGTAGTGCCCAAAATTGACTATACAAATCCAAAATCTTTTATCTGGTGGTAGCGAGAGGAAGAAAGGTGCACTTCTTCAACTGGGAACGTACATGACATTCTGATTGCACCTGTTTATAAACCTCTGATTAATATTTCTCCTTAAAGTGCTGATCAGCTCTAGCATTTGGGACTTCACATACCAACATCCTCTATGATCCTCATTGGGTAAAGATATACACACTTTTTGAGGCACAGCTGCTAGCATAGTTCCACGATGGCCAGAAAATAATGACACAATACTTTCTTCAGTTTTAACTGTTTAACTTGGTTATACAAAATAATTCCATGAGGTATGTTGTACCATCTTTTTTGATTTAAGGATCCAGTCTTCAGAAGAAGAAAGCTCAAAGAGAAGTGAATGAGTTTGGATTCAGATAGACATTCTTGCAACAAATGTTCATGCTATCGTCCTCAAAGTGTTGTCATAAGCTCTTGCCCTATATCCTCTCTTTAGAGATTCTTGTCTTGCTTTCAGCAACAGTTTTGAGTGGGTTAGCATAGCAGCGTGCTGGGAATGTGATTCTGTCATGTTTCACCCTTTCTCCACCAAAGAGGGGAGAAAAAAATAAAAAGCCCTCACACTAAATTGTACTTCTAGCATATGCCAGTCACAGGAACTACACTGGGCTCTGAAAAATCATGCTGAGGCGGCGCTAAGCAAGGTTTCATTGGCTCCTTTTTCTTCTCAAACCCATTCGTTGGTTAGAGCCTCATTAACAGATGACATATGAGCAAAAATTCTGCCCTCAGCTATTATCTCAAAGTGAAAATATGTCAAGGAAGATTCATCTGGACAACTTCTCTGCAGGAACATGCAGGACAGGATAAAGCATGCCCCAGAGGAGACATCCTGCAGAGTTCCTACAAGTTTTCAGCAGTGTTTCAGTCTGGATATGGAATTTCTTCAAGTGAACGCACCTCCCACGTCCCTGAAGCTACAGCTTTGCAAGCCTATAACTACAAGGCTGATAACATAATGAGCTCCCTGCAGACTTCTTCCTAACACATGCAAAAGGATGTGCAAAACATAAAGTAATATTGCTAATTAGGCAGAAAAAAAGCCCTGTAATTCTGATCCCCCAAGCAGCTGGGCTGTTCCCCTGCACTGAGGACATCAGGATGACCTTGTCCCTGTAACGCTTAGCCTTACTGCAGAAAAACTGCAGCGCACAAATGCTTACATGGCTTTCTGAAACTCAACGTTTAATGCTGCTGGGAGACCAATGTCTTTTTACAGGAACATTCTCTACTATCTATGGATGTAAGCTTTCCAACAAGTGGCCAGCTCCTTTATTGACAATTATATTGATGGCTTAATAGCAGAAACAGAAAACAAAGATGAACTGTCGCACATGTAGCTGCTTCCTGTAGCATATTGGTTAGAGACTGGTCATCAATGACAGTCAATCTACAAAATCAAGTTACTACTACAATCCCCAATGATCATCTCTTTCCTGAAACTCTTTTCATTTTATAATTTAACCTACCTTGTGCTGTCAGGGTTACCTTTAATAAATGAGGCTTATCTCAAGCCATCATAACTTTCACACTGAAATATAAATTAAGAAAGGCTTATTAAAAATCAGAGTGACCATCCATAACTGAATAATCCTGAATGAAGAGAGGCAGGAACTAACAATGTATAATAAATACAATTTAATTGTTGTACTACATTGAGAGCTTCCTGGAAGTTTTCAGGGAAAACAGTTTCTCTGGAAATGTCGACACAATAAAGCCCAAACTTCCCACAGAAACAGAAATCTCTTAAGACGGACTGTGCACTAAAATCTTTTCACAACAGCCCAACAGGGTGTTTCTGTGGGATAAAAGAGACCAGGCTTCAACTTCCTTTCTTGCCTTTCTGTGGCAACTGACTTGAAATTCATTGTCCTATATTAAATGGCAGAGTTCCTAACACCCTACCTATTGTGGACCAGGAAGCTGTACATCTGTCCTGGCTCAGTCATCTTTATTCATTAAGAAGGTCTCGAAGCTGGACATACTTTAAAATCTTGGATTTAGCACGACTTGGAATAGGATATTTTTGAAACACCAACTTCTGCAGGCTTGAAATTATTTTGAAAATCAACTCCAATATGACTACCATTGTGATACATTTCTCTAAGTACAGACATTAATAAATTTTTGCCAATAAATGTTGCATTTTCAGTTTTAAGTATTTATAACTCAAGGGTAATAAAATTTATGTAGCTGAATAATAAGATTTAACTTATTAAGCTTGATCAGAAATTTGAAAGCTTGTTACTTGTTTCTTTCTGTTTCCTTGAGCAGTACACTTTGCCGTAGACTACTCAGCAGTAGACTGCAAGAGGCTTATTTAAAGGAAGAAATATAGACATGGCCAAATCTGACTACAAAAAAAGGAAAAAAAAAAAAAAGGAAAGAAACTTTCAGAAGGAGGGAACAGAAATTCCTTCCCAATGCAAATTCTGGTATCATAAGTCAGGTAAAGTTTCACAGCTCCTGAAGCAAAACCAACAGAATGAGAACCATGAGAATAGCAGCCCTGCTGAAGACCGTTCTAAGCCTGGATATATCTCCTAGGTAATTTGCTCTAAGAAATTTCTCCGTATATAACTTCCACTTTCACACATAATTAAGAGCTGTCATGATTCAGGTAAAGAGTTGCTGGAAGTAGGATAGTAATTGCAATCTTCCACCAGGGATAGATGTAATAAATAGTAAAGATCTTTCACGAAACAGTACCTGCCTCGAGAACAGAACTGCTGTGTCTGTCACCTTCCAAAAGCACATGGAAATCTGCTATGGTAATGTAACTTAGAAACAAGTAGAAACTTTGCTGGATAGTGCTTTGCATACAAATGTGTGTAAGAGAAAGAAGCAAGAGACTACAAAAGAGATTCAGACTAGCTGAGCATTTCGTAGGGGCGGCTGAAGGTGGTGTTAAAGAGGTTGGCACCTACCAGCAAAAGACTCTCTCCATCTCCCATGTGCACCTCATTTTTCACCAAATTTTTAAAGAAACAGAACTTGTGAATTCTTTGTAAATAAGCAAGATTGCATTTTTAAAAGTCCAAAAATCTACATGTAGCATTGTCACTTACATCCTTTCTTTTTCCATCTGAAACATCTTTATGTATACGTGTTACAGCCTGCACATGACCTAACACTATAAAGCATGTGTTCTCTCCTCCCTTCCTACCTTTTAATAACATTCACAGTTCACATGTAACATCACAGAAACCCTCAGAGGGTGGTTCCATTGTTATTCTGAATATATGCATCTGGAGTAATGTGTTTCTCCTCCGAGACCAATATCTCCAGTGGCATTTTTATAAAATCTGTTCAGCACTGATGTGAATGCATATGCATTATACCCTCCTTGCAACATGTGCTGCTGTTCAGAATTAAATTCCTCACTGCTTTCTCCTGAAAGTTGCTTGAAGCCTCAGACATTCAACAGTTGTACAGAACCTGATAAAGTTTTTAACTATTAAGATGTAATGCTTTGGAAGATGACCCATGAACCAAGACTTTAAACATGATTTTTGCCTACTACAGCTAAATGGACGTTTATCAAATGCTTACTAAATGGTTGTAGAACAAAAAGGAAAATGATGAATACTTCATGCAGAAGGATTGAATTTTTTCCTCTCTCTAACAAAGCAGCATTCATAATTTTCTTCCTCCCCTGCTACCTTCCCGTATTTTCTTCAAGTGATGTTTTTGAAGTTGGACATTTTACTTCGCCATTTTATCTGTCAAGCAACTCAAAAGAAATCAATAATCTTACTGGAGTCCACTAATGTTTACATCTATTTTCTTCCTTGTCTTTACTTTCTTCTACTTTTATCAGCAGTGATTGTTTACAGTGATTTCAAACAACTACCTTCTGCAAGCAATGCATCAACAGAATTTAAAATCATTATCTTACATTATCAATTACGATACCTACCTGACTGAACAAGAAAAATTAAGTAAATGCCTTTCAAAGAGGAATAAAAAGGACTTCTGAGGCAGCAGGAAATTCAATCATTCAAACGTGTTTCTTTGTTTTAATATGTGTAAGTAAATTTTGATGAATGTCCTAAAAAAGCCATACTACTGATTTAACCTGTAAACTAGTTTTATTTCATAGCTTTCCAATAAAATTTAATGTCTTGCACTTGGGCTTCATACACAACACTCCTGAATTTTGATGTGTAATACCACCTTTTTTGTATAACCAATACACTCTACTTAAGTTTATGAATTGGCTCCTTCTTCTTGGGGGTGGGATGGAAGTGGTGAAAGCGTTTCAAAATAGCTTTAATGTATCAGCAGAGATACAAACTTCCAAACAGCGCATAAACAAATGCTATCTCTTCATTCTAACCCACCTCCATAACCTTCCCATACTTTGCACGTTCCTCAGGGACCTCTCTTTCTGCCTTTTTCTTTGGCACAAAAGTGAAATTCTCTCTCTCTCCCCCCAATTCTGGTAGTTGCTAAACTACTTATCAAAAGAGAGTCTATTGGCTAGTACTTCCAGTAGTTTTACACATCCAATAACTGGATATATCAGAGAATGCAATAAGGACCAGCAGAAAAGCTGACTCCACTCTGTGATGAAAAATGCAAAGATGCTCAGAATCACTCTAGGAGCTTCTTTCTTAACTGACAAACTTGAACAGTGTCCATTCCCAGGTGGTTCAAAGAGCTGACTGATAAATAATTTACCTAGAAGAAGGTCTTTCACCTTACTTTAAAGAAGAGCAATGCTACTTAGATTGCAGGGCAGCAGATTTTTGTTTGGTTGTTGTTTCTTCAGTGGATTGATGTACTCTGTTCCTCTAGACTGTGCCTGAAATAAACTGTGGAAAGGAACTTTAAGCAGCATGGCTGGGAAATAAGCTTCTCTGCCAGCAGGAGGCAAGAACAGCCTGCAGTCTCATAACAGATTAGTGGAGAGCTACTAACAAGACTAATCCAACCAATGACTTATACAGGAGCAGCCACTAGTAAGAAACCAATCTCAATATTACAGATAATACAAATCAGCTCTGCTAGATTAAGGCAATGTTGGCAAGAGGAATTAATGAAACAATATTCTCTTAGAACATGTACATTTCACAAAACACAAACTTCTTTTCACTTTCACTGATATAAATGTTAATTTTTTTCAGCCCGCTTTTTGCGCCACGTAATGCTTTGGCATACATTCCTCTAGGTTTCTTTCAATGGCAAAATGTATGAACATGGGACAGCCATGAGATAAAGGTTCTTATAGGCCTTATTCTTCAGGGTGAAATTCCCATGGCTGATGTTCTTACAGTGATCTAGGATAGCCTTAAGTTATAGCCATTTGGTTTTGCTGAAAAGTGGAAATTCTGCTGATCTTCCCCAAAAGATCCAATTAATAGTTGTGTAGAACTACTTAGCATGTATAAGAGATAATGTCAAGAACATCAGTAAAGAGCCTAGAATGGAGTTTGGAAACATTATTCAGTTTTGTTTGTTTCTTAAGGAACTGTTAATGGAACAAGCCTGAAAAGCATCACATTACAAACTAGCGCTAAAGATGCTTGTATTATAACAATTTTTCATACCATCTCCGCACTACTGAAAGTTTTCTTTTCTGCTGAATAAAAATGAAAGACTTCCAAAAGAAGGAAACGACAAAGAACAGACAGCAGTTACAGGCAGTAAATACGACCCCCCAAACAAAGCACAGGATCAAATATCAGCAAAACTATTAGCAGTCCATCTGCAGCTCTCCAATTCTCCCATTTTTCTGCAAAATAGACTCCTTGTCTGAAAGAAGACTGTTAATAATTCACATTCTGAGTTTTCCATATCACTGTTCAACAAGTGTGTTTACAAAGAAAGCAAAGTATTGTATTAATCTATTCTGTGAGCATATATGGCTTGAGTAACAGAGTTTCAGATATGTAACTAAAAACAAATCCCAGCATGGCATTGCACATCAGTGGGGGGGGTGACAACAAATATACTTTTTAGAGTTATCAGGTGTTTTGATGAAAGTTATCCGATTTATTGCTTCCCATTCAGGTCTTGTAGGGCATATACCTCAAATTATCAATAATTATGTTAAAGGTGACAATCTGTGCTGATCTGCAGGGATATTTTCAAGGCTTTCAAGATACAGCATTGGGCATATCTTTTCATTTTCATTTCATAGTTGAGCATTTAAAAAAAAAGTTGAATTAAGAGTTAACTCGGTTAAATTTAACTTGAAAGCAAGTCCTTTTAGGGTCTTTGTAGGGCCTCGATATTTTAATAGCTTTGCATACAGAGCTTGGTGCACATATTTAAATGGCTCAAAATATTTAGTACTATTTTTCAAAAGTGCAGCTCTATATAAAACATTCTTACCTATTCTTGTACATTAGCATATTATTTTTCAATTGACTTTAGAATGTAGCATTTCCCTTTCCCCCACCCTACACCCTGAAACTACACTTTGACCAAAGGTGGTCTGAGGTATGAGGAAATTTCGTTGGAGGAAATAAGTTCCAGAGAGAAGCCAGAAAACATGAACATAAAGAACAGGGATAGAGTTTAATCTTAAACTAAATTTATCGGGGGGGGGGGGGGGGGGGGGGGGGGGGGCACAGCGGAGCGCAGGGGGAAGCTGTCATTTGAAATACAGGCTGTTTCCCATGCATCATTAACAGGTTTTGGTTTCTTATTAAAAGGTCTGGGAGTTGTCTTTAGTTTGCATCTGCAACCCAGAGAGATTATATTCACCACTACATGCCAAAAAATCTTGTCTAGCAGAAGCCACTATTTATTAATAAACATAAAGGGAAGCACTGATGTGCAGAGCAGTCCTGCCACAGAAAACACTGGTTAAATGATGCAGGAAATTAAAGGAGGAAGGTAAGGAATAGATCCTGCAATGAATCTTGACAGATCTCTTTTGGGAGAAGTCAACACGCTTCCCATCCAGTCGATGTTTCAAGTGCTGCACTTACTCGGTATCTATCCCACCATCCTGTCAGAGTTAAGACGTGTCCTTACATTCTGGTCAGTTAGAGCAAGTAGTGGACAACCAAAATAATCCCTGAGCAAAAATCTCAGCCGATAATAATCTCTATAGTGGTACCACTAATTGCTTTCAATAGGGAACTATAAAGAAACATGTCTGCTTTTCCTTTTCTAGTACTGAAACATTTCTTGGAGGAAGCTTTGGCTGTGAACTTCAAGTTATGAGTAAAAGGTAACTTGCATTGATTTTTCTCCTACAAATCTTAACAGGTTTATGCAGTTTTTGAAAGGGGTATCGACAGAATCCTCAAATGGCTTACAATGCCAGAGAACAAAAAGGGAACTGTGATCTTTTATTGAAGAACTGAAAGCCTAAATTCAAAGACACTTCCAGCTTTAAAGAACCTTAATGCAGGAGACACAGTTTTCACTTGTCAAGGTGTATTTGCTTTTTTGAAGTCCTGTTCAGTTTATTCTGGCTGACTGTAGAGCAGAATACAGAGGTTGATGTTCACCACATGGACTCCTTAACTGATGCATCATGAAGTGGTGTCTGGGATCCAGTCAGCACATGAACCAAATAATTTGCTAGACCTAGTCGATAAATATATGTCTGAAGTGTTTGAAATCCTACCCCTTACTTAGCTGGGTACCTTTTTTATGATTGAATAGCTGATTTGTCCAAGCAAGACAACTGCACCGCAGAATCTGTCTACAAGCCAGAACACCTCTGGAAGACAGCTGTTCAAATAAAGTGTTAAAGAATTGAGAGAAATTCGTACTTTTATGATGAAGTCCTAGTTGCAGTAACACCAACGCTCTCCAATGGCCTTCCTAACAATGGCTACCGTGTCGTATTTGCAGAAGCAAAGCTTCAGATTCAAGTCCTGCACAAAGTACAAGTATGAAATAGACTTGAAATTTTGACACTCCAGAATTACATGAAAGTTTTGGAGTTTGGGACCGATTTGACTTAGGTAATTTTAAACACAAATCATTTATCAGATATGTGCAGTAAAACAAAACCACCTCAAAATCACCCCCCAAAAACACTAGAAAACTGCGATCCTGTAACAGCCATTAAGGAAACACTTTTGTGAAGTACACATATATAGATGGTATATATTGGGCTCTGGATTATGATTAAAAATTGAGACAATTTGTTTCTAATAGAGCAATGTCAAGACTATAATTTGCATTAGCTTTTTCTAAATAAGAAACTAGACAAGTAAGAAGAAATTCAATATTTGAAGTGAGAACAGGACTGCATAGGAAAAAAGTGACATATTACCATTTGAAGAGACATCTGCACTTTCCTTCCGGAACTCCTATGGATTCTTAATTGATAAACTTCCATACCATAGTTCAAAGTTCACGTGCCTAAATCAACAGTTACAGGCTTTAGGACTAAAAGTCATAAATGCTGGCTTAGACATATATCTCTTCGAGTTATCTTCTTTGGGATTTTGATATTTGGATTTGAATTATTACCACCACCATCCCCAATGCCTCTGATCAGCATAAAGCTAATTATGTGCTGCTATTAAAGCAGATTACATGAGACACCGACAGTTGGAAAGGCCTAATGACTGGCTGGATAGGGGAAAAAAAAAATCTACCCATGTTGTTAGTAATAACTTTGCCAGAATTTTTTTATTTATTTTTAAAAGGCATCTTTTATCACCAGCTTCATTATTTCAAAACCAAATCCAAAACACAACACAACTGGAAAGAAGTCAAGATTGAGAACGCAATGAAATTTATACTCTCAGCATAATGCATCATAGTCATGCAGGTCAGTACTGTTCAAAAGATGAAAATTCTTCTGAAGATCTAACATCAGTTTTCATAATAGCAGCCTTTGCTTCTCTGTAAACCACCGGTGGGTATTCAGTGTTACCCTAAAAGAATGGAACCAAACAAATATGCATCCATCGCATATGTGTAAATCCTCAGAGAGAGGGTGCTGAAACTAGAGTTATTCCCATCATGGAGAACCATTTATTTCTTCCAAGTACTGCAGGTTTCAGATAACCAAGATGAATAACTGGCAGTCATGAGAAGACAGCATGATGGAGAAGCTCATGTTACAAGGAGTCCTAAGTGTCAGTGAAAGGAAGCCCTCCAAAAGAGAAAGATAAATAAATATCAACTCAACTACTCTATTCAGTTGCACCAAATCTATTTAAAGGTTAACATTGCAAATATTTTTCATTCCACATCATATCCTTGAATCATTGAGTCCCAGAATAAGGTAAGTTGAAAGGGACCTCTGGAAGTCATTTGGTCCAATCCTGGACTCAAAGGAGGGCCAACTTAAAGGCTATTGCTCAGGGTCTTAAGTGATTCTGCATTTTATAAAGTTTGATTCATAAATTTCAGTAGAACAGGTATATCTGAACCTCTTAATACAAGTCAAAAATGCAAAAAAAAAAAAAAAGCAAAACCCAAATTCCCCCTTTCAGACAGTCATGAGCCATTTGGAAATTTAAACTTTGGCTTTTTGCCCTCTCTTTTGAAGTGAAAACACCACCTAACTAACTGAAAAAAAACCACTTTGGCAATTACATAACCCCAGACATAGGGTGCAAAATACATAGGAGGGGTTTTTTTCTTCCTCAACTTAAAAAGCACAAAAGTTGAAAGCCTCAGCTAGCCCACAGTTCAAATAAGCTTGGGCGTAAGGAAGCAATGAAGCAAGTTATTCCTGCAAAGAATAAATCAGACAAAAGCATGTTTTCAAGAGGTAACTAGTCAGGTTTTTTCTAGCCAAAAGCTTCCCAATTTCTTAGTCCTCATATTTCACATTCTTTCTCTGTCAAGTCAATGGCACTTCCTACATTTGTGTATTAGAGATCAAAATCACTGTGATTTGTGTAGACTCACCCTTTAGACCCCCTTTTAGAGCTCTGCAACTTGACACCAAAGTCAAGCCACTCATATGTATATCAACAGAAAGCCTGTCCAAAAAAAAAAAAAAAGCCACCCCACCTTAGTTCACCTTTTTTCACATCACGAAAAAAGGACTCCCCCTGCCTTTCTGTTAATATCATTGTCACTACTATCCCTAATCTCTGCTACTTTGTATTATACTCACAATAAACTGTTTTAGAGATTGATTAATAATCGAAGCAGAGCTGAGGCATTTAATCAATCTGAACAACAGATTATTGCTTTGTGTACCACAAAGAAAGACAGATTATCCTTTTATTATTGATTAGGCTAGCTACACTCCTGCCAGTTCCATTGCCCTTATTTCTAAATATTTTTGCTCAGCAAGTTTTCCACTTGCACTCATCTTAAAGACAAAAAACATTTCTTGGAGCTTTACACATATCGATCAGCTTTCTACTGTAATCTCCCTACCTTTCTTGGATGATATAATAGTTTTACAATACATTAGCCTATTTACAATGCCTTCTTCCCTCATAGAAAATACACTGATGATACTTGTACCTTTCACAGCCTTTTTCCATCTTCCCTTTGTTCAGATACAATACATTCAATCTTTACTCTTGACACTTCCAGAGAAGTGGTTACAACTTACAGGTAAGCACCCAAGTTCCATCATTTCACAAAAAAGGGGCTCGGCACTGGACTGCATGGAAGTGCTGGAGAAGGAGTAGACTGTACTTCAAAAACTGGATAGAGCAGTACACTTCAGTAAGAATAATCAAAAGAACCAATTCAAAATGAGAACTAGCTTGAGTTAAGCAGAAATAAATACACAAAATCACCAACAGAAACCACTAAAAATGTTCGAATACCAGCAGATATAAACAGGAATATCATATGCAAGACATAAGGCAATCCTTCCACCTTCCCCAGTAGTGTCAGTATCTGCATATACGTAAGATCCTCACAAGCACAGCAGCAAAATTAAGAGCTTTAGAAAACATGTTCCACGGGGAAAAAAGTAAAAAAAGAAGTATTTACATGGAAAATAGAAGTTAATAAACTTCAAACTGTAAGAAAAGCTACCGGAAAGCTAAAAGGAGAACATAACTTCCATATCCACTGAATAGGACAAGAACAGTGACTTTTCACTCCTGCCAGGGAAATGAATCAGAAGTAAGCAATTCTTTCAATTGCCACTTAATGTGATTCTGGAAACTATTTCACCAGAGATTTTTAAGCTGTCTCATAAAGATTTATGAGACAGTTCAATGGATTAGATGACCTCTCAAGTTTCCTTCAGCCCTGTTTTTTCTGATTATGTGAATGTTTTCAAACAAAATATTTACAGGCATTGCTAGTGCTAGAATTTGTTTACTCTCAGATTTACCAGAATGAAGCAAATCAATTTTATATGAAACATTTGTGTTAAGAATTTGCTCTTTAACCTTGACTTGGACTACAGAAGTACAAAGCTATTATTCTCTGCTCAAAGTATCTGCATGATCTGCCAAGACACTGATGCAAAATTGAGACAACAGTGCAAACGCAATTCTTCATTGTTGTGACTTAAGAATGTTTGCTATGTTAACATCAGCATCCAAACATTCTATTCTCTAAAACTGGAACATCTAGTTTCCCAAGTGAGTTCCTACTTGCCACTATAAAATCATAGTTCTTCATAATTCTTTGGAGAGTTAAACAAATACACTGGTTTTAATCTTGCTTATTTACCGATGCGTCCATTTGCTTTCAGAGAGAGACACTCTTCTTGAGTGATCTGCATGGATTCATCCCTTCTGAGACCTAGCTTAAGCCCAAGCAACATACGGCCCTATTTATGGGTCTGACTCTCCCTCTTTAATTGCAGGCCCAAGACATAACTAATTTAAGAGACCACAATATTTATTGATTAAGCAACACACTACTAAAAAACTAATATATCAATTAAATAAGCTAGTAATAAACACACAGCTATTATTAATTTAGAATTCTGTCATTTTGTGCACTATTACAAAAGTCATTATGTATCACTCTTAAATGTTACAAATCACACACAACTACTATGGAATTAAATCCTATCACTCCTTAGGCGCTGTTCACAGCTGTGAATACTTGAGCATGTTTCCATCGAGTCTTTGTAACAGAGAACTGACAAGTGTTGGTGATGAAAGAGGAAACCAGAATAAAGTATCTGGTTTAGTTGCTTAACAAACTTGAGACTCAGGCCAAGACTCAGTCCTTCCACAGGCCAAGATGAAGCCTCTGTACTCTCTACACTAAACCTCTGGTGAGAGCAATGATATTAAACACCTTAGGGCACAGACCGCTGCTGTGTAGCAAAAGAGCAAAGGGCTCCTCTTCCAAATCGGAGCCTTGGAGTGTCAGGCTAGCAGCTGCTGCTGCTGACAGGGAAGGCTCAGGGCCTGTAAGGGCCGCCACTACTGCTAGAAAAAGAGGACTCTTCTAGAAGCAGCAACCAGCACTCACTCCGTGCGTAGCAGCAAAACGGAAATTTCACTCTCATCAGCTTTTTCTTCTTCCCCTGCAGTTCTGTACCCCGCTTTGCCATTTCTCACCCTTTTCACTTTCACAGCAGGGGGTTTATGCACCGGACCCTCTCCTTCCAGAACAACCAAATTCTGCCTGTACTGCTGAAAAGCCTTGCAGCTAGTGTCACACCAAACTCAAATAAATCGGCTTTGAGGGGAATAGCATCTTCTAACAAGACAGAAGCTGAAGCACGTTCTTTGCCAAGAACATCTTAGTTTGAGGATTATGTATTAAGTTGGCCAAAAAAACCTAAGACTGTTTCACACCATTTGTAACAGAAAAAAAGTATTCCCACCCAGTACGGTTTTTTATTTATTTCATAATTCTGCCAAAGCACGCCCTGAAGAATTTGTCTCTCCTCTCCATTCTAGTTCAAACCTACTATGCAGTGAGGCCAGGCTCTCCCTGTAGACAGTACCTTTTCTCTTAGAAGAGAAAATGATTCATCTTTCTTTGGTGTTTGTCTAATATGCCTAGTTAGTTTCAAATTATTTTTTTTTTAACTTAAAATGCATCTCCAATATCTGATCACTGTCATCCATTACATATTGATTTGTCCACTGCTTATTTTTGAACAGCAGATGGATGTTAATGTTAAAATGGACTAAACTAATTCTGTTTGTCCTGAGTGTCTGTGTTACATTCCAAGAAAAGGAGGAGGACAGAGGGGCAGGCCTCTAGTGTTACAGCTGTTCTGGGGAACAACTGAATAATAAGATGCCAGAAACTATGTGGTGTACTGGGGAAGAAACCTGCGGCTGAGAACCTGTGGCTCGAGAAGGGACCATGCCTTCCCCTTCCTGGGAAAGGTAGGGGAATACACACACTTCTCAGCAGGGACAAGGCAAAATTCCCCGTGACTAGACCAGGCTGTGTGGAGTTTGCCACTATTCCTAAAATGAACCAGTTGACTGAAGCCAGGCCTGGAGCAAGGACCTGTCCTGAAAGGATGCAGGAGAGGAAGCAGGAGGGGACAGAGAGAGATATTTATAAATCTTTTCCAGTTGAGCTCCATCTCACCTCTATAATGCATTTAAAGAGTTAGGTAATTCAATGTTTACTCTAATAAATCTGGGTTTTTTCCTGGTTTTTTTCATTTTAAAAACCTTTTAATCTTTGAAGAGCTTCCTATAAGAAAAGACCTGAACAGATTCATCTCAAAGTTCTGGCCACATCAGATTCTGACTGTATGAGCATTACCAAGACTAAATGGTAACAACAGCAGTATCTTTATGTTTCTAATCCAAGATTACAAATATAGATTGGTTTTATTTCAGCATTACATCTAACTATGGAGAAATTGATAAAGTGTTCATAGTAAAGGACTGTATTTTGAATACTGTCCCACTAGATTTATTGCAATGACTCCTACTCAGCTGTCATTTGTCACTAGTCCAATTGAACAGAACATTTTATCAATGACTTGTGTTACATCCGTTTGGTCCCTGCCCTCAAAGGCAGAAAGGTTTGACTTGCACATTTTTCTCCCCTTCCCTCTAAATATTTGTAACAACTACGGTTATGATAATGCTTACACATAATTCAATTGGCTAGGCTATGCAAAATACCAGTTTTCTCATGTTGCTCAAAGCAATTAAACAGTGAAATAGAAAGGTTTTATATGCATATTAAGAAACAAGGCCACAAAAGACATTTGCTACATGTATTTTTTTCTACCCAATAAACAACCTTTTTCCTGCCAGATATTTACACCAATGATGCTGTTAATTCTGGGTATTTTCTGAAATATTAGTATGAATCTGTGGGTCAGAAGTAGTTCATATTTTCTAGTAATCTCATACTTTAAAGAATCTCTGTCCAGTTCTCCAGTTCACTAATAACTGCTGGGGGGGGGAAGAGGAAGTTCTTATTTATTACATTATTGTTTCTCTTAAATGGTGGAAGCAGTAAAAGGTTACATAGGTGGCATCACCTACATAAACACCACAGACCCCTGCTCCAAAAAAGTTTATGTATGGCCTTGCTTTGGGTACAGTAAATTTTGATTCCATTATCATGGTAAACTGCGGCACATGTAAGACTACTGCTGGGGTCTCTGCCTAGAGATAGTGATAGTACTGAAGTACTGTTTATAACACTAAAGTAAGATTTATTTCGTAATTAATGCATGAAGAAAGTTTTCAGCCCTGTGTAAGATCGGGAATGCTCTACATACACTAACTTGAATAACATATTAATCTTAGAAACAATGGACTGTTCTGCTCCCAGAACTTTCATTGGCCAAGTTGTCTCGCTGTGCAACTGTAAGACTAATGGCATCCTTTCAGAAATTGGAATTCGTTATCTTCTCACAGTGTTGGTCTAATTATGCTTTTAATCTGTTTTTTTTTCTTTCCTCTAGGGTTCCAAACCTCTACCAATTGCCTTTTCACCCACTGTTTTCATTCAGCAGTCACACTTTTCACCTGTGGTTCTGCTTATTGGCAGGTTTAGGAATATGTCTGGAAAGCATTTTGCAGACAAAAGCAGTCATCACTCCAAATCAACTGGAAGC
The DNA here is from genome assembly GCF_018139145.2 of Gymnogyps californianus. Taxonomy (NCBI): domain Eukaryota; kingdom Metazoa; phylum Chordata; class Aves; order Accipitriformes; family Cathartidae; genus Gymnogyps; species Gymnogyps californianus. The sequence continues at coordinate 6,597,163 of NC_059479.1, forward strand.
TGCATGGATTAAGTTAGCACAATACAGAAATCAAGTCAATAAACCTACTGAAAGGCATGCTAACATTAACTCAAATTCTGTTTCATATTGCCCATATTGCCACAGCTTCTGGCTGGCTCAGTGCTGGCCTGGCAGACATTCCTGTCTGCCTGAAAAATGCAGGAGACCAGATTTATCGTCTGTTCAGTATCTGCAATCATCTCCAGAACCTATTGGTAACAGACTTGCGAGACCAAAAAATTTAAAGATGGACCAAAAAAAAATTCTGAAAACACTTATTTAAAATACATATTCTTCCTATTAAGGGTGTGTTCACATTACCATTTTAACGTGTAGGAGGAGCACACTTCTGAAGCAAATCTCCTGATTAGACTAGAGCTCGTGGGCAACACACTTCCTCAGCATCGTGTTCTAGTCTACATATTTCCTCTTACTGCTTGCTAATAGAGACAGTCATTTGTTCTCAGGAGGCTGAACACTTGTCTCTGGTACAGCCCCCTGGAAAAGAAATCTGTTTTATTGTGTGTTCAACAGTTTGGCAATTTGTTTCTATTGTATATTTGGACAAAGATCTTTCAGCAGCAGTATTGGGGGAGGTTGGAGGGGAAAAAACATATTGTTTAAAAAAAAAAGGTAGCATTTCCAGTTGCCATAACCATTTCAAACGTCTAAGTAGTTTTTGTCCATCCCAGTGAGTATTTTTTGTACAAGCTAAATTGGAGAGCTTGAGAGAAAAGACGCGTTGAACTAATGGAAACAAAACCCCACATCTCGTCTGTGGGTTCAAGTCTTGGGTCCAAATGTCTACATCACCAAAACCATGAAACATTACAATCCTCACATTCCAGATGAGTATCAAGCATTTACTTACATGGAATTGGTCTCCATCATACAACCAAACGCATCTTTGGAAGAGTGCAAGGCTGTCAAATTAAAAAAAATAAAAAAATAAAAAAAGTTGCAATTCTCTATGCAATGACTTAACCTCATCAAACTAGCTACAAAAATGTTCACTAACCATCCCATTTCATTCTTCAGTTATCTAAAAGCAGCTCCTTGTACAAAAATTTTTCTACTATTTTATTTTGTTTGTATTTATTAAAAAAAATTTGAAAGTTCCAGGGAGGGCTCAATAATCAGGTAATAAAATGTTCAAGTTCTCCGCTACATTACCTCATGATCCTGTTTTTCCTCTTGGTATTACCACCACCCCGCCACCTCGATGGCCGTATGCTGTCTGTGTGTTGATATGGAGCCTTTGTTAAAGGTCAGAGTGAGATTCAAAGGCACAGTTATTAAAACAAAGAGAAAGATTGCCTAATTTCCATGATCTGAATTCTTTCATTATTTACTACTACTTTACAGGCAAAAGGTTAGAATTATTCATGATAATGGAATACATTAGGCAAGTCATCTTTCAATTGGTTGAACTAATTTAAGCTTAATTTGTTTTCTTGCAACAGTTTGCACAGACTCCTAGAAAACATTAACTGTGAATTCCCCATTTATGATTTCTAAAAAACAAGTCTGCATTGTCTATCTTTCTGTCGTTGTTCAGGAATTGGTGTATTCCTATGAACAAGATCATTCTAGATTCTTATAACCAATCTCATATATGATTCTGATACACATGATACACTTCTTGCTCACTCTGAAGAGAAACCATGTCTTGTATGAAAATGAATTAAAGCATAACTTCTTTTATATATTTAAAACAAACATAATATTAGTATATAGTAATATTATTTTCAATATTACTATAACTTTTTAAAATACATATATACTGTATATGCTGTATTCCCTGTACTAGCCAAAGAGATTTTCCCCCTGAACTCCATGTCAATATTTTGAAACTATTGAAAATAAAGCACTCTCGCTGAACTGTTTACGTTATGCCCAAAGATGACCGATGAATAATACTGCTGTACACATACAGTTCAAAATGATTTACAAAGTCAGAAAATATTACATAAAAGCTCATCGGGGACTCAGAGCTTCACTCCTGCTCTAGTTCCCTAGCTGTTATGAAATGGTGCTTCTCTGATGCGGTTAACTTTTGCGTACCCATCTTTGACATCTGAGTAGTGTATCTACATGGGTATACATGGTTTACGTTACAAAAGTATTCAGCAGAATTTAATACAGCAGTTGGAATTTTAACTCTACATTTTTGGAAAGGAATGCAATACATTAAAAAAAGTAATTTATTATGTTATGTCTGGTATATGGAATATTTACTAGTTACTCCAGATTTATCAGTTAAGACTTTCATTCTGGTGTCAACATGTACCATGCAACAGGATACATTAAAATATTGATAGTGTAAAGAGACCTCCTACAACCTGGAAGATGGATAAAGGCTAAGAAAAGACAACTAAGCTTTCCTAAAACAACATTTCAGACAAAATGATCTTTTTGCATCTGTGGACCTTCTTGTGTAAGAAACTGATAAAATCATACATGCATTCAACCATAATTTCTACTTTATGGGTGGTTTTTTTTTTTTAATTTTGTTTTGCTGGGTTTTTTTTCTTTGTTTTGTTGCTTTTTTAAAAAAAAAAAAACAAAACAAAAAAACAAAACACAAACCAACATTCCTCTGTTTGCATTCAAATTTCACCTGAAGGCAGAGGCTATTTTTTTCCAAGATAAAATGGAAGCGAAGTAAATTGAATTTGCTGCACTTCAGACTTTGTTCCATTCACAATAAGCATGTATTTGGAGAGAAGTTTGATCAGTACATCAAGACATGGTCAGATTCATTCTAGTGTGACAGAGCAAATGAAATTAGCAGATCTCTACTGATTTTGGGCCCTGGAATTCAGCCACAGGGAAGTTCTGTTGCCACAGAAGACATTGCAATTGGAACAAAAGAGTTTTTCCTGTTAACATGTAACTATTTCCAAGCTAAATAATAAATAAAGCAGGATAAATCTTTCCTGGAGATACAGAAGTGTGCTACTTTCCTCCCTCTCATCTTTACCAGTCTTCTACAATTGGTCCAGGTCTCCAATTATAATTCCTCAAAGAAAACAATGCTAGGGAGAAAGCTATTCTCAACAGCAGCGAGTCCCTTAAAGTTAACAATGGCTGCGTCTTGACTTGACTGCTTTGGTCACTGCTACGTGAAGCAGTGTGAAGAAATGGATCCTGAGACAGGACCAGTCAGAACAGATGGTGAAGTCTTGCATGACAGAGAAGGGCAGGCATTTAGAAGCACATTTTCTGCAACATGCATGACCTTGACCTTTGAGGTGAATTTCCACTTACTTCAAAACATTAGGACTACCTCATTTCCCTATACTCTACTGGGGGAACAGTCTCTCAGTTTGAGCTATGAGACCTGCTTAATAAATTAATCACCACTACAGAGCGTTAAAAGCTTGAAAAGTATCTATTAAAATCATTAGGTACAAAAACCATACTCCAGGTCTTTATTAGTTCACTACATAGGGGAAATTGCTAGAGAAATGTTACTGCAGGCAAGAACATCTGCTTATTTACCTGGAAGAGGTTTTTGTTGTTATATTGACCCCCCCCTTCCCTCTCCAAACCAACCCAAGCTTCAGAAGATTCTCTTGAAAAACTACTGAAAAAAAAAAAAAAAAATCGTCATTCTTTATGTAGTCAATAAAGTTACTGCAGAGAACAAACACACAAATGGAACTCCTACAGAATGTCCCTTTCAACTGAAAGCAAGCTCAGAAAAATAACAGTTTGTTTGGGATGGAAAATTGACTTTTTAAGGTCTTTACAGAAGGGGAAGTATAAAAAAAAAAATTTGTGATGCGAATAATGTTTTGTCTGTGAATATTTTCAACATTTCTCGTACTGACTCCAAGGTATGTTGTTCTCAGGACTTGCATGCCAGTGATAGTGGTAGAAAGAGCAGCACAATACAGCAAAACTGCTCCAGAGCTGAAGACCAGACTATTGGCCAATAAAGCCTGCATGTACATTACCAGAAAACGGTGGCCAGATATTAATCCAAGTGATACCTCTGTGTGTGTTATTTTGAGGTTCTATTCCATCTATCATCCCTTCTACTATGCAGTACAGGTGCTCCCCAGTCAAGATCAGATCCAGTCACATGGAGACATTGTAACGGATTTCCCTAGTTACCAAGTACAGATGTAGATCTGTTTCATCACCCATCAAACCATTTCTAAATCAGCTAGCTACAGCAAATCTTGATGAAAGATCAAATATAGCATGTGTGGTGGTGGTGGGAAGGTCTTTCACAACACATTTTTCCCCCCCTCAACAAAATTCAGTGCCTGCCTATCATAATACCAGCATAAAAATAGAAAGAATAAACATTTCACACTAGGTTTTGGAATATTTTCACTTTGGCAACACATCAAATACCTTCACGTCTCACAGTTTTAAAGAGTCAAGTGTTGTGGGATGCATAGGTTACAGTTCCACTAAAACTGCCAGCTCTGGAAAAGAATTTAAAAGCTCTGGGCAAATAGATCCAACACAGTAAAACAGAACTGGCAGCACTGTACAAACTGTTTGTGTGCCAAAATGACGTCAGCCAGTGAGTCAGCTGTACGCCTCTATGTTCCCTGGCACACTAGAAAAAAAACCATTATCAGTGCTACTACATGGGGACCAATAATGATATTACTGATACTGCCTTCATGCTCAAAGTCACAGCAGTAGTATCTGAAGCCTTATATTAGCTTCCCTGTGTTTTCTTACTTCACCCACTGCTGTGTAAGGCAGAAACAAAGAAAGTTGCAACACAGATTATATATTCATCACAGCTAGAGCAGCCTAATACAATAAAGTCAGTGCCACAGTGTCACTTGTCACTTTCAGAGCATGAGATGAAATGATGCCATCTGCGAGAGAAAATAAAATGGGGAAGTGAGTCATAGCATACTCTGAGAAAATGGCACAGCCACTCTGGAGCTGGAGAGAAAATGATGGTGGAAGGGCAATCAGAAAGCCACAGCAGTAGTGATTACCTCTTAACTCATATAAAGACATAGTTTGTTTTAGTCTTTAGAAGCATCACTTGATAAACCTGCTATGCACACCTGCACTTTTATCGTAGTTTTTTTTTTTATATCTGCTAAACACACCTGCATTTTTATGACTGTGTGTGCCTGAAGGCCCTGTAGTAGCAGGGCCAAGGATATCTTTGGAAAATTAGAATATCATTAAGCAAATTTAAATTCATGTGAACAATCAATAGATCACGAATTCGATTTTAAGTCATTCCAAAATATACTATTTTTTAGTTGATGAAACAAATCAAGTATTTGCAACTTGCAAGCTTTCAGCATCTGAATTTCATTTTAGGAAGTTCTCTGTCCAAAGTGAAAAATCTAGCACAAAGTCCATACTCAAGACAGGTGTCCAAGTCAAAAAAAAAAACCAACAAAAAAACAGGTCTTTGAAGTCTATTTATCATTCTACTTTTTTAACAGTTCTGTTTTATACAACTCTGCAATAATTCTATACATACTAGGAGTAATATAAGCTTAAAAATCCAGGTATAAATTATCTTTTAAAAGAGTGAAAGAACTACATTTTTCCATGAATATAATTTTTTTAAAATCCTATAAACAAATGTTTTGTGATATCCAACAACATCTGGTATAAAACATGCTTCATGACTATGGAGGAAAGTATGTGTTTTCTTTATTAACCCACCTAAACTCTTGCTGCCAAATAGGCTTCAGCTTGACCACAGATGCTGAACTGGCAAGGTGCTAATCCCATCTTTGTTTACAACCAACAGAAGGCTGCAACTTCGACCTTCAACTACCAGGCACTCCAGATCTCTGAAGTCAATTTCTCACTGTTTTTCACTGCTGTGTGTATCACTTGAAGAACATCTGATCCACGTACTCCCAATAGAAGATAAAACGTATAGCTTTTTAAGGATACTATTGGTGTAGTAAGTAACACAGAGTCCATTGGTTAGCTCGCTCTGTCATAAGTAACAGTAATTTGTATCATACTGCATTAGGCTGCTAAAGGAGACATCAGCAATCTATTTTGTAACAGATGGTTATTTCTAAAGGTGAGGGTTTAAATTCCTACATCATTCATCACCAACAAACTGTAAAAAAAATTCATAAACCACAGCATGTTTTAGTAAGATCTTACCAGCTACCAGCAACTCAATAGAAAAAAGTTTGCATGAATGCCACTCAACCATATTACACATATACATTCATGTCAGGTGGTCAGATACTGTAAAATCAATTACTGCTTGTTGCCCAGATATTTGATGAGTTGCTCAATACCATGAATGTGGATCAGATTGCTAAACCCTTGCTTGATGTTGTAAAGATATTTCTTTTCTCCTTTATGTCATATGGCATTATTGATTTAGCTTACTAGTTTCTTACAGAAGCACTGAAAAAGTGCTTCCATTCACCTATGCCAGATTAAGCTACAGGTCTGCAGTTACAGACCTCAAAGATACAAATCAGTGTTTCTACCATGACAATGAACGGATGACTGAAAAATGGATAACTTGTTTGCTTTAACAAGATTTAATGGTATACACTTAACTTTTATGTCTGCTTATAAGGAGCTTAATAGAATAACTCTTTTTCTTTTTTTCATTCTTATACCTAATAATTCCAAATAATGAAACTACAGATTCTACACACCTGAATAAAACCATTAAGGTGACCTAACGATTTGGTTACCTATGGTAAAGCCACCACAGTTAAAAGACTTGTTGGTCCTCAGCTAAGCCTTATACCAGTGCCAGGTGTGTTCCACATGCAAAATGGAGAGTGCTGGCTGAAATCACCCTGCAGTGGAGAGCAGGTAACCTCAGCTGGTGAGCAGCAACTTGCTAACTTACAGATCATGTCACTTCTGACTGATGTCAAACCCTTTTCCACTTCCACGAAAGCCAAATACTGATAATTCTACCCAGTAATAGTGAACTTCACCAAGTTCAGTCTTTGAATTTGCCAAAACCTACAAGTTCAACCAAGTAAGTCCGCTAAAAATCCTGCGAGCTGTGGCAAGGAGAAAGGCCCTTACTGAACAGCACACTCTTTGAGACACCGAAGTCCTAATGCGATTCAAACTTTCATGCCTCAGCGGGGTTTGTTGTATGGTAGTACCTCAGTAAAATGTCACTTTTCTATGTCAGCAAAGAAGGCGGCTGTCCACCAGCACTGAACATACAAAGAGAATGAGGAACACCATGCCTGCTATTCCTCCACAGGACAAGTCTGTCTTCTAGTCATCGCTCCCGCCTTGCTGCCCCCCTCCGCCCAAGTCTGAGTTAATGATTTTCCAAGCAGATGGCTGCTGCTGGTAAATAGATAAATTATAGCCAGCAGAAAGCATGAAGCTTGGGATCACTGCCATGGTGAAAAATTGAGTCCTAAGGTAATAATATTATATGTAACTTAACACTGCATCTAAAAAAATAAAACCTAAATCTTTAGAGCCTAGTATGCTTTACAAAGAAAGCTAACAGTTTCCTTTCTTATGCCTGAAGATTTGCAATCACTAGGTTTTTGAACTGTCTTTTTTTCATTAGTCTCATGCTTCCAAATATGATCTATTATTTGGCAGCAAAGGCAGCAAAACATTTGTTCCCTCTCAGTACAGCTGCAACCAATTGGATTTTAAAAAAATGGTATTGGAGATCCAACTGTCCTCTATCATGTTGATTTTTCCATGGTAACAGGGTTGTATTTTTTTCCTTTGGGGGTGGTGAAGGGAACAGGATGAAGAAATGCATTTCCAGTGTTCTCTGCTTTTCCAATTCTCATCCCTCCACACACTGATAGAAGGGATTGGACTAGACTCCAGAATTGCATACTATGAAACTTTTTAAAATGTATATTTGTATAAAACAATCTTTTGTCTTTTTCATTTTCAGGCATGCAAACATAAAGAAACTCCAAACTACATCATAATATCTAAACATGAAGAAGACAGTGGACAGTTTACTGTGGCCTTTTACCTAGAATCTCTGAAAGGAAACCAAGCAAATCTGCTCCCCTTTCAGATATATGACAATACACTGAAGACGGTACCGCATGTAGATTACAGCAGTATTTACTTGAGATAACCAAATGAACAAAAACTTGCCATAAATTACTTAAGGACTAATATTAGTGCTAAGCTAGAAAGCTGACCATGTAAAAACTGTGGACACATAATAATATGGTCAAATAGACTTAATTTCAAACAAAAGGTTGTATTTTTTGTACTATATGCAAAATACCAAAACCAGCATAGTACATAGGTTAGTACAGAAATATGGCATAGTACATGAATAACTTAATACATTCAAGTTCTGGCAGAAAACACAAGAAAGGAACAAATATCAGCTGAAAATATCTGGCTTTCTCAGAGGTTGCTAGTGCCAGACTTAGACTACAATTGCATCTCAGACCAACAGTTGCCCCATTGCAGTGCCACCAGCCTCAGATCTGGTAAAGGATGCTTCACTTGTCATTCTTACTCCACCAGGCACTGAGGGTTTACCAGGTCAGTCTGATCCTGTTTGAAAAACAGAGTTAAAGAAAACCACAGAAGAACAAACCACAGCCATTTGGTACCTATAGTCTTAAAACTATAGCCCCTGAACACACTGGAATAAAGCATGAATTTGCCATTGCAGGTATTTCAAATTAAGATTTTTGTATCAGGTATTATTGAGTAAAAAATAAAAATAAAATAAAAATCCAAAAGTGGTAGGTAGCAGATGAGCTGACAAGCCTCAGCCAGGCACTTGCAGGGAGGAGGGTGGAGGAAGGGAATTCCTCCGTTTCTGAATTGCAATTTACCTCTGCAAAACATTTAAGATAAAAAAAAAAAAAACCACAAAATGCAATTTTGGAGAGAATCAAACACAAGGGCATTCATTGGAGCCAAGTGTTTCAGAGCAATAGGACTCACTTGTCAAATACAAAAGTCAACTTCTGGTTTAATGCCGAATTAGGAAGGGGAAAAAAAACCCAAACAAAAAAACCCCACACAAAACCACAAGAAGCCTGAGTGGCAATGCAATTGCTGTTTGGTAACACTTCAGATAAACTCTTCTAACCCTTCTGGTCCTTATCTCACAAGTGTGGAACAACTCAGGAATGCTGTGATAGATCTTCGGCTTCTCAGAAAAGTATTGACTTGATAAGCTGGAATTTCTCACCAGGTTTCTGTGAATTTTGTGAAGTTTACTAGACACATGTTTGGAGCCCAATATATTAGAATGAGTTAAACGATTTATGTAAGAGGTGGGAGAGAAACTATAATGCTAAAAGAAGTTGTATTCTGCTGCTTAAAATCCATCCCAGTATCTGACATTGATTCTCCTGTTTGACTTGATCAATATTTAAGCCAGTCAACTTTAACAGACAGACATTTCATAATGTAGTTTCTGGCAATTGTTCTCCTTATCTGTAATAAATTTTCCTATATATTATAGTTTAATTAGCTATCCAGAGTATTCCTATCAGCTGAAAAACACTAAGACAAGCAGGATTTGACAATATGATTATTTATCAGCCAGTGTAATAAAGAATTAAGAAGACATATGGATGATATAAGTGTAATAATTTTGAGGATTTAAAGACAAAAGGAAGTTAAAATACATAAGTAGAACAATACAAAAGAACAGACACAGATCAGAGAAAATACTCTCAGGGCATCAATGACCAATTTTTCAAAATAGGCACACAATAAAAGAAACTCAAGCCGTAACAGTGTCAGAGCAGTCCTCTAAGTTCATAAACGGAACTGTTCTGCAAGGCATCTACGCAAAAAAGGTCTTTGGAATAAGGAGAGATATTCCCCTGAGTTTTCCACCTCATCTGCTGCCTTGCAAAGCCAAAATAAGTTTTGCTGCCTTCACCTCCTGTTAGCACTGCACGTCAACAGAGATTCTCTTTTCTTGTGAAAGTAGACCGATTTCCTAAATTTCAACCAGTTAGGCCAGGACAAACATACGGAAGGCATCAGTTTTGCATTAATGCAATTATAACTTATCTTTCAGAGCTTGACAAGATTGTGTATCAGTCACTCCGAGTGACTTTTCAGGGAAGGCAGTCAAAGGAGTATTTAAAAACAACAAACAAACAAACTCAACTCAGCACACTAGATATAGTTATTTTAGTCACTGCACCACGTACATGGAAGCCTATAACAACATTTTTAAAATCACTTTGAGGAGCACAAGCTGATGGTACGCAGTGTCAGATTTCATCTTTACTAGAGCAAGGGTGATTCACAGCAGATGCCTCATAACTGAGTCTTGGGAAAACACTGCTGGATCCATACGTGTCCCATTAGCTTTTTAAAGGTTTTAAAGTATGAAATACCACAAGGTAGAATTATGCAGGTTGACAGCATATGACCAATACTGTTAGGATATGTACTCCATTTATTATCTCAGTTATAACTAGTAACTTCAATGTGCACAACAGATTTCTTTGCATGTTAAGTGTGTTTCTGTACACTGTTTATTCTGCAAAACAACATCTGATTAATTGCATTGCAGCCAAAGACTGAACTTCAATATCACTGGATTTAAAAACAAACAAACAAACAAATTCTTAGAGCCACCCAAGCACGTGCTTATACTACTATAAAGTAAAAGCTAAGGTATAAGAGAATGTATGTTTGCAGAAGACATAGCATTTATTCATAGGCATCACTGTTGAGCTACTTTTTTCAGCTATAAGTAACCAATTTCAGTTGTTTTGAACCCTAAATGAAACAAGAGACAATGCCACTCAACTCCTTTGAGCAAATATCTACAGATATTACAACACTGATTTAGAATGATGACTGTCTTAATATAATGCACAATGATGTGAAATATTTCATCATTTATTAGAAACTATTAAAAATGTGAGTTCTTTTGAAGGAAAAGTTGAAGAACAATACTTGAAAAATACCTACTTTTTCAAAATATCAAGCAAATACACACACATTTTTTAATAACTTGTTCCCTATCTTCATTTCTTAAAAGTTGATATTTGCTTGTTTTTAAAAATGGACTTCAGCAATCTTTTGCTATTTGATCATGAATATTTCAGAATACCCTTTGGAAACAGAGGCTATTCTAAAGAAAAAAAAAAATTCCGAGACAAAATCCAGACTTGATGAAACAAAAGGAAAAAAAAAGAAAGACCTAACACAAAAAAGGGGGAAGTAAATTTCAAGTACTTTTTGCAGTTGACTGAATTACTCGGCTGCAGCTATGAGACAAAAATGTAGAGATTCAATAGTGACATGAGAAATAATTATGTCTTCCAGTCAGAAATCACAACCTTGGAAGTTATGAATCAATATAAATGGCAAAACTATTGACATTTCTATTTTCCTTTCTATTGCTAGAGAAACACTCTAATTAAAGCATAGCTTGACATACTTGGTAAATAAATGCCGCCTCAGTTACGTATTACATCCAATCTGAACAAAGTTCACTTCATATGGTAGAAACTTAACAAATGTTTTAAGACCTTAGTTTTGATACACCAGTGAATTATAGAGCACGATTCCTTCTTCATAGTTGCATCCTAGCAGCATATATATTAAAAAAGTGCTGAAAACTGATTTTGCTGAAACTAATGCCCCCTCCTCTTGTCTTCAAATTCTGTAATTCAGTATATTAGTATATATGGCCAAAGGGTAATTGGATATAATTCACTTGATTTCTTCCCCTGTTCTTTTGCTTGGGGTCTTCCTCAACAAGACACACAGGTCACCTAAACCTGAATTTCTGCTTGGATTAATTTCATGTCAAAAGAGTCTTACATGACTAGCACACACTTAACAGGTTCTTCGATTAGCACCATGGATTTTCACTGCCTTAATGAATGTAACTGTCTTCTAGTGTCTCATGCAATTTTCCTTTCACATCATCATCCTACTTTAAAATAAATTTTCAAGGCTTGAAGAACTTTCTTCACCTTAGACAATACAGCAGTCTGACAGAACCAGAGTACAGGGAAGAGAGGACCTTCCCACCTCTGAGTAGAGACCAGCTACGTGCTGCTTATTCCCCTTACAGTTTACTGCCTCTGTTTCATGGTTTTGCCTTTTTTTTTTTTTGAACCACATTGTGGTTAAGAACTACAAAATTTAGACCACATAGTTACTTTTGTGTAACATTGCATTCCTATTCTGTAATTTCACTGCATCATTAGGGTACTCCAGGACATAATAGTATTGCTACTAACATACCATTATGTGTTATACAGAGATGAGGAAAATCTAGCTTTATAACAAGGCCTGCAACCTTTAGAACCTTTACTAAACTGACATTATTTAGTTGACTGTTCATCACTCTCTGTGGAGTCTTATTGCTTCATTAAAATTAAGTTATTCTACTGTTTGACAGCTTCATACGGTTAAGAACATACAGTTATAACCTTTTCCTTGGTCTCTTTTCTTCAATTACCATTTTTTGATAGCTCTATGTCATGATGTATTTCTCAAAATCATTGTCTAATTTGCACAATTCAAATCACTCTGCTTTTTGACCTTGCTCCATACTCCATGGTAGGAACACACTTTAATTCTCAATAATCATGCTGTGCTTATATTCTGAAGTAACAGAAGTCAAACGTACACAAATGGCAATCAAATCCTTACAGAGTTTTTGAAACTACTTCTCAATTTCCTAATTACTTTGCCTTCTTTGCTTGCACTCCCCATCCTTCACCACCACCCCCCAGCAGCACACATATTCCTGTGACCCTCTCTCCCAGTACAGTAGTAGGTACCTAATGAGGTGGCAGTGTCAGTGCTCATCCAATTTTCCTCCCCCTAACATGTTGTCAACAAGATCATAAGTAAGTGTTACTGAAAAAGTAAGCAAGCACTTTTTCATTATTCCAAGCCCTCAAAAATAAATTTAATCCGTCACGTGCAATTTCTCCAGAAAACCCACATGGCCCCAGTAACAGTCTACTGCATCCTCATTTTCACTTGTGCTTACCTACTATAGAAGTTCCTTACGGCTATCACTACTGACAGCTTGTTTGCAATCTCAGCTGTGACTTATCTTGAGTAACAATCTCTTGTTTACTTACACTTTTATTTTACATTCTCAGTATTGACTTAATAGAAGCAAATCAAAAGTAGCAGTTTCTACCTTCTGTACAAATTTGCGTGCCATAGCGTATTAGATGTATTGAAACATGCTACATTTTTATACTTAAAAAGTAGCAACTTATTTTCAGGTATCATGTTGTAATTTCTATATTACAGTAACATATCCACAAGACTGATACTTCCCACTTATGAATAGGGAAACCAGAGTATCTACATAAAGAACCTTTATGCAGACAAACTAACAATTAGAATTAAAGGTCGGGCAAATCTCTCAGTGGAACTCAGACTGCAAAAACTGTGTATGTGCTCTTACCTCGTAGTGGTGGCCCATCACAACAGTAATCAGTACCTCCTTCAAAAGTAGCCGAAGTTTAGAATTATTGTGAAAACAGACCTGAATAATTCATTTCATGGTACATAACTGTAAGAGACACTTCATCGCAGTTTTGCAATGAAATCTAGTTTTACTATTTGAAATGCCAAAGCAATGTATGTCATGAGCAATCTGACCGTAAGCGGGGTGGGGAGAGGATGACAACCTGACAATTACAGTTTAGTCACACTATTATAAAATACAACAATCAATTCCATTATACAGCATTCCTTGAATAATAAGCAATGCTAGTAAAGTCTGATCAAGCTATGGCTGTATTTTGCAGTTGTTAATAAATCAGTTAGCATAGCTACACAAAAGGAAAGCTTTCCGTTTTCAAGAGATTACCATTTCAAGCTCTGTTTTCAATACAATTAATACAGGGTTGTTTATATGACAGATAGAATGGACTGTGCCATCCACAGGTTGGGTTTTGTGGGTTTTGTTTGGTTGGTTGGTTTGGTTTATTTGACTGTTGATTTTTATTTTATATATAGTATGACTAGCTAAGGAATAAATATTGTCACCTACATAAATCAACAGAAAACAAGGCGAGTAATAAACTTCATGCTTACACAACAACCAGTCCTACACCCTTTATTTCTACAGATTACCTTGCCTTCAAGTTTTCTCCAATACAAATTTTTGAATGGGTATTAGAATATGAAATGCAGCCATATCACCAGAGAGAACATCCTGACTCTGATCTTCCTGCAAAGCCCCAACTATTCTAGAAACCTCCACACTGTGCCCAGAAGGGTACCTAATTCTCAAAACATGAGTACCAAACAAATAAGAGGTGTTTAAAACTAAATAAATACAAAAAAAAAAAAAAAAGGGTTCCAAGTAAGACCTCCTCTACTGGTATCTTATTTGCACTCCTGTGGGGCACTTCCCAAGAAATGTTACTTTAGAAACACAGTTTAGCTATATAAGGGTCCATTCAAATGACAATTAAAATTCTGTTAGAACAGTTCAAGGACCAGCTTAACCTCTGTTAATTTGTACATTTTTCTAGACTGTTATGTGGAAGTTCATCTAAGTGTTATTGAACTTGAGCTAAAATAGCAGTACTTTAAATAATTTACCTTATTTCAGCAGGAAAAAAAAAAAAAGATCAGTACTGCACCTCTTTTGATAAGGCAGCAACTTTCACAAATTTAAGCTACTCATAGCCGCAGGCAATCACAGGAATATATTCAAGTACGTGATCAGTCTTCGTTGTATAACAAGCTCCGTAGAGATTGTTATTAGTCACAGATAATAATTCCCACTGTTACAAAAATCTGTGCTCAAAATAGTACCTCCCAAGGAAAAATTTCATCGCAAAGAAAGTAAGACTTGGGATGACAATCCTTAAGTTGGGGAAAAAAAATTGAGAGTTTGCCCAAAATCATCTGACATTTAAGGAAAACCAGCAAAGCAACCCAAATTATCTTTTAAATTATGTTACAGATAAGATACTACAGCAGAGGGAAAATACCTCATGTGTACTACAGAAAAATTAGTATATTTACCATTTTATGTTAATTCAACTATGAAACTATTGTTTTAAGCTCAAAGTATTAATGTGCTCTAGATTTTGGCCCTAACAAGTGAGAAATTAATTTTATGGCTTAAATTTAGGAAAACTTTAACAGGATACATTAGATGGTTCCAGAAGAAAAATCAGCACATTAGATAGTAGGATCATCACTTCCTAGCAACAGGAACAACTTGAGATGTGTAGTCTTAGCTCTGCCGTGCTCTTATCAGTATGCTTTAACGTGTGAAATCTCATTAGCAGGGAAGAACTACATGCTTCCCTGGGAGAAAGAGGCACATTTAGTATTTGCTACAGAGGACTAAGAAGAATACAAAACAAGAACATTCCACTGCTGATAATTCTTAACTTGCCTAACTGAAGAACAGAAAAGGTTGATGAAGCCATCATCAGTGGACAGATGTTACTTATTAGAGAATACAGAGTGGCATCTTAGCTTTCACTTTCCAAGGCAGGTTAAGACCAGAGACGAGCCACACTGATCATAACAAGTAAACAGAAGCATAAAAAAGGAATGTGTTTATTCATATGTTTTGTTCCTTTAAATCCAAGAAAATTATCTAGATATGTAATAAGGACATAAACCGAAGGAGAACATGTTCTCAACAGAAGGTTAAAATCTCTGCTATTAAATAGTATTGAGCTGCATCTATGGCCAATTCACTTTCACAGGGCTCCACACGATCCATTAAGAAACATTCTTCCAACAGAAAAAGCAAGTAACCACATACCAAGCTAAACACACTAACAAAATAGTTAGTAAGCACATTGACTTGATTCCCTAAGATGATTTCTGAAACATGATCATGTGTACGTGATTACACTGCAGGACTCGATTAAATAGTGCTTGGTTAAGCAAGATCACTTCAGGAAGACATACTGCCCATAACATTTTTATCAAAACAAATATACCTAGAACAAGTGATGCTTTCACTTGAACTATTACGACAGTAGGTGCAGCATTTAAAAAAACAAATGGCTGACAGCCAGAGCATTAAGTTATCCATGCTGTTGTCACAGATTCAGACTAGTACAACTTGAACAACTGCATTTACCATTCACGCCTTTAACCACGGAAAGAGGTGTCTAACACACCAGAGATATCAGTGTGTTTACTAGATTGGTGCATTCACGTTCCCATTTAGTTCACAGGAGTGGACACACATTGGTTCGCATCTTGAAATGATTTAAGTATGTTAATCTAGATTCCTTTTGGATTAAATTAAACCAGAAGGTATGCTCAAGTAACACACCCGATGTATCCTAATCACTATAAGGTTTTTGAACCTACAGGACCAAACTAGAACTAGTTTCAAGTAAGCACTCCCTTCCCACCCCAAATGCAGGGATATCATCTGCACTGTCTTATTGCACAGAGCTACACCTACTTCACCACAATAGTTGCTAATGGTCACATAGTCAAAGTCTGATTGTCTTCTGGAACATCTCCAGAATTGAATTTACTTGTTGAGAATCTTGGCACAATTTCTGCAAAAAGCAAGCCTGCTTCAGCAGAACACTAAGCATAGGATTCCGCCATCTGGATGGACTGCAGCAGCGTATTGACTGCTAATATAGTTAAAAGTAATTAAAATGCTTGTGATTAATCTGCTTCATTCACTAATCTTGTGTTGCTAAGAAAAGTTATTATTGTATTGTTCCACGCTTACTGCATAAAAATGGCATTTGCATGAAGGGTCATCCAAAGAAGAGGAACTGTTTTGCACCTTTGTGCTAATATACACTTCCTTTATAACTGCACCTTTTCACATTTGTCTAACACTATCATGAAAACTTGGTTTCAAACACACCTTCAATATTTCTGAAATAAGTAGCCACCTTCTTTTTCCAGTGCTTTCAGGAAATTATTACATACTTTTATTCACTTTAATAAGGTCAAAGAAGCAGAGTAAGTTTCTTCTCTATCGTGGCCAAAAAGATTCAATGTTGAAATTTTGACCCAGTTTAAAACTAATCCTTTTCCTCATCTGAGGCTGAGGAGCTAGCCATAAGCCCCAAGTGGCTTACTTGTCAGACTGAAGTACAAATCCTGATAATTCACAGCTATAAACTGACCCTTTCACCAGAATACCCCAGTAATTAAGTAACTCTTATATTGCCACAAGAACAAATGCACAGTCTTGCAAAGGCTCTTCAATATACTTTTAATTTGGAAGCATTTTTATCAGTTCAGATGAATGATCTTCAGTTACAGACATCTTGATATTTTTCTGGGCTTTTATTTTGTATTGTTACTCTCATAACAAAACATGGCTTCTTCTTGTCACTTGAAAAAAATTTAGTTAGCTCTTATCAGTAATGCAGGATTATTCATTCCTTTGAATTCAGTACATTTCTTATGAGTTTCATCAAACGAACTTTTCAGACATTCATCATGAGGATTTTTATTATGTTTACAGTTACTGAAATAGTTCAGCTTATAGCTAGTGCTTGCTGTTGAAAGGCTGATATTTCAGTTTAACAGGTCTATCAGTTCTAAAGTTTGTAACACAAATATCAGAATACAATTTTAAGATTCGTAGTTTGTACTTATTGGCTTTGCATAGGATTTTACAGCTTGAAAACAAGTGTAGTAGTTGAATCATGGATTGTGTATTCAGTATGCACTTGTAAAAAGTGAAAATAAAATAAAATAAATGGGACTATAACACTATTTTTTCAGTAGGAATAAGATATCTCTCTTTTACCCTAACCTCATTAATTATCTTGGGTGATATTACTTAAATCATTGGCAAAAAGATGTTCCAGTTGACTCTAGTCACCCATGAACATTTCACTGTCAGTCATGGTGAAGAGAGTTTTAGAGAATGATTTCAACGAGGTTTTTTGGCATCAGAACGTAGTGGGAAACTAGACTATAACTGGAATTATGAGTGCAATAATCTACAAACATGATTATCATTCATTTCCATGTACAGCTTGAACTCATGTCCCCGTTTCCCCATTATTCCTACCTGACAAAATGATTTTCTCTCTCCTTGTGGTTGGATCTTGTCCTCTCAGCCTGTTCTCCTTGCTGACCTGCTTATAGGAAAGAAAAGACAATTGCAAAGTATCACTGTATTTGCAGGTCCGAAGATGAACAACATTTTCTTGATAAATCTGAAGTACTGTGCACATGATCGTATACATTATTTTTTAAATATATATATATATGTATTCATTTATTTTTAACTTGATCGTGACAAAGGTCTATACCTATGGCATTCTTAGCCAGTAATTATATAAACACCAACTGCCCCTGCCCCAAACCCCACTCGACATCATTAGACAGAATTAAAAAAAAGCATATCCTACTTCAAAAACATTTCATCCTACAACTGACACCCACCTATCCTGCCTCACTCCTTCAGACTGCTGGAAGCACTGTTGTCACTGGGAGTGACACTCTTACATTCCCTGAGAGCAGTTCATGTCATTTAGATGATAACTTAAAAGCCCCATTACGTTAGAAGAAGAAAATGCTTTAAGTTCTCATTTATTTCATGTTCTCAGAAGAAAACTTCTACAGGGTAAGAAAAAAAAAAAAAGAGACTTGTCATCTGAGCATGTACTAATAACCGTTTATGTACAATTTTGATTCCTCTTGACTGCTCAGTAAATAATAGCAAGCACTGAAAAATACCTACAAACAAATGACAGAAACTATGAGTTTCTATGAAAAGGGAAGAAGTGGCAATATGTTAGTGGAACTAACATGTTTTAGAGCTCCTGATGGTAAATTTCTGGAAAAAAAAAAGGCTGCTTCCAGTTGCAAACATAATCTGTATGCTGACACAAATGCCTCTATCTCTCAACAGTCCAATGCTTTATTACTCTAGCTCTTAATATTTTTTAAAACGTTTCCTCAAACATTGTATTCAAGCTGAGCCATCTTCCTATAGTGTGTAACGTTACCTGTCTGATTAGAATTTACAATTTTATAACTGTCTAGCTTTACAACTCCACTGCTTAAATGCAAATATAAGCTAATGGCTTCAACTTTATGCAGCTTTTGAAAGCAACATCTAATCTCAGCCAATATACAATTTCTGTGTTGCAGTTTTATGTCATCTTCCTCTATATGCAGCATTGCTTAGTATTTTTCAAGGTGGCTTAGTATCTTGCCTCTGTGGAGTTCTATTTGGTGGTTTTGGAAGAATTACAACAGAACTCAGGAAATAGGCAGGCTTTAGGAACGTTTTAAGCTTTGTCTTTCTGAATGACTGTCTTTTTGCACTTATCTTTTTTAAACAGAAATGTGTTCCACAAGAGAGGTGAGATAGTACTTTCATTAAAGCATATGTTTTGTCTCTATGTTACTTAATGCTTCAAAACCATTTCAAATACTTAAATTCTTTCAATGTACTTAATGGAGAGAAACCATTTCCTGTATTTTGCCACTTTTCTCTCCATAAAATAAGTATTTTTATTGGTGTGCTGCAGATCTCCCCTACACATAAATTAAACTCAATAAAGCCAATAATATTTTTAACCGCACATTTTCATATTTGTAGCATCAGTTGTTTTCTGATCTATGCTTGTCAAGTTTTTTGAGATTTCCATTTATGCAGCTTTGTACCACCAAAATACATGAAAAAAATACCTAGACTACAGAACTTTGTAGTTCAATCATATATATACAATGCATAAAACCATTAAACAAACCTACCCAAATAGATTGCCCTCTTCCACTTTTCCCCCTTAACAACATTCTCAGCAGGCTCCCACTGATGTTGCCTTCTCTCCTTTTTATTCAATTACCCCTCAACCCGAAGGGGCTGCTTCTGTATTCTAATGTACCCCACATACTTAGTATTTTTCCTTTTTGATGTTCAAAATTCTTACGCAAATAACCACTGAAAATCTCCTCATCCTACTTTCATAATCACACAAGAGGTACCTCAAGGAGGTTGTAAGGACTTCAAATGTATTTAGTCTTTCAGTACGTGGTAGAAGTAGTCTCAAGTTTCCCAACAACCACTGCAGTCAGACAAGCATCAAGGAACATGGAAGCACAGTGAACTACTTTAGAGCATTTCTCCTGTAAAAATGCTGAGAAGACACATCTAATTACTAATGTGTAATTCGGATTGTTTTCCAAGAAAGAGAAGTCAATAAAAGGAAGTATATAACTGCCTAAATACATAATAGGTTGCTGCAAAAACGAAGTATATATTATTTTTGTGCATCATAGATAGCAATGGGCAAAACTGCAGCAGGGGATTTTCTGTTGAGACAGTGGGAAACACCTTCCAATGCTAAGGATAATCCAGTCCTACAGAACCTAGAAGTGCTGCAACTTTTATCGGATGTCTGCTTAGCGCCTAAAAGGAAAGGCTGATATTTTGGGGATTGTTCATTGAAATTCACTTTTGGATATATATTGCATGGTTCTAGGAACAGTAGCCTGAAATTTAGCCACAAATACATAATCAGCAATTGAAGTGTCTTTTTAGAGGAATAGTAAAGTGTAAGACACAATAAAACAAATGTATAATGCTGTGAATACCTCATCTCAGTATAATAATGAAAACAAGAACATCAATTAACTTTCAGTCCAAGCACAAATGGCTGTCCAGTGATGAGTCCTTCCTCATTAGGAAAAGCACAGCACTGTGTCCGGAAGCAGATATCTTCCACAGTTTGCAACAAATGGTTTAATTATGATATCTTGCTTGTCATGTATACTCTCAAATCACATTAACTATAGTAAACACCACTTGTAATGGTTCTCACTTTACTAAACTTGCTTTCCAATTCCGATGCATTATTTCCACCTAAAATGCTAAGCACCACCAATCAGGACCAAAGACACCAATGGAATTTACAGTAAGAACACTTAAGTATAAATGCACTTAAAATAGAGTGAAAGCGATTTACCAAGCTTACTGCAACAGTCATTAAAAATCATAGCTGTATGTATGAGAAATGATTTGAAAAGATTTTTTTTGGTAAATGCATTTTGGAAGAGTACACCCTTTATCATTTGTTGAAAAACCTGGAAAGGGAACTAAGACTGTGTAGCTTATTTATGGGCTACACTCACTGATTTTTTTTTTTCTTTAACTGTATGAGTAATTCTTTGGCAATATGCCTTCAATGTTAAAAGGATGAACATTAAATTATGTGCAGAACAATTTAGCAAAGACTGCTCAAGCAGCACACAGGAATAAGAATCCACATTTAGAATTTTATTTGGTCTCAGGATTTTAAATTGTGGCAGATAACAATCTATTAGCTGCTGAATCTGTAGGTACTCTGCTGCTAAGTGCTTCATTTAATGCCCTTTCCACAGATACTCCCCATGTTCAGATTTCCATTTAACAGTTCAAAGAAAATTAAAATCATCTGACAAGAACCTGTAGAGCTTAAATTCTTTCGTAGAGAACCAGCTTCCATATCAAGCATGTGGTCGTTTATTATAAGTCCATAGAGAAAAAACAAGTCTGTGCAGTTTTCCACTGCTGCCCTCATTCTGTCACTGAAACGCAAACCCACTTCAGGGCTTACACCAAACAGGAATAGCGATAATTAAACAGTAGGAGACAGAAGAATGAAATCACTCCACCTTAACAAAAAAAATACACCATTGTAAGTGCTTCAGGTATACTAAAACATAATCCTGAGCGTAGATGTACTGGGTGACAGTGCAGGTTGTCTACATGATGTCATGAGGCTCCTCAAAAACACTGAAATAACAACATCATCTAACCTGTCTTGTGTGCATTAGCAAACTGTAAGTCACCTTACAACAGATGATAAAAGGTTGGTCTTCGACAGGGTTTTGAGCAGCTGCTCACTCAAAAACACACAAAACTGTGCTTCTTCTACACCACTACAGGAAAGCTGTGACAGTGCCGACATCCCAATATAACCTGAATGGAAGTACAGAACGATAAGATCACTCTCAGCCATGAAGGGTAAATTGTCTAAGTGAAAAACACACTTCTCACTAAGTTTAAAAGTCTGGAAAGGTAGCCTAGCTGTCCGTCCAAACAGAGGTATAAGAGACAATGGCAGCTATTAGGGATGGTCTCTCCTTAGAATTATTAAAAGGGAGGAAAAATTAAGAATATTTATTCAGTAAGGAAAAAAGTTTCCATTTTAAATCTTTACAGTAAAGGTTGAGGAAAACGTATAATCATTTGAAGACTTTTTTAAAAAATTAAGGGGAAAATTAGAGTTGTACATATTCAGCGGCAAGTCACTTAATAGCAAACACTGTTTTAAGTAACCAGTTATTGCAGATCTTAAGACAGTAGAGTTCTTTTATTGATACTCTGGCAGGGGTCATTATAATAATGTTCTAATGAGCCATCTGCAAACTTTCTGAAACTCTTGCTTTTCTAGACATACTTATGAGCCTATTAACTCCAAGGAACCTGGAAGCTGGAAATTTCAGGAAGGTAACAGAATCAAAGAGCTTCTCACTTCTAGTGATGGTGTGACTGTACAGCTAGTTTTATAGAAGTGACAGGAGGTCATTATGAAGTCAGGATGTTTCACTGATCTACATGGAACCCTTTGCTGGTCTCAGTCCAGTTGCTTGCATCATCTGTAACACTAATTGGCTCCTGTCTTGGCAGATTCAAATGAATGAAAGTAATGGAGACTGAACTGCATTTCATTCATTTTGGAGGTAGAACATTTAAGCCTTTACAACCAGCCCTGAAAATTCTTTTACAGTCTCCAATTTAAAGAACAAATCTGAAAAACCTAACGTTGATGAATCATACAAGTTCATCTTATTAGCTCTTGCCTAAACTGATATTCACAGAGAACAAGTTTTACTTTGTGGGTGTTTTGTTTTTTGTTTTTTTTTTTCCCTTTTCCTTTATTAGAGAAATTATTTGGAAGACTAATTGGAATACACCAAACTATCCTTGTATCTGCAGAGCAAGGATAGGGTTGGGTACTATAAGAGCAGCCAGAAAAGGGCTATGTTCATACATAGTGAAAAGATGCTGCAGGAGGGTTTTTTGTGCCCTGAGAGAAAACAAAAGGAAGTCCACAGCAGTCCAAAAAAGCGAGCTAGCTCAGGGCCTTGGTAACAGGTGAGGAAAAAAGCTCCATCAGAGAAGGCATTCAAGTCAGTTCGGCATCATGATTATGTCATTCTATCACAAACAATGTAAGTTAAAGCACTTTTACCCAAAGTTTAGGATCAAACCATTGCAAATGGCCTTGTCAGGTGCTTTAATAAGCAATCTGAGTAATATATGTTTTAACTTCATCAACTTTAGAAGGACAACTGTGGCAGTGATAATATGTACCAATACAAAAAATATAAAAAATGCCCCACTTGCTTTTAATTTAGTTTTTGCAAAATATTCAGCTTAAGAGACCTGCACTTCTTCCACACATAATAGCACTAAAACAATAAATATATTATAACAGTCTATGTTCAAAAGCAAATGTAATGCAAAATAAAATGAAATAGTGCCCTTTCTGGCAGCTTTGTGTGGTCATTTCAGGAGAAGAACATATGTCCTGGTTTTGGCTGGGACAGATTTAATTTTCTTCCTAGTAGCTGGTATAGTGCTGTGTTTTGGATTTAGTAGGAAAATAATGTTGATAACACACTGATGTTTTAGTTGTTGCTAAGCAGTGTTTATCCCAAGTCAAGGATTTTTCAGCTTCTCATGCCCCGCCAGCAAGAAGGCTGGAGGGGCACAAGAAGTTGGGAGGGGACACAGCCAGGACAGCTGACCCAAACTGGCCAAAGTGGTATTCCATATCATATGACATCATGCCCAGTATATAAACTGGGGGGAGTCGGCCAGGAGGGGCAGATCACTGCTCAGGAAGTAATGGGGCACAGGTTGGCGAGTGGTGAGCAATTTCATTGTGCATCACTGGTTTTGTATATTCTAATTCTTCTGGTATTATTATTGTCATTTTATTATTATCATTATTATTATTTTCTTCCTTTCTGTCCTATTAAACTGTCTTTATCTCAGCCCACAAGTCTGGTTTTTTTTTTTTTTTTTTTTTTTTTTTTTTTTTCTGATTCTCTCCTCTTCCCACTGGGTGGGAGGAGTGAGTGAGCGGCTGCGTGGTGCTTAGTTGCCGGCTGGGGTTAAACCACGACACCACAGTAAATACCTTTGGATCATCAGAATGTACATGACGAAGATTTACAATATTCCCAAGTTGACAAATTTAAGCTGTTACATTCTAACAACTGATGCAAAGAAGAAAAGTTGAAGTTCCTTGCTCTTCTCTTTTGACATATAGGAATATGGAAAATTCTATTTGTGATAAAATTCCAGTTTTCACAGGAGGAAAAAAAAAATCAAAACAAATCAAAGAAAGACGAAGTATTCGGTGAAATTTGTTCCTCAGGTAGGAAGCCTGGAAGTAACCGAGACTCTCTATTACAACATATCTAACATTCACCTGAACCACCTGTCATGGTTTAGGCCCAGCGGGCAACTAAGCACCACGCAGCCGCTCACTCACTCCTCCCCAGTAAGATGGGGAGGAGAATCGGAAGAAAAAGGTACAAACTCGTGGGCTGAGATAAGGACAGTTTAATAGGACAACACAATGAGAGAAGCAATAACAACAATACTACTAATAAAAGAATGTATAAAGCAAGCGACACACAATGCAATTGCTCACCACTCGGAACCCGATGCTCAGCCTATTCCCGAGCTGTGATCTCTCCTCCCCCCAGCCAGCTCTCCCAGTTTATATACGGAGCATGACATCATATGGTATGGAATATCCCCTTGGCTAGTTCGGGTCAGCTATCCTGGCTGTGTCCCCTCCCAACTTCTTGTGAAAATTAACTCTATCCCAGCCAAACCCAGGACACCACCATAAAAACTTCAACACAAACAATTAAACAGAATTACTACCTGTAGAATTTCCTTAATTTTATGACAATCAAAAACACATTTTAAAAGACATAAGGTAACAGCACTATATCAGTGGTTATTAACTGCACTTCTCACTAAGCATAACTTTAAACAGTTTCACTTGAAAGTTTTGAAAGAATTTATCATGTTCTGCATCTTTCCACAAGACATTCACCTCATTCTCTGCGGACTCACTCTGACTTTTCCTCAACTGTTCCCTTCAAAATGATCAACTTCTCACTGATCAAACAGTTTTACATTTAACAAAATAAGCACCATTCTTCCTTAATTTAAATTACTTTTTCTGGTGAATACCTTGCCATTTAGCTACAGAACATTATCTGTGACAGCATTACAGAGTCTTTTCATTTAACAGAAGTCATACTCAGACTGAATTCAAAAAATTATGTGGCCCTCCATTCAGGTCAACTGTGAGGAGGTATTTGTTTCACCTTAGTCAGTATATATGTTGGAAGCAGAGGGGGGAAAAAAAAAAAAAGAAAAAAAAATCAGCAGGAGGTACAAGAAGCAAGATTACATTACCAGCTACATAGGGGTTTGCAGCTAACCTAGCCAGCCCTATATTGTTCCACTTTGTCTGCATTTCCAAGAGGTTCATACTGTGCAGAATAACAGTTCCCACCTTCTCTAACACCCACTAAAGTTTGAAAATGAAAGAGAAGGAATTTTTAAGAACTTGCAATTTTGATGAATCACGCTGTGCATCTACCTACTGTAAAGAAGCAAGTCACTTTATGATCTATCCTACAGGAGTAACTTTACATTATTATAATAAAAATGAATGCCAAATAACATCATATTCAGATAGTCTTTCTAGGGGAGACTGAAAATATGAGGATCTCTTTGCAAGTCCAAACCTTTATTTCCACATTATGTTGCACTTCTTAGTAAGGATGGAAACTGGACAAATCATTTAAAACATTGTTCTCATTCTCAAAATGAGACACCAGGTATCTTCAGCTTAATTAAATGCAGTTTAAAAATTTCTGAGGTTCCTTAACTGAGGTCAATGCATTAATACGTTTTATGTATCTATACTTACAATACATTTTCTTTTTAATCTAAAAGTAGTTCTACTTAATTGTAATAGTAACTAGAAAATATTGAGTAGTTTAGAAGCCTTCATCTTTTGAGTTCTCTATTTAGTAGTTTGGAAGGAAGATCTGCAAACCAACCTTTCCTGCAAGGCACCTAACGTAAGAATAAGAGAAACACTGCAGAACACAAGAGAAAAAACAGGACAAAAGCTGAGTACAAATCTTCTCATATTTCTTTGAATAAAAAGAAAGCATATTTAACAATATTCTTTTCTTAAATGAAAAGCCTTTAGAAGTAATGAAGGCATAGGACAAAACAAGTAAGGTGTCAGGTACTCGCTGCCCAACCATCTCTGTAACACCCCAGACATCACAGAATTCATAACCTATTTCTCTTTTACACTTCTCTCACTGTTACCTGACTCAAGGCTGAGGAGACGCTTCTTATCATAGCCGTTTTGAAACTGAAGACCTTACCTCCACCAGAACTGCAAAGGATGCAACACTGCAAAACCTTTACATCAGCATTTTGATTTATTTATAGCACTATTTTTCCCCCAGAAGTCTCCTAGATGAATAATTATAAGATTTTATTAAATTAGGTATGTGAGTTTGATAGAACAGTATAATCCTCTGTTTGCAAAAGTTAAACATCAAATGCTTACCAAAGTCACAACCCAGCAGCCTCAATCACCTCCCTCAAGCTTCCTGAGCCAGACATGCTTCTATTATTTCTCTTTAATGCTTCTCAGTGGGGTTTTTCATCCCAATAATTAATTATTCCTACTTTTTTTTTAAACAATGTAAACTTTTAACAGCCATAACTTCTTGCAGCAAGAAGTCCCACACATTGACAGCCTATTGCATCAAGAACAAACTTCTGTTTAGTCCTTCACCTACACTCTCCTTTAGACAGTGCTATAAATCTTCTAAAGCAAGAGACAATGAAAAAAACTCATCTATACCATTCTTGATTTACAGATTCCATAATATTATATCATTAGTTGTGTCTTGTGTAAGTGGAAAATGCTATGCTACCTACACGTTCCTATTATGGGAAGCATTCTGCATCTTATCATTCTTGTTGGTCTTCTTAAAACTCTTTCTTGTTCTTCTATATCCTTTTTGAAATTAATATAATTCAAGACAAAGGCACTTACCAAGGATTTTACAATAACATAGCAGATGCTTTCCGATTTGTTATTTTTCAACAGTGTATGTAAAAATTCCATCAGTAACTGGATGGCTAAAACTCTTCACACTCTATTCTGTGAGTTCTTAGTAATTGATATTTCTTTCTGTTCCATTCTGTAATTTCCTCCTTCCATTCTGTAATTTTCCCTAAATGACCAGCCGGATAACTATGAAATTCCTTTAAAGAACTACCAGCAATTTAAAAGTTGGAATAACAATGTCATTTTATAAAATGACAACTTAAAAGAAATTCTCTTACATAACTAGACTGAAACACAAAAGGACTCCTTATATACATATAATTTTAACAGTAGAATTACTATAGTTCGTGTCTGCATAATCTGGAAATAGCCTAATTATCTCACCAAGTTTGTCACTTTCTAAAAGGCTTCTCATTCACCCCAACACTGCTATTTTGGTTACTGTCTGAGCTATTGAAAATGCTACTAAACCTTTCAGTTTTGCTACACAGCAAAGTTACTAGCAATAGGCACTATAAATACTGACTGTAGTCAGAAGTGTTTGGATGGGCAGCTCAGTTCAAACAAACTTTCAAAGTTCAGTCCCACATTTTCACATTAAAAAAATAGGGATGTATAGCCAAAGTACTAAAACCTTTGTGTCATGCTGAAAGCGGGGGAAGGCAAGTTTTGCATCCCCTTTGCTTGTATTCTATTCTGAATCAACACCCTACTTGTTCCACGACAAGATCCAAAGAAAAAGAACGAAAATACTTTATCAAGTGCAGACTGAAATGGTCACAAGATACAAGTACTAAAGGACCGATTTTGCAATCTGTGTAAAGGACTTCAGTACTAAAAGGTACTAAAAGGACTAAAGGTAATCTTATCTTGGTTCATCCTCAAGTCAGCCTGACAGTTTTTACCCCATATACTTTGCATCTTTTTGCAGAAGTTCTCCCTTTTCTCCCCTTTAGAGTCTCCTGAGTAGCAGTTACAGATTGTTGCTCACCTAGATTTTGACTACAAAGAAATTTGTACAAAAGTCACTCCAAACTGCATGCAAGCATGCATTTTGTAGTTGCACTAGGAATAAACATCTCTCTATAAAAAAATCCCACCATGATAAAATTGCCTCAGCATTTTCTTTTTAATTCCAGCTTAGACTATTTGCTGCAGAGAGCACATTAAGTATTTGCAGAACTAGAAAATCAGTATAGATTGTCCGTTAGCTTTATCAGTTGTTCAGAGTTTCAAAGGCCAGATGAATCACTTTATTTATACATAATCCGTAATACTGCGTTCTGGCCAGTAGTTTCACTATACCAGTGATCCCCTTTTTGCGGTTTCACTTTTGCTTGTGCACTTGTCTTCAGGTCTTACAATATGACTGTAAATACGAAATAGGAAATTTCTAATACTGCATGTAAATCAAAGTTACAGGTATGACCACAGTACGTCAATGCTGCTTCTGCTTTCAAAGTTATTTTCTAAGAGAAATAATTCTTCCATTTAAATACACATTTGAGTAAAGAATCAATATGAAAGAAAATCAGCATTGTGGAGAAGTCTACCATTAAATATGAATCAAAGCTGCTTTAGAGATGAAAGAAAATACCTAGTCAACTCCACCTTTTATCACATCTAATTCAAATAAGGAGTTTAGCAGATCTATATTAAAAAAAATAGCTACTATTCTATGTAGCTGGATACTGTCTTTAAAAACTATGTTAGCCTTTTAAGGTTTTAAGGCTATAAATTTACTTATGCCTAAGGCAGAGAAGGCAGCAGCTTGAAAAAAGGTGATCCAGATACCATTAAGGCACTTCTTGCACCTCCTTACAAAAAAAAAAAAAAAAAAAAAAAAAAAAAAAAAAAAATCACAGAATTGTTTCGTTTGGGAAGATGACCTCAGAAGGTCATCTGGCTGATTTCCAGTCCCCTCCTACCCCATGGCTCAAAACTTGGCTAACTTCAATTTTGAAGCAGGTTGCTCAGGAACATGTCAGCCAAGTTCTGACTATCCCCAAAGATGCATATTTCACATCCTGGGCACCTGTTCCAGTACTGATAACCCTCACTGCAAAATTTCTTTTCTTAGCATCCTACTGGAATTTTCCTTGATGCAACTTGTAGTCATCGTCCCTCATCTATATCAACTTAAATATTGGCAGCTGCATTTGGTTTTGGACTTGAAATAAAGTAGATGAACAGATTTCTTTTACTTGCTGGTTAGCATCAACTAGAGACTGCCTAACCAAAGCCCTATGCTTTCATTATTTACCCTGGATTATTTCTGCATCTTAACAAATACATCCCAAACAACCCTGACTGTTCATGCGTGCTAGATGCTGAAACAATTCTTCAAAATTCTATCAAAAAACAGTGAAGTTGCGTACTGATGGCATTCATTGTGACCAGAGTTTCAGTCTCTTTCTCATCTGATCTCAGTCCTTTATTTACGTACCACAAACATCTGCTATATAAGCTCAGGACAACTTTTAGTTCTCAACAGGGCAGAAATCTGATTTGGGTTTTCATTCAAGGAATTTTACCATTCAAGTGGTAAAGTCATGTTCAGCTCTTAATGCTTTCACTGCTCAAGGGAACGTATACTGTTTAACAAGAAACTAATTCCAATATATTTTGTCACAGAGTGATTAACAAAGTGAGTCATCACATTGTTTGAATTACGGGACTTGTAACATCAGCTGTCTAAACTCAGATAAGTATCACTGCTGATGAATCAACATTTATTGTTTCCACTTATAGCCACAAAACATACTATTTAAGGAAAATTTTCAGCTACAGCACAGCCCCCAGCATATGTGATATTGTCACAATAACAGCTAGGTAATAGGAAATTGCAACATAGCACTCGCCCTGAAAACTTAGTTTTCTTCTCCTTGCACTTTGTGCAATTCCATTGCTCCCTTAAAAACAAACCAAAACATTTCCACCCTCTACAACACAGGGATCTAACTCCATTAAGTACCTTGGAAAAAACACAGCCATAGATAGGCATAGAAGGTAAGGATTCAGTAGAATTTCACAGTTCTCTGCTTTTCAGTAATCAGTGTTTTCAGGTTTACCTCATATTTAAACACTTGCTGGTTTGATGCTTCTGATGTTCTCAGGAAGTCAAAGACAACAGCAGTTATATTATTATACGATAACTTTTTATAGGAAGAGGTGTATCTAAATACTTCTATAACTGGAGTAACCAAAGGTGCATCACAAAGTTCTTACACTGGGAAGGAGCAAGACTGGAAGTAGAACCACTGCAACACCAACTTTGCAAATACGAACTCAATTTTCCAAATATGAGTTTTAGCACTATTGATCAACATAACGTGTTAATAATGTACAGAATACCTTCTCACATTAGAAGAATGTAAAAGACTGTAAACAGAAAGAATAAATAGTGAAATGTGCCATTATATTAAGTTAAATCAAAGAATTTGTTCATATTAGCTCTTGATGCCTATTAGAAATTCAACAGCAAATTTATTCCACCATATAGTTCAAAGGATATGGTTTCTAGCCTGAGATGATCATCACATTGAAACACATAAAAATGCTTAATTATTAGGATTTTTTGCAGCCAGTTTGTCTGATGCTCTGGTAACCGTAACAAGAAGAGTAGCTTATTGTTGGGCATTCCTAATTTGTATAGAAAAACAACAGGCTGCCAAACCCATCAGATATATTCAAGTGAACAAACAAAAGCTTACAAAAAAGGCAATTAATAACAGAGAAGTGTTCCGAGACAGGAATAATATAGGAGAATATACATATTACACACTGATTCAATACAAACTATTGTTATACAGCTTATAACTGTAATTTTGATTTTTTTTTACAAAGAGGAAGACCAAAATTTCAAGAAACTTACTGGAAATGCTTAAATTGAGGTCCAGAATCATTAGCCAGGACTGTAGAATTAAAATACAATCAGGGCTGATAAATACCAAAACAAACCAGCTAGCTAGTCATGAGTATGGGAACTGGACTGCTAGATTATAACTCTGGATTTAGAAAAAACAAATGTTTTTTACATTACATGCATCAACCTCATTAAGCAAAGCTGGTGAAAGGAAGGAATAACAACTTATAATTTGAAGTTATATCTGTTCTCATTATGGTAGAACTTCTTACATCATCACAAAGAAATGTAGTTGTTGTTTAACAGTTTTAAATCCATGGGTTTCTTGCTTGCCTCAGCTTAGAAGCTCCATAATACAACCTCTTGTTGCAGTATTAGCTCTAATAGCATTTACCACATACTAGCCTCTGAAAAGTTGAGAAATAAATTTGGAGTTTAAAAAAACTAAATTAATTTTCTACCTGGATAACATTTTGTTCACTATATAAAATCATTTGGTTTAATTTATCTGCAGTCTTTAACTGATCATTTTGGAAGCATCCCTAAATGGAAAATTAATTGTTAGAGGACAATATTATTTTCCATTTCACAAAGTGACTGGCATTCCTGTCTTGTTTTGCTTCCCTCATTGTTTTGGGTAAGATTAAGTATCCAGAAATATGGTTAACCCCAGGGTTGAAGTATTTAGTTCAGAGAAACTTTGATACAATCAATCACGTTTTGAATGTAGGGAAGCAGGCAGAGGGGAAAGTTTCAGTTACCATTAGTTAGAAAAACAGTCCTGATGCACAATTTGATTACCTTTTGCATAATATTCCCTTGATATTTCAAGTTCACTACAAAGATATTTCAATTGAAGTTGTTCTGCATATTGATATTGTATATCCTGCATAAGTTAACTATTTCAAAATGGCACTATACTACAAGCCTTTGAAACTACTTTCGTTGTTTTTGCCATGAGAAGGACAGGCAGAGAGGCAGACAGACAGGCATCTGTTCTATAACCAGTAGATGCAAAAGTCTGACATTTTCGTAATAAAAAGCTAAAGTTTATAAGTCTGTATTTCATAAACCAGTTGGGTTACAGCTGCCAGGAAAACTATAATCCTGAAACAAAAGCGTTTTCAACAAATCTGTTCTATATTGAACAGAACAAAGAAAATTCTTATTGTTCAGTAGTGTTTAAAACAAACAAACAACCAGATCTCCCCAAAACCCAACAGAGGTCCTAAAAATCCTAAAATTCAAACCCATGTAAGAAAGTCCAATGGCTAAAGCATTCAGGTGAATTAAAATTGGGTTTCTCACAGCCCAAGAACTGTCCTCAGCATTCAGTTATTCTCCTGCTCGCAAACTACCTTTCTGATCAAAAAGAAATTCCATCCCACATACTCAAAACATATATTTTGCAGCATTCATCTAACTCCTACGTACACAAAATGCTACCATGACAACCTGGATGCTGAAAGTGAGTTAAGTAGACCATATTCTGCAGTTAAATGCACTGTTCTGACATACAAGTATGAATATTTCAACTTCTATCTAGTAACAAATTTGCAATCTAGGGGAAAAAAGAAACCTGTAAGCATAAGGATGTTCTCTTCATTACACACCAGACCTAGTTGTTGGCATGCTCGTGATGTCACTTACTGGATTTACTACTGCCTCAAAATCTTTTGGATTTATTCACCTTCTCTCTTATCTATCTTAGCTTGGTCCAAACAACCCCAAAATGTCTAACAGTAAAACTTATGGCTTGGACTCTTACGGGCAAGACTTGTGCTTGCAGATAAAATTTCATCAGAATTTATCCTACTTTCTGATTGCACTTCTAGTTTGAAGCCAAATGCTTTCCAGTTTAAGTAAACAAACTCCCAACACACTAAAGGGTTTAATTCCTTAGACTTTCTCTTTTATGCTTTTCTGATACCAAATGTTAGGTGTAAAGATATTTAAGAAAGTGAGCCACAAATTTTTACAAGCACGAGTAAAGAGCCAGTATATTAGAAAGACCAACCTAGTTAGACCTTGGGAGTCACCTGATTGACAGTAACAAAAAAATAAAAACCAGAACAAAAAACACAGTGAAATTTTCCAGCTTATATACCTGCTATTTCAAAACATCAGAATTATGGATGGAAAAAACTGGTAATAATGGAAGTTGGAATACCATTCTTTGTCATGAAGTGGTGACAACTTTGAATAACAACTAAGCATACGAGGGACTTCTCACCATGGGGTTCCCTAACCGCTGGCTACACACCAGCTACATTACATCTCCACTGAAAGGTCATTGTTGGGGGGGTGGGGAGGCGTGGGGCCGGGAGGAAAAAAAACCAAAAAACCAAACCAAAACAAAAAAAGACCTTGGAACATGGCTGTCACTTCTTTGGTGTTGCGAATCAGTTTCTTGGCTAAAGCCACCAGATTTCTCACATCCCTACATTGATGGACTTAATCTCATTCCATCTTCTTTCTAATTCAGGTCAATCAAGAGAAGCTAAGTCCCTGTCCAAATTAATTTATAAGACTAAGGTAGATTAACCTTTAAGGACGAAACTTTAAGTTTGATTTATTATAGTTCAATAAGGAATAATGCTCAGATGAGGTTTACTTGGCTAACTAATAATTGCATCATTACACCATAAATGTTAACAGCTTCTGATTGCAAATAAATTTCCTCCGATGCAATTCGGAAATTGTGTTTAAGAGCATAAAACATAGTTACTTCACATTTCTTTAAGTCTTTGTCACCTTGCTTTGATATTATAGATTATCTTTCGTGCTGGAGTTCTGGAAAAGTTAAGTAGCTACTCCCCAACAGAGATCAGTTTGGTTTTTAGAGACCACAGATTTGGAAGGTACCCTAAGGGGATCATTTAGTCCTACCCCTTTCCTTATGGGGGAACTTTTCTGACAGGTAATTGTGTAACATTTTAAACTCCAGCGGGAGTGCTTTTGATTTTTTTTAGGTCCTTACTGCAAATAAGATTCTCTTGGCTACACCATATAAAATATTCAGAATTATTTCTGATGCTCCAAAAAGAGCCACACATACTCTCACTGGCCCAGACTTCATTATCCTTTATTAATTGCTATTATTAAGAAAAGATCAGTCTTAACATCTGTGAAACCCTATTGACTATATTGGTTGGAAAGTCTAGGACACACCAAGTACTCATTTTAGTTTTCCTACAATCAGTGGGTTCCCATTCTTACTATACTGGTATTCAAAGTAGCACTGTCATTAGCACAAAAGTGCTTCAGTTGCCATCTAGTAGAAAATGGCATTGAATAGACTCATCGAACAACGGCGACAAAAGTAACCAATTATGTATAAATTGCCTGAGTGCCTTGGGATCTCTGGATGAGTAACTACAACCGTCAGTCACTAATATGATTAAAATCTGAGCTACAAGGCCATCTGACTATGCTTTAGATCTTTATCAGTGTATCTCCAGATTAACAGTAAGCACTATGTCCATAACAAGATCATTTTCCACAGCATGTAGATCATGTAGATACTAGAAATCTGACATATGAGACTGCTCCCAGGTATCACCAAAGGAAAAAAAAAAAAAAGCAGCATTTCCTTACTGAAAGAATTTTTAATGTCTGAGGCTTGCCACCACATGAAATATGGAGATATTAACATTTTCACTGCAGATACTATCAACATGTAATAATACAAATTTTCCTATTTATTACCAATTCAGAGACTTAATAAGAGTAATAAATCTTTTTGCTATTCACATTTTAGAATAGACGGAAAAGCACAAGATGCTTCAGTGAAATCTTGATAAATTTACAAGATGCTTTATTTTTACCTCTTTCAAAACTGTTTAAGTTCCTCCACAACAACTGCAAGTAAGAGACTGCAGCACCATATAGCACATTTGTCCTTTATAGTGTACCCTAATACCTGTCAAAAGGAAGCGACAAATTTGAAGAACCTTTAGTGTAGTAACAGCCAAACTAGCAAGTTTAAGTTAAAAATCAAAGTATATCCCCTTCAGTTAGAGAAAACGCAGCTACATTGGCAAAGTCAGCAAAGCATACAATAAAGAATTAAGAAGTATAACATCCACCTCTATGTTATCATCTTGCTTTTTGTGTATTCCACACGTTCAGAGCTACTAGTTTAGAAAGTCACTACTTTACTTACTTCCTCTCCTCCTAGTTTAGATTAGCACATATACAGCATTCTGAAGCCACAGCTGGTGGTGAAATGGAGCACTGCTGCAACACTTGCTGTCTATCCTTAGAAAACACTTTTTTTTTCCCCTTGCCACTCCTGATTTACTATTGGTCTGAGCAAAGCTGGACCCTCGGATATCACGTACTACATTAAAATTTTTTCTGACACTGTTGATCAGATAGGACAATAAGCTCCATGCTACTCCGAGACAGTCACTGAAAACCAGTAGCTACCTCATTTCAGCTACTTGTTTGAGTACAACATGGATGTAGTCAAAGAGTTAACAACCATAACACAACACCCTTTGAACTTTATTCCATATGGCTACTCCCACCATAACAGATGGTGTAGCTATTTGTTTTCAGTTTACTCCTGATGTACTGTTTTCTGTCTTCTGTTAAAATGACTGTGGCTAAACAGTAAAAATGACAGTTGTCCTTTCCTTGCAGCTTGTTGTCTTAAAGCTCAAGGAGAACACTGCCAAAGGAGGAGATTGCTCATATGCTGCAGGCTTTCCGATTGCTGTTTTTCCTTCTTCCCCGTCCTCCACATTGCAGCAGCTTCTCTTAGCTGAATAGACTTGCTGCTGTCTGGGAAGAAAAAGTAGGAGACTCCACAGAGGAGCCAGGGACTTGCTTACAGCAGGAGCAGACCCAAAACCAAGCTGCAGAAGTGATAAGGATGAAATAAATAAATCAGCTTGAAGAATTTTTGCACAGAGAGAACTACATGTACGTAGGTGTGTATATAGCAGGCTTCAGTGACTTTCGTCCTGCCATTCCTCTTCCCTCCATTGCCAGGGACAGAAGTAACGAACTTTTTTAATCATATCAAAAGTTCAGTTCCCATTTTTTAATAACATAGTTTTAAAAAAAATCCAGTTAAGTTTGTTATATGTGGTTTGTGAAACATATCATCTGCATTTATTTAAACTACGCAATTTCAACATTATTTGACATAAGTGTTAATTTTACTACACTTCTCTATTATGTTTCTGTACGTGTGTCCAACTGAACTATCACTATCTGAGATTGCCTTGTAAAACACCTGAGTTCTGAGCTCTGTTTGGTAGGTCACGATCGTGAATGTTCACCTCAGTTCCACAAGCTTGTCAGTAAATGGGAGAAATGCAAAACAAAACCAACCAACCAAAAAAAAAAAACCCAAACCAAAAACCAAACACACAACCACCACCAAAAAACCAAAACACAATTTTAGCATTTCCTCCACAGAAAATCTCTAGTCCTTAGGAATCAGGAAAAAAAAAAAAACAAAACACCACAAAAACCCAAACCAAAAAAAATCTTGAACTCTCCCACCTGTATTCCACACAGAAGTGAGGAACTAATTCAGTATAGTTACACAACAGTCCCTGTCCCCACCTAAGAGAAGTGACTGCATTTTTATCACAAAGTCAGTAAACACGTTGACTATCAAAACTGATTATCCATAACACTTCACTTCCACTGTACAAGCCAGTAGTCTTACTTATGTTATACCAGAGGTAGAATAAGACTTTAAAAGGACTGACAGCACATATACCATTAGCAACTTACATCAGTACTCATTTAAAATACAAAATATGTTTATATTATAACTAATTGATATGAGAGGGCCGAGACAGTGGCCTGAAGAAAATATAATAAACCTAGGAAAGGATTTATATGTAATGATAACAGGAATTAAATTTTAAAATTTCTTCCTGATAGCAGGAAATACAGCATTGCATGCCATGCAATACACTTAGATGGTGTAACATGAACGGCAAATTCTAAGGAATCCAAGGGGGTGGGAAGGACAAATGAGATGCTCTGTTAAAAAAAAAAAAAAAATCCTGTCTGGCATAATAAAATTGGATTCTGGTCTCTAGCGTACTTCTACAAATGTCTATGCAGACATCCAGAAACTGTAACTGAATATAATACTGAGTGAACGTGAAAAAGGATGTGTTAAACCAGCCCTATTATGAAAGAAGAAAAAAAAAAAAAAGGCAGCTAATTGTCAGGAAAGCCAATACCACATTTTCCATGAAGAGCTTTTCCCAAACTGTTTGAAGTTATTTGAATTTGTTGTTTATTCAGAATACTTTTTTCATTGTTCCAGATAAGATACAAATCTTATCCAAAAAGCATTTCATTAATGACCTCACAGACTAAAATTTTCTATAGATACTAAATAAACTACTTAGACATTGTTTCAGAGAGCTAGGCCACTATGTTTTTTTCTTCTTTTCTGCTACATATTCTTATTAACTCCCCTAACAGCAAATCATATGGCCATAGGAGAAGTTGAATCCCCATTATTACTTTTCCATGTTAACATCATCTGATTGAATGAGGAGAGGATGCCTGGGCTGCTGAGAGAGGAAGGTAAGTCACAAGACAAATCTCTCCATTGAAAGTCAGAGACGACCTACAGCTCATTTTACCCATAGTTCCAAAGTTTAAGATGAACAAATACTTCTACACCAATGACATCAAATACAACCAGGTTTGTCTTTTTGCAAAAGCTAGCATCCAAATTTAAACTTTAAACTAAACTTTACTCAACTTACTTTTAGTTTGTTTGTTTTTTTTTTTTAAAAAGTGAACCTCTTGAGTTTAGTCTAAAACTTCATTACAAGCTTATGATGAAAACAAGCTCTGAAATTCTTTTTTTTGGAGTTGTATAAAAATGCTTTTCATGACAATAATATATAACTTAAATAATACTATTGTATATTTCACTTTGACTCTTTATATTACTTTCCTTATTAATTAGCTCTTTCATAAAAAAGCCGAGAGACAACAGGCTTCAATTCCACATACAATGACATGCTTGTCTTTTCCCTCTACATCCAACTGCACGTACTGAAGATTTCTTTAAGTATGATCAATGGAAAACAAAACAAGAAGTCTGAACTTTCTGCTTGCTCCACACAAAGGTGAATTAAGATGCTTGTGTTAGAGAAGTTACGACAATTATTCAAGGATTGATTTGTAATCATTTAACTGCATAGCTATCATCTTTTTTAAACGTTTCCATGACCAAGTTATCAATGCACAGGCCATAAGCACTGGA
The DNA here is from genome assembly GCF_018139145.2 of Gymnogyps californianus. NCBI lineage: Eukaryota > Metazoa > Chordata > Aves > Accipitriformes > Cathartidae > Gymnogyps > Gymnogyps californianus. The sequence goes on from NC_059479.1 coordinate 6,635,363, forward strand.
TAAAAGTGAACGGTTAGTATGCAACAACTTCATAAAATCCCCAGTTAAAAGTCCCAAATTATGGTATATTTTATCTTGTATGTCAGTATAAAAACAACATCAAAAGCCACATAGATGCTTGACTAAAAGTTATATCACTTGCATTTCATAACTTCAGACAAAGTTATGGTTTTCTGAATAATTTAGTTCTAGCTAGATTGTGTGCCTCAGGAAAGGCTTTATACGATTTCAGTCTCTTCCTGACTCCTCCTCCATAAAGATGAGGTTCATATTTAATTCAAGCCATTCTCAGTCACTTCCTTCTCCGCCTTAGAAATGACATTCTGGCTGCCAAATATCACAGTAACATGGCAGCAAGCAAGAGCTGTGATCAATTTTCAAATTGTACTTGGATAATGGATACAGGCATATTTCATGCAGATTACAAAACGGGGAGGTCTTCACTGAAGTTTCACTATGATTTATTTTATAAAACAGAGACGAGCCTAGAAAGTGGGGCAAAAAAACCCAATCATTTATATAAGATAATGACAACAACATGCATTAATTTACAACATAAAAAGACATCTTTTGGGATTATTTCAGCCACTGTTCAATTAAGTCATTAGCTTTCATTTCTTAGTAAGACCTATTTAAAAATCATCCAAATGCCAACATCAAAATAAAATAAGAATTATGTACTGCTAAATTATAAAACAACCTCCTTAATGCAGAAAAATCAATTCTGCAGGCAAGGTGAAATTTGTGCAAATGCCTATTTGGCAAGAAATAACCATTATTCAGACTTTTTAATATTTCTCAGGAGAACTGAAATTTATATATCATCTATTTACTTGAATTCATATAATTAAGACTGCAGACAAACGACCTCTATAGCACTGTACTATACACAGGTTGATGGTACTTGCTCAGTAGTAAAAGTGTGTTTCCTCCCTTGGAAGTAGTACTGAGGGCTCACCTTCACAGATCCCAAGATCCTCTGCAGATGCTCCACTCAAGCACTTTACCGAACACTCTATTACACACGTGATAGCGTTGTGAGCATTTCTATCTTTCACTGCTTTTAGAGTCACAATTACAGCAGCGTCACTGTGAAATCCAAGTTTTCAAAGACAATTTTTCCTCAACTGTAACCTGTGCTCCAAGTTGTTCACAGTCTCAACAGTAGCCTCCTCAAAGAGTATTAAAGTATGTTGTGACTATATATAAAAGCTTCCAATACCAATTTGGGTCTAAAACATTCATTTTGCCTAACAAAGTTCTGTGCAGATTAAGTCACCTTGAATCATTTACAGCACTAAGGAACATGTAGAGTTGAAATCTCTCTCTTTCTGATGTTGCCACTGTTACAGGCATTTTTTCTTCTTCTTTTAGACCTTACTTAACCATTTCAAGTACCCAGGTCACTTAATTTGGTAGAGGATCCAATCTGGCAATTGTGCTTTGGCAACTCTTAAATCTCCCATTATCATCATTTGATACCTTGTACTAATGTTTATAATGTATGAATTCTTTATATTTCAAATGGATTGTGGTTACTCCCTAAGTTGATCACTAGACTTGCACCATATCTGAACAGGGAATTTCTTCCACTCAGCACTTCCATTTCACCCTAAGGCAGGAAAAACAAATGAAGAAATTCATGCTGCATTTGCTACAGTAGTATAGAGAGTTCTACATGCCCAAGCTAAAGGACACTATAAGCACTGCAAAACTTTCTGCTGCTATTCTAGACTATCTAGGTTGAATCCACTATTTCTGTACTACCTCAATATGTAGCATAAACATAATCCAGTTTTTGAGTCTGTATTAGCCTCTACATTCTCCAAGACACCCTATGGTTAATCAAGAATGGCCAGCCAGGCGCACACTTGCTGTCCATTGCAAAATGATGATTTTTCAATCAGGAAAACAAAAGCAGGATATCAGTTTTTGAATTGATTTGCAACATCAAATATGCAGTACTAATGGTTCAGCATATATAGTGGATACTAATCTAGCTGGATGTAAACACGTTTGCAATTTTTGCAGAGGCTGAGGGAAGAACAGGTATGCTGAAGTGGATCAGTCATTGTCAGAATTACTTTAGTTACTTATGATGTGCAATCCATACTGTCACTGGGAAGGTTACGTTTCCTTGGCAACTATCAAATACGTTGTTAATGTCCCTGAAGAATTTCTAGTCAATAATGATTTCAGACCTTTCAAGCTTATTTTTTAAACTAACTTTTTGGTTAGTTTAATCCTACCTCCAGTTTGTGTATTTAATTGATTATTGTCAGGTAGCTGAACATTTTATGAAGGAAAGGTTTTAACCTATACCTTAGTTCTCTTGAGAGATTTAGAGCAGCGCATCTGAAGAAATCAGAGATGTCAGTGAGAAATAAGAACTTGCAAGGAACCTATCCCATCTTTCACAACAGAAGTCTAGAATCAAACAATTAAGGTGAACACTGAAACTACATAACAAACACTAACTCCTATTTATGTGTTTCTCTCTCAGGTAACTACTACATCGAGAACATGAAAAGCATATGCAGTTTTATTACAGAAATAAGGACAACGATTGCAAACACTAAAGTAGAATGATGAAAACAAGCTTTAAATTCATCTGGCCCCCAAGAAGTTTTGAACACCCCTAAGGCTACTATAGACTACATCCTACTGAAAATTAAGATTTCATTCTTAATTAAAAATTCCAAGTTCCATGTTTAACTTAGCAGAATAAGAATACGTATGTAAACTACGACGTGCTTAGAGTCCTACCAATTTAAGAAGCATCTCAAGCATGAAAACCTCAATCATATGTTGGGAAAAAAAAAAAATTCCTGAGAAGGAAAAAAAGACATGAAGGATAAATAAAAAGAGTTTTATCAGGTCCTCTCATTCTCTAGCACCACGCTTTTTTTTTTTGTTTTCTCAAAGCAGCTGTTTGAAAGTAGTTATATCAGACTCATAAGCAGTAATGGAAGAATGACCTCTTCTTACTCCTTGTTATTTATTCCCCATCAGTCATATACAGAAGTGAAATTCAAATTTCAGAATTATGTTGCTCACTAATTCAGATAGTGTCCTTAAAAAAAAGTTACAATTAAACAATAAGAAGTTTAAAAAACATGCCAAAAAAAAAGACCAACTCTCCATGCCAACTTGAAAGACATTTGACCTTGTTTACGTAGTTGAGTAGGAGCGCATGGGATATTCAGTTATTTCTCATTTTTTTTCTTCCAAAGGCAAGGAAGAGAATCCTAGCTCAAAAACCTTCAAAAATGCTGCAAACAGGGGGAGTAACTTCTCCAGGGTCACTGATAACAGTAAAGCAAGGATCTGTGGACATGGCTATATCCAGTCTCTGTACTTCTTGTGGATCCTGCTTCAAACGGTACCCAAGCTGAAATTTGCTTTCGTTTCTCACCATACCTGAGCAAGATCTACCCCTTAACTGTGCAAAACAGGGTTTGTTTCAGGTTTTTTGTTTGTTTGAAGGACTTAATTTGGCAGAACAAAAGTAGATCTACTTCTAATATCTGTATAATGTTCTGCATGTGAAACAAGAACACCAGAAAAGAGAAATTGAGCACATTACGAGTCTTCTAGGTCTTCAAAATGGCTGATTTTTGTAACCATGGGCTTTTACTGTCGGCGGGGGGGGAACAAGAAAAAACCAAACCAAAACAACAACAACAACAACAACAAAAAGCAACAAAAAACCCCAAACCACAGACCAAACCAAAAAAACCCCAACACAACTCTACAAAAGGGCATTCTATCCTCTAACTTACTGTATATCAGCTTTACAGTCAGTAAGTTTTTAGATACAGAAATCATTCCTGATGAGAGATGACAACATTGTTTCCAGATTCAAATTTGCAAACTATTTAGCTGTACTAGTCACCAATGCTGACTAGAGAAACATGGGAAATCAGCTTGATAACAACAGCTGTAAGCCTGTGAGCATGCATGAATTCAAAATACTTGTTTTCTTAATTTTATTAATGTCACAAGCATCATTTGAAAGGCAGTTGAAAAAATAGGAAAAAAATATATTCCAAGTCAGCAGACTATAAGGAGGATTAAATAAGACATTGATGGTAGTAATATGTATTAGCGATGTCTTTCATTGTTTCAGAAAACCACATTCAACTTTTACCTGGAGCAGAATTGACATGTTTTTTTCCCATTTTCATTAAGTATTTACAAAGATATGTAAAAACTTATAAATGGTCGCTAAACAACTGGGCTACTAGTGGTGTGGGCTACTGGCCAAAGTGTTAGTTTACATGTTCATTTCAGAGTTCTCCATCTACTATGTTATGACCAAAGAAAAAGCACCTATAAATGTAAAGAATCATGCAGAAGACCTCTTGGAATATTACAATACTTTGACAAAATAAAAGCAAAAAAAAAAAAATCTTGCAAAGTAGACCATGTGTATTAATTTTTGTGTGCTGTAAGAAGTTACCTACTAAGCATTAGTAGTCTTCCAGACATTTAAAGGAAAGCAGTGCTACAGCTTTCTGTGCACTCTTCTGTGCTACAGCACTAGCACAGAGATTTCAAGTCAGTCCGTTGAAGAATCTCAGCTTGTATGTTTGAGGATTTAAACAGCTAAGCAAAATTTGAAATGAAATCAAATTAGACTACACATGCATTGTAAACAGTAACTGAGAAATTATTGCTATAATTGCATCAAGTCAAATCTAAGAGAGGTAGTACAGAGAAGAAGTGAGACTGGAACCCTATTTCATGTAAAAGATTTTATTTTACAAATATCTTACAACAATGCCTGCAGTAAAGGTAAGGTAAGTAGCAGAACAGAAAAGGAAAAAGAATAAAAACACACACTGCAGCAGGAAAGAGTGAAAGGAAGAGATTACAGATAATACTGAATAGCTGGAATTAAGTGTCATCCAGTGTTGTCATTTTGAAATCCAATAGCTTCACATTTTGAAGCTATTAGTAACAGCCAGCAGCCATGCTTTACCACAAGACTTCTGACACCACTGGGAGTTGCTTTTCCTCCTCCAGTTCTAAACGTTATTCTTATTGTATAAGTAAATAGCTAGACCATTTTTAATACCTCTCATGAGTTTTGCCTCTTCATGCTACTTACCTTGGACAGCACAGATAGCGACTGCCTCGTTTCCTTTTTAAGTTTAGTGACAGAGATTAAAGTGCCCACGTACACTAGTACTTCACACTGAGCACTATAAATCTTCCTCAGTGGTCAGCATCTTCAGAAACTTGATCATAATTTGCTGATTCAAGATTCTCCTGCCACCATCTATATTACAGTGGCCTTGAGCACTGCTGCTGCCATCTCTGTATATGCTTATCCCTTCAGTAAGACTACTGTACCTCAATTTGTGTCACACCTCATCAGTTATCAGTTTCCTTTCTTCAGCATCTTTGCAAGGCTGTTATCCAGATAAAAGCAAGATCTTATTACTAAACTTTTCTGCTTACTTAAGGGTTAATTTTGCAAGTATTCACCTTCTTGTAAAGTGCACCTTAACCTACCTTGCTACAACTGTAGCAACCTCCACAGCTCTTCAACTGTACCTCCACAACATTATCAGAGAAAGCTGCCTTTAATATAACCTCCAAAGAAGTTTGGAGACTAAAGTTGACACTGCCCTGCTGTCATTTCATCTTTTTTTTGTTTTAATATCAGTGCACAGGAAATAGTACTAAGATCTCTGCATATGTAATTATGTTATTTCTAGAAGATAATTTGAATGAGAGACAAGTAATTTTTTTTTTCTTCACAATAAGAATTTTCAAAAAAGTGTCAATTCTAGGACTCTTACTGAAGATGAGAGCCTTTCTGTGACGTTCTGATATCAGGATATAATTTCTGACGTCATTTCTGTTATATCATGCTAACTGGAAAAAATGCTTCGCTCTCGCAAGTGTAAGTTTCAGTGCACGATAAGAAACAAAGTACCTCACAGAAGGTTACACAAAGTTCATTCCTATTAACTCAACATGAAGATGAACTACAAAAGAGTCATCAGGAGAATATACTGACCATATATCCTTGCATATAGGTTAAAGTCAGTATCTGGTAAAAGATACATCCATTTACAGAGATCTCAATATTTTCCACTGACAAGTGGCAGATATAGCAAGTATTTAAAACATTATTGTACACTTCTCTTCTGCTATGACAACAAGAAAATTTACTAAGGAGTTCCAAAAATTAGGTCTGTTTGTTTAATTAATGCAAAACACTCAAATCCCCTACACCTTCCAATATGAAGGTCTTCACTAGATTTATAAAAGTTGTTCTTTTGCTGGTGTCTAATGACACAAATCAGATTTAAAATTAAGAATATATTACTTTCCTCAGTACTTTGTCACCTGAAAATTTTTAAACTATCCTAATATTAAATTCAATGGTTCTGTTGTCACATATCTTTCTTTTGTTCCTTAGTGGTAGCACTTCAGTCAGGGGTGGGGTTTTTTTGGTTGGTGGGGGTTTTTTGTTTGTTTTGGTTTTTTTTTTTTTTTTTTTTTTTTTTTAAATACTACCCACAAGAATAAAAAAAATGAGCCATTTATTTTGAAATTAATATCTCCTGATCTAGCAGTAAATGCCTATACACTACTCAAAATAACAAAACCAGGCAAAAGGCCTTAAGATTAAAAACAAACAAGAGTATGTGACTGGTACAATCTGCCTTGTGCTTCTTAAAATGCAAATATTATTGAAGTGCACTTGTAATTGTTGAATATTAAGAAATATTTGAGGGGGACATATTAAATTTGGAACAATACGATTCACTTGAAGACATGAGTTGTTTTTTTTTTTCGTAAGAGTAATCTATGACAACTAAAACCACTAGAAGGCAGTCCGGTTATTTTCTTCAGAGCTGGTATTTTTCCTCATAACTAAAGCTTTGCTGGAGAAGAATATCAGACAAAAAACAGTTTATGGGAAAAGGAAGTCAATTTGTTTTGTAAGCTATAAAGGTCAAAATACTTCTGTGAAATATTCCCTTTGGAAAGCTTGGAAACAACCTTTTTCTCCAAAATTTTATGACAGCTGGTAAAGTAAGAAGACATATGCTTTTTTGTACTGCGTAAATAAAAATGACTGATCTGACTTATTAACACGGATTCTCTCAAGACAAAAACAAGAGTTTTCAGCAGTTTTATGCAGTTCTTATTATATACTAGCAATATCTGCTTTTAGATGAGCAATATTTATCCTAAACATCTGTTTGCAGGATCAGTTAAAGGATTTAGAAACTGTGCTTCCAAATTTATTAGCTTACATGGAAACTATTTCTCAGTCTATTGAGAATGATTAACTGTAGCTTTTAAGGCTACAGAAATAAAAAGAAGCAGTAAGGTCTGATAGTCACGCCTGTAATTATCTGATTCATAAACCAGAGAAGTTCAGTTACTTATATTTTGAAAAAGATTTTAGAGTTTTCTTTTCCATACACTTTTAGATTTCAAAACCAGGGAAGAGACTATACTTTATTCTGATAATAGAATAATAAATTCATTATAGTAGATAAAAACCAAAAAGACTAAATCAAGTAATACAGACATGTACAAACAATAGCCTAGTAAAAATATGTACAGTAAAATTCCATACAGCTTCCAGAATAGATGACAAGTAAGCATAACAGGAATAAAGAACTAAATCTACAATTAACTGGAAATCTTTTAAGAAAGTGAGTCTATTAAATCCCACTCAGATTCTCTAAAATAAAGAAATCTAGAATAGCTAGATCTTTCCATTTATATAGTAATCTTCCTTGTTCTAGATAGAAATTGAAGACTAGCACTAGAGAAGCAGACTTCCACCACTGTGCCAGTGAAGCTAGTTTATGGTATAAATTTTCACTTGTGGACACAGGAACAGTTGAGAGGCATGGGCATGCTAGCTACATTCAACATTCTATCTAAGGAGATTTACATATGCAAGAGTATTGACCTAGAAGGTAGAAAGGTGTTCAAAAAGTAAAAGGTGCACTCATCTATATCACATACTTTTTTTCTGCAATCAGCTTAACTCCCTGCTGAGTACAGGCCAGACTTGCAAGAATTCTGAGGAAAGGCACTAGGCAGACACATTATCTAATACTTGCAAGCTCCCTGTCAACATTAAGAGAGAACACTAAAATTCTGTGCATATAAAGGCTGCTTGGCTTGAAACATACAGTAAACAGGAATTGGAATGTTATTAATAGCTTTAAAAATAGAAGCTGTTAGACAGTTATGCTATTTGCGTTCCTCATACAGACTGCCCCACTTTCTCACTATTATACATAATGACTCTAATACAGTACTCTCACTTACACATTTAAGCACATAAATATTTTTTTTCCCCCCAGGGATTTTTTTCTATTTTAACATAATCCAGGTACGTAACACTGGGATGCTCTCCCTATCATGAAGCACGACAACAAACAAACCTTCCAAACTTATTCAATAAACAAACATTTTAGTGCTGACAGATGAGTAATCTTTCACTGGTCATAAAACAATTTTGATGCAAGTACTGTGAGCCAGCCCTCTTAGATGACAAGTTTGTTTTGCCTGAGCTCACATAGCCATTGCAGTAGGGCTCCCAGTCAACTCCCAGCCTGAAGTACAGCTACTTTCCCCTTTGCTTTCCACCAGCACACCACACAAGAACTCCAGTTATTTTATTAGAAATAAAAAAAAAAAAAAAGAACTAGAACAAGAAAATTCTAAATAGAGAGAAGCTTAGAATTTCTAGATTACAGAAACCAAAACACAAGGTTTTTAAGACTCTCTCCCCTCTATCCACGGGGAGATAGCAGGGTACATTGTTTCCTCCAGTCCAGAAAACCTCAATAGCTGAAAAAAGATTCCACGCAGTGCTTTTTAATCCCTCTCTCCTGTTAGATCTCCTGCTCCAGACAGGCACATCCCCCATCTGAACTCCCTACTTACCAGCTTGTCCTAGTCTCCTTGCCAGAAGGACATGCAAATTTTGTTCAGTTCATCTTAAACAAGGTGCAATCTCGCTCTCCTTCTCAGTGGGCTCAGTCATGACCTAGAATGCACACACAACACAATGTAAACCAGAAGCTTTCATCCTTGTTAAGCTACAACAGTTCTTTTGAAAGATTACAGGTAACCACTAGCAAGTTCAGCAGCTTTACCACAGAAATTCCAATATTAATAATCTCTCCCAGCTACTCTCAAGACAAAAAAAACTGCTCTCAAAGGATGAGCACTGTGCTGAACTACACACAGCAAGTCCTCTCGTAACAGTTCAACAGCTACTTCTTATGTTACTTCTAGGTATCCTTTAGTTCCTCCTGAAGAACTTCCAGCCCTCCAAATGCTAGCAGAGATCAAGTATTAAATTAAAATCAGTTACCTTTCCACAGTTTCTCTGCTTTCCTCAGAGAGAGTGTCAAGCATCACAGCACAAGCCACATGCAATGCTCTGATAATTTTGCACTTTGGCAGCCAGCAGAACTTTGTGCACAGCTTGATGTTAAATGGGATTAATAATGTATGAGATTGTCATTTGATGGTACAGGAGAGAGATTAAGCTATGTAAGAAAAGAGGGCAGAAGAACCAAAAAAGCCCAGAAGAACCAAGGGGACTTAAGGAAATACTTATCTGGTTTTCACACTACATAGGAAGAGGGGAGTAACTATTTTGCGGTTTATTGCTAAAAGTAGCAAAGTTAAGATTCCACCTTTGATGTATTGGGATCGGATGAAAAACAAAGCTACAGAAAGACATCAGAACTGTATGGCCTGCACCAAAGGTGTCCAAACAGAACAATTAACTCTCCAATAAAACATCATCTGTTGTTACATCTTTTTACTTGGGAGGGGGAAGAGATACTAGACAATGATTTTATCTCAAAAAGAGTAGTAAAGGAACTGAAATTTTTAGCAGGAATTATCAATTGTGCAGCAAATAATCCCTCAATTTAATAGCTCCACAGCACAGAAGATTAGACCACCTTTAAATAAAGTCAACATTTGTGGATTGCTGCATATTGGACAGGGGGAAGTCAAAGTATCCCACAATGCTCTCATTTTCTAACAAGACTCAGCAAACACCAAGATCTCCCTGAATAAAAGAGAACGCAACATTTTGAAGACAGACCTTAACAGAGATTTCTCAAGCACAACTGAGAAGTTAAGCAAACTGAAGAACCTTTGCTGAACTCTCACCACACAATAAAATGATACTTTGAACAAAGATATTTTCTAACCATAATAGGAAATAAAAGAAAAGCTCCCCTCCACAATGGAATTGCTGGTTCACCACCAGCCACTGAGTACCCTTCTACTTCAGAGGAACAGAACAAATGATTTTCCTCTTCTGCTCTTTATGAAAGTAGGTTTTCATAAGTATTACAGTGCTACTAGATAGAGTCAAGTTAGGGGGTTTTGTTTGTTTTGTTTTTACTTTACCTAATACATCTAAGCAATAAACTGATGAATTCATCTTGCTATGTTTTTTCCCAAATGCAAAATATTAGAGCCCACTGTGTTTTTATCACACTAAACATTACGTCCTTCTTTGCTGAAGCCTCACAAAGCTCCATGAAAGCAAATATGACTTGCAGATGTCATACAATTAGCTCAGAGACTTTTAGTGCAATAGTGGTCAGCCCAGGGTTAGATACCATCTACCACACAGACTTTAGCATCTGAGTTTTGGGATCTACTGTTGTGCACGCTAATTTGTACAAAAGCACCCACCCAACCAATATTGGTATATGTTTCTCAGATCACTCCAATAACCACATATGGGAGAAATTAGATCCAAGCCGAGAGAGAGAAAAGGGATAATGATAGAACGAAAGGATAAAAGGAAAGTATTGAGGAAAACTGAGACAAAACACAGTGATTTAACCCACATTATAGCGCGATATCTGAAGTATGAAATTCCTAAGAAAAACTCCGTAGGATAGAAAGGCAGATGAGGCTGCTGTCTTTGAATCGTAACATGCCAAGACGGCTCTTTAATCTTGCAGCCTATCTATAGTAACATTCTGCAGTTCCACAGAGCTAAGTTATTTTTTACTTTCCTTTCACTGTTCTTCCCATGCTGTCTAATGCTAATGTGTAAACTGAGTAATTGACTGTCAGCAAAAATCAAATTTTCCAGGTATTCTTATTCCAGTGCCTACCCTTTCTGAGAATCTCAGTAAGGCTTGTCAGTGAGGGGTCAAACACTTTTTGCACCATCATGCCTCCTATCCCAACAGTCCTCCAAAGATGAGATGAAAGCGTAAGGATTACTTTAGTTGTATCTTCACACATGTTAACTGTAGCCAATGTTTTGTGTCTGAACAGATGCTTTCCCAGCCTCAACAAAAATATTAAAAAATACAGTATGTTATTGATATGGATGTATTCACTCATTAGCCACATTATGCATTAAGTGCTATTTAATGCAGGTAACTGAGGACAACTCACAGTAAACTGGAAAAAATCCAGTACATTCAGAGTGAGAGAAAGTTACTGTACTAACAATTTGCCCAAGTAGAAGAAGAATCGTTAAATTACCTCATACCACCAAATAAGCTTGTTCAGCAACTCATTCACTTACTAGAACTGAACTGGCAAATACAATTCCCATTTTTGGACCCTTCCCTGTGAACAGAATGTGAACACAATTCCAGCTGAAGTCCACATGGTCTTTAGTTCCTATATATTGTTTCACTGTTCTTTGGTATTAAATTCTGAACATTTCTGTGAAAACCCATGAGACCCCTAATCCTGCAGAACTTCAGTACAATATATTCACACTGAAGATGGGCTTGTCAGTACCAAGAACAAGACTTACAGACTCTAGAGCTGAAGGACAGTCTTGACACTAAGTTGTAAGATTTTGGTAGACATTAGAACTACATTCTTAATACAAATGAAAAAATTAAATGAACTCGTATTTTCCAGGATATAATCCACTGCATAACAAATTCGTGAATATTTTAAGGACTCCTAAAATTTTATATATACTTAAGAAGCACCTTTAACAATTACAGTTTCCAGAGTTAACTTACAGAGCAGCTCAAGTGTTACTAGCAAGATTTTAAAAGGCCATTTAGTTTTTATGCAAACAAAGTACACAACTTCCCCTACACATTTCAAGCTCAGTTTTGGCATTCTCACTGACATCTTCCTTATAGGCACATCTAATGCTTAGTTGTAGCTATGCTAATCTGACAAAAACTTCGATTAAAAAAAAAATAATTTCTCCACCATTAAGGAGGACTATTAAAGATCAGCATTTTTGCCACTGGAAGTCATTTGTTCTTATTTTGACTACTGCTGATTTCTAAACACAGGCCAAACTTCCTTTTGGACAGGGTAATTTCACTCACTTTTTTACTGGAAATTTATAAAGAGAAGTTCAGCTTTATTTTAGAAAGTACAGGGACTATATGTAATCAGGCCTTACAGATGGTCATACCATTAGTAAAGCAACAGAAAAATACAGTATTCATCCACTTTTAATCTCAACCAAAGGAGAATTCTCAAGAATGGTTAAATAGGCACTTGATCAGAGTCCCAGGAGCACCCCTGTATAGACAGAGCGTAAAGTGGAAGTAGCAATTCCAGCTTCCTTATAAAAGTGTAACAGCTATTTTAGATACAAGTTTTCCTGACAATTGCTTCTAAATTAAACTATTAAACTTTCGACAAGAAAAGCTATCCCTACCCTTATGACAAGTATTTTAGCAATTCCTCATCACAACGAGCAGAATGAGTATGCAATGCAGTGTTACACCTCCAGGGACTGAGAGAAAACAGAGTGATTAAAAATGTCTTGCAATAAGGAACTAAATCTAATCTATAAAATTTGGCAGAAAATCTAGAGATAATTCAGGCTGGGATGTTCTGTTCTGCATTAGAAATATAAATTACAATATAATTAGATAATCTAAATTACTTTTAACGTTTATTCACAGAATAGTTTTTGCTAACATTTGTTTTCCTAAACCTTCAGTTAGTTATTTCAAGTACACAGTTTGAAGCCTAATTATTTTGCAGATTCGTGGTAGCTGAACATCAGAGCACAAGTATTTGAACACCACTGTCACCACCCCACCTGCAAGACAAAAAAAGCGCTTACCTCAGAAGTTCCAGACAATTAAAAAGGACAAATCTGAAATCCAGTAACAGATGCACACGTGCACATACATGCGCACACTAGCAGTATATCCTCATATAGTTCATTTTAAATCATCATGTTTTCTTGTAAAAAAAGTCATAGTGTAAGGCTGCTACTGTATCAAGCAGCCACATAAATACAGAAAACAAAGCCTGGCTCCAAACCTTTCAATTACAAGTAAATAAATAATCACAAAATTATTTTGTCTTCTGATGCCTTCCCTCTCCTATAAAGATCTTTATTTGAACTGAAAGCAAAACCAGGTCTTGATATTTAGTACCAAGTGCACTTTAATAAACTTTAGTAACCAAATCTGTCAGAGGTAAGATGTATCATTATGTACTAAATTATGGAGCTCTTGTCACCCAATTTTAGACTCAAAATTGGGGGCGGGGCGGGGGGGGATTTCCATTAAGCAAGTCACTTCAAAGCAGTCACCATTGTCATTTTTAAACTCAAACTATGTCATACCACCAATAATGTTATATTATGCCTTATTCTTCTTTGCCTCAGTAGTAACACAAAAATCAGTTAAAATATATTCCCAGCAGCCAATGTTTTTTCAGGTTGGAAAGCATTTAGAATTCACATGCCTACATTACCCTTTCCTTCTATTCATTATTGTTCTATTTCCAAGATCTTATTTCCACAAATATTCTTCACACACCTTGCTAACTTTTTTCCTCATTTCCATCTTCCTTACTGATGGTACAGCTAGGAATTGATGCATAGAGTTTGTCATCCAGATGATGACAGAATCATTTCTTCAAAAATAAACAAAAGAACTCTGCCTTCTAAGGTTATTACTTTTATTGGTTCTTATTTCAATCAGAGTAGGGAGAAAAGAGTAAGGCAAAGGAAACTTAGTATGCACTGGTGTGAACTATAGCATTAAAAAGTACTGAGCAGAAAGTAAATGGAAATGGGGGGGTATTTAAAAAGATGTACCCGTACAAGAAGTATTTCTTACAATATTAACCTTTTTTGAGGGGGTGGGTAAGGGAAGGGAGTATGATTCCTGTATTCCTATACGTGGCCTTAAAGCTCAAGCTCAAAAGGATAAGGAATCTTTATCGTAAAACACTGCAGAGAGTTTAAAATATATCCACAACACAAGGATTTATAATCAGGTAATTGCTCTGTAAAAACAGTTATGATAAAACAAATCATCTTCAGTTCATCTTCTGATAATCCTTGTGTCTCACAGGCTGGCTTTCTTAAAAAGAAAATTTGATACAATTCCCTGTTGAGAAACTAATCCATATCCAATAAATACCATCTCTTCGTATGAATTTAAACCATCAAGCATACAATTTTTCAAAGTTTATGTCCTAACTATGAAAACGATTTGTTTGTTTCTTTGGAGAGCATACCTCTATATGTTCAGTATGATGCATTTAATGTTTCTTACATAATGCTTATTTACACCCTGGAAACCGTTTAAATGATTCTGTTCTTCCTTCTTTTTCATCTCTGTATCAGTAATTAATACTGAACTGTAATACCACCTTTTGGGACCATAATCTGTTGCCAAGGATACTAGGGATATAATTATGAATTTATTGTAGACTAACTGAAAGACTTCTCTTTGTTGAGACCGCAATTCAGACTCATCTAGTGTTAATTGCACCTACACACCTCCTTTCATCAAGATACTGTGGGGTACTATGAAAGTTATATACCAACACTCCTGTGACTCAATTTCTGTTTCTATTACATGGACAGGGAAACTACAGCACAAAGGCTCTGAATGACTTGTTGAAGGTCAAAACTTCAACTGGAAGTGAAATTCAAGTGTCACCCTACTTCTGGTTGCTAACTCTAAAGAGGCAGCAATGTGCATATTTGCCTGGCCAAAGACAGCCTTCCACTATAAATCCTTACTTTATGCAAGTTCAGCTATACAATTGTGAAAGCTTACTGTATTCCTCAGTGCTATCAACTTCACTATTGTATCTGACCAGGCAGAAATACCACTCTAATACAAGTTTTGTCATTCCTCATCAGCACAGTGCAGCTGTTACTTTGCTTGCCAAAACTGCCAGCCCTCAGGAGGAAACATCATTTAATTAGCTTAGGTTACACTCCAAAAAGCACAGAACTTGAAAGAAAACTAAGCCAACGTACCAAGAATTAAATTGTTGCAATTGTAGTGATAAAAAGATGCTAGGGAGACTTAATACTGTGGGGTTGGTTCCCCCCCCCCCCCTTTTTTTTTAAATAATGGATTTCACAATATTTTTATGGAGTAATAGAATATTCCCCTTCATACAGGAAAAGCTGTGAAGCTTGGTATGAGTCCTGTGGACTCATTCTTTTTGCCACTCTTATCTTTAAAGCAAAAGAAAGAAGATGGGAAGGGGGGAAAAAAAATTAAAAAAATAAATGTATTTTCAGGAAAAGAAGAAAAAGCATACATTTACCAAAGGTGGAATTCAACTCAAATGCATCCATCAAATATTAGGAAAGATTAAAACCATCATATTACAAAGAGAGGAAAGAAAATACTAAAGGGTTAAAACAGCTTCAAGAATTTTAAGCAAGTATTTGAAATTCAGAACTTGGATTTACTGCTGCAAGAATTTTATGTCACAGTTCAAGAGCATACCTTCTGTAACTGGCCTTGCGCGCAGTTCCAGTTCACACAGTTTCAGCAGTTCGTTGGAACCGGGACAGTTTCTGTCCCATACTTCAACCTATATGCATCCTGTTCTATGTAGTTCGACATGTCTTGGTAGCCCCAAGATTGATTTGTATCAAGCAGGACTATAACATGTATTATAAAATAGCTTTAACCTCTTATGAACTGTATCCAAAAAAACCCCATAGTCAACTAATTTCATGTTTTCATGTTGAGCAAGAATAATCTTGGACTCAGAAAAATCAGTATTTTCAGATAACTTCCACACATAACATCAACCAAGCCTTCACAAATGTACGCGTTTATTTTTTTTTTTTTTTTTAATTTTTACTGCTGAAAGTGCCATTTTCTATTTCCTCAAAAGCTTGATGAGTCATTAATGCAGTACTCTCACATAAGAACAAAAAATATGAACAAGTCTGGAAAAAGAGTAATCCTACTATTTGTCAGAACTTGTTCAGCAGCATTTTGGGAAAAGCCCCTTAAATACATAAATAAAAAAAAATCACCTTTCAGCTGATAGTAACTCTCAACTGAAATTTCATATTTGGGCTACTACAATTATTGTGGTTAAATTATTGAAACATGTCACTACATGTTTAATTTTGAAAGTTTAAGTCAATTTCTGGTCTCATAGCTATTTTGAAACCCAAGACCAACAAAACCCAACCATCTTTGTGCTATTAGCACTATAGTTTTGGAAACCAACTCTGAAGAAGCCACAAAATTCAATTCCTACTTTAGTTCTACACATTGCAGGTATTTTTGTTTGTTTTTTTGCTTTTACCCGTCCAGTTTAACACATCTACTACACAAGGCACTAAAATCCAGGCCAAAGATACTCCACTCTGGATTGGTTTTCCAACTGTGTGTTGCAAGTTGCTGTTCTCAGATGGGTCTACTAATTGCTGTCATTAGACCACTCCAGCACCCTAACTGAAGACAGCAGAATTCAATTTATCTTCTTATTTGTCATCCAAAGTAGGGCATCAAATATTCATTTTCATGGCAATCGCTATTTTAAGCTTATTCTTTCTCAGCAAGCAGTTTAAAGAAAGGCCTTAATAACCATTTAGATTTTACCAATACTAGTATCTTGACCAAAAAAATTGTTCAAAAAGACCATTGAACACTTGCAACCTTCCTTGGAAGTCAGGAGAAGATAAGGTAGATTGATCTTTGACACACTACTATTTTTGGTAGATGTAGGTATCTCTGAAAAATAAATGCTACCATCTAGTTTCTTGGACAAGTTTCTGGAGAGCAGCAAGATCATCATGAAACCATCCTTTAAGTCTGTCTAAGCCCTGCACTCCTACTTCTCCTCTGTCAGTTCGGAGGAGAGAAGGATATAGCCTTCTCCAGTATAGACATGTAGCGCCTTGTGCATGCAGGGCACTTCTGTAATAACCTTATGCTTTTAATATGAACATTTTGTCTTTCTCTCCAGCAATATTTGACACAAAAACTGTAGATGAGTTTTTGCAGTACATGAGATCTTGTGGCCTCTTCTGCAATTCTTAGTGATGCTCTGCTGACACGGCCAGGAGAAACTATCTGATTTGGGATGACAAAATAGTTACTGCATACTTTTATCTTTTTTCCTCTATCAGATAAGCATGCACTTTGCTCAGTTACTCTTCTATAGGATGAGCAATGCCCTGAGACTCATACGGTCTTGTTTCAACTTCCTATCACTATAACGGCTTTTATTTTTTGTGATATCCTTTATTTTTTTTTTAACCAATTGTTCTCCACCTTTGGTGTTTAACTAACTTAAGTTACTACTTTCATCCTTAGGAGACTAAAAAAAGAGATTTAGACTTCAATAAACATTTTGGGGAAAGCCAAAATAACCTACAAGATCTCAGGGATTACAAAAGATGATCTAAGCAAATTATCTAAATTGCAACTTTGTGGAACTACAGGAGGATGCTTTTGGTGGGAAAGTTTCAATGGTAATTTTGTCTCATAGTAGCAAACTGATGCATTAAAGGCATGGGATCTGAGCTTTCTTAGGGAGTATCATAAGATCACCGGGGGGGGGGGGGGGGGAAGAGACAAAACAGAAGCAACACTCAAATTCTTCTCTTTCTCTTTGGCAGAGATCGGAATTACAAGTATCCTAAAGGAATAAGGATCTGGTTCTCTGAAAAGCATTTCTTCCCATTTCAAAGAGTAAGGTAAGTGTTGTTGCAGTTCTAGTATTTACCAGTTGTTATCCTGTACAGAAATCTACACTAGTTATGTAAAATAAATATGATCATGTACCTATGTTAATCAACAGACCAAGATCAGCAAATATTTATCAAGACATTACCACCATGGAATATTTGACTCATGATGAGTCTCAGTGGGTAAGAGGAGCCATGAATGCGTCAAAGCGTTTACCAAGTTGTGACCCATGTAAATGAAAGAAATTGTGTGCCTATTTTATAGCTATTAGCTTCAGAAGCTTTGTAGCTTATTTTCAGCTGTCAAAATAAAAAGTCTTTGCAGAAACTTGTCTCTTATTTACTAGACCATCTCCCACTAGCATACTAATTTTGGACAACAAAAACCCCTCAATGCACTATCATTTTGATTCCTGTTTTGGTCACAATAATGCAATATTCAAAAATTGCTTTAAGTATCATTTAAGTTCAAAGCGCTTGCATCATCATAACAACTGTCTAAAGTAGTTCAGATTAAGTCTGTGGCCAAGCTAGTAATCTTTTCGACAGGCATTTTGCAGAGATTGTTTCCAAATTGTTTGTAATCAACAGCCGTACCAGGTACACTTCCCTTATCAGCTTATTCAGTTGGCTCTTTTGCAGCGTACCTGCTAGGCTGCCCCAAAGTCAAGTGCCTCTGACTTTGATGAGTCCATCCAAATGCTGAATGGAGTCTTATCCTTTTTTTAGAAACTCTGCTGTTGTGTGCTCAAAATTGGAACCCAATCACCTTTTGAAGTGTTGAAATATACCATGGAATATTATTTTGCACCACCCACTATAGAGTGATTAGGTTACGCTTCCTTGGCAAACAGACTGTAATCAAGTCTCCCATGATTTGTCCAATGCCATTCATTTGTCACTTTAGACACCTGCTTTGAGAAGACAAAACCCCTCTGTGTTTTAAGGCTTGGTACAAGTTTCACTACTGTTCAAGCTTCTCCTTTCTATCGAAGTTTTACAGCCAGTTAACTCGTCTTATTACACAATTCTGCCTGCCACCTGGGGAACAACTACAATTTCTGAGACCCATGAGGATGGGCTGTTCAGGATTTCTTTTTCCTAACTTCAGACTATGGTAATTCTATTCAAGAAACGTAATAAGCCGAGTCTAGAAATTCTGAAGTATTCAAACTCTACCATATATGCATGCTAGCATTAGCTTTGGCTTTTTTGAACAAGTAAATGAAATTCTAAAAGACTTTAAGCTGCAGGAACCATAGGATTCCGCTGCATATCTTACAGAGACTCAATGTTGAAAAGCATTTCAAAGAAATATTAGCATTCTTCAGCTATAAAACCCTGGAACAGAGGTGATGACTCATACCATAGGGGTTTCAAAGTAGGTATTACCAGCCTCCTGCTGCAAATATACTTTTTTAGTTCTAATGTCACTGGCCCCTTTTTATATATGCAAGTTTGTATGGGAAGGTGTTTAAATAGAAGAAAAACAGTTGGATCACACTTTGTAAAAATATTTGTTTCTTAGCTGTTAATGTTGTTCTTAGCTCCCAAATGGAGTCTTGGGTCTAGATTCGAGAAGAGTAGTTTCGTGGTAAGTGGCACTATGACTAGTGTCCAGTACCAAAATGACACATAAGGGAAACATCTATATTTATTTTGTAGCCATATAGATGCCTGCTACTGAGTCCTGGAACATTCAGGAGAAAACCAAAGCAGAAGTTGGTTTAATTATCAATTGTTAAAAAATCCGCTTTCAGCAGGAAATATCATTCAGATCTCCCATGTGAAAACTGACATATGAAGAATTTAAACTCAGACACATAATTTGCTGGTTTGCTTGCTGTTAGGGAGTGGCAAGAAAAGTTTTCAGAAGACAATTTCTATCTTTGTCCATATTTTGCACCTGCTAGTGAGGAAGTGCAATTCTCTGCACTTAACAAATAAGCGGAAACCCACCACGAGAGATACTGATCTCCTTGGCGATTCCTGGCAAAGTATGTTTTTTTTAAATGTGCACTCCCAACACCAGCAGCAATCAACCTTCTGCCTGTTACTACAGGATAACAGCTGCACAATGGAAGTGCAGTGGATCCAGCTGAACAAACGTACAGTTCTGAGTGCAGACCTTCAGTGTCTGTGGATCTCAGGGGAGCCAACCTGAGCAGCCTCTCAGTGGCTACGACCAATTTAACATAAGAACTTACATTTTAAAGGGAAGAAAAGGTCTCTCAGTGAGCTGTTCACCTCTAGCTACAAAGGTGAAGAATCTGCAACAGTACACATTATAGAGGCACAATGCCATCATTTAAGGAAGGAAGAAATTGTGGTACAAACATAGAAGTCTCTTAATCACTTGAAAGAACACCCTGTGATATGCAAGTGCTTTGACAGTGTGAGGCTCTCATATACAATGCAGTCTTAAACTGTACCGAGCATCTTTCACGTTAATTAGAATATTACCATCACTGATAACTCATTTCATGGCAAATATACCACAATCAAAAGCTAAGCATTTTTTCTTGTTATCTTAGACACTGTGACTGACCATGGAATTTGTGTGGTTTTTGCATCAACTTGTAGAATGAGATTTATGCACAAATTCTCAACTGAAATTAAAGGAGCATTTAAACTCTTGAAGTTAAGCTGAAAGATAAGTCCATTTTAAATATCAGTCAGAGACTGATGGTTCATGGGTTCCATACTGGATAAAAGTCTTCCTTGCAAAATTCAAATACTTCATTGCATGCTCTTTGTAATGCACTGCAAATACTTAGCATTAGTGTTACTAGTAGACATGAAGTGGCTTAAAATATTAGTGTATTTACTCCTTCTCAAAACTGACTGATGTAATTTTAGTCACTTTACAATATAAAGCTGTTTTGTGATGCAGGTAAGGGATTTAATTCTTCGTGTGTAAGAGACTGCAATGACAATCCTCTTACCTCAGTCCTAAGCATAGGCTGCTCTTCTTAAAATATTTTTGTTGCTTGTTTCACCAGATAACAAAATTTACTCTCTGTGGGTCGGCCAGTAGAGGGAAGCATCACATTCCCAAATCTAACACAGTAGAACGTTACTGTAATGCACCACCACAAGTTTGAACGTTTTATGATTCAACTCAAAAAAGTACTTTCCTGATTAAGCTTTTTAAAGCTATGACTTACTTGTTTGGGACAGCATAGATGCTGAAACTACCAAAGAAAGCTGCAGTCCTCTCATCAGATGACATTTGCTGTTGGAGCCCACCAAAGTACTGCTGCATGAGGAAGGATACACTTAAGGCAACATTCTGTGAGGGGGAGTTTAATTTTGGCACAAATATTTTATTCGGGCTCAGAGTTTGGTTTGTGGTTGTTTGCTTTTCTTAACATTATAAAACTCAGTTCTTCCCTGATCACAGTGGCATTTAGAAATATTTGGTGAAGTAAATCCATAACTATTCCATGCTTTCCTGTTTTCATCTTAATTATGCTTCCAAATGCCAAGTTGAAGGGATACAAATTCCTTTAAAACACATTGAAGCAGTGAATTTGCTCAGAAATCACATGAAGGTAAGAATTAGTAGAATGTGTCCCACTGATACATGTGTTTTCTAAAGCAATACCTGACATTTAACACTGAACTGACTATTACAATAGTGCTTTTCTCAGATTTGTGAAAATCCTTTCTGTTCGTAGCATATTGATTTTGGTTTGTTATTGCCTCCTTCATGAGGCCAAATCTTTAAGGGAGTTCTTCACATATTTACCTTCCTATCAGTAAAGCCAAGTAGTCTGATGCACCTCTGCGCCTCAGCTGCAAATTTATAATGTGACAAGTGATTATCGTTAAGTAAGAAGATGCCAACCCATTTATAATTTCATACATGATAAGAACTTTAACATCAACCCAAGACTTTCATTAGGCAATCAACACACATAATAGAAAAACACTTCTAGCAAAGATTACCACATTTCAGGTCTCAACTCACTCAAGCTCACTTAACAGACTGGTAGCAAGTTGGCACACACACTGCATTAGTTTTATGCTTAAGTCTTGTTTCCATTACCAAAAAAGTAAACAAAAAAAATTACTACTGTATTTTCATAGCAATGCCTAAACAGCTTATTGACTGTTCAATAGCAACTAAGATCTTAACATAAGGAGAACTAGTTGAGAAGTATATTTGACCTGGAATACTCATTTCAGCTTGTTACCGTCTGCCTTAATTTACCACCAGAAGCCACTAAGGAATTTGAAGGTAAAGTCCTTCTGTCTTCTGTACTTAACATAGTAGTTTGGGATATTTGTCTTCCTGTGCTTTAGCTCAGATAAATAGAGTTAAACCAAGCCAATTACCTTGAGAAGACTACTATTTTTTTTTTTCTGCTTTCCTTCACCCAAAATTTAAGAGGGTCATCAACAGATTGTGTTTGTCTGTAGGTACAGAAAAATTATTAAGCTTAAATAGGTACAGAAAAGCTGCACAAGGGATGTGCAGTACTATTTCACATGTTGCAAAGCTGTTATCACAGGTTGACATACAAGCAAACATGACAGTTGTTTCAGCAGCTTTAATAAGATGCATTCACTCAACAATAGGAAAACCATGAGATTCTCTGCAAAGCAACAGAATTAGAAAGATGGGGAAAAAGCAGATTAGCAGCTGAACAAGTGTTGGTGCTTCAAGGCTATTATCACAGAGTTAGAGAAGCACTGCATTTTGCAGCAAATTAGTGACTTGGCTTGAACTAAAAATCATTCCCGTATTGAACATTACCATGCCATAAAGGTATCATACCTTTAAAATGCAAAGCAATTCAAGAACAGAAGTCAAAGTGAGACTAATGCCATATTTTTTAAAAAGAAACCTGATTTTTTTCCCCAAAGTTTTAACTTTTTGAGAAACCACAAAAAGACTAACATTTGATGTTTAGTTATGTAGCACTACGAGGGGAAAAAAAAGAACAAACCAAAATGGATTTCAGCATTAAAACCCCTCCTGTAATCCACTGCAACTTCAAATTTTTGTTTTGTATTCATTCCTCTAATTAACGTCAGTACTCTCTGCAATGTCTGGTTTGGGAACACTGGAAAAAGCTGTACCAACTTTAACAATAACCTTGCTTCTCGTCAACCTACTCCCCTACTAATTCATTTGCTTTTTCCTTTAATTAAAACAGTGCCTGCACAATCTACCACTCGCAATAGAATAAACTTACATACCCTACTTTTTCAGGGCTCAAAAGCAGCAAGGGGAGACAAAGTTATCTCCAATTTTCTCTAACCTTATTTCTAACCAACTTCACGTATCAGAGAGGTGAGCCTTTCTTTATTACTTCTTTATTACTCTGCTAATAGACAGTCTACAAACAGTATTTTTAGGGGTCATACTGCCAAGAACTTGCTGCAAACCTTCAATAACAAACAAGACCTGGACAAGTGAATCACATTTCAGTGACATTACAAGTCCAAATGTAATTCGGTCTTGGACTGTGATCACAGGCATTCTCGGCTGAGCACAACCACTCAAGCTAGATTTGTTTCTGGTATATGTGGAAGCTTAAATGGTCAGTAATCGCCCCCTTTTTTTTTTTTGATCTAGAAATGCTTTGTCCCAATGATTTCTCCTCCTATAGTTATTGCTGACAATCCACAGTCATTTGTTAGCTTACATCAGACAGAAACAAAAACTAGGCTTAAATTAATAAAACCGTAGCCTTCAATATGAAGAATTTATTACTAGTTCATAAAATTGTAATTAATTTCCTAAGTATTCTTCAGAAAACTTTCATTAACAGAACTTACAAATAGCAGTAAGTTAGAGAAAGCACTGATTAAGGGATGATTTAGTCCTTCCTAGTTCTTCCTCTGAAGCTGCTCAAGCAGGTTACCAGACTCTTCCCTCCATATCTATCAGTACATTTGTCAAATAAGGATTGCTGTAATGCTCACTTGCAGACAACATTTAGTTCAGTGTAGCTATGCCTTAACCTTTTCAGTCTGTAAAGCAAGCACATTTATTTTCAGACAGGCTTAATGATTTTAGGTAGGGGCTAAACACTATTTCTCATTATAATATTGCCTTGGTAACTTTCTATGAATTTGATTTTTTACATTGAGAATAGAGGAGAAGGAGGAGAAGAAAAGAAGGGGAAAAAAAAAAATTTCCTGACATTCATTCCTTCTAACATGGAATTTGACTGGCAACCTTTAGCCTGCCTTTGCCCAGGAACATCCAACTAACATTTGTATGAAAACACATCTACTCTCAGCTGCTTAGCAATGAATTTGCTGGCTTTAGTTGAATGTACAAGATCAGCTTTGGTTCAATTTTCATTCATTTTATTGTCACTACTTGGATTTTAAATAAGGCTAGCATCCCATGCAAACTGCTTGCTGTTTTTTAACAGCAGTTTTCCCGAGAGTTTTAATGGGCTATTTGTTCTGTCTAATTGCCCAAGGAAGAAAAGCTATCTTTCAAAAATCAAAGTGGATATACGTATCTGAGGACCTTCTATTCCCCAGTGATCAGATTTAATCTATTCACCAGTTTACTTACTAAGATATCAACACTACCCCCACCCCAAACCTTCAAGCATTGTAAGCTGAAGAGTCTGCAGTCTCTTCTCATGCATCGCTATGACTGACATCCTTGAAACTACTTCTTTAAGGATTCCACTCAGCTCCTACATCGTTAGGAAGAATATGAAGAAGAACTTGGACAACAGCGAACATGTATTTTTGCTGATATCTAGGGTAAGAATAACTCCACACAGATCCATCTCATCACACTCCATACAGAAACCAGTATTTGTCGCACGAGATGTTTAAATTACTTGGCTTCAGTTAACTTCTTGTTTTATTCTTTTCACAGTAATTAGATGAAGAAATTATGCAGCACAAGTACATCTTGCTCTCCACCCTACCACCTTATACGTTACAATGTACAAGTCCCTGGAAGTCATGGGAAAAAAAGTTTTTGTATATTAACTCTGTAATATGAGTGTATTCAAGTACAGTGCAATGAAAACACTAAGTTAAATTCAGCAATATCTCTGTAGATGGTTTTTTTTACGTGGAAGTATTGCTTTCCAATGATGACTGAGTCATACCTTACAAGAATAATGGAGACACAAATCCTAGATACCCAAGGTCAATAATTTAAAGCATAAACCTTCAATGTGCCACCCTTTCTGAAGGGGAAACAAAAAGGTTAATTCCTCTTGTTTGGACAAAATGCATTCTGTTTTTCTTAACTATGATTAATTACATCAGAAAGCTTGAGTGGGAAAGCTTCAAAAAGCATTTTTTCCTTGGTGTGTGCAAAACTTGAGCGTTAAGTGAATCATACTATTACTCAAAGCTACTTAGTAAAACTTGTATTGAACAAAAGAACTGTTACACTAACAGATACCAGTACGTGGATATTTCTGTACATTTTTGGTGGTTCTTAGTACTGTTTTAAAGTTTGGGAAAAAAAATGCAAGCAAAATAAGCATTCTCTACATCTAGCCACAGATCGCTTGCAGCCCAACAAGGCCACATATCTGTGATTGAATTTAGTTGAGATATTGCAATTACAGATGACTTCAGTTATCATGTATGTCTAAGTGAGCCACAGTGAAGAAAAAAATAAAATAATAATAATAAAATCAGAAATCCTGGATAGCACAGATATACTTTTTCTGAGTTCTGAAAAACTGGAAAAATTCAGCTGAAGCACAAAACCAGAAATAATTTCAAATGCAACTGCAGTCAACTTCTAGTAATGACAGATAGCTGTTTTCAGTATCTGAACTCCTAGAATTGCAGGACAAATCTTGTTATGACACGGTTATACAGGTCAGTAAATCAGGGGAAACATCTCTGCTGACGATTTATGTGCCACAATCATCCTGTAAACTCACAACTATGCAAAACTTAAATCAAATTGCTACAAAGTTGGGGGGAGAGGGAATACGTGGCTAGATTAACATCAAACTAGAAAACAGCTCACAACCAAATGGGTAGCTTTACTGAAAAACACAGCAAAGTAATGAATTAATGCACCAAGTGTCTTTATTCTTAACTGGGTTTCTTTCCCCCTCAAAATAAAAGGGAGATCTAGTGTCCTTAAATCCACCACAATTTAACATACTATTTAACCCCTACATAACAGTACTATGAACACTTTCTTTAAAGGTGGCTTGTGATTACAAGCAAGATACTGACACCTCTGGACCTGTTGTGAAGCACACAATTTTCACTTAAGTCTCAGAATATGCTCTACTGTAAACACCTGGAAGGGTGCGGAAACATGGAAGAAAGAGTGGAACAGAAGAATACATCCATACAGCATAAATATTCAATACTGCAAGTACTAGTCCCAGACTGGATAGCAAAAGAAACAACGATCACCTTCCAGACTTCTCATGTACTTCAGTGGGACCTGTACCTTACAGAATTTTATGCTAGAACAGCCCCAAACTGTTCTATTATATTTTGTATAACCAAACAGTAAGGAGGATAAACTTCCTAGCTACAGACAGAATTTATTTTCACACACACACAAACTCAGGTTAGTACCACATAAGTGTAGCCTTCAACGCCTATCATACCAGGCAAAGTAAGAATTAACCTTGACTTCTTAGAAGAGTTATCAGCAACTTCGTCATACTAAACAGTAGCTTCATAATACACTACTACTGCTGTTTAGTGAAACAAGTCAAAAAAGTGATCAAGGTTAAGCACGTTATGAAGTGTTTTCCAATGTTCAGACAAATATATTCACACGTTTGCTTCAGCAGCCATTAAAAAAAAGGGAAGAAAAAAAGATATACACACAAACTTCATCTTGTCATTTTGATTAGGTCAAGTTCAGTTAGTTCTTTGACACAAAATACAACTATGCAACTGCTTTGGCACATTTCCTTTTACTAGATTTTACCACAGGGCAAAACATCATCACATTTACTCTACAATACTAGTGTTAAGCATGTATAAGCTTGTGAATATCAGACAAAACAATATGCTTAAATAAGTTTGAACGACTTTTCATTTGTTCACGTTCAATATCTTTCTTTCTTTGGCCCCGATTACACCAAAATATTGCTACTTTTGCCAGTATCTGCCAGTTCATTTTCTTCCTCCCGAGTCCTTAGGTTCAATTAAAAAGTCAGGTTTAGATCAAGTTAGTCACTTGCATTATTATCAAACAATTACAGTATCAAGCTGTGCACAATAATAAATATATTTTTATACAGAAGTATACAGCCATATCTTTCATAAATTATTTCTGCAGCTTTTTCCTCTAGTTACATACTTATGGATGTTTTCATACAATGCCTGGTTTCCTGTTTCACCATCACTTCCTATCTAACAAAGCTCCAGAGGACATAAATCACAATGTTATCCATGAATCAGTGTTAACCCTAATGTCCTCTCTCTAGACTCAGGAAACAGTGGTGTGGTTTGATGCTACTAATATCCATAGCAGCATACTGAGACTTGCAAAAACATATGCTGGATTTATACGTGTAGAAGTAAAACACACACACCCTAACATCCTATTTGTTATGTAATTTTATATTCCTGGAACATTTGGACAGTTCCATGGTCTGGACTTTAAAAACTGTGGAAAACTTGAGGGTCAGGCATGAAAATTATAATAAAATATGATATTTTATGCAAACTTCTTAATTCGTGCTGTTCTCTATTTCTCTATGCAGTTTTGTGCTAAAGGGCTCAGCTGCTTTGTAGGAACACTGATTTCACTTACACAAGTGAGTGTGGATCTCAGTTAATGAAGAGAGCTACCTAGTGTCATGACCATGCTATTTTGATATCTAGGATTCACTGTCACCCTAATAACTAGCATTTGTACGATTTTAGAGTCTAAGTCACCTCTGCTTTCCAAGACTAACTTTCTCTCATGCACTCAAATTTAAGACCTTTTGAGAAAAGACTATCTAAGCACACACCAAAACCTTTATTTCACCCCTAGGCACTACATAAGATAAAGAAAGCATCCACAATTAAGAGAAATTATGGAATCATGCAACTGGGATGGACTAGAGACAAGCAAATCTCAACAGATCTACTTCCATTTTTAAGTTAGGCCTCAATAGTCTTGCTTCTACTCCCTGCCTAAATTATATATTCAAACACATCAACAGCACTACGTAGTGGCAGAATTTGTAAAGGACTTAAAATACAAAGAAAGAGGAACTGTATGAAAGGAGATTCAGCTGATGACTATAAAACTGTCTACCTCTGTCACTTAGAAAAGCTGTCAGAGTGTATAGTACTGTCTCCACACAGCTTGTACTGCCAGCTGATGTCAGCACTGCAGACACGTTCTTCCTACTCATGTGCCTATTTCCAAAACTTACTTCTTAGAAGTGTATAGAAACTGGACTTCCATTTTGTGCTGATAAAGGTCAAATCCAGAATTTCTTCAACAGAAATCAATGTTCTCTGTGTAGAGAATAAATGTATGTGGATAAAACATGAACACACTCCTGTCTCTTCAATACAAAGATGTTTTTGTTATCCACATGTACCTCCCTTCAGAGATACACACCTCTCCAAAACGATATGTTCTGTGTTAGTGACATATATTTTAACTGTAATGACTTAGCAGTCTCCAAGTGTCAGACACCATTTCTAGAAAATTATTGCTGCAGTCGCAGCTTCATCTTCGATTACCTTGTTGACTTTTCAAGTACCTAAAGAGACAATACTGTCCCATACCATTAATTTGTGACTCATTTCTACTTTGGCCTTCAGGGGAAAAAAAAAAAAGTTTCTTCATCTAATTACATTATGCCCCATTACATGCTAGAAAATAGTATTTCTGAAATACAGCAGTTTCTAGTAGGGCTTCAAACTAAAGTTTCACAGCCCAAAATAGACCCCAAAATGCAATTAGTATAAAAGCATTAGACTATAAGGGTAAATTCCTAAACCATTAGCCATTGAAGTCTACATTTAAGTCTAGATCACAGATTTTGGAGCTTCATTGTAAAAAACTGAAGACCAAAACAATCTTCCATCACTAACAATGATAAAGCAACAGACCGGTTAAACTGATGATGAAATAATGTTTATCATATTTAATCATATGTAGGTAATTCCATTATTTCATAGAAAGCATCTCATTCTGAAATTATTTACTTCACTAAAATTTGCTACAATATTATTGCCTCTTGTTAGGAATCATCTGAATTTTTCTCAGAATTTTCTTATTTAAAGTATATTTATTTCACTCTATTTTGTGTTCTAGTACAAAATACTGTAAGAGCCTGGAAGCAACTGGTACTTTTCAGCACACTCATGAAAAGACAGGTTCACTTAAAATTGTATTTCACAGCATTACTAGTGTACAGTGATGATGCCCCATTTCCACTTAATGTTTATTTCCCGAGCAACAAGTAATAACATTAAATACAACTCAAAAGTCTGGCATGCAACAAAGCTGAGTGGAAATAATTATCAAACACTCAATTGTGAATCGGTTTTCATCTGGAGAAAGTTAAAATGATAGGGCTGCAGCCTCTAACTCTTGTCAAATCTCCACACATAAGTTATGGTCAAGGAAACATCAGCTAACTTTCTAGACAGCAGAGCAAGCTGAGGTATTAGAAAGCTTAAGAAGTTCTTTTGGTTTGTTTTTCAGGAGCCACTTTAGTAGCCTATTTAAAAGTCACCCTTGTTCTGTGCTAAAAATCAGCCTTTTGCACTGTTAGCTTCTTCCATTTCTGAACACTTACCTTGTATCTAGCTGCCACAACTGCGGGACTTGTTCCAGCCTGGAGGGGGGGGACGGAGGGGGGGGACAGTGTGCCTTTCCCAGTATCAGGCAATACTTAAAGTTCAGAAGGTAAGCTGTTTTATATGTAAGATAATGATTAAGATGTCTAACACTGTTTCTGAGTCCTGGTTAACTTCCAGCGGAAGCAGCCATAGCTGTTACCTTCCATCATCATTGTCCTAGGTAAACTTAAGAAAAACCTGTATATATTAACATGCTGGTAAGTAATCCACAGTTTGTAACCGCAGAATTATTTTTACTTACTACTTGAAGTTAGATCCAAAGCTGCTTTGTAGGAGATTTAAGCATATTTAATTGTGGTTGCTTAATGTAATTGGTTGCTCTGTAGCGAGGGATTACTCTGTTGTACACTGAATTTGCAATTTACATTTCCATATGGCTGAGAGATCTGTTTTGGAAAATTACAGCACCTGAGAATTTTTTTTCCAGTGCAAATTATAAATGCATGACACACAAGTATAAATCATCCGCTATACCTAATGCAAGTTAGTGATCCAATGAGTGAGTGCAATCATAAATGTTAATTTTTATTTATTTTTTTCAATTTTCCGTTTTTTCCATGTCATTAATTTTATCCTATAAACATACATGCAAATATAAGCTAGCATTAGAAATTATTTAATCAGCAGGGGAGGAAAATAATTTATTTCAGACAAAATGAGCTAGCCTGCAAGTGCAACAAATCATTTAAGCAGACTCATATGTTATCCAGTTTCCGTCAATGGTAATGGCTCATATTTAGAGTAGCCAACTGAGAAGGCCATCTTATTCAGTGTGGCTTTAAACACCTCTGAAACTACTGCCTATAAAACAGATATTAATCACTACTCCAGAAAACACGTGAGGGACCCTGCAATAAACTCGATGAGTTTGGTTACTCACTACTTGAAACCATAAATGAAGCATCTATAACAGCATCTGTTCTACAGCATACTTTTTTCCACAGAATTAACTGTCAAGGTATACACTTTTTCAGTAGCGAAATCCATCCTTGTTTCTTTCCATCTTATTCAAACAGGCAATGGATAGGCAATCTCACTTTGGGATGCAGTAGAAAAGACATCACAAATCAACCTTGCTCTTCAGAACACATACTTACATTCTTATCTGTATAACTTGCTTTGAGTAAGCAGATTTTATTTTTCATCATGTGACTACTTAACAGTTACAAAGAACTAGATATAGTCCAGAGGTGATTTACATTCAGACCCTGAGCAGATAAGAAATACCTTTACTATTTTCAGGCACAATTGCCAATATTTTTATTGCTATGCAAATTAATTATTGTAAAGAAGAAAAAAAAAATCTGGTCGATATGGTTCAGGGATTCATCCGGTGTAGCAATTCTCATTTTCACATGTTAGACCCATGCAGTTCACCCCTCCTCCCTTTTTAAAAATCAGTACACAGCACCAAGTGGGACAGTACCTCATGGCAACACTGATGTACTTAAGGGTAAACACAGAGTTGATCCCCTTTCTCTTCATGTAATACAGAATTCCCTCACTGTTCAGTGCATTATGTAACACAGATGAGTTTACCCACTTGTTATGTGCCACTATGCCTTTGTATTTCAGGATATTTTTTGTCACATATGGTTGACTAGTTAAAGCATCCACCCTGGTCAAACGCACAGGACTAATCTCCCAGCAATTCTACTTATCTTTCTTTCTATGTCCTCATTGTTTTTGAGATAGCAACCAATACAAAGTGATGTTTTCCTATGGCTGCCAACTGCAGTGTGGCAAACAAACTACATACTGTATAGCCAGAAAGTGAGTCTGTTATGGAAGCCAGCAGCCACGCCACCAATTTTTGGCTGCAATATTGGAAAACATTAGAACATCTTACTTGGAATTAAGCATTCCCCAAGTCACTAAACTCAAAATACTTATTTCTGAACATGGAAGTCCTGGCTGGTGGAATGGTTCAGATATCTAATATTTCTAAATAAGCAATCTACTCAACAGCTGCTAAAGGCAGCAATCGAGAAGACAGCATACTGCAGGGGTGGTGCATGGCTAAATAGTATAATTCTTTAAAAAAAATGTACAATTCCAATATTTATTTAGTTACTGTGGAGCAATTAGGTATCAAATTAAGAATTTGTATGATAGGGTCCCAAGCCACTACAAGAAGGTACCCAAGTTACACTGGGATTGCACACCTAACCTCTCCCCTCCAAATAATAAGCAAAAGGAGGCGGGGGGAAAGGGGGGGGGGGCAGAGAAAAATGGGGGGGGGGGGGGGGGGGGTGTGTGCTGCAAAGTTGTTAAAAAAAATAATTCAAAAGCATTCTTATTGATGACTTGGTACATTCAGTAATGTTCATGAGAGATAATCCAGAGAAAACAGAGTTCTTGGATCACTACAAGAAAAATAATTATACGTGGAAAATCTGCTTCCGATAACAGCATGGACACTGATGAAGATCAGATCATCTTCGTCATTCCTTGTGACATGTACTACACTGTTACCACTGCTTATTTAATGTTTCACAAGTCACTCAGTAAGGAAAACAAAAGTTAGGTTATCCTTAATTATTTAGAGAACACCAATATAAACAGATGACAGAAGACAGTTAAAACCCTACCCCATTCACATTACAAACCCTTTACTGATTCTGCCAAACCAGAAAGCCTTCAGATTACTATCAGCCAGAACTTTCTTCACAAAGTTTTTGAACTACCAGTGTTATAAATAAAGAACTTGTATTCTTTTATCTTTTTTTTTTTTTTAAATCCCCATTTTAACCGAATTTCACAAAGAGATCTCAGAAGACAGCTTTTACAACATCTTTGAAGATAGTCAGCAAGACAGAGAAGAGATCCATGGTAAATTCTGTACTGAAAGGAAAAAGCAACAGTACAAATTTATCCCTTATACACTGGAGAACTTGTATGGGAGAGAGGCAAGTGCTTCATCTGCTAGAATAATTTCAGAGTTTATACCTTAGATATGAGAACCTGAGCAAGACAGCTAAGGAAGTCAGGCTTCACAAACTCTGCTGCTCATAAGATTAATTATACTTTTACAGCCTTAGTTTTGTTTTTATTTTTATGAGCTTTCATAACTCCCAAAGCATGAATTATTTGAATCTGAACTTACTTATATTTGAATAACTATAATCTGAGCTCAGAGAAATGAAGGCAAGTTTTTCAACATTATCTAAGCATCGTAACAACAACCGAGAAAGTTACAAAACAAAATAAGAACTTAGCACGTGTGTAAATTGGGTTAACATAATGCAACTTGATTTTCACAGACATGTTTTGTTGGAAGCTTTCTGCCTACTCATATTCCATTCAGGCTTAAATACCTTAAAAGGAGGCACTTATTTTCGGAAAAGGCTCAGATCCTCTCAGATACATGGAATGGAAGATACAAGGCTCAAAGTAGAAAACAAAACCCTCTCATCTAGTGACCCAGATCTACCCTACTAACAGGTAGGAGATCATGTTGCTATCATAAACGCCTGAATTATTTACTTGATGCATTTATTTGTAATATAAGTGATACTGTGCCAGTTAAGTACTCAGCACTCCAGTATCTGATAATCTTGTTGTACTTACATGGAGTAAGTATCCATTACCACTTGGAACACTCATTTAGCCTGCTCAACTGACTGCTTAATGAGGTCTGGAAAGTAAAAGCCTTATCTGCAAAAAGCCAATGCAGAAAGAAGCATGCATGCACTCTTTTTTCCAAAGCAAAGAAAGTATTTGTTCAGTCTTAATGTGAAAAGGAATTAGATTAAGGAGAGAGTTCAGAAAAATAGAAATTAAATAAAAGATGAAATACATATACATAGTATTTTCTAATAATGAAAGAAATGCTGTTTTCTATTCTTTGAATATTGTATTGTTAAAATTTTGTTTTGTTTTTATAAATACCATTAGGCTTTCAAAATCTCTCCTAGAAGCTATGGATTCTCCCTCACCCCCGCCAAACGAGTTCTTTAGGAATTCCGTGCAGCAACAGGTCTAGCGCAGCTCCCTTTAAAAGCTTTTTCAGAGTGTTTATAAAGAGTCAGACTGGTCTGTGTTTCAGCTCCAGAAATACAGAGCGGGGCATCATTAGCTGCATTCACTCAGGTTTTAATTAACATACTAGTCATCACTAAGTGTTGAAAGGATACTGTCAGTAAATGCCGGCTACCTCCCTTTCACTCACTACTCATTTGTAGCTACATGCAAGACTCACAAAGCAAACCCATTACTGTTAATCATTGCTGTACCACTGCTGCCAATGCAAGTTAACACAATATCCTTCACTTTATAGATGCACAAATTGGATCAGATAGAAATCTGAAATTGCCATTGAGATCGTACAGACTGTTTCTTATCATGTATCTGCAGCAAACACATAAAGTCTCTATGAGTCAAAGGCCCTCAAGCCACAAGGATTTGCTATCTAAAACATTTCAAATTGAAGCATAGACCCTACATGGCAAAAAATGTGTTGACTGACTGCAGAAACCTAGGTTTCTTTTAAGAAGCATTTCATGAACCTACACTTGTCTGTCAACTGGAACACGCTGTTCCAAGTAGAATATTTTTATAAAAGAGTCATTTCAATGCTTTAAATTAAGTTTATGCTCAATGACATGTTTATTTTGCTGCTTAAAACCCCACATTTTTATTTACTTTTTTATTTAAAAAAAAATCTTCACTGATCCTGCAAACAGAGCACTTAACCTTTTCTCATAAGACATCATTACCCAAAGATCCGGTATATAGCAACTCTTACAGTTGTAGAAAGATCACTGGCACTACTTAAATCTTCCTTTCAGTTCCTGAAGATGCACAAGGAGAAACTGAATAATTGGTCAATTATTCTGATGGGAATTAGAATTTTAGCAACCGAAATAGATTTGCTTGTACCCACTTTCTTCAGTGTGCAACACTGGGCGTCTCCCAGAGCTGACAAATTAACGTTTAATTTTGAGTAGTGTCATGATGAAGCATTCCCCCAAAAAGGAAGCATGACAAAAAGCTGTTTCCTGTTTTCTGCAAACTGTCTGGTCACGTTACTCATAATGTAACTAACAACAGCTTAAGTTGGTCTACTGAGAAAGCACTTGTTTTCACATACTGGTATACTCAATCATCAGTAAAAATACAAACAAAAACCCAAGAAACCCAGGAAAGCTCTTATGTAAAATCCATATGCTTTCTCTTTCTATAAATACTTGTTCTTTATTGTTCACATAGGTCTATCCTGTTCTTATGACACCTGTCATTCAAGTTTGGTTTTTTTTCCCCCAAGATACCTCATTTGTTGCCCGTTACAGTGATGTTCTTATTAGTGTGACACTAGACGAATGCATTTGGTGTGCCAGTTATATGAAGTCTCCACACTGCTGTTGCCATTTCATGAGAGAACTGGCTTCATTAAAGACAGAATCCAGTGAATTTCTTGACTAATTGTAAATGGGGAATGCTAGGAGCAGCCAAAAACTGGAGAAGCTCTGAGCTAGTAAAATTGAACTGCAGCCAGGGGTTGACTAGGTATATAAACTTTCTGTAAAGCAAAGGGGTAGGTGGGAAGCCCACATATTCCCAGGATCCCTAACTCTTCAAAGATTATGTTTTCCCATTCTCCTGTTATTCCTTCCCTCATCTTTCATCACTGTTCAGAAAGCTCTGCAGCTGCTGTGAACTAGGCACTTGGTAGAACAAACAGATCTAACGGATGGAAGAGTGCTGCCCCATGATGAGTCACCACACACCTATTTCTGAAGTGAAATAAGCTTTTACTTCACACTGGAGAAATTTAAATAGCCCTTTAGAGGCTATTTAATAGAAAGAAACAGGTCAGTACATGTCAGACAAGTGTAAACTCTGAGATAAAACCACCTCTGAAACAAGATACCAATACGACGGTAAAATATTTCTTATTATCAGTTACGACTCAGGCTAACTTAGCCTATTCATGGCTACTGGCCACGTACTACACAGAAGAAATAAGCACTAGAACATTCACTAGAACAGTTAATGTTGCAGTAGTATGTTAAGATCAAGAAGCAAAAAATTTTTTTCTTAGAAGTAAACTGCTTATAGTTCCAAGATAATCTGAGGATATAGCAACAATGCTTCGTTTACTAGTTAATTATGAGACTGCTAAATGAACTAGCCATTTATCAATATAATTAATAATTCTAATCTTTTATTAGTGTTTCAGGTTGCTCTAATTTGTACAAAGCATGTATTTTAGTGCTATGAGTTGCTGAATGGGAAGTTTAGTCAAGTTTTAGGTACAGACAAGCAGAAATAATACCCTATGCATCTGAATACCACTTGCAGTCATCAATAAAAGATTAATTAATAAAAAAATTAATGAAAGCCACGATTATATTGTTCCCAGTAGCTTTATGGGCAACAAAAAAAAGTCACTAGTTAACAGATTTCTGCATAAAGGACAGCAATCATGCCAACCAAGAGTTTTGACACATTAAGTTCATTTAAAATGCAGAAATGCAAACATCAACCCAGAAATTCCCCCCTCCAATGCACTGGACTTCAAAATTTGGGGGGAGGGAGGGAGGGAGGGGTACTATTCTTTTTAATTAATTTCACCCAATTCTCTTTGTTAATTAAACCACGGGGCCTTTGAACTCCAAAAAACCCAAGTTTTTACTACTTTTCTAACTTCCTACTGTATATTACTTTAAAAATGCAGGGATTTTAAACTTGTGAGATTAACAGATCCCAAATCAAAAGGCAATCCACTTTTTGAAACCGATGGGTTTTTTTCCCCCCTCTTTTTTTTTTAAACACCATCCCTGTCTAAGGCTCTTTGTATGTATGCTATTTTGCCCTCAGCCAGCAGTTGAGAAAACGTGAAGTTTTTTGGAACGTGAGCTCTGCCAGTGAAGGACGACTGCCCCATGACCTTACATTTATAAAACACTTTTCCTTCCTGCTTCAGAAGTACATTAGAATTTTCTCCTTTGAACTGACTGTGCATTTAGAAAGTACATCTGTATTCTGTAATTTTAACTTCTGTCCCTTTGGTCTGCTAGTTTTTCTTCCCTCCACAATGTGAATAGCACAATATATGTCTAGGTATAAACTATTTCACTGGTAGAAAAAAGTGCCAAAAATAAAGCCAAGCTTGTAAAAAAGGTGAGGTAATATGATTAAGTGCTCTACTGTATAGAATATATAGTTCCTCCTACAAAGCAAATATTCTGGCAGCGAATCTTTAATCCAGTAATGACCCATTAAAATTTTGATTTTTTCTGAGCATCTGGAAGTCACTGCATATTGGCAGAAAGTATCAACAAGGTGGAACAAATACTCGCAAAATCTTAAGTTGTATTTTTAAACTAAAGGCTGTCATTCTTTAGAACTCTCAAATTCATTAACAAAATCTACAGAGCTACAAAAGTAAGCTGACACATAGACAAATGGTATTGCAAATTCAATACCTAAATATTGACATTTATAAATATTTTATTAAAAATGCAATTACTTACAAATATTAACTATAAAAATTAATTCTAATACAGCCTGGGCATCTGATTAAGAGTTACATTAGACAGTATATTGCAGTATGTAATTTGGATTCATCTAACAGATAAAAGCACTAGCTATGCTACTCACAAGACATAATGAACTCAGCAGCTCCACTAATTTTCTTTCTGCAACCTATGAACAGTTACTGTCATAGAAGTAAAATTCCTGAGGTTATGACATATTTTGCCAAAAGACGTACAACATGAAGCAGATTCAAAACAACCTTGACACCTGTAACATATGATACTAACTTCCCAACAACTGCCATTACATTGGAATCATACCTTAACTTCCAAAGAGGACAACATACAAGCACAATATAGTTGTTTATGTAGACATTTCTACAGAGAAAAAAAAAATTCCAAAGATGCTATGTATGCTAGCTGCCTGGACCACTTTTTTCTTCAAAATGATTCTACAATCAAATAGGTCTTACGTTTTTAATAATTAATGTACATGTTTTAGAACCAGACATTTCATTTCAAGCTAATTTTTGCATATCTTTTTATGCAAAATAGAAAAAGAAACTGCCAACACAGGAATGTGTTTTAGGCAACCGTTAATGCTCTTAACATACTTCATTTTAGAGAATCAAACTCCTCTATTCCTTTGTTCAGCTGTCTGAACAGGATACTTGATTTTAAAAAAGCAGCTCTAAAATTCTCCTGTTCATGTCACTAAAACCAGATTAGCATAATCTTGGCTGCTGTGCATCACTTTAACACCTCATTAGCTTCAGTTCTAAATAAGAATATATAAGCCCAGGAACTAATGTTAAGTTACTGTATTCTACTAGTTCCAACAGTTATTCCATTATGTTTCCTACATTTAATTAGTAAATGCAATATGCAGAAACTGACACCAAAAGGCATTGAATTCTGCATTTGAACTACAGATGTGAAGCTAAACAGAGAAAATTGTGAATTATCAATGAACAAGATTATATACATTCTGCTTTATTGCTTTAGAGTGGGAAGAGAAGTGTGGACATACCAAACTGTTTCTAGACTGTAGAAGGGCAAAGCGCAGGAAGTGCTCTGCTAAGTACTAACCCTCTTTGTGCCACTGTTTAATCAGTGGTGCTGACAGATTGTCAACAGAAGTCTGAACTGGGAAGAGCAGTAGTCAAAGCACAGCAATACAAACAGTATCTAGAATAGCAGGGGATACATGAACCAGGAATGACATGCTTTGGAGAAGATGCATCAGTCTCAAAAAAAGCTTTCCCAGCTTCAGAATGAAGCATCTGGTACCTGCCATTCCTGCAATAAGAGCATTCATCTCGGCGCAGGAAGGCCAGTTCTGGCATTCTGCTCAACTGAACTGAACTTGGCATTTTAATCTCCCAGACAGTGCTCTGGACTAGAATTTTTTTTTTTTTTTTAAACATGCCAATCACTTCTGATTTTATTGTTGCTTCCATGAAAAGATTATTAGCTTAACATAACCCATCTGTCAGGGCAGTCACACTGTAAAAGCCCGAGGTTCAAGTAATTGGTCAGGAACAAGCAAAGATCGTTTCCTCTATCTCAGTCAAGTGTACAGCTGCTTAGTCACTGAGTACTCTTGATCCGCTAATCTGAGGTGGTAACAAGCTTCTTACTATGCTAGCTGATTTTAAATATAAAAATATTTATACAGAAATAAGTGTAAGCATTGGACATACTTGAGCAATCAATTGCCTTTCAAAGCTGGTATTAAATTTAAGGAATTCTAACAAGCTGCTGACAAGCAGCTCCTTTTCTATTTTATACCTTATACTGAAAGATGAAAAGATTCTAGGCAGGAGATATACAAATAACTGACAGGAAAGTTTTTCCCAAACTACTGTTATAGGGGGAAATTAATTTCACGTCTCTATAAAGTGGTTAATTAATATTCATATTATATACCCCTTTATTTACAAAAGTGAGTTTACAGTGCACTTTTCCCACCTAAAAAACTGCAACAACA
Organism: Gymnogyps californianus; assembly: GCF_018139145.2. NCBI lineage: Eukaryota > Metazoa > Chordata > Aves > Accipitriformes > Cathartidae > Gymnogyps > Gymnogyps californianus. Next base: position 6,674,586 of record NC_059479.1, read on the forward strand.
TCCAAAGACTTTCAAAACTGCTATAAAAATTATATAGTTCTAGTTTTGGATATCACTGTGTTTATCCAGTAACGTGCTCTTAACTGCTGCTCTGTATGGAAATTAGATTCATGAACATTTGAAAGCCTAATTACTAATCAGCCATGGATATAACATTGTACATTTCCAAGCTTACTGTGTATTACACTCCAGAATGATTGCATGATGACATTGTGGGTTTTTTCTAGTCCTTTATAAGCATAAGCTTACTACAGTGAACACTGAAAACATTGCTTACTGGAATGTGAACCTAGAATGTGAAAAATAAGATCCAAGAAGTTGGTATTTGTTCACATACGGAACATGACAGCTAGCCAGTAAAGTTTTCACTGATATGCAGCAGAATTATCTGCCAGAGTCCTGACTCATAAGCAGCTTGCTGGCTGTATTTAGCAGCAGAGGAATGTTTAGTTGATTAGCTCTCTTATAACAATAAATAAGATAACTATTGAAGTCTGTGGAAAGTACGGTTGAGGATTTCAGGGAGTGTGACATAATTGATGTAAAGCCTGAGACTCCTAATTAACCAAAGGACCCATTATGAAACTTAAAATAATGTCTCAGTTGTTAAAAACTGGGAGTTGTTTGCAATTATGTCATCCCTTAACTAAACATGCATATGGTTAAAATGTTTTTAACTTTAGTCCATACAACCATAAACAAGTGACTATATAATTACATTAAGTGATTCAGTGACTCATCTGACTTAAATGACTGGACTCACAAAAACTACACAGAAGAACAGGGGTACTGTGCTCTGAAGCCTAGTTTTACTGAATTGTTTTTCTGTCATAAAGCAAATGTATATAACACTTTAAAAAAAAAAAATTATGTGCTAGAAGAGGTACTCCAAAGGAAGCATTGTAAAAGCTCCTACAGCATACTCCACTACCACGTTTGCTTGTTTAGGTGTGCCTCAATACTAAGGAGAACCACAAGAACTCAGACTAATCAGTTCAGAGTCTAAGCAACATGATGTCATTGCTATTATGCTGACTAATGTTTTTTCAGTAAGACAAAGGTAACATTGGATACTGCTGTGCACCAAGATATTTATTCTGCCGTAGCCTGTTTGAGCACGCTTTCAGCCAGTGCTTGTTAAACCAGCTTCCAAACAGAAATTAGTTTTGTATTGTTAGAAAAAAATCCAAGAAACAGTGCTTTATACAATCCAAAGAAGCCATGATGTTCTAATATCCACGTATGAAGAATATCAAGAAAGCTATTCCTAAAGAATAAACAACTTCAATACACTTTCAATACATGCGCTGTCAGACCTACTCATGTCTGCCTAGATGTCATTCAAGACCTAACAAGAAAACATCACCATTAAATTGCACCCTTGAGAGATGAAAAACTATCAATATTTTTCATCTTTCTTCTGAAAAAAAAGACTGTTTCATAGTACTTTCAGACAACCACACCTTCTTTTGATTGCAATGATGTTGCAGTCAGACTGTTTCAGGACAGAATTTGAACTTACTAAGTTAACTCTTATTATTTTTCCTATACTTATAAACTAACTCAGGGTGTTAGCTCAATGTACTACTACCAGTCTCTTAATAAGCTTTAAGTAGATTCTTAACTATAGATACTGTCTTGGGACAGGCATTTGTTTATTAGAGATAGAGGAAAATAAATAGCTTTGTTAAAGTGGAGATTTACTTTGGAAAAGTTATTTCAAGAGTCAATTTAACTGGCTAACGATGACTAGTAAAATTATAATAAGATTAAATTAGTAGAGCACAAAGGATGAAGAGGGAAATTTGAGTCATACTAAGACTCCAGTGTTTTATGAATTACTTAAAAGCTTTCAAGAAAGTTGAGCATTTTACAGCTACATTAGGTTCATTAAACAGGGGTAAAGAAAATAACTAACAAAAACACAAATGCCATTTAGAACTCAGAGTGACCTAAAAAACATCAGTTTATTTAAATTACTACGTTAAGATGCAGAAGGACCAGAAATCACCAAAAACATTTATCACTATATAAATTGATTTGTCTAAAAGGAATTAAATCCAGAAAAGCTCTTCTGTTATCATGAAACTAGAAGTACTGTATCTTGATACTTCCCATACAAGTGAGTCAAAACACATCCCTTTCTAGAATTATATAGCACAAGCTGACAGTACTACTAAAATATATCCCCTGTCACTGCTTGGGTCACATTTTTAGGCACCTTCAGCCATAAACGGAGACTGCACAAACAAGATATGTATGCAGCTTGAAAATATAAAGCAGTAATTTAGAAGTTAACACACACAAAACATAGCTTGGATTTAATAAGTTACTTCATTAAGAACAGCACACTCACCAGGCTAATAAAACACCCAAAGAATCCTTGCTGGCCAAACAAGCAAAAGCCTGCGAGATAAAAATTAGGTTTCACTGGCTGGAACAATACAGCCTTACTGCTACTACATGGCTATCTTTCATTAAGTCCCTAGTCTTTTCAGTTAGGATTTCATGTTTCCGTGCTAGTATTTTCCCTTTTTAATCCTTAAACCACCAAAAAGCCTACCTCAGCCTGTAATTTTGCTTCTTCCCCTCACATGGCTCTGTCTTACAGGCCTTCTCACAGCTGTTCCTCAAAATTTAGCAATTTCCTCAGCAGCGTGAGCCAAGATGATGCAGCTGAGCCAGATCAGAGCCGGCAGCTGAATTCCTGAAAGGGATAGCTGAATGGTGAAGGGGTTTTACACTGCCCTCTTACCTATCTTCCCTCTTGTACCAGTGCAGGCATTTTTGAGATGACATGACAAGCAAGATCAAGGAACTGAACTAAGTTAAAACCAACCATTTTTAAATCAGGTAAATTTTAACCCAGATCACTTTTGCAATCCACTTAACAACAGTCACATGAATGTTTGCTGTACACAAAAGGGAGCACCAGGAGATGGGAAAGGGTAACAGGCAGAAACAAAAAAAAAATCTTTTTATAGCACTGCTGACTTTTTAAAGTGAAACCATAATTCAAATAAAATTTGAAGCAACTTCCAACTAATAACTTTCCATTAGTAGAACTATAAGAACTATACATAGAAATGACAAAGTAAAGCAAGAACTTCACAGCAAAGACTTCAGAACTAACTGAACTATTACCTGCACATAAGCAGTCCCCTACCCGTGTATACTTCCAATGCCCTCAGGTTGCTAAAACTATCTCCTTAATAACGGGATGGGAGGCTCAAAAGTCCTTGCAGGACTTAAAGAGACAAATTCCCCCAGGAATAAGCAAGATTTAGACCACAGAACCCCAAATTCCAGCAGAGACAGCGGCTGTGGAGCTCCATGCCAGTTCCACTCCTTCCTTAGGCTGCAGTGAAACCAACCTCAGGGAAGTCTGGAATGACCTTCTAGCCAAATTGGGAAACCCTGACCTTTCTTGTGCCATTAGACACCTTTAGTAGCTGACTACATAGCTACCTCATTGCCCTCTCTTAGCTTCCTTGATCCTGATTCTATTTCAGACACTCTTTTGGGTAGTCTCACCTCTCTCCAGCTCTCTATGCAGTCTCCGGACTTTAAATCTTTCCTCCTGCTGTCTTCTCCCTGGACAATTTCATCCACAGATTTCTGTACCATTTCTATTCTGAAATTGTAAGATTGTCAGAAAAATAAGTTTTTTAAAAACTGAATCATAATCATTCCTGTAAATTGAGCCTATATTCTTCTATGCAAGAAACCTGCAGTTCTTGTACTGTCCTTATCACTGCAGCACTGTGTCACCTTCCTATAATGCGTTAAGCAAGGGAACAAGCCTCTGTCACATGCTTGTGCTCATGTTCCTCCAGAGAGGTATGTGCAGGGGAGTGTTTTATTTTGGTAGCTTTGTATTCATACTCCCACCACTGAAGATTCAACAGAGAACACAATGCCAAAGGGTTCTGACCCAGAAAGAGGCAGTAACATACACTGATCTGGCTGACAAGCTTAACTTGCCCCCAGCCTATACACCTTGCTCTTGTTGCACAATTTCAATTGATCTTCAAACACATGGCTGTGAATTGTGGCAGCCTGAGCACAGACAGTATTCTTCCCTAAGTCAATGTGGTAGACAGGAAAGGATAAAAATCTTGCCAATTGTCGCAGTATAAACTGTCACATCTCATGAATCAGAGCACTTTTAGCGGAGAGTCAAAGGTGAGAGTAATGAAGATTTGGTATTATATTACTGTTAGTCTGGTAATCTCTTACTGCCATATTTGTCCCCTATTCCTTATGTCAGAGCTAGGGATACTACAGACAAGTGAATTAGCTCAGTAGACTAATCTGGCAGAAAACTATTCTTTTTTAATTTTTTTTAATGTGTTGATTTTGTATCACATAAGGTTGCTAAGGTTGCTGAACAAATACACTTTGCATGTGGATAAAGAGAGGGAAATATATGCCACTCGTCACCCTAAGAGTTACCTCCTCTTACACTAAATGAAGTCTAATGTGTGTCCTCATCATCTGAAAAATCACATTCTCTTGGGCTGAGTCTCAAACTCATCTTCAGCTACTTGTCCGACTAAAAATACACAATTGTGCATGTGCACAATAAGATCAGAGTTAATTTTGCTTCTCACTGGTATTATTTTACCACACTCCATCTTCACTCATTTATAAAGAGGACTAAGTGGACAAGCAAAGAATTTAGATTATGTGTTCCAGAACTTTGCTTTTCACAAGTAAGTTCATTGTAAGCAATATTTAAGGAATTAATAGACACAAAAGGAAGAATAATTCAGAACAAATCAAAATGTAAAACAAGAGAAGATACTTTGTGTTCTGTAAGCCTCATACAATACCATCGTCAGAGCTAGGTTCTTCCATCAGAAAAGCTAGACATATAGTTTATTTCAGTGGTAGTTACTAAAGATTCTTATACGTTAAACACAAATATTAAGGGAACCAAACCCAATATGTATTTGGAGTACACCAAATACATTCCTGCTCAGCGTAATTTTTCTCATTCCTCAAAGTTGCAATACCTGCTTTTCAAGATATTTAACCAAGTAAATCCTTTAAATACCATGAAGAAATTATATAATAAAACAGTATTAGTTTACCTACTAAATAATTACATCATATAACTAGCTTACCTCCCTTTAAAGAAGCTGTTTAAACAATCCCACTGTTAGCTCATGTAAAAGGACACACTTTCAAAATGTGTCTCACCATTCTCCACAAAAATGGTCTTTAGTGGAGTTAGCATAGCTATGAAAAAAACCTTGATGCAGACCTGGTGACGGTAATCCCTTCATACAGTGTATATACCACTAATGAACAATATGTGCTACACCCAAGGACAAGAACAGTTAAAAAAAACCCCAAAACCAAACAATCTCTTTCTAGCAAGGGAAACAATTATTGATATGCTAGACAGGCAATTACCATCGGTGAAAATTCCACAAGTTTTTACCTAATTCTTCCATTGAACAACTTGAACAAAGATTTCTTAACATGATCTTTAGCTTTAATCAGGCCTATTTTTGTCTATTGGCCTGGAAGCTCTTCATTAGCATCTACTGATGCCTTAAACATGTATATTTCCATCAAAATGAACTTTAATTCCACCCAGAAACCTACTTGTTGGAGTATGGGCCATGGTGAGATACATTTAAAACTATTCCACTGAGAATTATTAATTTCCTGTACTGTAAAATTCTTATTTACTAAGCTTTCCTATCACTTACAGAAATTATGAACACTATTTGCCCATGATATAGCTTTCTTTGTAACCAAAATAAACAAAGTAGGAAAGTTAGTTACCATGTAAAGCAGCCTGACCATTAAATAACCAGTTCTGTTCTGTCCTGTTCTGACCAGCCCTGGGTACTTACGAGGCATGTATGAGGGGTTTGCTAGAGAATGGCTGCAGTAGGGTACTTACTTTTTGTGAAAAGCTGTGAAGATGTAGAAAAGCAAAATAAATAGAAAGGTCTCTAGTGCTGAATATGGTCAAGGGAACCCATGTAGCAAATAAAAAGAATAGTAAGGAAAAGGAGTTTATACTCAACTGTTCAGTTATGTTTGAGAAGTAAATTGTGCTGTGAGATAGGAACATCAAAAAGGCATCTTCTAAACGATTTGGGGAACATCCCACAGCATGATAAGCTGTGCAACTCAACCATCGGTCTGTAGGGAGATGTGCAGAACAGACAACAGAATCCCCCAGTAGCCTTCGAGGGGAAAAAAATGCCACATTCTGAAGAAACATCTTTTCTGTTGCCTTCTGCAGAACTGCAGGCAATGATAGAACATGCTCTCTGAATTACACTGTCAGATACAGAGAGTACATAGATGCTTGGTGTATAAAACACTGGAGATGACAGAAAAAGTGTAAAAATTTAGTAGCTTTTACTAAAAGACCTTGAATACTGTATTTAAATACACAATAACTATTGGGATTTGACTCTAAATCAAAAGGTGTACTATATTGTTAAAAATGGTAAGGTAGCACATATGAGTAATATTAAATGTACGTTTGAAAACTGAGACATAGCATTTAGTGGCAATATTACATTTTTTCTCTCTCTGTATAGATAATCTCCAGTTCTTTCAGGCTGGGAAGAAAACTCAGTATCATAATATGAGACATAACTGTCTTTTATTCACATAGAGTAGTTGTGTCCTGGTACATGAAATGTTGTGAAAAAATGGAAATACTAACCCAAGAAGTTCTGTACGATATTATTAGGATTATTCTGGGGGGGGGGGGGGGGAAGGCAGTAGGCATTTTGCTTGCCAGCAATACTGAGAAATTACTGCTAGATGCAAAGTTTAGTTAACATTTGCACTAATAATCACATCTTGTACCAGGTAAGACTACAGATTGGTATTTTAAAAGCAAAGGGGAAAAAAGAGAATCAATTATTAACTAATTACCATGTATATTAGCTACTTCATATATCAGCTGTTTGTTTTGTTTTGTTTTTCCTGTGGGAAAAGCCCAAAATCAATAAAAGAGATTTCTTCCTACTTATTTTTTTACATCGTCCTCTGAAGTAATCCTGTACAATTTTTTCATACATGTTGTTTCTAGAAAACAGAAATGGGGCATGAATGCTGTTTTCTTACTGTTCTCTTAAAACTTGAAAGTAAAAAATCATTTGGAGAAGATAAACTTAGTTGTGATCTAGAATTATAGACTAAGTGGTCAAAATACAGAAAATGGTGAAAACACAATACACCTAAATTAGTTTGAATTGCTTCAAAGAGGGAAAATGCTTGTAACAAAAAAGCAACACATTGGCAAATATAAACCTAAAAAGCATATTGATGTTTTGATTCCTAAGTATTAGGGGAGCCTGGCCTGGAGTAAGTTAAAATCACTAAACATTTGTTCAGATTAAAACCATTATTCAGTTTATTTCTGGATTTATATAAGTCACTTTAATGAAGAAAGTGCCTTGACACAAGTACACTCTGTACTTTTAATGTATCATTTAATAATGATATACCTCATCTAGCTGCAGTGCTTTAGGTTTTAAATTACAGCTAGACATAGTAAGTAAAGTTGAACTACAGGTCTGCTGTGACCACAGAGATAATTACCTCGCTAACATATGCAACATGAAAACTTTTTTTAAACAATAGGTGGGAAGCTGTCAGCTTCCTCTTCCTATAAATAAGTACAGGCTAAATGTGTAAGTTGACTTAAAATTGAAAAGTTTATAGCCTAATAAGTGAACTGTTGTGCAGCCATCTCACAGCTGGTTAAAAACAAAACGTAGCTGGAGCCATAAAAAATTAACCTTGCCGAAGCTGTAATCCTTATCCATTTATAGAAATGTTCAGAATTAGCTGTGCTTTTAATTAACATTTGTGATACTGTTCATGATTAACATGAAATGTCACTTTGTTTTAATGGTTAATATAGGATGTTTTAATGTACCTTCACTAACAAAGTTTGTATAAATATGACAGTAACTTCTTGTGACTTAATTCACAGAAACACTATAGAAAGTACAATTATTGCCTCTAACAGGCCAGGAAATTATTGGTTTAGATTAAATAAAGCTTTAGCAAACATGTATTTCTTGGAATTATCAGTGAGTGGATTTTCTCTGGATTTAGGTTTGCAAATAAATCATATTTATTAAGTAGTCAGAGTATTTTTTAGAAAGTGAGGTTATTTTGTCAATAGGGAATATCTATTCATATGCAAATAATGCTCTTCATTGATTTTCTATTGCTTAGTAGTTAATACTTCTAATGCTATTTTCCTACCTGTTAATAGCATACCCTGTGCTATTAACCATATACCCTGTGGTTTTCTTTTTATTATTTACCACATTTTCATGCACTGTAAACAATCTTAGACTGCCTTCCTTCTGAAGATACATTTTGGGATTTTTTAAATTCCTAAACGTAAATAGATTCCAACTAAAACTGCAAAAAGGGGGAAGGAGCAGGAGAGTAAAAACCGACTGCAGTGATGATACTGATCAGGAAAAGAGACAAGACAATTTGGAAGAAGTTTACAGCTCAACAGGAGTAGTGGAAGGATTGTGGTATGTTTTCTGTGGCAGAGTGGTTGTGCTAATGATACAGAATTTTCGGATGAAAAGCTGGGGAATGTACCACTGGGTGACTTAGCAGCATGCTTCCTGTTTGTGGTTAAGTTAAATACTGTATGAGTTCTGTCATGGCAGTGTACAGAACAATTCCTTTTTTCTTTTTATTTCCCAGTGCAGTTAGGACAAAGACTTCAACATTGTTAACTTTCTTCTTCAATACCAGAAACCTGGAGAATAGAACATTTCTCAAGGACTGAAATCTGAATAGCTGGTTCGGTGACCAGTCGACTACCGCTGTTTTAGAACTGCTATCATTAAGCAGAAGCCTATGCCTTCTCTGGCAAATGGAAGTTCTATCACTGAATTTATAAAATCTCATAAACTCAGAATCCTTTTCTTTTTCAGATATACTTGGAGTGTGTGTCTTCTGGAACCTTGCACGATTGTATTTTTTATATGTTTAGAGGGAGGGTGCTAGAGTGGTAAATTCTTATATTGCTGGGTCAGCCAGTCATCTTCAAAGGCCTATTTCGTTCAAATTCAGATAGAAAATAGTACATGTTTTGGGGAGGCTCAAAATATCTCATGTGTATCAGTCTATGATCATTTTGCTGTAAGACTTTCTTTACAGATGCACGTTTGCAGTTTTCTGTCACTGTTAGCTGTTGTGGTTATGTGACTGAATGGGACTGAGATTACATGCGAAACCACAAGGAGAAATGTTAGCATCTACACAGCAGTGGCCTTTCATAGTTACATGTTTTTAACGTTGTGAAATAATTTTTGTAAAAAGCATAGTTTTAAAATACATTTTCTTCACAGATGAAGCCAAGTTAAGAACAGTTTATACAACTACTAGTTTCCACCCTCAGGCCATACTATGTTGCTCTCGGAGACGGGCCAAAATACTGCTTTGCAAACTGACTGCCAAAATGATCTGAGGTTTGACTGGTTGCCTTAAGCAGAATTGTGGTTTTCTGGTTTTTTTTTTGTTTTGGTGTGGAGGGGCTTTTCCATTTAAATTTTCCTAATTGGGGTAGTTGCATTATTTCACCTCACTCCTTTTGCTTAGAATTGCCTGCAGAGTTTATATGCTCATAGGTTCTCGGTTCATACTTGGAATATTTGTTTCTCGGTCCTGGAAACTGGGGGGAAAAAAAAAGAATACTAAAATGCTGGAGTATGACTAAAAACATCTTCAAAAAGAACATGGTAGGCTTTAACTTCTGCTGAGGTGGCTGTGAAGCAGATCTAATGATGCTTGATTTGTAGTAATCTATTCAAAAGCAGGTCTCCAGAAAATCCTGTAGCAATGTTTTGTACAACTCAAACAACAATTTTAAGTCACAGCTGAGCACCCTATGTGGAGAATTGCAAAATATTTGTAAGTTGGAGTTAAAAAAACCCGACAATAACTGTGCTAACCAACCAGCCATTTGTCCCAGCAGAGCAGGCACACGGCAGGAGGAAAAGAGGAACTAAGAATACTTGTGGGGTAGCTCTTTCATCACAGTGATGTAGCTATAGCCTAATGGTTGCACATCTTTTCTCCATCACTTAGAGAAGGGTACAGTTATTATTGTATACCGGCACTAAAAATAGTAAATGTTTTGTCTTGTCTTTTCAATGTAATGTGCGTAGTCCCTAAACCTTATTTCAGTGCTTTTTTTCCTGTTTTGCTTAAGATCACGAATGTGATCTGAGTTTTACTCCATCAAAAACTAAATTAACTCAATGCCCGAACGTACATTTGCTCAATTTTCTTGCGTTCTGCCACGTGCACTTGTTTTCACTCATACTGCAAAGTATTTTTGTAATGTTCTGCCTGCTGCTCTTGAATCTTAGAGGTCAGTCCAATGTAAAAGTTTTACTGAAGAAGACTTGACTAAAGCAGTATGAGTAGTATTGTGGCAAATTCAGAAAATCTGGGTAAAAAAAGCTCTTAAGCACTTAAGTGTTATGCTGAACAAATAGTGCTACAGAGTTTGAATTAAAAACCTCTTAAATTTGTGCACAGAGATGTCAGGCAGTTGGAAATTATTCTCTGTTTTCTCCGACTCTGGAATGGCTGACCTTTCTGCTCCAGTTATGGGTGCTGCTTAATACAGACAAATAAAGACAGCACAGAAAAACAAAATGGCCATTAGGGCTAACTGAAGAGAAGAAAAAAACAGATCTGAGCATTTCTTTTTAACTGAAACTGGCAAATTGTTTTTAAACTGTTGCTGTAGAATGATGCACTGTAAATTATAAACTGATGTAGTTGGAAATAACATTACGTTGCCTGTCACTGCAAACAAGTGATTAAATTCATGATTACTTCATTAATTTCATAATTCTAAAGTTATGTGTGGTTAAGATAGCATAAACTATGCCCAAATACTTAGTAAAATGAAATAAAAGGAAAACGTGTACTAAAAAGAAGAGGTGCATCCCAAAGGAAAGTTTAGAACTGAGCAGCTTGATGGAGCTGGCCTGTTTTATAATCTACTAACTTCTGCTGCAAAGATTCTACTCCGATTTTAAGACCCCTGCAAGTTTTAGAGCTGTCATTTTATTTGAAAGCTAGTATTGTCAGATTTTATCAGCAGGTTTTCACCGTTGGATTTAAAAAAAAAAAATACTTCATCCAGTACTCAGGTAAGCCTCAGAGAATCACAAGAAATGCAAAGAGCTACATGAATCTCAGGCATGCTTTAACTGTGTGTGTATTAGACAGAGATGGGGAAGATTCACTGTACTGGTCTCACTTGCCTTTTTAAAAGAACAAGCCCACTGTGGAAGCAGCACTGAGTTGGGACCCTTTTCTAGAGGGCAATCAAGTAATACGTTTGTATCTGAATTTGGACTCCAAAGATTGACCTTGTTCCACCAAAACAACAGATCACGATTGTTTTCATTACTGTTTTCTCAGTATAACTTAACAAGCGTAGATTCAGCCATACCAACACAAAATGGGGATTTTTCTCTTTTTAAAATAATGATTATATTAATACAAAGACACCTGTCAACATGAGCCCTCTAATAATCAGGCATGTGATCCTTGTTGCCACTATCCACACCGATCCATCCATACTGAGAAACCTTCAGTTTACACAGTGACGCTCAGCCAAAGGGATTCTCTAATCCACAGAAATGGTGTAAGCAATTTTTCATTGTTGTGAACGATGAGCACGTGTAGATGACTCCGATATTGGGGACTGGAGTTCTCAAATTTGAGAGAAAAAAGTCTTTTGTTTGCGGTAACAATAGTTCAGTTTTAGTTAGAATATCACAGTTATCCCTTGTGTCTCGTGTGTTTCCAAAATAAAATACAGGGAAGCATACTTAAGTCAGAGCCACCTCATTAGGAAACCCTCCGTGTGTGAAGTGTCTGGGCACTCCGCACATGGGGCCCAGCAGCTGCTGTGTGAAGATCAGACGGAGACCAGGCTTTTCTCGAAAACACGTACTGCCACGGCCATCGCCGGCCGTCCCGCGTTCTCGAAAGCCCGTACTACCCCAGCCGGCTCCGGCCGCCTCAGCTCTCTGCCCGCCCACGGACCAGCCAACTCCCTCTGAAAGGAGACGACCAAGCACCAGTCTCGGCCTTTCCTCCTCCCAGCAACCCGAGGAACGACTCCGCTGGGGGCCCTCGGGATAAATCCACCTCCACGCCGGCTCCGTGCTGCCAAAGCCAGGACCGGTCAGTTCTGTTTCGCACTTCACCTTTCTAGTGGGCGTTTCTGTGCAAAACCCCCGAGTTCCGCCATTTCCTGGACGGGCACCGCCAGCCCTTCTCAGCTCCCGCCCTTCGGGCGGCGTACCGCTGCCTCCGCGTTCCTAAACGGCGCATGCGCACCGGGCATGCACATGCGCGATAGGGCGGGGCGGGCGGCGCGCATGCGTGGAGGCGCTTGGCGTCTCTCAGGCGGTGGATTGGGAGGAGGCGGCGGCGGGGCAGCAGGACGAGGAACTGCTCCAGCTGCGGCTGGGAGGGGACGGGGAGACGCCCGGTGGTGCGTGTTGGTCCTATGGGGCCTTGAGGATACAGCCCCGGTGAGAGAGGGGGTTTCTGCTGGGGCGCAGAGCCCGTGGGAGGATGGAGGGGCAGGCGGCTCCGGGCGCTGGCGGCGGCGAGGAGCCCCTGAGCTCCGGCAGGATGAACCCGAAGCGGAGTGGGCGCGCCGCGGAAGAGGAGAGCCGGAACAAGCCCAAGCTGGTGAGCGAGCTGTGGGGCTGGGAGGGGGCAGGGGACGGCCTGGGGACGAGGAGGAAGGCGGGGGAGGAGGAGGCTCGGATGCCGTCTTGTTGCTTCCCAAGTAGAGAATCTGGGGACGAGGGGCGTGCGGCCGGGCCTGGGGGGTGCCGGGCTTTCAGGAATTAAAGGCTCTTTTTTTTTTTTAAAATCCTTTGAGCTTCGGTGACGGTTTTTGGGTGCTCTTTGGCAGAGGGAGGTGACAGCTGGAGGGGGGCGTGCGGCGCGCTGAGGGCCTCGGTGTGGTAACGCACCGGGGGTGGTCGCTGACAGGAGCCGGGAATTCCCATGTTCTCCGTGAGGGGGGTGATACGGGGAGGCTTCTCGGCGGGGTATTGCTTGGGCCATCCCTTTGGGGAGAGGTGGGGTAACAACGTTGTTCTGTGAGCAGGACCTGTTGGGGTAACCTCTGTCCTGCTCACCTTTTGAGTGAAAGACCACAGGTTTTGTGGGGTTTTTTTTCTGTCTGGGTTGAATCATCTAGAATATCGGTGGTTATGATGCAAGCGATCTGCTTCCCAAGTGAACTTCTGAATTAATGTGAAAATAATTTAAAAATTTGGATATTGTCCAGTCTCTTTGGAAAGATCTGACAAGCTTCTGAGCACACAAATTCTCTTTAGGAGTGTAGAGTTTGTTCATTATGCCTGTGCTTTTTGACTTAAAAGAAGATATTTCTACTTACAGGCCTGATAACTTGAAACATAGGTACATTTCAAAGCCAACAGCACTGGATTGTATCTCACTTCATAAATGCAGTAGCAGCAAAACCAGTTAATATGACTGTTTACTTGTAATTGTTCCCTTCTGTTACTTACACTTATTTGTTTTAACTTAGAATCAACTCATTTTAGCTCAGTTCTCTGATGGATTTTCAAGAGCAGTGGTGTAGCAGACACTTAAAACTTATGTGGCTTTTCTTATTGAGTGGAATACTAGTTACAAACTTTATTTAATCTGTGCAAGGGTTTTCACAGATAGTGGTAAAACTAAGTGAATATGTGAGTGCTCCCACCTTGTGTTCATTTCATCAAGCATAGTGCAGCAGAGCCTTCGGCTGATCAGCCTGAGAACTGCGGGGGTTTTTTTGTCCCTGAAAACTAAGTTAGAATGCATGTGGGGAAGATGTTAAATTCGTAACGTATGAGGCATTGAAAAGTTACTGAAGTTACAATTATTTAAAAGGATGACAGAAAGCCAGAATACTGAATAACTTGAAGTGTGCTTGTATTCAAAGTGACCATGTGTATCTTAGCAAAAGGTAACCAAATATGATGTCTTATTTTGTTTTATGGTGTTACTGGAAACAAACTCGTACTTCCTTGCGTAGGATAAATATAAACAAACTTCTTCATATAAACAAGATGTTTGTTTATGTTTATACTACCTTTACTATTTCCTAGCTAAAATATCTAGGAAGGCTGCTTGAAGATGCATGCAGGGAAGTGATTTAAAAATCGCACAGGAAAGTGCTTCCACTGGAAGCTGTGGACACAAATTTGAATTTTGCTCTAGCAGAGGAGAACACTTTGTTCTGAAAGAAATATGTAATTTAAAAAATCGAAGTGAAATGAGCTCAAAATTAGATTGAACAGGACAACTATTTCCATTGCATGTTCTTTTCAGTTATTCTAGATTCACTAGAATAGACTTTTATTGTTACCTTTAGTGGAAAAAGTACATTATGTTAATATTCGACTTCATATTCAGTCATATACTTTTGTTTCTTGAGGGAATGATTACAGTCCAGCAGCAACACGGATCAGAGTAGTGGTATGTTGCTTGAATCGGATACCTTCTGAAAGATAGTTTTGCCCTGAGATAAAGTGACTAGCCTCTGATAATGTAATTGAGTGAATGGGTTGAATAGGAAAGTAGATTTTTGTTTGTTTGTTTGTTTGTTTTTGTTTGTTTTGTTTTGTTCTGGACACGATGTACACAAACGGTGTATAACACTGACATGAAGAGGGATTTACCTCTGAGGAAGAAAAGGGGTGGGATTCAGGTGTGTTTTAAGTTGAGGCAGTGTGAGTGGACAGCCACATATATCAATTACTGCCATGGGTTTGCAAGGGAAGAACAAGACTGTAATCAGGAAAAGGCTTCATCCATTATATAGGAGAATAATCTTACTAGATTTTGCTGGCTTTAATTTTGAATGAGGAATTGGTTCTACTGAGGCTAGCAATATCTTTAGGTACTCAGAGAGCAACCTTACTTGTACCTCATCCCTGTTCTCTTCACTGTGCAAATAAGATGAAGGTATATTTGGGACTTGTGTAAGAGAAGCCACACTATTTGTGCAAGTGTCATCGCTGAGTTTGTATACAAAGCTTCTCAGAGTTTGGTGTGGAGGTTTTCTTGGTTCAGCTTCATAACTTACAATTCAAGTTTCAGTAGAGTTATAGAGATGAATCAACCTGCACTCTGTCAGTTTGTTGTGTATAATTCAAGGAGCTCTACAGTGTGCTGCGAGGAGCGTGTCTCTTTTCCAGAACTTATTTCACCCATCAAGTGGAGTGCTGAACAAGGGCTTTGTGGGAGAGGGTGTGCAACTACATATAACAGAGGATTTATTTTTAATTCCTGGCATAGCAGCTGAAATTAGGCAAGTCATTGGGAAGAAGTCTATGGGAATGATTTTTATACGATAGACTAAAAATGGCTCTAGGTGACTGGGAGCTGGGAAAGCTGAAGTCATTATTTTGGGGGAAGGGAGACTCTAGAAGAAGGTGGAAGTTTTTGTTTCCCCACGCTCTCCATCTGCAAGTAAAAGGTGGGCAATGGTGCTTGGCCTGCAGAAGCATAGTGGTTTGGTGGTTGGTTTGTTTGTTTGTTATTTGGGTTTTTTTAAGGACTGAAGCCTGATCAATGGCATTTATTCCTGATTGACAGGAAGTAACACTAGGCTATCAAGAGAGGATCTGTGCTAGAAAAGAAAATGATGGTTTAAAGTATTTTTCTGTAAGATAATTGATGTGTACATATGCACACAAATAATTGAAGATGGGCTATATTAGAACTACTAATTCCATTTTTTTCTGCTTTAGGTCATTTTGAGAGTCATTCACGTTTCATATAATTTGTTGAAAGTGACAGAACTGCACAATAAAAATTTAATTCCAGTTTTTATACTAGTAGTGTGTAAACTGGAGTATTTTTCTAAAGTTTAATGTTTGTCTTATGAGCACCTTGACACATCACAGCTGCTGAAGGAGCTCTGATTTAATCTTTTTTTTTTTTCCTCATTTTTTGCTGGCACAATGACTGGAGGTGGGAATGGGTGCCTGATGTTTTTGTCATTACTTTTGTTTACAATGAAATGGGCAGAAAAAAAATAAATTGTTTTGGCAAACAGTCATCTGATCTCATGCCAGCCCTCAGAATAGGCTGGCATGAGATGGCAATGAGCAGTTACATTCTTAACAGGGTTTGGCAATGTGCTTGTTTTGCTTGTTTAAAAGTATGCTTGTTATACTAGGGGAAACAGACTAAATTAAGGTTGTCAGGGAGATTACTGGGATTCCTGTGTTTGTTAATCCTTAACTTAGATAATGTTTGCTCTCCTTAACACTTCAGTATCACATGGGAAGTATATAATTCTGTTGGGTACCTAGGAAATTGGTAAGTGCTTGAAAGTGTTGGGTCTGACTTGACATAGCTATCGTAGCTTAGCTGAACCCAAAGTCTTATCAAGTTGTTAATCTTTTTAGCTGAGAAGTTGAAGCCAGGCTTTTTACAGAAGTGCATGAGAGAAGAATGGGAGACAGAGGTCATAAAAAGGAGCAGGAGAGGTCGCTGGAGAGGAGACTGAGTATAAGGGGGGGAAAAAAATCATTTGAAGGATGATTAAGCATTGGTTGACCAGAGACACTGGAGTCTCCGTCCTTGGAGGTTTTCAAGACTTGGAGACCTGGACAAAGCCTTTAGCAGGCTGGTTTGAATTGGGTGTTGACCCTGCTTTTTGGGCAGGAGTTTGGACTAAACTGAGAAAGGAATGAGATCCTTTCAAACATCTGTGATTCTATGAATCAGTACTTGAAAAGAGATGTTGTAACAGGATTTGTGGTGCTTCCTGACTGTTAGAACAGTGGCTAACTAGAAGTTAATATGGCCAGTGGTTTTTGGGTGTTTTTTAATACAAGTTAATACTATATCGTATTGGTTTAGTATTAGCATAAGTAGAAATATTTCTGTGCATGTAGTGGCTAGTGCCACGCAAAAAGCATGCTCCATTACCCCCAAGTTCACTTCAGGTTTGTGTGGTAGTTGTTCAGTGATAGATACTCCACTTAGCTACAGACTAAATTTCTGAAAGAGGCTGTCTTCTGAGTGTGATGCTGTCTTTAAAAGTAGATTAGGAGAAAGATCTTGTGTAACATGAAGAACAAATTGTTAGGGGTAAGAGAGAGCTTATTTAATTGGAGAGCAAGTGGATTTGGTGATTCATCCAACAAGGAGCAACTCGTACTTTGTTTTAAAAGCAGAAATTGTTTATGCTTAATACTGAAGTCTTTTAAACCCCGTGAGCTTTGAGATGAATCAAAAGCTATGAACTCAACATTCTGACTAATGTGCCATAAACTAGCGTCAAACAGTGGAATAAAAGCTTTTATCAGTTAGCTTTAAAACAGAAGTAAACTGAATGTGCTTGGGAGGATAGGTTTCCCTGGCTACATTGCTCCACCCATATCAGTGCAGGAGTTAACGAGTGCTTCAAATTAGGTGTATCAGTCACTGTCAGACAGGCTATGTGTTACAGGACCTACATCGTACCATCACCTTTGACTCCTAAGGTTGTTTGATGTCATTCATTCTCCTGTAGAGAGATAATGTGCTTTTTACACATGACTTGTTTAGACGTTTGTATACTGCATACATGAACTATGAGTCAGGTTGAGCAGAGATTTTTGGCAAATGAATAAGATGTATTACGTTTGAGATCATAGTGTCTCTGAGTAAAGTCAGTGCATGCCTGCAGAGGGTTCTTGCTTCAAGTATATGGTTGAGGAAAAAGTGAACTGAAATGGTTGTGTTTTAGAAGACTCTTGGTTGTCTTAGATCAAAGTCAAGATATGCCAGCAAGTGAAGTTAGTTAGGGTGCAACCATTACTGAAGAGTAAAATTAATGTCTTGGGAAAATTTGGTTCTGTTGCTGAAAAGTATACTGATTAGGCACTACTTCTAATATGGTAGGGTAGGGCATGCTTGGTGCTCATGTTTAGGTAAATGCTTTAGCTTTTAATGTGAATTGATATTGACACTGTTTAAATGAGGTGGTAGATACAGTGATAAACCTATCTGCTTGTGGTAATTAAACTTCCTGAACTACTACTTGTAAGACAAAACTGTAGAGCTATTCTGTACGATACAGGAAGCTTTGCAAACAAAGCAGATTCCACTTAGGCAATGTTAAAGACACTTACAGTGAGAACTGACAGTGTGCATGTCAAATAGAAGTGATGTTTTCTGAGATTTTAAGCACTGTGGTGCGGAATATCCAAGTTATTGAGCATGAACTTTTGTTTTTATATTACAAATAGCCTGTAAAGCATGCTAATGATATTGTGATTGCTGATGACCCAGTAGAAGGAAAAGATAGGCTTAAAAATGTTGGGTGGGTTACAAGATGACTTCATCTTTTCTGCATCAATTGCAGTTCTTTAGAGGTAAGCCATAATGGCTAATAACTTTCCTCTAATTCTTTTCACCCCTGTCCAAATTTAGAGGTAAAGTAGAACAAGAGATGGCAGTTGCTGCTGAAGCAACTGAGAATTTCAGTTGGTTATTCATCAGTTTACTTGTTCAAACTTAAAACCACAAGAAGTTAGGAAATTACTAAAATGAATGTTTTTACGCAGTTCCTTACAACTTGTATATCATGGTCATTCTTTGCATTCAGTATTTTTTTTTAATAATTTAGTAACTTCATTTTGGAGGAAATAAGTTTTTCATTATAAAGGGCTATGGTGGTAGAGCAGATAATTTTGAGAGAAGATTTAACAGTTGAAGGACTTTCTTTAGTATTTGTGTAGCAATTTATAAAGTTGCAGGTAGACAAAGCTAACTGGTCTTAAAAATGCATGTTATTTTTGTATCAAACTGATCTTTTACTTAAGATCTTGTGATCAAGTCGCTTTTTCCTACAGTATTGGTGGAGTGAGCACCTCTAGGTTTCCAACTTTCAAGCGTAACTTCCGAATAGGTAGAGAAGCAGAATCTTGCTTGACAGAAGTAGTACTAACACAGTCTGCAAGGCAATATATTATACTTGTTAACTGTTAATTAATTGTATAGGAGAGAGGGGTGACAATGAAAGAATCTGCTTAAGGCTGTGCTGCTGCCTCAAAAAAGCTGTCTCCATACCCACCTTGGTGCTCTACTGAATTAAGTTTTTGTGCAGCAGTGGGACAGACAAGATCGTGAAACTGAACCAGTCAAAAAGCCTCCTTTTATTATTTATTCTTATTTGATTATTTGCTAGAACTAATAAGACTAGTGTTATGGCACACTAGAATTCCTCCTTTTCTATTTGTTTGTCTAAAATTCATCCACTAGGACTATTAAATTATGATTGTGTCTGCTTTTCAGCTGTCTTCTCATGATAGCTGTTTAGTTGGACGTGGTGTGAAAGCACCACATTGTATGCGCATGGGCAGATCTGAAAAGGATTTGCTATGGCAATTAAATGATATTGTAACCTACATCGTGATATAAATCATAAACTCATCTGATTTATAGAAATTGAGAAATACCTTGGAAATTCAATTCCGGAACAAGCCCACATGTGGGAAATGTTGAACGGTTTGATACAGCTACTGAAGGTCTTCGGTCCACCTAGGTGTGGTAATATTTGGTCTTAAGGTGTAGTGCATACTGTAATATCACCACACCTTCTCTGTTATATAAAACAAAAATGTTCTTGAGAGTTTCTACTAGATATGGGCTCTTCCTGTGTAAATAGGAAACTGTATTTTTTTATTAATTTCAGACTGTTCTGGGGGAGAGTGGGAGAAGAGGAAGTTCAAGGTGATGCATGTGACAGATGGCTTTCTTGTAAGGTTCCCTTCTTGGTCCTTTTAGTGATCCTCAGAGTAAATAATTGGAGACAAGATGGTATTGGAGAAAGTATTAGGTATGCTGAATGTGATGCATGTTTGCTGCTTGTAAGTGTTCTTTGCATAGAGTTATCAGATATGGAGGACATCAAAGATGGAAAAATGTTTTTATTACTAAAAAATATTTTCAATTTATACTTCATAAGTTAAGTGTGTTGAAACTTGTTTTGAAAGTGGGGAATGTGTGAAAGTCACCAGCTAATTAAAAAAAATGTAATTGAAAAGAATCCTGCCTTCTATTCCGTGGTGATTTTTGTGTGTGTGTGTGTATATATATAATTTTTTTAACACATGTACTCTTACTGCTCTCCTAATTGTAGTGGAAATATGAAGTTATGTCCTTACAACAAAACCAAATTAACATATTTAGTTTACCCTTTTATGTGAGAATAAATACGGGAGAACTTGCTTGAGGAATGTGAAACTTTCAGAGCAGTGCTACGTCGTAGTTAAGAACAAATTTCAAAATAAAAAAAGTTAAGTTTGAGACAGTCGGGGAATAGAACTGTAGAATCCCAACACTTGGAGCTACAGGGCTGTAGCTGTACAGCCAGTAAAGCAGCAACTGTGATTCTAGGTTACGTAGGCCACGGGAATTGCAGTAAAGGTACTGGTGAATGCAGGTTGGTTTCAAGGTACACAGGCCCATTCTCTCCTGTTTCTTTGTTCAGGGATTAGCTAGTCAGATGTTAATAACTTTGTCCTGTATGGGATCACATAAGCAAACACGCATCATAATGCATATTTAGGCATGAAGATGAGAGGAAATAACCACAGACGTTGAAAGTTCTTGAGGATACCTTTTTGTCACAACTAGTTAGTTATGTGTTTACAAGTGGCTCTGTATAAATTCATGTTGGTCTCTCAGGGATGGTTGAACAAGACAAAATAAGTACTTTGGTCAGGAAAAACATTAGTTCTGCAGTCTATTATTCTTTCTTAATGTGGTAAGAACTAATGGTGGTTGTTAGAACATGACCTTTAAAGATGCCTGTGTGGTTTTTTTTAATGAGTGCAGCTTTGTGAGGAACAAATACTAAGCCAACATGAGATTCACTAGATTCTAGACTCCTAACAACAGATATAAGTAGTTAGTTCTTGTACAGTATAGAGTTTCCTGCTTTCCTGTCTACATTTTGGTTCTTCATATTCTCCTGCTGTGAATTATTTTTATACCTATAAAATTGAAGTAACTTCTAAAATACTGTGGCTTCATAATAGAACTGTGCTGGTTGTTTGCATTTGTAATTGTGTGAGTGCATGAGTAGAGGAGAGCTTGACAGTTATTAATAGTTGAGACAGTTACATGCAGTGTTCCAGTTGCATTAGAACAGGTAAGTATTTGCATAAAGAAGAAAAAAAGATGACAGCATATCAGGCTAAGCATATACACTGATGCCATATACATTTTAATTTTTGTGCCAGCCACGTTTAGAGGGCACATTAAAAACAAGAGGTTTAAATACAAAATCTGAAACTCAAAGGGTAAACCCATGTCAGCTGGCCAAGTTCGAAAGTTAGCACATGAACTCAACTTAATTGAGATCCTTCAGTCTGCGTCTGTCCCTCTTTGTAAGCCATACAGTAGCATTTCTATTATTTTGTATACACTGAAGTAAAATTTACATACAATAAGAACTGTTTTCGTAATCATTGCAAGTCTTTGCTTATAAAAGCCTTAGCCACTCACAGATTGAGTGAACTAATGAATATGACAGATTAGTAGAAGGTAGTTTATAACCAGACTTCAGACAGAAGTTGCAACCAAAGCTTCAACACTGAAGCACCTAGTAACTGATTTTATCCCAACTTTGGTGTCAACACAGTGCTTTATTTCTGGTACTGCTGCCAGTCTTAATTTCCATAAAACCAGATTCTGCTTTCTGTTTTTTTGTTTTATTGTATAATGGGGCAGCAAGAGCTGTTGCTCCCAGGCAATCCACTTTACTAGAACTGCTTCAGTTCCTCCGTTCCACTTCTCTGTGGCAAGTGGATCTTCCACTGCTTTATTCTCATCAACAGAAAAAAAGTGAGATGTGGAAACTCCTTTTGATTCAGCACACAATTTCTTGGCTGAGCTAGAAATATACCAGGTAATGTCTGCTGCAGTCTCTCTAACCTTTACAATCCTCCGTTCTCTACTATTCTACCATCTTCCAGCAGTGCAGTTTCATTTTTATTCTCCAGTTTATTTACAGCTTGATGGAGGCATTCCCAAACTAGAAAGGTAAAGAGTACAGCAGTAGGCTTTGGTGAAAATTTCCATCTGTAAACCAGATATACAATTTTGATTTTCATATTTTACAAATACGCATTCACATTTGAACTTCAGACAAAGCTTAGGTGGATAAGACAGGCTTCCTAAATCCATTACGGTTAGTTTACAGTATTCTGTGATTCAAACTAATTCCTGAATGACTTGCAAGATAAGCAGTAATCCCATCAGTTAACATTATATATTTAAAAACAACTGTTTTGTGAATTTATGGGAAAACTTGTATGAAAATCATGTGGGTGTTCATGGGTAACCTAAGCACATACCACACTTCAATATTATGATAAACCATTTTTTTTTTTGCTTACTTTCTCCTTTAGCAGAAGATGACAGATTCTCCGTAACCTGTTACAAGCATCTGTAATCCTCCTGAATTCCTGTTACTTCTTAACAGGGAATCTCACCTGTACTGAAGTCAAATGATACTATTGGCTTTCTCATTATTATGTACAACATAATTCCTCTCTATTCACGTGCTGCTTCATTTCCTACTTCCCTGAAGGACAAATAATCTTCTCGGGAAGCTGTTATAAATAGGAAAGAATAGGAAAAAGAACAGAAAGCCCTTGTGTGTATTACAGCAGCTATAAATTCAGTTTAACCCGATATGCTTTGACTATTGGGTTGCATTATGGTCATGCCCGCAGAAATTACTCAATCTAGAATTTCTGTTCTTCAAGGAAAAGCCAAAGTTCCTTGTACGGCAGCAGCATTGCTCATTTTTTCAAGTTTTAGTATCACATCATTTATTATTAGGGGAGAAAAAAGTAACTTTACCATCAACTTTTTTTTATGTAGGGATCAAATACTGCTCTGATCAAATACTTGCTTTTTGCTAGGAAGTCTGTGTCTTGGAAGACAGACAGCATTATTCTAAGAAGTTGTTGACATGATCCCTGTGACCATATGTTCCAAGATTGCTGGGTACAGACAAAATGAATAATGTTCACAAGTAATTCCTGCTTCTTTGGCTCACTTCATCCCTTCCACTGCCAGTTCCTTTGTGGGCTGTGTTTCGGTTGGTTGGATTTTGTGGGGGTTTTCTTACTATTTAAAAAACAACCCAAACAAAGCAAATACATGTGTCCTCACTTCCTCAAAGTCTGTCAAAACTAAAATACTCAATTTTTAAGGAGCTGCCCAGTATCCAATGAAGCTCTTCACAGTATAGACTTTCTGTCAACTTTTGCAACTTGCTATGAGGCTTTTGCTTTGTTTTTAAGTGTATCAGTTCTCTCCTAACAGATACATTGTACCAGTTTTATCATCTCCTCAAATGGTATCAGAGAAAAAGTCAAATGGGCTGTGACATTTAATTCAGTGTTTACTGTATCCGCAAGAGGAAGAGGTGTTCTAGAAAACCAACAGCATGCTCAGTTAAGAATCTTCCCAAAACTATCTCTACATATAACAGGAAGAAAAGTATATAGAAGTTGAGCCTGTCACTGGTACAGGGGTATTAGGCTATACTTGCATGTACTGTGAAATAGGAAGCAAGTAAGCAGGAATGAAAAAAAAAAAAAAAATTTGTGCAAAAGTACTGCAGAATTTTCTCAAAGCAGTTTCTCAAAGCAGTTTATGCTTCGTTTTTCAGAATGATTTCAAAAGAACTCTTTCACTGTCAAGTTAACTGGTCATTGCTCATCTTGAAAGAAAAACCTAGGTTTCAGCAAAAGATTAATCCCAGGTTCAAAGCATATAATTGTAGTTAAAAGGGCTGCATGTCTACAAAAGGGTAAAAACAAACTAAGACCATACTTCAGTAAGAGTGAAGATGAACCTTGTCACAATAAAAAAGGTGTCTCTCTTCAGAAAGTGAGGTATAAAAGGGGGCGGCCTATTCTCACTGCCCTTAATTGACCAAACTCAGTAGCTTTATAATAGCTTTCACTCAGTCTGAGCAGCTCCACAATGTGTCTGAATGAAAAGCCACTTGCGCTCAGGAGAGCCCAGAACAAGGAAGGAAGATGAACAGCAATTTGATGCACATCAAGTATTGCTGTCTAGCAAAACTGGCTTTGTTGTGCTGCTGCATTGAAAGCGAAGAGCTCAAATCCACTGCTTGTATCTAAGCGTAAAATTGAGATCAAGTTTGCACTTAGTATGTCAAGAATTGCTTTGACATAGTTTTTCCAGTTTAACTGTTCCAGAATGTTTCAAAAGCACTTCACAATAATATTATACCAAAAAAGCAAAAGCCAAGTTCCCTAAAAACTCAAATCTCACAAGTCAAACAATTGCATTTTTGGAAAACAAGCACCAGAGATACAGGGCTGAATATGGTACTGACAGGCACACTTGACAGAAAAGCATCAGGCATGCAACCAGTACAGGAAGCATCTAAACCATCCACTTACTGCACTAGGAGCTGTTCTGTGTTCATTTTTAATTAAGTCCCAGAAGTTGATCCAATGACTATTCAGGTGACTAGTTTAGCAAGTGATCTCAGTTTATTTTCCTAGGAAAAAACACTTTCTAATTTTCTTTCAAACCAACTGATTTGCTTGCTGTAGATCTAGTAAACAGAATATGGTAATACTGGCAAGCAATCCTGCCCAATACCAATACAATAGCAACCACTTGGACAGATGGCTTCTTGTCTAATAAAGAATATCTGGCACTCTGTACAGGCACCAAATACATGTACAGAAAGGTACATGGGTGTATCAAAGGATTTTTGAAATTATTCCAATGCACTTCTAATCTAGTAGTATTTTACTAAAGGAAGCTTAGGAAGTGCAGCTTTTGAAATAAGCTTTCTTATCAAGCAAAGCATGAAACGTAATTGGCACTCAACTGTCTGAATCCTGTTTTTTTTAAATACAGTGTTCTTCAAGAAAGACCATTAAAGTTTCCATTCCTAAGATTATTAGATTGGACAGTGAAATTATTTAAGCCCAAAATAAATGCAGTACTAGTCTGCAGATGACCCAAAAAATAAAATGTATATGGTAACAGTGTATATGCTTAGCCTGACGATTCAAGTATATGAAGTAGAATTCCCTTACTTATTTTCCCATTTACACTGCTGACAATTGGTGCAGTCCCATATGCTGTCTTCATATTGTCAAATGTGACTTCTTTATGCAAATACTTACCTCTTCTAGTGCAACTGAGACACTGCATGTAACGTGAGGTCTTCCTGGAGCTACCTGTAGTTCCTATGCAGAAACTTTGTATCAATTTCTGTTGCTACACTTATCTTATAGAGATTTGCCAGACTGTCCAGAATCCTTACGGTGGAAGATTCTTAATTACACCTTTTTGGGCCTTAAGGACATGTAGACATGGAGTTTTGTACCTACTTACTTGAGTGAGTTGAGGTTGGTGGTTTTTGGTTGTTGTGTGTGTGTTTTTTTTTTTAAGAGGTGTCCTATAAAACCTTCTGTTGGTTAATGATTATGCAATGCCACACACATTTCTAAATTAAGTGCTAAAACCGGTGGGTAGAATTGCTGAATAAAAATGGAAGCTTCAGACTAAAATAAAAGGTTTTAAATCTTTGTTGTGAGGGCAGAGTTTGCCATGTCTCTTAACCTTTTTAAAGATCTTGATTAGTTAAATATCTCTTAGAACATTAAACGTGCATATTGAGGCTTGTAAGCTAGTACACACTTCATAAAAGCAGTATTGCAATGCTTGCTTGTTGTGAAATTTATGAATGGAATTATGACTTGGCTCTTTCAAAAGCCTAGTTTGTAAAAGTTTTAACTAGCAAACTGTTGCTTGATAGTTTTAAGTGAGGAATTTAAAAGCTGTAGAGCATCCTGAAGAGAGACAGTTCATTCATGTATACTGAAAAGCATGCTATACTGTCACAAGACAATTTTCCAAGATGCTCAAAGGAAAACCCATCTTGTGTGATCACTAGATATCAAAATAAGAAACAGATTCTGGCTGTACAAAGTGCTGTATAAAGAACTCGCCAGTTACGTAGCATAACTGTTACAAACTCTGCTGAGCCTATGCTGCTTTAGTGATGATAACTTACCTGATATGGTTGGTGCAGAGACTTGATGGAAAATGTTTGGACTCTAGCAGTAGCCCTGGAAAATGCCCAAACTTATTTTATTTGCCTCTGCACTGGCTAACGTGAAAACTGTCTCTTCTAACAGGCTTTCTGAAATTGTTTCTACAGTAGTCTAAGCTGATCTGACTGCTCACTGTCCTGGTGCCACCCTTGCCCTTTTGTCTCACAACCAGCAATTTTGTTGGCTTCGATTGATGTGAAACTGCAGCTTTTGGAAGAAGCTTTTAGTTTTGCTCTGATTTTTAAAGCTTGCTTATGAATGTATGCCAATAAATTATTGGTTGAAACAAACTTTTCAAAACAGTAATGGCAGTTTGAGCTACAAATAGAAACAACAATGTTAGTTGAATTGTCTTCCTCGACTCCTTTGTATCTTCACTTACAAAACTGTTGAAATTAAGGCTAAGTTTGCATACAGTTATTTTTTTCAGCTTCTGAATCAATTTGATTTTTGGTAAAGGCTTCTTTGAAGCCATCTGGAAAAATCAAATTTTTTGAACAGTCCATTTGCCTTTGGAGTGTGATAGTGTTTTGCCAATCAGACAAAAATGAGGAAGCCGTTTCTGTTTCTCTCAACCTCCATTTTTAGTCAGACCAGACTGCTACTTAGGTTCTCTCTGTTCCCCTTGCACAGAGACACGGTGTGGAGGTGTCCCTTTCCCTCATCCCTTGAAGATCAGACAACGGCATTTGTGAGGGCGAGTGTCCAATATGATTAACGTGCCTCTGGCCCGTTTTCCCCTCCCTCCTGTTTGGGAGCAGTGCTGAGGCACTCAGTCTCCCAGCACTATGATTAAAGAATTGATGCCCTCTGCTGTTAATAATTACCAACTTGGGTGACCCTCTGGCTTTATTTAGCATGAGGAGTTGTCTCACTTCTTTTCCTAGTATTGCTCATTTCTGGATGGTCAGTCTCCTGGGGAAAAAAGCAGAGTAATTGGGGAAAACAAGGCAACTTCCTGGTTGGGAAGGTGGCTGCCATCCTCCAGTCTAACAGCACTGACTCTCTGTGCTGTCAACATGAATAACTTCCCAGCTTCATTTTGGCAGCCTGGTGCAAGGTGTTCAGATGTTCCTTGGTCTTACTTTGTAGTGCCCCAGGGAATGTTTAGCTTCATGTTCAGGTTACAGATTAAGCCTTAGTTTAATAATTTAAATAATGCATATTTAAGGAATTTGTGAAGCGAACAGCTGCAAAGCAAACAAGAATTTTCCATGTGGTATCATAGAGCCCAAATGCAAATGTGCAACAACAGTAACAAAACTATTAGTGTTGCTAACTTCAAGGATCTTTGATACACCAGATGGATTACAACGATCATTTCAAGTTCTATTTGAAAGCACGGTGAATGCTCTGTGAAGTGCCGAAAAGATTACTATAAAGCAAACGTTTTGTGAATTATATTTTTACTAATTTTATTAGTAATGCCAGGTATACTTTGTCATGGATAAAGATCTTGAAAGTCCTAAATGAGTGTGTAGTTCTAGTTTCTGCACATCAGCTAATGCGACTCAGGTATCTTTTCACAATTTCCTAGGTACCTTTTTACATTTAATTACAAAATTGAATATGTTAACAGATGGCTAAATTGTCTAATGGGAACATTACTCATTCTCTGTACTGAAGAACAGAGTTTGTAGGAGTGAATTCTATTTTGTGGCTGTAAGACCTAGACTCAAGTTGCACACAACTTTTTGTACTTCAGATATTAACCAGTTTTGGTTTTTGTCCCTTTAAACTCCCTTGGTTCAGGTACTCACATGGGAAGTTATTCCTTTCCTGGTTGTATGCAAATTTATTTGCAGCCAGTTAAAAAACACTTATCCTTGAGCGAAGTTTTACAGTGTCTTTTGCAGGTGTTGAAGTCCAGGCAAATTTTAGAAAACAATCATATCAGTTTAAAAACAAGAAAGTTAAGAGAAAGTCAAGTTTCTGTTTGTTACCCTTAGAAAATTAGGATTGCTAGTAGCAGTTGGAGCTGCTACCTGAAGTTGTAGCCTGTGCGCAGAAGTGGGTGTTGCAGCACACCACGATTTGCCTGAGCAGTGTGCAGTGGAGTGAAAATTGCTGTTAAGTTTAGTAGTTACCCAGCTGATCATTGTTTCATTATACATGTGGTAAACTGTGAGTTGCTTTTGATTTTATTTTTGTGGTGGATGTGAGAGTCTTGAGTGTAACAATTAAGAACATGGCAAAGTAATACTTAAATATAATGGAAAGATCAATCAACCCATGTAAACGCACCTTAATTTACAACTCATGGCCAGCTCAAGTGATCTGGAAGGTTTTATTAATACATAAGTTAGAAAAAGATATTTTAAAAAAGTAGACTTGCTGTGAGTTTTGCATTAAAAGTTAATGCAATCATCTCAAGTCGTTCAATTCTTTGAATGTTGACATTGTTACTGCAGTAGCCTGAACTGAGCTTGGATGAGAAAATAGTCATTTTTATACCAATAAATGTGGTGAACTATGGTGAAACTCTACTGGTTTTGTGTGCAAGATTTCAATTACTCTGAATGTTAACATGGCTGAGACTGACCTTTTGAGATAAAAGAATAGTGTGATGCAGTTGCATTAGTATATGCTATGATTTTTGTGTGCCTTATTGTCAGTATCTGTCAGTACTTATGCAAGTAGTGGGATACTTAGAGTAAACTAAAATTGGGAGGAGTAAATAGAAAGTGATATTTTTAGCTATTGATGGACTAGAAAGACTACATTCGAAAGGGAGAAACTCTGTCACTTAAGTCTTCTAAGTGAAGAACCAAGTAAATCAGTAGGAAATAGTTGTTTGAGATATATAGAAGTTGGTGGAAGTGCCGTGGTTTGTGTTAATATTCAAAACTGGGAGAGAGAGATGATATGCTGCTGTCTTAAATTGTATGTCTGTTTATACATATAAATATTAATTTGATATCCCTTATCTGCAAATGTTTTATCATAGAGATTTTTGCAAAACCTTTGCCTTTGGGCTGCTTCTAAAATCAGGGAGTTACTGTCTTTAACAAGCTAGGAAAAGGTTGATTTCTTTTCATCTTGTGATGCTCTGGCTGTCTTATAGATGGCTGAAAGAATAGTGCTAGAGGACTGACTACAAAACCTGCGATATCTTAAACTTCCTCCTGGGGAGGTAAACTACTTTTGGTTTATGTCCTTAAATCAGACTGGAAGTGTGATTTCTTTGTTAGTATAAGAACCTGTCAAAATTGTGTGTCAGTGAGAATCTGCAGGTACATAACTGCCTTGCCTCTGCCTCCAGCTACTTGCAGTTTCTCTTCTACCTGTTAAATGTGTTGCTTATCTTGAGTAGTTACTGGCAGCAGTGTAGCTTATGCACCATAAGGAGATCTGGGAAGTGTGCTTGAGATGTCTGAAAAAATGCTGTGTGGTATCTTGCTTTAGTATTCTGTGTTTTGCCCAGGGGAGTTTGAGTGACAAATGCAATATAAATGTAGAGATGGAGTAGATTATCCTGTTCCAGGTTCTGGGAGAGATTGACAGTACTTAAATGAGAAGGGAAACAAAGACATTTCTAGTACAAGTGACTGCTAAAACGGATACAGAGTTTTAGAACAACTTGCTTACATAGCTGTCTCTGGGTTGAAGTCATGGTTAGACTTTACTTCATTTGGACTTCTTGCTCAATAATCTCCATTAAAAAGAAAAGGTCTGTTTACCAGAGTAACGACATGTTAGTTTTGATTTCAAAGTTAGAGTATTACTTCCTCTTTTAACTCCATACTAAGTCCAGGTAATGAAAATACAGGAGAGGTGTAGCTGCAAGGAAGAGGTTTGAGATACAGCGGTTAGGAAGCTGAAAGGTTGGTGTCAACATCTGGAGTAGTAAGAGAAAAAGACTTTATCCTAGCTGTGTGTACTGGGTCAGGCTGGGATGGAGTTGATTTTCTTCATAGCAGCCCATATGGTGCTGTCATCTAGATTTGTGACCAAAACAGTGTTGATAAAACACGGGTGTTTTGGCTTTTGCTGAACAGTGCTTACCCAGTGTCAAGGCTTACTGTTTCTTAGTGTGCCCTCCCTCCCAGGAGTAGGATGGGGTGGGCTGGAGGCTGGGAGGGGACACAGCCAGGACAGCTGATCCAAACTGACCCAAGAGATGTTCCATAGTGTATAACATCATGCTCAGCAATAAAACCAGGGGCGGCGGGGTGGGGAGGAGTTTTTTCCAAAGTAGCAGGTACTCAGAGGCTGGGTAGGTATTGGTCTGCTAGTGGTGAGTGATGGCTTTTGCATCATTTGTTTATTTATCTTTTTTTTTTCCTTCATTTGTTAAACTGTCTTTATCTCAACCCATGAGTTTTTCCTGCTTTTGCACTTCTGATTCTCTCCCTGATCCTGCTGCGAGGGAATGAGCAAGTGGCTGGGTGGGGACTGACCTGCCAGCCAGAGTCAATCTGCCACACTGTCCTGGATACCTCTGAATGCTTATCTTCATTATACTTTTAAGTATGAACACATTGCCCTTCCCTCCTTGATGCCTCCTCCACTATTTGTATAGTCTTGCAAATTTATTTGTTTCAGAAATACAATGTTGATAACTGTAGCCAGAGACAGAAAGTAGAATTAGAAGGAGCATGGTGTATTAATATCTTCCACCAAGGGGAAGTAAAATGTTGTGTGGTGTATGTCGAACAGTTACAGGTTCATTTCCAGTAACATTGAACTTGTCCACTGTGTTAACAATATACAGTGGTATGGGATGTTTACTAGAAGCACCTTAATCATTTCGGCTGGTGAGAGCATGACCAAGGAATCTGAAACCTTGCCGTCCAAGAAAATAGAGTTGCTCTTTCCTAACCAGTGACTTGCAGGGCTATGTCATTATGGATCAACTACCACACTTTTTCGTATACAGCAGTTCTTTTTGTTTCAGATTTCCCCTCCCCCCAAAGTTCTAGACCTTAATTACCTATTTGTGACTGCTTGGTGTAAATTGCACAGTGTTTATTAGCCAAATGCTTCCTTGATATGATTATTGATATTGGTATGCAACATAGATTGCTTTTTTTGGCCGTGAATAAAAATGTAACGTTGGTGATCTTTGTCAGCAGGATTTTACTGCCATTGAGGAAAGACTGAGAGGGTACTAGGGAGGGAGAGATAGTAGTGACTGGTTTGTGCATCATCAGTACATTGGCTTTAACCAGTTCATCTATCAATTTACATTACTCAGTGTTAAGGAGAAATTGGCAGAAGGCTCAGGAAGCTAGGGCACAGGAAATTCTCCTCAACTCTCTGAGTCTCAAAAACTCTGTCAAAACTGAGAATGTCATGTAGCTGTCTGCTGACTCAGTTTGAAGTCCAGTAGTCCATGTTGGTTTTGGAAAGCTTTCTACGAGATCTTACTGCATTTTTGTGAAATAGTGGGAGTGCTAGAGGTTTCAGGTTCACGAGTTAAATAGCCAAAAGACAGGGTGAAATGGGATGCAAGCCTGCTTTTTCACATAAAACGCAGTAGATTCCATGCTCGTTTAGCTGCAGTTTTGTTAGAACACTTACTGAAATTTCAAGTGCTTTTTAATGTTAGAATACATGAAATATAGACTTCTTTATTCTGAAACAGTAGGTAACACTGTCGTCTTTTCTTTGATTTGTGTGTGTGTGTTTTTGTTTTTTTGATAGAATATTCAAATAAAAACTTTGGCAGATGATGTGGTAAGGTCTTTGTAACATCTTAATTTGCAATGGTAACTCCACGCTGCATGCTATTTTACTCCAAAGGTTGTGGACAGTACAACATGTTCTTATAAGGATATTAAGCATTAGATTTCAGAAAATTGAGTTACTATTCCTGAAGATCTTCATTTGTAACTTCAGTTGAAGAAGAGTAATTAATGATATCTGTTTGGAGAAGCTTCTTTAACCACATTCTAAATACTTTAGCAATACTGTGGATATGTTGAAACTGTTATTCAACAGTTCAAGTGTTACTTCTCTTGACCTTTTTTTTAACAGTAAAGGATCTGCAGTGGTTCTTCAAAGTTAGTTGCCACATGATTCAAGTGGAACCATTTTGAGTAATAAGTGTGTACTGTATGTCAAACAACACGTTTGTATTCAGTAGCACTAACTTTATAATTCTGAATGCTTTGAAACCTGTTGCAAAGTATTTTCACAGAAAATTATATCAAAATTGATTTCAGTAAAATTATAAACTTGTATTTTCTATATATAATAGTTAGGCAACACTGGCCACTTAGTTAATCATCATTTAAATGTCTGAAATGAAGAAATTGTATCTAGTAATCATGTAGAAGATGCATTTATGGCTCTAAAGTGATCTCACCGTTGCAATCTGATTAAACAAATTTGTTGTTAATAAGGTATACTTGAAACATCACAGTATGGTGAAATTGATCTTAAATGGCTTTTTTTTTTTGGTGACCGCTGAGTGGGCATTTTAATGTAAGTGAACAGTAAAACTGCATTTCATGTGTAGTGAATAATTTTGGATACTGCCTTTCAGGCATTATGTCATCTCTTTGACCTTTTCAATAGGCTATGCCCTAATTTTAGTTTCAAAGAATGTAATGTAAACTATTCTAATAAGGAAAAAATGGGATTAAAGTAATATTCTTGCCTTGTTAAAGATGTTAACAATATCCTTGTAGGTAATGTGTTTCTGTCCACAAATGTAAGACTTCTAAGTAAGAAGAAAACCTAAACCCAAGCCCCCTCCCCTTGAAAACACAAACAAACAAAAAAAACCTCCAAAGAAATTCAAAGGACGTGCAGCTTATCTAGGGATACTTTCCCTTCAAAAATTTAAGATAGGCTTATAGGATCTCAAACAACAACAAAACAAACCCAACAACAGAACAAACCAAGAAAAAGAAACAAAACAAAACAAACAAAAAAAGAACGAACCTTTCTTCCTCATATTCTACACTTGGTCAAATTTCTCCATTCCTGATTGGACTAATCTAAAATGAATCCAAACTTCCTACAAATGAAATACTCCATTAAACTTTTCACACCTCACAGAGGTGGTTTAATTATAGAAAATATAAATTTTGGTTTACATGTCTTCGTAGAGATTGCAATAACTGCTATGAATGATACTTGTAACCCTACATAAGCTGCTGTTAGATGAAAGCACATCTTCATAAGGCTGTTCAATGCCTGAAACAAATACCCTCGTATTTGTTGATGCAAACAGTTAATTTAGAAAAATTGCTATAGATGTAATGTTCTCAGAATGAACATATACATATAAAGAAAGTATTGTTAAATAAAAAAAAATTCTGACTGTTCAGAATAGAGTTATATATTAATAACACAGTAATAAATGGCCTTATAAGGAAGGTGCTCTTGTTGGTTGTTTCCAATATTAACAAATTAACTGAGTAAGCATGCTTTTAAAAAAAAAAAAAAAAAAAAAAGGTGGGGGGTTTGTTATAAGGCATAAAACAAGTCAGCCTTAACCAGTGAAATGTCATTGCAGACTGTATGATATGCTTTCACTAATGTCTGTTGTGTGTATTTAACTATGGATGGCTGCTTCTATGTGAGTAATCCATTACCTGGCTTTTTAAATTATGCACTAATTTCAGGAGTCCGTACTCAAAAACACTTCAAGGAATTGTGAACTATACTTGGAGCATTAATTCCTCTACAAACTTTATTTTACTTTAGCAGGATTTTTTTATAAGCCTGGTGAACTTGTGAGTACCTCCTTCCCAACGCTGGCTTTTTCAGTTGTCCTCCAAAGACTTATAGCTCTTCAGGTGAAGGAACGCTTGGACATTACCTTTGTGGTACCATATTTATTCACTATCAGGATAATTAGGGAATAATGTGAGAAGATGAACTCAAGATTTTGAAATGCTAAGAGTTTAACATAGATGGTATACTTTTGAAACTGTGAGAAATAGTTATATCCTTTTTGCATGTGACCTGTCATGAATTTACCTTAAATGTTGTTGTCTTTCTATGAACAGTAATCTCTGGATGTTAGAGTATTTTTACTTACAGTTCAGTTTGAGTTTTAACTCTGCTGCTTGGATTAACTAAAAATGTGTGTATTACTACCATGTAATTGGCTGCTTTCCTATAGATCTATTTCTGCTTATTTTTAAATGAATGTCTTTGCAGCGTGACAGAATAACAAGCTTCAGAAAATCAGCAGTGAAAAAAGAGAAACCTCTCATTCAGCATCCTATTGACTCTCAACCTTCTATAAGTGAAATCCCGCTTGCCCAGGCGCTTGTTGATGAGCGTTGCATGAACTTATCAGAAAAAGAAGTTATGGATCTCTTTGAAAAAATGATGGTAAGATGATGTGCTACATTGTTTTTTGAGGTTTTAATTTGTTTTCATGTTGTCATTTATTATGTAGTAGTGATTTTCAAATGTTGTCATTTTGGAAGCATTAACTACTTGGGAGGGCATAGTGTAGGCCTGATAGACCTGTCTAAATTGGCACATAAACAATTGAGTAACTCATAGAATGCTAGTATAATATATGTTTAAATTACTTGGTCTACTTCTACAGAGAAAACAAAGGGAAAAAGCCAAAAATAAAAATCTTAGACTGTTGATTGCTTCATTAAGTTAACCTCTATAGACCTTAGTTGCAGTAGTTAGATACTGCTGTTGAAGGATAGTTTTTAATAAACTTAAGTAAATGCCTTTGGAAAATAGTAATTTCCATTAATAAAATCTTAATGTATAGAAAGCTGAATTTTTGTATGGTCTTGAATATTTTCTGTCTTAGGATCACTTGTCAAGGTTTGTGATTCTACTCACTAGCAAGCTTTTCTATTAGTAATACAGAAACAAACTTTTAAAGTAGGTGTGTATTAATTCTGCCATGCACATTGGTGTTGATATGTGAAGTATCAGGAAATGCAGTCTTTTGAGTATTGTTAGAAATACTGTTTTCTGTATCATTCTTCAAAATTGTTGTAAACTTCCATACAGTCAGTATGGCCTAAGAACTATCCTGTTCCAGTGTAGCTCTACTCTGTTCAATGAAGTTGTGAATCTCTTTTGAAAGATTGGATAAGAGTTCATTAATACTTGCTTGATTTGCTTGTTAGATTAAGGGATTAATTTTTAAGTGTTAATGGAAGCAGACAATAGGTCTGTCTTCCAGAGACTAATAATCCTTTGAAAAAGCTGTTAGCCAGTAAGTTACTACAGTAACGTTTACTGGTTTTAGTTGCTAATCTGAAGTTAGTTTGACTTTTAATGGCAAGACTAGTCATGACTAGGAATGACTACATGTTGTATTTAATCAGTTATTAAGTTGAAACAAGCATCTTGAGATTTAATCTAGCAGAGTATTTGGATTTTTAGGTTTGTTTTAAATATATCAGTTGGAACACATTCACATCTACCCCTGCCACAAGCTAATAATCTATGTAATAACAGCCTTCTGATTAGATAGTGCAGGAATGGTGTCTGCTGTGATAAGATTTTATAAAAATCACAGGAACTTCACAAGAGTTAACACTTATGTAATCAACTTGAGGAGTAGAATTTTTGGGTTTGTTCTCTAGTTTTATTTCTTGAGCCAAATTTCATTAATGGTAACTACCCTTGATGCATTTATAATTTTGGCTAAGTCTTGAAAACAGCGAACACTTGAAGGGACAGAATTAAATGAGAAAATCAGGTAGCTCAGAATTAAATAAACTGAAATGCAGATAAGCTGGAAAAAGTCACTTCTGTTTTTTTTGTTATGTTTTTTTTTTAATGAGCCATTTGATTAAGAAAAGGAGTATAGAAATAATAAAGACTAATAAAAAGCATGAAATAGAATCTTGATGTTGTGTGGTCTGTTTCTTTACAGGAAGACATGAATCTAAATGAAGAACGTAAAGCTCCTTTAAGAGATAAAGACTTGACCACAAAACGTGAGATGGTTGTCCAGTACATTTCTGCAACTGCCAAATCCGTAAGTAGTCACCTCTCCAAGACAGATGAAAGTAAGAAGCTTAGCTTTATGAGTGTTACGCTTTTCAAGCTTGAAACTTTCAATTTTTTTTGTCTGGATTTATCTTCTAAGAGTGGTAG
Source organism: Gymnogyps californianus (assembly GCF_018139145.2). NCBI lineage: Eukaryota > Metazoa > Chordata > Aves > Accipitriformes > Cathartidae > Gymnogyps > Gymnogyps californianus. The sequence continues at coordinate 6,710,840 of NC_059479.1, forward strand.
GAAAAAAATAAATCTGTACTTATTAATATACTCTTAAATGCTTGCAGCTGCGTCTGAAGGGTTAGTTTGTATTTCAGTTGTTGGGCAATGTAAGAACTTGATGCTTTCTTGTAAACCATAAGAAACTGCAAATCCAATGATGGAGAGTAATGGATGGAACCTGAGTCTGTTTCTGTGGAATTCATCTTACGAATTTTTGGTACCAAAAGTTTTTAGAAGGGATAGCATGACTTTATTGTTTCAGTAATGACCTACATACTAGATGCACAATTTGCAGTGTTAGAAACAGGGAATCAAAATATTGAAAGTATATAAAATTGAAGTAAAATCAGTATGTTGAGTACTGTAGCTGGCTTGAAGACTGCCTTAAATATTCTGCTAAGAAATGTTCTGAAGTTAAATAAAATGTTTCCTTTAGTGAAAAGATGGTCTTAAAACGAGTTTCAAATTATGTATTCGGACCTTTCATTCTTGTTGATCGTTCTCTGTACTTAAGTTGATTGATTAACCCTTAGTTGAGGGATCCTTCATGCAGAATTTCTGAATTCTGTCTCTTTCGGGGTTCCAGAAGTGTAGGAGAATGATGGGATGCCCCAACATTTGTTGGGGTGGAGAAATATAATTTTAGATAGTGAAGAGCTGCAATTTATTTTCTGCAGTGGGACTAATAGTAGTGGGACTGTTAGTACTAATTAGTTATAAACTACAACAGTAATGCTTTTTGTGTGTTGAAAATTGACTATGGCAAATATAGTTCTTATCATGTAAAAGGAGAATATGCCACAAAAATTCATGAATGTTGGAATAAACAGATAGATATATCTGTGTTGTGATTTCCCTAGAAATAGGTTTTGTTCTGTTTTGTGCACTATTTTTTGTATAAAGAATTTTAAAGAAGCTACTGGTGAATTCTGAGGAACTGAAGGTATTGCAGTACTGGGGAGAAGTCGTGGTGGGGAGGTAGCTTTCTGTATCCAAGGGACAGTAGTATGCTTCAAGTGATAAAATTTGCTATCAGCATAGTTCTTCAATAAAGTTAGGTAATGCATATGATTTTATTTGGAAATTAGAATGAATCTCATTTTTTTTTTTTTCCACACTTAAGTTATTGTGTGCAATAACAGGTTACTGCAAATGAAGACTACTTGTGGAATAATTGTTCAAATACATAATGGCAGCACTGCTAGCAGTTCTACAGAGCTGAGTCTGAGTGCTAAATACAGATAACATTAAATAATAATTGTTTCTTAGTGAAATAAACTGGCAAATAAGATTATGTTGGTGTCTACATAATGAATCTATAAGCATGGACTGATAGCAGTGCAGTTGACTTGTCTTTCTTTTAACCTTTAAAATCAGCTCTGCAGACTTAAATTTCAAAAAATTAAAACTACAATGACACACAATTAGTAAATGCAAATGCTTTGCATTAAACATTATAAACTTAAGTGAGGAAAAACTTGCATTATAATGTAAAAATGGTGATTTACGTTTCTGAGAGGAGTGATGTTCCTGCATGAGTTCATCTTAAACAAAATCCACAGTCCTTTAGTCTGTCCTGGAAGAAATCCAATGCTTAAAGCATAGTCTAGCTAAACATGCAAATTATTGGAGAATTATTCAAGCTTTTGCAGTGAATGTTATGAAATTTCCTGTTAGTATACTTTGCCTAGACTATTTTGGGGAACTATTGATTGTGTTGTAAGGTTTTTGTCTTCAATTGATGATCAATGTTAAATCTTAAAATACTTTTGCTTAGTAAGAAAAATTTATTGAAGCAGTAGAAACTTTCACAATGGAAGTAGTAGCAATTCTTTCCCAAAAAGTAGTTGGACGATGGTGATCTCTATATATACTGATACTGAAATGGAGCTGCCTGAAGTACCATAATTTTGTAGCTGAGTAAAGAAAGCATGGCTACCATTGCATGTCTAACGGCTGAAAATTTTAACAGATTGCATTACTGCCACTGTATGCACTGCAGCATGGGAAACTTAACAGAACTGGGGATGTGTTTGCCAAAATGTACTAACAATTTAAAAAAAAAAAAAAAAATCCCAAACGTCCTCATACATGAATGTGCGCTTTGAACTTAAGTCAGCGCCAGTATGGATGTTTTATACATACGTAAAATGTTTTTCCTAATGGAAAAAGGACTCTTATTGAAGTTTGTGTGCTTCAGTAAGTCCTCCTTGCAATTGAATCGCAGCATTTGAATGGAATAATTTAAGGTTGTTCAGAAATATAAATGACCTTTCTGTAGCGTGTTACCTTAATTTACCTTTTAAATAGCTACCATCTTAACTGATTTAAAAAATATAGAAAGTAGAGCTCAATTGTAAAATGTTGATTGGGATCTTACAATAAAGCAAAACCTCCTTTTCACTGTTAATTTTGTCTTCTGTTTAGTTAAACTACTATTCTCCTTAGTTGAATTCAAGCCCTAACCAATTCTTACTGCATCATGAATTGTCAAACTTTCTTTTCTTCAGGCCATCATCAGGCTTGTCTTCCATAAAAATGCTGATCGCATTCAAAATGATCTTTCTTAAAATTTTCTGCCTTTTTTTCTTTGGTCACAGATAACTGTTCATCTGTCTTCCTTTTTTATACTGAAAATACCTGGGCCTCTTCTTCTGCTTAGAGCTCATGAAACACACTTAACAGTTGATGTGACTTTTCTTCCAGTTCATTTCATGTTTGTTTTAGTTTAGGCTTTTGAGCTCTCTCCACTTGTTTGAAAATATCACTGTCATTTGCTGATATTGTCTTGACCAAATTATTTTTAAATTTGGTGCTTCACTTTCTCTGCCTTGTGTGCCATCTGCAGCATGTTGACCATGCTTTTCTGAAACACCGTGCTGTCCTCAGAGTTCTGAGTGAGAAAGAAACCTTGGTTTTCAATGGATGAAAAAAAGCTTTCCTTTTCCTTGGGGGGTGGAGGAAGTCCAGAAGCTAATAGGCTGGATGCTTTCATGTGAAGTGGTTATCTGTGCTTCTGCTTCCTTCTCTCACTCAGAGAGAGATTGTTGACCATGGAAATTATACTTGGGAAATGGTGAAGGCTCAGAATTCTGTTTCAGAACTGAATTTGGTGACATCTCATGCCATATTGAATGAGTTGAACATTGGTGAGAGAAGAAGGTAGTAAATTAGGAAAAGAGATTGTCTGGTGATGACGGTCCATCTTGTGCTTCTAGAGGAAGCTTCGTCAGGAAGGGGAGAGAAGAGGTGATTGTGGAAGACTTGCAGGGACTTCTGTCTTCTGAAAGACTTCCTAAAAGGATAATGGAAGAGATAAGAGTAGAAAATGAAGCAGGTAGAGGCTGAACAGATACAATCAAATTCAGATCTTGGAACAAAATCATACTGTCTCAGGCTTTTAATCAGATAAACGTGATTATTCAATAAACTGGCTGCTATCAGATTGCAGCAAAGAGCTGACAAGGAAAGGCCTACAATATTTAAGCAGAAGTCCATAGTCCTGGTGTTCACAGGAACATGGTCATTTGTGCAAAGTGATAGAACAAGGCAGAGATGTGCTACCTTTGTGCAGACTTTCTTTGTGTAAAGTCAACTTCTTGTTCATGAATATGCAGAGATGCTGTTCCATGGTAAAAAAGAGAAGATGTCATTCTGAAATATCACTGTTTAATTATCCATGTAATTAAAAGCATCCATACTGAGCAGTTGAAGAAAAATGCCACATGAGATTTTTCTGAAATGCAAGTTAGATTTATAACTGTAAGCTATGTTTTTGATTATGAAAACTTAATTAAATTCAGTGATGACATCATCTAAATAGATAAAAAGCTCCATAATAAATGAAGTTGTTACATGTACAAGGAAGTCAGTATGCCATTAGTTTTTTCTGTAGTTTTCTCAGTATCATCTATAAAATACCTGACCTGATAATTCTAACAAAATAGCGTATCTCTTAATCTTTCAAGATGTAGATGTCAAGCTAGGTATTTAGTTATTTGTTTGTAAATGTGTAAAATATTGATGATTCAGCAGTGGAACATAAGAATTTCAAATTATTTCTCCTACAGTAGAGCTACCGTTTTCCTGTTGAGAAGCTGTAACTCTTAAACAGTTTGATAAAGTGATAGAAGAATGTAACTACTACTAATGATTAAACACTGAAAAGTTTGTGTGATGCTACATCCTACTAAGTACTTTGCTGTGTTTATTTATGTATTATTATTATTATCTTTTTTACACAATAACCTCTCTTGGCTGACCACTGCATGCAGATAGTCGGAAGTAAAGTTCCGGTGAGTATGAACATGATAGTTTTGTTTTTTCTTATGAATACACTTCTATTTTTAGAGATTAGGCTGGAATATTTTGGACTTTCATCTTGGATTTAAAAGTTCAGTGGGCATAACTGAATCCTTGTTTTATCAAAAAGATTATCAGCTACCTCAGTCATGTTTATCTTACCAGTATAAGATCACTGATTGCACTTTCGAGGGATCTGTTTTTAGGTTTTCAGGAATCTATTTCCAAATACTTCAAACTCACTGAGAACTCATCTGTTCATTGTGAGCAACAAATATAATTTAGGCTTGTCTTGCTTTTTATTGAAGGCAATCACTCAGAACTTTAAATTTACAGTATTTGGCTTACTTCATTCTGTTTAGACGTGGATTTTTTTTAATGTCCTAATTGTTAGTATTCATAGTTTGTCGTGGAAATGTCAGCTGCTGGATACCAGTGTGAGAATAAGATTAATATAGAGGATTCAGAAGGTCAATTAATAAGCATAAGATGAGGTGACTCACAGCATAACTTTTCTCTTAAAGTGCTCAGCTACATTTTATGTTGTCTTGATTGACTTTAGTGATTTTTTTTTTTTTTTTTTTTTTTTAAACAAGTATTTGGGACTTCATTTGTTGGACTGAATTCAGCAAATTTTTGTTTCCTGGAAAAAAGGAAGGAATAATTATACATTTTAAATGATGGCTGAAAGCGAAGATGTTCTTTTTAATTATGGATGGACTTTATTTTTGATTGCAGCCAAAACAGGCTTTTCAGATACTGCAAGGTTTTCTACTTAGGTCATATTCAGTACTTATATTTTGTACTAAAAATAATAAAGGATAGCCTAGGACTTAATTGTTACTTCAGATGTACTTAAATATATAAGGATATAGCGCATAGGGATAAAGAAATTGCTGTTGGCTTTGTTTTATTCAGAGTGGTCTTTAAACAGACTTTTCTGTCTGTATTCACCAGTACTTTTTAGTTTTGTATTCAGTACTGGTTCTTATGCTGATGAGAAAATACGTAAGCACAATGAAGGTATTTAAAGGTATTTGATTTTTGAGGGGACAAATTATTAATTATCCAGTTCAGTGTGTTAAAACCAGTTTTAAATAATTCCTGCTGCCATGTAATTTCCTTATGATATGAATTAGCCTGAACAGCTGCTTTGTGAAGAGATTATTTTATAAAGGAAACTTGTATATGCAGAATGGGCAGTGGAGAAACTCTATAATATCTGTTTTCTTCCCCATGCCTTTTAATTTGGGGCCTGATGGAAAGCAAGAATAGTTACTCATTAAAAGTATGGTTTTGTACAGATAACTTAAAAAATAGCAAAATAAAAAATGCTGCTCTTAAAGTATGGCTTCTGCATATTATTACTTAAAGAATGCATGTGTCTTGGTGTGCTTCTTCTCAGTGTATGTTTTAATAGGATTCATCCTTTGGGAGTGATTGCATCTGCTGGCATATGTAGTTATTTTTCTGAAGATTTACAGATTTGTTGTGGTTAGGGAGGAGAAGAATTTTGGGCTGATGAAGCTAGTACTGTTGGGTTGTAGTGACAATTGCAGAGAAGAGGTTCACCTGTTAATGAGGAGTTTAGAGCTCTAACTTAATTTGAGTTTTACTTGGGATCTCAAGCACTGGTGCCCACTTGTCATTTTAGCTGCCTGCAAAGTAACCTTTCCTTGCTTTTGTAGACAGTGATAATTGTGTTGAAATGGCAGCTGCACATGTTCTGTTTATCTGTAAGGCATTAATGTAGATGTCTAAAGTAGGATTAGCTTGTTAGTTCTGTTTTTAATGGTTTGAATTAATGTGTTTGGCTAATATCTACAGGGTGAAGTCCATATGAACTGTGTAAGCTTCCAATTTCTAGTTCAGGAGCTGATAGAGTATTTCCTCATAGCTTGAACAAGGATACTGCTTTTCCAAGTCAAATGTGCAACAGCTACAGTATGTGGTTTAAAAAAATAATTGAAAACGCTTTTATTGCTTTCCTAAAACCAACCAAACGACCCTCACCCCCCCCAAACAACTTGTCTTATCTGATTTTGTAATTATACTCTAATTAAAATATAGTGGTTTCTTTGCTTGAGATAGAAACAGAGTTGTATTAATAGAGAGTATGCAAAAGCTCTTGAGTTAGTCATTGGCAAGGGGGAAAGTAGAAGTTATTACTTCCACTTTGTTAATAATTATGCTGGTATCAGTTACTTGTTTCTGTCTAAAGAGTGATTTATTTTCTAAATTATGGACCGGGTGTAGTGAATTGGATAGAAGCAACCACCTATGATATTGTGAGATTTCTATTCAATGTACTGGCTGCCAACATTCTCACTGAAGTAAACACTTTGTCACGGAAGCAATTTATTTATAACTACTTCAGCTGAACTCAGCTTTAGCTTGATTCCTAATGAAGTCTGAATTGTCTGGTGCCTCAAAGAGGAGTAGTTTGTGCAGGTTTTTCTGATCTTGTATTTTAACTGTTATAGCCCACCCATTTCGTTCAGATGTGCTGAACACTTCTTTACCACCAAGTAGATAGAATATCTCCGTATTTCCCCATGGAGGGCAAAATGCTTTTGCTTTCCCGTTTTGTTAGATATTGGTTCTCAGGCTTGTTTACAGGCCTCTGGTGGCACATCTGAATAGTGTATAAAGCTGGACAGTTGCTAAGTCCTGGGTGAGGAATTTCTTTGTCTAGCTAACAACTTTGAAATCACCTGGAGTCAGACTAAGATAAACTGAAATAGAAATCTCTAAAATATTTAATTGTTGCCTGGTTTTCTAAATATTTTTTTTTTAAAGTTTTGTGTAGAGAGAAAACTATGCTTATATTTATTTTTCACTATATCCTGCACTGTAAGGTGTCTGTCCTGTCTCTCTGTCACTGTTGTCCTTTAAACCCTGAAATGTGTTCTACATGCAGATTTGAATTGATTAGATTTACCCCCTTCATGGGAAAGCAAACTAGGTTTTCTTTTATATACTTGTTTTCTTGTAAGACTTCCAGGAGTTCCCTTAAGCTTAGTTTCTCACTAAAACTTCATTGCTTCTAACTTCCTCAGAGAAGGATTTTTAAATGTGTGGTCCAGGCTTCCATTTGAGTTTTCATGAATGAATAATTCTATGCCTTAATTGTAATACTGTGAAGGTGACTGGTCATAAAGTAATTTCTAAGATTTTTGATCTTATGCATTGATTTAATCTCTGAAAGTTCAGGTGTGGGACCTATGAGTTTCTTCGTACTTTGCTTTTGCCTTTGTGTTTATTAGGTGCTCTCACGTAAAGCACATCTTTCACTGAGACCTTGTGCTTCCAAGTAAATGAGAAACGTATATATAAAAATCTGATCCATGTAAAGGCATAGCATTACTTAAAAACAGTATTCCAATCAAACTCTCTTTGAACAGGGAAATAAAAGAAATAGCACCTGGTTGTAGCGCTCCAATTAGCATGGCTAGAGGTAAAAGTGGATTGAGACTGAAAAGTTGGTTGCAGAAAATAACAGAAAGTAATCCTGTTAAGCTGAGGATTCTCTAGCATGAACTGGAGTATTTGGGTGAAAGGTTTTGTGAATGGATTTTTATGAGCCATCTTTAGTGATCATATGTTTTGAAAAGGGGAAAAAAGGAAGAGGAGATGGTTCTGTATTGCTATGGAGTTGAAGGTGCTTAGTCGTAGAAACAATGAAGAAGTTTGCCTGTCCTGCAAGACACATAAGGAGGCTTAGGAGATCATGCTGCCAATTCCTCTAACTTTTAACCTATTTTAACTGTTTTTGAGGCAGTCATAGGTCTTCTGAAAACAAGGGACTAGACAGAGGAGAGGGGCCTCACTAATGTCCTCAACACATAGAGAGAGGAGGCAACAAGAGCATACCTTGGTTTAAGTATGAAAGAAAACGTAGCAGAGACCTTAAATGCCTCATCTGAATAGGAATCTCCTTTGGAGCTTGCAGACTACAGTGGAAGGGCTAACCACAGGAAATAATCTTTTTGGAAAAACAAATACATCTTGCATTCTAGGGTGCTTTTCAGGGTCTAGCTTAATGTGTAATGGCATTTGATTGAAGTTGACGTTATCTCATCTCTTTATACATTTTGTGGCTTCTGTTCTCTTCTTTTAGGGTTTGGGGAATGGCTGTTGTCTGAAATGACAAAAACTGTATCCAGTGTTGTGTAGACGGTGTACATTGGTTACACATATAATCTTTTTCGGTTTCCATCCAATGCAATGAACGGCATAAAGCTGTTCCTGTTTTCTAGTTCTTTACCTTATGGTCTTTCAGAGTGGTGATTTTTCTGAACTATGATGATTCTTAATATGTAGTGCTAATATACTTACTGATTTAAAGTCAGTTCCTACTCTTATAAAGATAACCTCCACCCGTTTCTTTCTTTTTCCTTTGGTGGAAGAGCGTCTCTTTGTTTAGGAGGTTGATAGTGACAGACTGTAGTTCCTTTATATCCTATTTACTCATCTTTGTCTGTCTTGGTCCTTTGATATATAACTGGCATGCGTTGTCCAGCTAAAGATGTTTTGTGTGTTGGCAAGAAACATCTTCAAAGTTGACATAGTCTAGAGGACACTGTTGTCTTAATGCATTCACAATCTGTGTCAGATTTTTGTTTTGTTGAGGTAAGAACAAACAATCTGAAAGTATATTGTGAACATTTACATAGTCTGTTATATGTATTAATATTGGAATGTGTGTAGGTCAAAATCATGAACTTAAATGTAGAGAAGTCATTTTGTCATCAGCCATACTTAGTGTCATTTTTGGAAAATGAGAGCAAACCAAAAACTTCATAAAAAGTGTAGCTTTTTGAAAGAGAGACAATTAGAAGTTACAGTAGTCGGAGAAGTTCCTGATACAATTAAAACCAAATACATATAAATCCTATTCTAGGTCAGGCACTTCTCATATTGCCTTTACACCCATGACGCATCTTTATCAGATTCTCTTCAATAGACCATTTAGAGCTAAGGAGCTTTAGGAACTGCGTACTCATGATAACCACTCTTCTGAGATAAGCCTACTGTGCTGCAACTTGCCAGAGCTGTACAAAAGATTAGTTGCACCCTTTGGTAAAATGTTTTGTATATTGTTCATGGGTTTGAATACCACAGCTCTAAAAACTGATTATCAGTTATTTTAATACTGAAATACCTTGTGGGTATTACCTTCTGTAATGACACTTCAGCAGGGAGATGAGCTCTTTGTCAAATCCTCCATATGATTCTTTTGTAGCAAACAAGATCCTCTAGAGATCTGTATTAGTGGCCAAACATGGAAGTACGGTACAACAAGAAATCATTGAGTCATGCAGCTGCATGATTTTAAAAACACTGATTTAACAGTTGGTGGATACCAGGTCCTTTTCAAAGTCATTTTCAGTGGCTTGTCGTCTTCCTTTCTTTTGTAGAAGAGACAGTTGATTTGAGGGTCAGGATATGTCCATAGTGATAATGCACAGCTTTTTTAAAACAGAAGACAGGTACAGTGGGAATGATCAGACAAACTTAATAACAAGTATGAGGGTTTTTATGTCTCTCTGTTTACAGTTTTCTACTACAGTGTTGTGAAGTAGATGTTAAATGAGGGTGTGTAGCAGTTAAACATATTAATACAACTGAACGATGGAATTAAATTTTTATATCCAAGATGTAGTACATGCAGTTTACTGAGAGAAGTGAAGAAGATTCCAGAAAAATATTTACCCTTGTAATGCAGTACCTAAACTATTAAACACTTACGACAAATCAAAGTCAAGTCAGGTGTCTTTAATAATTGTACAGGGAAAATGGAGATTTTAAAATTCACGCAGAAATATTGGCCTTTCATGTTATCATCTAAACTGATCATGCTATGATCAATATAACATTAAGCAGCATTCTGTCTTCTGTGATAGGGTGGACTGAAAAACAGCAAGCATGAATGCACACTGTCCTCGCAGGAATATATTCATGAATTGCGATCTGGAATTTCAGAGGAAAAGCTTCTTAATTGTCTAGAGTCTTTGAGAGTGTCTCTAACTAGCAATCCAGTCAGGTAAGTAATAATTTCTGCTGTAGGTTTCATCATGCTGTTTTTGCTTAGCAATAAAGAATTGTGGGGTTTTTTTTTTTGAAACCAGAGTAATTATGCTAATACTTGTTGGCACGAGAAAGTAGTTCTCAGCACACCAGAAAAGGATAAGTGAAATGTTTGCAACTGTCTGCAATATCTTCTCACCTTTCACAGCGGTTCTCAACAACTTCTGGTTGTTAGAACTAAGCATTTGTCTTAATAGTTATCAGGTCTTCCTGGGAAGTGAGACTTAAAGCCGCGTCTCTGAGATGTACAAGCAGTATTGGAGACATAGCTTTGCAAGTTTTATATTTGATTAAGAAATAATTAAAAGCATTTTTCTCCCTTTTTCCAGCTGGGTTAACAATTTTGGACATGAAGGTCTTGGACTTCTGTTGGATGTATTGGAAAAGCTTCTGGACAAGAAACAGTAAGGACTCGGATCTTTCGAAGAAGGGAGGGGTGAGGGAGCTTGTGAAGATTCTTTGTACTTAATGTTATTTTCCTCCTCCCTTTCAAGGCAAGAAAGTATTGATAAGAAGAATCAACATAAACTTATCCAGTGCCTCAAAGCATTTATGAACAATAAGGTAAGACATATTTTAAATTCAGATACTTCTAGCATGATTGGTTTTTGTTGACTTCAAGATCTATGTAGCATGTTGAATCTCAGAAAAGGAAGGAAAGCCTGTATATCCAGTGTCAGCTGACTCTCTGGAAATGTAGGTCGTAAACTTAGTGTAAGTTTTTGTTGAGAGTCTTGTTCGTAAACCTTCTGAATATGCATTTTTGTCTTAGTTTTGTTAAATATTGATTTTTGGAAGTAAAATGTTTGGCAAACAGAGGATGGTAGGATGGATTTAAGATAAGTGAATTAGGAAATTAATTGCTTGTGAAATTGAAAGGAAAATATTTCTTTCTAAATTCTGATTTCAATACATGATGTTTTTGTTAATATAACGTACTTTTCAGCTGATTTTAAATTGAGTATGATTTAGTATTTTTTTAGCTACAGTTTTTAAGTTGGTAGGTAGTGGATAAAGGATAAAACTTTGGTCTAGTTTAAGTTGTATTACCTTGTTTCTAACATGGGTTACTCAATGTTCACAAAGCATGAGTACTGCTTCTAGAAGTTGATGTGTTAAACTTGTAATTTTGCTTTATTCATAGCAAAATCTTAAGTGTTGTTATAATGATTTATTCCCCCCCACCCATAACAAATATAACTGTGCATTACAGTTACTTTTAACTACTGTTACTCAGTTTAGTAGAATCTCACAGAATAGCCTGTCAGATGAAGTGGGAAAAGTAAACTTAAATGGTCACATGCTTCCCCCTTGCTATTCCTACGCTTATATTGTAACTTCAGACAATTAGATATCTGATTTACCAACTATCCTGTAGTTAATGAAAATGAAAAAGAAAAATAATGCTACTTTTAAATAAATGCCAATGTGTAAGTTTTTTTGATTTAGCTGTACAGAGAGTGAAATAGGATATACGATACATAAAAGATGATCGTTTCAAAAAAGAATTTCAACCTGTATCGGTCATTGTGTGGAAAATATTATTTCGACTTGCCGGGAGCTGTTACAGTTACAGGAAAAAAAAAGAACAAATTTTTCGTACTGTTCAGGTGTTTCAGATACAGATAGAAAATAAAAACTGGTTTGTCTTTTGGTGGATACCTGATTTTACAAGACACAGTATCTTCCTTAGGAGCTGACTCACTTTCTTTCTTAGGAGAAAGCCTCAAATGTAAGATCAGGAAGACTGACTTGCGTCCCCAAGCGGTAATAGCCAGAAGGTTTCAGTAGAGTGTTGCCAAACTTCATATGGGAGGGAGGGGGTGTGAGGATTCCTAAGGATCTGAAGCCCAAAGATGATGATGAGTATTTGAGGTAATTACAGTCTTTTCACTGTAAGCTTTTTGTTTCTTTAAGTATGGATTGCAAAGGATTCTAGGAGATGAAAGAAGTCTCTTGCTGTTATCAAGAGCAATTGATCCAAAGCAACCACACATGATGACCGAAACAGTGAAAATACTTTCTGCTATCTGCATTGTTGGAGAGGAAAATATGTAAGTAAGATATTGAAACAAATTTTTTTTTTTTGAATGCTCATGAGTTGTCAGTTTGGACACAGGTGAGAAAACTTGTCAGTGAAACAAATGTAACCTGTTAAGTCTTTACTTTCTTAATGTAGTTTAAATGAAAAGAGACTTTCACCTGTTCTGATGCATTAATCCAATATTAAATCAGACAAAAGCAAGTGAGCAGAGATCTACAAACTGTGGCTTAAGTGGAAGGTCTTAAAGGACTATGATTGCTTGCTATAGAGAAGAGAAGACTTCATGAGCCATAACCATTCATAAATGGCTGCTGAAAAAAGAATATATAAGTTATTTCATATATCCCTAATGGATATGGTCAGGAATTGTGAACTTTTAATTGCCAAAAGAAAAGCTGTCAGATTTAAAGACAATTTAGAACAATGTGTGTTAGCATGGGGCACTACTGAGCCTGTTATTGTGGGGAGGATTGAGATTGGGACATCTCCCCTGAGGAGGGGGGATGAACTTATTATATTTGAAAATTACTGATTTGACACCACATGTTAAGATGTTTCATTAGTTTGGAAGATAATATTAATAATAAAGAAATAAATATAGATTTTATTAAAATATCACCTCTACCTAAACATAACAAACTTGACAGGGGCAAAAAGTTTACATTTATAGCTGAAGTTTTGATTAGTTCAAGTTATGAAGTTATGTAGCACATGTCCATGAGCTTTTTAAAACAAAGACAATCAGTTGGCATACATTTACTTTGAATTATTGAGTGTCTTAGTTTACTGAAGGTTAAAAATGGCAAACTCCATGTCCTGTATGCAATAAATAGATAAAAACATTTTGATTTCTGAAAAGACAATTTATTAGAATTCCCAGATGTCAAACATGTCAGCTAGTACCTGGTGCACAGTCTTGCAAAGGTAGTGATTTTTTTCTCATTCATTGTTTCTTAGCTGAATCTCACAATAATTTAGAGATTTATTGGCATTTTTTTAAATTCAACATTAATCTTGTAGATATTTTAACACTTGGTTCTTGGTTTACTTTCAACTTTATATAGATAAGCATAGATAAATGCATTCAGATTCTCTGTCAGTGCACTGAAGTCTTGAGTTGTGTAAGGAGTGGGCTAAGCATCTTTAAAATGAGAAAGTTGACTGTGGTACGCTTTTTGACAGTTTATCTTTCTCTTAGTCTGGACAAGCTTTTAGGTGCTATAACAACTGCTGCTGAAAGGCACAACAGGGAACGTTTTTCTCAGATTGTTGAAGGATTGGAAAACCATGAATTCTTACAACTGCAGGTGGGTTTACTTTTTTATATGCTTACTGATACTTCAGCAATAATCTAAAATACTAGAAGATGGTGTATTATTTTACGATCTTTAAATTATTTACCAGTAAAATCTTTTAGTGCTATTACTCCAGTGTTCAGTAAAAAAGGAAAAATAAAGAGAAATGGCCTGCTGATACTAAATTTTCTAATTGTTAACGGTGTGAAACCAAGAAACTCACTGCCTTGTCCCAAAAATAGGATTAAAAAGTCTTGACCTTAATAAAAAGAGAGTAATTAGTGATATTCCTTTTCTTGGATGCCAGATGTAATGTTCAGGTAATAAGTTTGTGAAAGCATTTTATTATCTCTGTCACTGCTTAATCTTCTTGACTGGGAATTTTGTGTGGTTTAATGGACCAATAAAAATCCAGCTCTCGGTCTGTTCTCTGAAATGTTTTAGTTACTGTTACTGGAGCCCTGAGGAAGTTGGAGTTTAAGGAGTTGGAGGCAGTGCTCCCTGTATACCTTTTGGGTTTAGGGAAGAACTATGAAGAAGTACTCCTAAGTTGCATTGCTTGTTTAAACACCCCCTTTCCCCACAGTCTTGCCCCACCCAAAGTAAACAAACTCCTGTACTTATGGCTTTGAAATGATTCCATCAAAGTAATATATTTGTAAAAAGACAGAACAAGTTTGCATTGTGCTCTTGAAGTGAGTATTTGAGTTTAATTTAGAACCACAACTGGAATGTCTTAACTAAGCACATACTTCAGGTATCTTACTGTTTGAAGTACCTGTGGCAGGAACGTCCTTCCAGCATTGTTCACCTTTTTGTAGTATTACTGAATGAAGAAATAGCTAAGCATAGAACTTCTTAAAATAGTTGAGTATTTTGAAGGGGTGTTTTTGTACTGAAATTTCTAGGAACTGTAGTCAAAAGTTTTATTTGGCTATGAAGGATTTTGGTAACTTGTTATCATTCTCCCTGGTAATGACAACTTAAGTTAAATCCTAGTCTATTTCTGGTAAATTGAATGGTTGACCTTTTTTTGAAAAATTAATGACACAAGGACAGTGATAATTCATTAATCATTTAGAAATATGAGAAGTAAATTGAGTGGGAGTAAAACTGCTAGTTTTAGATATTTAAAGCTCAGTGTCATCCAACATAGCCGTCCTCTTAACACAGCCATCCTCTTACATTAAACAGAATAAGCCACACTCAAAACTGATCAGTGTCAAGTATATTTTTTATAGCTTTCACCTTCAGTATACTGGCTTTATAGTCAGCTGAGGATAGACGCATAGCTTAATGTAACTGTCTTGGTGCAGGGAGTGCTTAGATTTCATAGAAGGTCATGTATTGAAAAGAATTACTTCAGGAACTACAGTGCTATTGCCCTGTGGGTAGAGTGTAGTAATTTACTTTTTATGCTAACCTGTCCTTTGAGTCCTTCTGTTATAAAATGTAACGCTGTTTCCTTAGGATAGGCACGCAGATTTCTTCCATTGCTAAGAAATCTGTAAGATATACATGCAGCTGTGTTACTACTGCTGGGACTTTTGGCAGCAGTGTATGCAGCCTCTTAAATGTTCAGATATATAATAACTATGATAGATGTGGATGGGGTGTGTCCATTTTTGGCAGGGTACCTTTTGCGATTAGTAGTGTGCAGCAGGGTATCACTGCTACTTTTGTCAACAAGAACTGTGCATTCCGTGGTGTGTGTTTGAAAACTGCCCTTCATCAGCCACTGGCGCATCTCTGGGGATAATCTAGTGAGTTTTTTAAATTATTTTTATAAAATAAACCGTCTTCTGTGCCAGTGATCTTTACTGAGTCATGTCCTGTGTCACATATTCATTGCTGCTTATGTGTCAGTGGATGGAGTTTTTTATTCTCTGCGTACACCTGAATAGCCCAAGAGTTTTGGTTGCTATTAGAATGCAAGCTTTTTTAATTGCTTTTTTTGGTAACTGCAAGTGTTTGCATAGAGACCAAGTGGCTGAAGATCCTACTAAAGGATGACTTTGACTTATTTCCTTCTCATAATACAGTATTTATAGTCAAATTTTGTATTGCTAAGGTACCATGGCTGAAAGATACAGAAAAGTAGAATGCAAGCAGGGCAGGTATACCTGCATGGAAGGGATACCTTTTTCCATTATTAGATCATATATATGTCAGCTATAGGTGTCTTAACTCTATGTTTACCATCAGTAGTTCTTGTTTCAGAGCCGATAAGTTTATGATGTTCAATAAGTTTCTGTAAATGACATTCTAATCTTAATAATGCTATCACAAAAGAATTAATTTTGAAGTTGTCTCCTACTTTATGACCTTGTTGATTTAAAACAAACAAAAAGAACCACACAGCTTTCCCGCCCTCCCCTCCCCAAAACCTCACTTACACGTCAGTAAAGGTACAATTGCAAGACTCATTAACCTGTTTCTCACAAAACCATTCTTTATTTGTAATGTATTAGCACAAGCCATTAAGCCAGAATCTCTTCTGGCAAAAGCAATCATAGCAGATGGCACCTCTTCTCTCTATTAATTTCAGATTGGACATGTACTTTGGCTTGTTAAGTCATGTCATAGTAGTAAAATAACAAGAATCGTTCAAGCGAGCATGATGATACTACATTATCTGAAGATGCAGCTATATAAAGGGAGTGCCTTTGAAAGAGTGTTTTAATAGAAATTGAAGACTCCATAAGGTGTCCCATTCAAACTAAATAGTGAATGTAATTAAAACAGGAAGGGTGCTTTTATCTGACTTTCTTTCTCTGCAGCTATTGATTTTAATTTATTTAATTTTTCTACTCTAATGCTACTTCTATTTGTGGTTAACATCTTTTACCAAACTTGGTATTTCCCTGGAGTCCCATTTTAGTCTTTTAACGTGTATCAGCACTTTTGGCATTATGCTATTGTCTGCCTCTTTTAAAGTAAATCAATTAAAGTGCACAGCTGTTCAATTAAAGCATTAGTCAGTATCCTGAGACTTCAGGTATTTTGCAAAAGTGCTGTGCAGGAGTAGAAAAGACACCTGGTGATGTGAATTATTTTGTGTATGGGTGTTTTTGTTTTTGTTTTTTTGGTTTTGTTTAATTTTTCAGTTACTGTAAAAACAGGTTGTTTTCAAATTGGCGAATACTGAGGAGAAAGAGAAGGAGTTGCAGTGTGGAACTGTAGTGTGGGAATAACTTTCTGAACTAAAGTATGATCCTTTATGTGATACAATTTTGACATAGCAGAAGCACTCACAATATGAAAACAGAAGAGTATTTGATGTTGCTTAAATTAGCCAAAGTCAAGTGTTGCACGTGTGCCGCATAATAAATAATATCCTTCTCTTGACATTTGGTTTTATAATTAAACTGAAATAGTCAAAGACAGTATTTATTTTCATTCCATACATACTAAAAGTTTTTGCCTATATTTTCAATAACAGGTAGCATGTATGCAGCTCATCAATGCCCTTGTTACATCTCCAGAAGATCTTGATTTCAGGATACACTTGAGAAATGAGTTTTTACGTTGTGGCCTGAAGAAAATACTGCCTGTAAGTCATTTATGTGTAGGAATTGCTCACAGTCAACTGTTTGTGATTGTTGAAGATAACCAAATTGTTTTACTGGGAATAGCAGATGTGAAAGATTGGGGGTGGGGAACGTCAGACCTGGAAAGGACTATGAATCCAAATCTGCTTTCATTCTGCATAGTTGCAAATTTAGGCTCTCGTTAGCTATGTAAACCAGAATGGTAGTTGAAACAAGTCAATGTGTTAGGAATTAAATTAGGGTAGTCAAATTTAGCATAATGAGCTCAAAGCACATGCAGCGAATGTGAGTCTGGCTGTGGAACCAATCTTGGATTAACTTTCTTTGTGTATGCTGGTCCTGTTGTTTTCTGTGAAATCTGTTTTTCTTTAATCTGCTTTCTGAAAATGCATTTGGAGTTTTTAAGGAAAAATCAAGTCGTCTCATTCTCTTTGAGACTGCATGTCTTCATGCAGCTGCACAGAAGTATGCCTTTATGGGTAGTTGTGTATGAATATTTGTGACTTAGGGGTAAATTTATAGCTCTTAACCAAGGAACCATTCTGATGCTTACATCAAGAATATGTCTAATAAACTACTCAGCAGTTTCTCACAAAAGATGAGAGAAAGAGTACCTGCTTATATTTGTCTGAAACAGAATTTATACTGCTATAACTTTTAAGATACAGTGTTTTGAATCATCAACATTTGTCAGGAATAAAAACCTTCAGCTTTTAGCACATTAAGCTTTGAAACTGTTACTGATGTGTGTATGTTAATTTTTCTTAGGGTATAAATTTAGGTTTTATATCATGTAGATACATTAATGTGATCTGCTGTCTTTATTTGCTGTAGAACATCTGAAAGCCTGAAGAACTCTTAGGGTTTTTTAATCTACTGAAAGTTAGTTTACACAATCAATAAATGCTTAAAAACCTTAAGAATTGGGGGTGGGTTAGGTGGCAAATAAACTGTATGGTAATAAATCATGATAGAAAACTTAGAGTGTACTGACATACAGATATATGAGTTTAAAAGCAATTAATATTTAGTGATAACAATCTTTTCTAAAAAGCTATTGTGTTGAAATTCTGTCTCTACTAAGGTTAATTAATATTTCATGTAAGCTGTAATATCAACTAAAATAGTTGATACCATCTTGCTGTTTGTTTGTTTGTAAGGTATTAATTACAACATACACATTGAGCTCAGATCATTAATTCTGCAGGGAATGTATGTCCAAGGTAGAGGAGGTTTTTTTGCATTAGAAAGCAACTTTCTTAATGATAAAGCATCTTAAGTAGATTTCATGCTCATACCTGTGCTTGGGTATAAATTTTCAAGAAACTTATAAATGAGAGTTTCTTGAACAAAAAACAGTCAGGAGGAGGACCTCTTAATCTGTCCAGATTCACAGTAGCCTCCTCTGATTTTCAAACATTAGAATTGGTATGAGTTTCTACTTTTTTAGGGAACATCCACGGTTGCCATTCAGTTTGTGTATATCCAGTTAGGACAATTCCAGGCCAATTTTCATTTAAAGCAGGGAGTGCATTCACACTAATGGCTTTTGAACTAGTTTCCTTTTTTGTGATTTGCCTAGTAGGAAGCTTAACTTGGTTCTTAAGTCTATTAGAGAAATTGCTTGTATTTCTTACACGAAAAACAAATTTTTCCCTGCTTCAAGTACTAATTTTTGCTTTGGTTTTTTACTTCTCTTGTATTTCTCAATGTACTATGGTTGTTTTTATGCTATGATCTAGATTAACTTAATAACAGAAGTTGTAAGCATATCTTGTTTACACTTCTTTAGGCTTCTTAAGTTCACTTTCATTAATGTTTTGAAATATCCTTATGCTATTTTTTTAAAGAAACTCTGACATTAACAAGCATAAACTGCTGACTATGTCCCATTAAGAGAACTCAGCTCAATTAGAAGGCTTCATATTTGTTCTGCAGCCCATACCTGCTATATTCACTGATATTTTGCCTTAATTTTTCTCAACTGTGCAATTATAATAAAAAACCCCAGGCACTGAGTTACAGCTTACTCCTGTTCCAAAGGTTAATGTCTTATATTTTGTCATTATATAATCTTTGAAGGGGGGGAATTCTTGCTTTAAGAAAGGGAAAATTAAGATATACTATGCCTTGAAAAATAGGGCTTGAAAGATAAGGAAAATGAAGAGCTTGATATTCAGCTGAAAGTGTTTGATGAGAACAAAGAAGAAGACTTAATTGAACTGTCACATCGTCTCAATGATATCAGAGCTGAAATGGAATATCCTTTATAGAAATGGTGTTATAACTTGTTGCATCGTTTAATAACTTTATTGAATGTAAGTTAGAATGCTCTACGTGCAGTTTATTTGTCACAGTTGCCTATCTTGTCAGGGACTTTCTCAGGCAGATTTCTTTCTGCTTGTTTTTTTTTTTTTAAACTTAGAATATTAGTACTTAAATTTGCCTGTCAAATGTAAGTCATTGGGAACTGAATTAATTTGTCATAAATAACATTTACTAAACTAAACTCTGGCTTGTAAGAGACATGAAGATATAAAATTACACCCATAGAAGATTATGCGTTTTGATAACTAAGTTGGAACAACATTTCTAGTAGGTTCTGAAGCACTTAAGATGTATGCCTTCTCTAGTTGTGAAGCAGCAGTAAATTTAAAGTTACGTAAGTTCAGAATGGTTGCTTGCGGTTTTTAAAAGAGTAGCAGCTGGTACTTAAGAAGCAGAGGAAGGTAGATGCAACCAATGAGAGGAATATAAAATCACTAACAGGTAATGTTGCTGCATTACAGAACAGGTAATTACAGGTCATTTTCTTCTTTAAGAAATTAAAATGATTGACTAGTGTGTATTTGCCAGTAGCCTGGCTTACTTCAGAATGAAAACGAAAGCTTTGTGTGAAATATGTTTACAGATTCTATGTTAATAAGTATGTAGTATAATTTTTCTAAGCAGTAATGAAACATGTCTTAATTGTTAAACGGGCAGTTTCTGTGGATAATCTTAGTGGATTTTTAGTATCCTTTAGTAAAAGGATATTTACTAATAAGGATAGTAGTTCAGAGTGTTGAAAGGTTTTACTTGAACAATATGAACGACGTCTAGGGAACTGGGGGTGGGGTGGGTGTTGTATTGGGGGGGTTGGTGGGGGGTTTTTTGTGTTGTTTGTTTGGGTGTGGGATGTGGAGTGTTTTTGGTTTGTGTGGGTTTTTTGTTTTTTTTTTCTTAAAGTCCTTGTATTTCCTTAACAATGTTTGCACTGATGTGAATGAAGTATTTCATCTGCTGTATAATATGTTGAAAGATACTTCTTCCGAAAATTACTTCTTGTCAATACTCCAACATTTCCTTCTCATCAGGAGTGATTACTACGTCCGGTAAGTGTCAGCTGCCAGGTTTGATTTTTTTGGAGGAGATAGGGGGAAGAATAGAAATCAAGACCCTGGTAAACTGAGTAGCTCATAATCACGCATGAATAGTTGCTCTGTAACTGCTGTGTTATTTGTCTTTCTACTCAGTGTTAATATTGAAAAGATCTTGTTAAATACAATAATGCTTATTTCAAAGACTTGAACCTTATTCTAACACCCTCATCCCAAAATCTCTTTACTCGTGGAACACTTTTTCCTTTATGCAAGTTTGATAGCTTCATGACTTTAAAGAACTTGAAAGTTAGTTGTATAACTAATAATTGAAAATACTTCTACAGTGCCTTGTACCTTGTCTTTTCAGTGTAAGCCTCTCTTATGTACACCTCATAGTGTCTTAGCAGTGTCAAAGTACCACATACAGAATCTCATTTTAAGAAGTAATTGTTTTGTTGTAAAGGGATTATAGAAACAGTTGATATGCAAGACGATAAAATTAAGAAGTAAAATATAACCTGAGACATCTTCAATTTTTATAATTTTTTTTAATTTGAAAGGTTGGAATATCATCAGTTTAGGTTTTAGGGTTTCCTACTTTGAGAGCTCAATGGTATGTGAAATTGAGATGTGATACCTTGCACTGGTAAGAACTAATAATTTTGAGCACAGAATCCCCTAATCTTAGAGGTTCCTGATGTTGTTGTGTAGAGATGTATATCAAGCAATTAAGTTAATAATTAACTCATTTTCTGAGTAATTGAATACTGGTACTGTTGCCAGTGATGGAATTCACTGTGTTGAGAATGTGCTAAATAATTCTTGCAGCATATATTGACAAGAATAAAGATGTTTGTTTTATTGATTATAGTCTGGCAAAGGATAAATGAAAAGTCCACAATATTTTGTGGAGTCTTGAACTTCTTCAGATATCCTTCTGAGAAACTGACAACAGTGCTTTATTAGCCAGAGTACAAATGAGTCCTTTAACTTGATCCTTTTACTGGCAATTGTGTAATTCATATATTAGGAGTTACAGTTGCCCATTTTTTCCCCCCTCCATGTTGCATAAATGTTTGTTCATGTTCTTATTATCTTCTAAAATGTGTTCTTTGTTAGACCTCAATATTACAAGATAATAGAAGAATGCGTATCACAGATAGTATTGCACTGCAGTGGCATGGACCCGGATTTTAAATGTAGAGGAAGACTGGACGTCGATTTTACTCATCTTATTGGTTTGTATACTATAAGCAATTTTACCGTGTTTTACTGAAGGTGCATGTTTTTCTTTGTATTCTTCTGTCTAGACTTAAATTGACTCTGTGAATTTTTTCAGTTTTCTGGAAATAGGTGTCCTTGTGGAGAAGGTCAGATCAAACTCTGCAGCCTTTAATAAAATGACTCTGAAGTTTTCTTCTCCAAATTTGTCTTGACTTATATCTGAATACGAGAGTCTTAAGGAAAAAAAAATCTCTTGTTCATAAATTCTATGAATTTCA
This sequence comes from Gymnogyps californianus, assembly GCF_018139145.2. Classification (NCBI taxonomy): domain Eukaryota; kingdom Metazoa; phylum Chordata; class Aves; order Accipitriformes; family Cathartidae; genus Gymnogyps; species Gymnogyps californianus. The sequence continues at coordinate 6,732,968 of NC_059479.1, forward strand.
GGTTACAAATATTAAAATTTACGTTAGCATTAATTGTTAGTGGATTTATAATTGTAATATGGTTCATTCTAAGAATATTTTCTGTAATATTTTCCAAGTATTTGAGTTTACCTTAAACTAACCAGTTAAAGCATTGAGGGACTGTGGATGTTCATGTCATGTGGGAAAGAAGCAGCTGAATAAATACTATATGATTTACATGACAGTTATCAGCATTTAGAAGTGTCGCTTTAATGCTTTTCTTGAGATTGGTGGGGTAGACTGTATTCTTGAAATACAAGGGCATCTCTGGAGTAAATATTTCATAGGGGAAAGTAATTGCTCTTGGAGAACACATTCATTTGGGAAAATGTTTTTTTTGGTGATGTGACAAAAGGAGCAAAGAAAGGATGTTGTACAGGCTGAATTTGAGGGGGGGGAGGAAATTGCTTTCTAAAAGGTATCCTGCATATCTAAGAAGTATTTCTGCATTTTCTATTCACTTATAACTCTAGGAATGTGATCACTTGATCTTACCTCACCTTGCGTTCTGTTTCCATTGACCTACTAGTTTTAGGGATAACTGGTTTGTCTCTCCATGCCAGTTTCTACCTATAATATGTAGTTACTTGTGTTTACCTCACTTACAAAATGCTTAAAGTTTTACACTGCATGAAAAGTCAGTAGAAGTGCTTTTTACCATTGTTGAGTGAAGAAATCTGTGCTTCACAGTCTGTCCAAATTCTCCTTGCCTACAAAATAATTTTACTGAAATAAGGAAATGCTTGATTTTGGATTCCTAATCTGGAAAGGAGGCTTTCTGATTTGAAACCTCAGAAGCAACTATTACTTCATACTAGTGTAAAAATCTTTTTTTCATCTCTTATTTAGTAGTAGATTCATATAAAAGAGAAGGGCATGCAAACTCAGATCTGTCAGAGACAGAGCAACTATGATGATGATCTTTAAGGTCCCTTCCAGCCCAAACCATTCTATGATTCTGTCTTCCTCGGTCATGTGTCCTCATTGCTTTTTTTATATTTACAGATTTTGCTCACCAAAATAATTCACCAAATGTTTGGTCAGAGCAACCTAATAATTCATTGTCTTTTTTGTCTGTTGCTTTTGTGTCATGGGGTCATAGAGTAATTATGGTTGGAAGGCACCTCAGAGCTGTGATACGTTTAACCTGACTTCTGTGTGGTATTTTATTTAAATTCTAGATGCATGTGTGGACAAAGCTAAAGTAGAAGAGAGTGAAAAGAAGGCGGCAGAGTTTTCCAGAAAGGTAAGTCCTAATCATCACTCTCTTTAAGGTACGGAACAGAAGCCTGACAGGAACACCGTAGGCTTGTTTCACAGTAGAAACTTAGTGGAAGCTGGGAAATACTGTATCTCACAGGCAGGATGTTCTTTTACAGTTAATAGCTCTGTGGGTTTTGGGTTTTTCTGTGTGTGTGTATGTGTGTGTGCAAGGCTCAGATTCCAGCTTACTCTGAATTCAAAAGCGGATGAGGAGTATTAGCTGTACATATCTTCAGTTGTATTCCTCTGCTGTAGATCACTGATGGGAAAAATTCCACTTGTTGCTATTTTGTCCTGAAATACTTAGTCATAGTTAAATACCTAAAGTGCAGGTATATGCTTAAAAAAAAAAATAAAATAAATAAATTGAGGGGAAAGTGTTCATAACTCTTCATCTAGCTTTGTTTTAGAACCTGAAGAAACTTATTGAAAAGCAGTGTCATTCAATGTTTGAAAAAGCATCAACGCTTTAGGCACAGAGATGCTAACGTTAAAATACTGCTTTATTTCCTTATAATGCCCATGGTAAATCAGTACATTATGAGGGAGAGTAATTTATTTCCTTATGATTCACATTTAGGAATCTTATAGTGCATTTTGGAACCTGTTTTGCTAACAGATATATTCTTCTGGTCCAGTTCTCTTTTATTAGGAGCTTGATAACTAAGTCCTATTTTGGTGATGGACAATTTTCACGTATTACTAGATACAGGAGAGGTTAGACATTTAAAATTATTTCTATGGGAAGAATTCCAGCTAAGTATATTTCTTGTAAAAAAATTTTTTGGGGGTTGTTTCTAAAGAAATTGATGCTTATCCTTCTACTTTATCACTATTGGTGTTTGTGCTGGAAGTATCTTGCTACAACATGTTTTCTCAACTTACTTAAATTCCTGTTTCCTAGATTATGTTAATGGATAATTTGTTAATCTCAGCTCATCACATCCTGTCTAAGGATATGAAATGCTGAAAGTACTGTATTAGCTGAAATAGTACTGAAGTTCATATACCATGTTGTATATTAAAAGCATTCAAAATTTTGATGTTTGGTCTGGTCTAAGAAGCCTTTTGCAGGCCAAAAGGCAGTATATGTTCTTGAACGCGATGATTACAAATTTCAAATGAAGAGTTGAATGAAGTCATTAGCTTTTTCCTCCTCAATGTTAAATGTGGATGCATTTTTAATAGGAGCTGTGGTGTCTGAGCTTTATAGAAAGCAAATTGCTGTGATGCTTTCCTGGCAGAGTTACTTATCATAATGTACTTCGTTAGTGGCAGTCAACACATGTTCTTCCTAGTGATAAGTTGCTTTGTCCTGTGGAAGAATGAATTACACAAGCTTTTAAAGATGCTAATAATCTCTTAAGCCTAGCAAACAGTAGCAGGATGAAAATACCCAGCAAATTTCTCACAATCATGGTGTAAACTGGACTTCCGTTTTATATGGGGACATCAAAACTAAAGGGAGCACTGATTTATTTGGATACCTCCTTTCTTATGTTACTTTATGGATGATACTGCTGAAGCTGCACACGTCTCTCTTCAGATTTAAGCTCGCTGCATGGCATGTATACTCGAGTTTACTTTGAGAAGTCTAAAATGTTCGGGGGGGGGGGGAACCTGTTGAACTTCTAGGTGTACTAAGTAGCTGGATCTGAGTGGTTCTATGTCCTGACTTTTTGATGGAAGAAATTATGTGGTACTAGAAGAACACATACTGGAATAGTTGTAAATACTGTTCAAAGAATGCCTGAAAGTATATCTACTGTGGACATAAATGGACAAACACTTCTGTGTTGGTTAATCATTACAGTTTGATGAAGAGTTCACAGCTCGACAAGAGGCACAAGCAGAGCTTCAGAAACGAGAAGAGAAAATCAAAGAACTTGAAACAGAAATCAAACAGCTACGAACCCCGGTAATAAAACTAAATCACAGTAATTTCCACAGTTGAAATTTTTTTTTTTTTTTTTTTTTAAATTGAAAAGAAATTACCCAGGAGTGTATTGTCTCTATGGAGGTTTAAAATGTATGTTATAGTTGTATTGATTTGTTTTTAAGCCAGCATAAACTACTAAGGATAGTTAATGGAGGTAACATTTTTTCAAATAGGAGTATATTCAACATCTGTCACAGATGTTTGCTTTATTGAGGAAAAAATTTTGTTATGCTATGAAAAGTTTGTGTCCAGCCTGAGGTTTTTTTCTCCAAGTACTTGTTTATGCTTTAACATTACTACTTCTGTATGTTTTGCAGAAAGTGTTTGTTTCAGAAGGCTTTATACTTGAATTGCAAAGGTGGAAGTCATGATAGCTGTGCGTGCACAATATACATACCTTTCAGCATGTGCATGCAAGTACAATATGCATACCTTTCAGCATGTGCATGCAACTGATAATATTTTTTTTGAACTCTCGATATCAGACTGTAGCCATTTCTAAAATGAATATTACACTAGCTTTATACAGTCTCATAGGTAAATATAACAAAAAATGCAAGACCTTATGGAAGTGGAAGGTGATACTTAATTTCAGCAAAGCTGATTTTACTTGCATTCATTTCCTCATGAATTTTGCTCACAAGCACCAAAACTGTATCTCCAAGTGTTCTGTCCGGGATCACTAGTGAAGCAGAGAGGACAAGAAGTGCTGCGTGTTGAACCCTCACAATATCTCTTGGGTTTCTTTTGTTTAATGACAATGAATTGGGTTTCAGACAGGCCTTTTATACCCTTTAGGAACCAACAGTTAGTATAGTTTGATCTTTCTGCCTCAGCCTGGCTTATTTCCTAGTCCTTCAATGCAAGGTCTGCCTGGTGCCTTTTTTTTTCCTCATTGTGGATATCTTAATGCCTATAGTCGCACTTCCTATTTGGATAATAAGAGGAAGAATAGCATGTGATGTGCTATAACCTGGTTGCCATCATCCTGCTTTCAGGATGATGGTCTTTTGCTGGCAAGTTGTCTGTGCTGTAGCCTTATCAGAGCACTGGCCTTCTCGTCTTAATGTAAGCACATTACACTGCATTTAACAGTTGGATTGCTGTTCATTGTGTCCTTCACTATCAATACAAGTCATTCTTGTAACCTGTGGTGTCTTATGGTTTCTTATTCTGTTTTCACACACAGACACTTCTGTTCATACTTCATTCTTACCAATTTTAATGTTCGTTACAAATATCTACAAGACAATGTTACACTGAAATTTGACAGTCTGTTTTAATGAGTTCACCAATTGTTGCATTACAATGTGTGTAGTAGTTTGTGGGCCAAAGAAACACATGCCTTGTGCAAAGCCAAAAATTTATTTTTAGTCTAACTAATTATTAATCCTGTTATATTTATTCTAACACAGTTCAGTTTATCCAGACATTTTGGCTCATTCACAATAATGGTACAATTAAAAGTGATACACATTAAGTTTCCAGTATCTATGCCTTTTTTTCCTCTAATGTTATGCTCCCCATACCATATATTGTGGCACTTATTTTTAGACACACTCAGATTTTTCTCAGGTTGTTTTTTTTTTTTTTTTTTTTACAAACTCTTGCTTCCTTTAAACTAGAAACAGTAAATAATTGCATAGGAAAATAGTATGCAAATCAGATTAAATGAACAGCCTATATGACATAATAATTTCGTAATAAAAAAATCAGTTAAAGGACATGGAATATGAGCTTGTATGGCAGTTTGTGCATAGCTCCTGATGCTGCTTTTTAACAGATAGTCTTGAAAGACAAAAATCTGTGAAGAATTTGTACTAGGCGAGGATCATGTTATCACTACAGAAATCTCTCTGGTTTAACATGCTGCTGTTTCTCTTCGTTGTTCCTTTTACAACTTATTAGAATGGATATTGCAATTGCTCTTTCTTCCTATCACTGTAGAAACAACTGCAGACAGATTTAAAAGAAAGCATGATTGTTTTTGGTCCCCCCCGCCAAACAAGGTGTCAAGATAGTTATGAACAACTGTGGTCCCATAACCTCTTGCACTGCAATAGCTGCTTCAGTGATTTCTGTGGAAATTTTTCCACCAGCAGATTAGTGTAGTTAAGATTCAGCATGGTTATTACTATCTCTGATGCCCCAGCTTGCCAGGATATCCTGAGTGGGATAAATGTTTTGTGCATTGGTAAGAAATAAAATGCTGTTCTATTCACTTAAATGTTACTGCTACTATTAAATTTTCTTTAAAATGGAAACAATTTGTTTTTATAAAAATGCTAGGTTATTCAGTTTACTTGGCAGTTTTATGGTACATGGTATAATCTATTGTTATTGCTTCTCATTTAAATAGGGGAATGGTTGAATTTCTCACTTTCTTGAGGTACAGTTGACTACAAGGCATCCTAGTTGGTTCAACTTCATATTAAACCTCTTCCCCGCCCCAATGAAAAGAGTTCCTCTTTTATATTTCAGGGTCCAGGCCTGACAGGTCAACTGACAGAAGTAGCACCATTACCTCCAACCCTACCAAGCGAGAATGCGCCACCTCCTCCACCGCCTCCGCTACCTGGTGGAGCAATACCTCCTCCACCGCCTCCGCTACCTGGTGGAGCAGCACCTCCTCCTCCTCCGCCACCACCCCCGCTACCTGGTGGAGCAATACCTCCTCCTCCTCCGCCACCACCTCCGCTACCTGGTGGAGTAATACCTCCGCCACCACCTCCGCTACCTGGTGGAGCAATACCTCCACCGCCGCCTCCGCTGCCTGGTGGAGCAGCACCTCCTCCTCCACCTCCTCCGCTGCCTGGTGGAGCGGTGCCACCTCCACCTCCTCCGCTACCTGGTGGAGCAGTGCCACCTCCACCTCCTCCGCTACCTGGTGGAGCAGTGCCACCTCCACCTCCTCCGCTACCTGGTGGAGCAGTGCCACCTCCTCCACCACCGCCTTTTGGTGGGCCTCCAATGCCACCAGCTCTTGGAGGTGTTCCTTTTGCTCCCTTTCTGGTGATACCAGCATTACCGCATGGGATGAAGGAGAAGAAAAAGTATAAGCTGGAAGTCGCAATGAAGAGAATCAACTGGTCAAAGGTATTACAATGTTTGTTTTTATTCCCATTGATAAAAAGTGGCTTTTGAGGAAGAAGGAGGTGATGCACTAGGGTTTACATTAGATTGTTAATAGTACTCATGTTTGGGGAATTCATTCCATTCTTTATCCAAAACATTTTTGATGCAGTGGTTGTGATTCAGTTGGTATTGGTTTTCAAAGAAACCTTATGCTACAGGGTAAGCTCCAAGTGTTTAATGCTGCCAAAGGGCCATAACACCTCATATTCTGGGGATACCTGTAGCTAACAGCTCTCAAAATTTTGGCTGATTTTGTATAGAGTTAAGTTCTACATGTTTTCAGCTGTAATTGATGTTTGACTTGCCAAGTGAGCACTTCAATGGTAAAATCTCTTGTTTAAAGCAGGTTTAAGTTATCAAACAATTACAATGTTTACTTTATACATCATGTTACTACTTTTTTCAGCAAAAAGTTGAGTTAGTTGAAGTATTGCTGGGTTTTAGGACAGGGGAAATGAATCTTGAAGTAGACAATGGAGTGGAAGACTGCCATTTAGGAACTTTGACAATCTGGCAGTTGACAGAAAAAAGGATCTCAAGTCAAGGGAAAACTACAGCTGTTTGCTTAATGGAAGTAGCTGTGTCTGAGAAATGAGAAAGTATTTTGAGAAAGGAGATGTATTAAGAGGTTTTACTTGAGTCTCTAGGTATAAAATGCAGTAAAACTTGGCATGAATGGGTACATGGAATTTTGGAAGACAAGGCAAAGCAGAACTCTGATTTTAGTTTTGTCTTCTCTGGGTTAAGCAAGCTGTGGGAGCCATAAATTATGTGGTTTATGATTTTGGGTTTTTTTTCTTGCTTTTTTGAGTACAATTTGAAAGTGGATCAGGTTTTCAGAGACTGTAATTTTGCCTTTATCTTCTTGACAGAACAGCGCATGATTGCTTTGGTTATGCCTTTATGAATTTCTTTTAAAAATGAAGTATGAGTGAAACTGCTATGGTGGCGGTTCATTGGAGTTATGTTCATGAAACTTAAAAACTTGACCAGCTTAAAAAGAGAAGGGTAGGAAGGCATTGGCGAAAGTATTTTTCCTGATTAAAAGAAACAACTCTATACTTAAACTACTAAAATTTTCTGTTTAGGGGCAGATGTCTTGACATGAGGTTAAGAAATATTTTAAGATCAGTCCTCTGAATAAACACAGTAATTTACTATAAATGAAAGGATCTAATTAAGAAATGAAGCCAATTACTTTGTGTTCACATTTCTTTTGTTCTTGTGATGTTCTGGAAGTTTGAAAGGAAATTTGACTTTCATTGCCTTACCTGCCTGTCAATGATAGTTGTACTACAAAACACACTTTAACATTTTTCTTTCTCTGAGAAAGGCAGGTGTTTACCCTGTTAAGACAGTTGCAAAACTTATCAGAAGGTTCTAAGGGCAATGGTGTTATTAAACATTAGTTTTTGTTTTAAGCATTGAAGAAGTTTTTACTAGAGTGACTTTTTAGCTATCTAGTTCTGTGTAAAATTATTACTGCATTTGAATTAGCAGTATGTGTTTTAATATTAAACTTGAGTTAAAGTCATGGTTCTAGTAGAGTTGTGAAGGTGATGTTCCTCCCCTCTCCTTTACTTTACAAATGTAGTTGATACTGTATATGATAATGAATTTTTAAATGAGATTCTTGTTGACAGAACTTTGTGTTTGATGTTTGACAGATGAGTATTTCAGGAAGCTAACTTAGTTCCAATACAAAAGTCTTTTTAAAAAGTCTGTGGGTTGCTCATTGCTGAGTGAGTGATTTCTTCCCTTGGGAGCTTTCAGAACGTGTGCTAAGCTCAGTGGATTTATGTAATGACAGCAGAAGGTGGCAGTTAGGTAACTGCTCTGTCTTATTCCTCTTTTGGGCCCTGTCGTGAGGGCGGGTCTGAGAGGACATCTGTGACTCCTTTGAGGTATGCGGAGTATGATCAGTGGGTGAATGCTCACTGAATTTCATAGTTTTGCAGAGTTGCTTGTATTGTTGGTCTGTATCAAAGCAGAGTGAAAAACTGTGATGACCCAAATGAAAAGATGGGGCACCATTCTGTTAGGTGCAGCGAACATGAATTGTGGCTTTGCATTAAGTTCTGTACATATATCCAAACTATAAGGAATAGTTTTAAAGCAGTTTTCAAACATAGATAACAGCAGGCTATTTCATGTAGAAACCTGAGTTTGTGATGTCTAATGTAGCTGCAAGTTCAGAGGATGCCTGTATCTGTGCTATAATGGTACTTGTAGGTTGTTAATCTGGGATGTTTACTGGTTGTTTCAAATTAGTAATGTGCTAGGGCAGGGTTATGGCCACTGGGAGGGGCTGTGGGACTGCTCAAGGGAAACGTTTGGGCACCATTAACTTCCAATGAATGTGAGCTTCTGCACAGTCTTAATGTGGTTAAATTTAATCAAATTTCATTTTTTATAACATCTTAAAACATAAACATTCACTTGAGCAGTAAACTGCAAGCACAATCTCTGATTTGCAAGCTAACCTGTAAGAGCAGTTACTAGTTATTACTTGCCTCTCAATATAATTGGTCACTTTGTGACAAGAGAAGTGCAAGTATCCAGGTATGTGTTTGCATACGTGTTGCTTTAAAATTCCTTTTTGATCAGTATAGCCACTGTTCCTTCCATATAAAGGAAATAAATTTGAGGTTCTAGATAATTGCATCTATCATCAAGACTAAACCATCACATCTTAAAGGCAGTTTGTGGTTGGCAGGTTTTTAGTGGTATAAAACGTGATAGATGTATCAAGGTTTGCTGTAGGAAGAATACATAGATCACCAAATCATCAAGGGAAATCTAAGGAGGGCCTTTATGTATTGCATGCTATCTGGTTTGAGCTCTAGCTTGGACTTCAGTGTAGTTTGACTGGATATCTGCTACTTATTTGTTAAGGTACTAAATCTTAGTACTACCAGCTAGTGTCTGACACTTTCCTTGAAAACCATATTCTATCTCAATAGTGTGTTGGTACCAAGAACTTAGTTTCATCAACAATTTGATTTTACTAAGCTGTTAAGTGGCTACAGATGGTCATTGCTGACCATAAGTTGCAATTTAACATTGAACAACTGTTGAATGTGTAATTTAAAATGCACTCTGAAATAGTGCAGGTTTTTTTCAGGATGTTTCACAGCTGGTAAAACTGTTGGGAAATTCATATGGATGTAGATACATCCTTCTATGAAGCTGGGTGTTATCATGTCCTGGATGGAGCTGGATGCCATGGGATGCCAGATGTTGCTCCTGGCTGAAGGAGCATATCTTTTCAATATGAAGCCTCTGAAATGAATCACATCATTGCATAGCAATAACAGTCCTTTATAGAGTGTTTTCACAATATTGCTAAGACACAGGATCATATGTGCATCGAGTTCTTACATAGCTGATCTACCCTGTCAGACACAATGGAATTTCAGTTTTAAGAGTGTATGTAAAGATGGATGGTCTTAGGGCAACAGCACTGGACTGTGTTGGGAAATCATTGTAGTTTTTCCCACAGGGTTTTTCAGGTGATTCAAGGTAAGTTGCTTCATGTCATTTCTAAATATATACCACCACCACTTCAAGGAAAACCTTTCAAGAACTAGTAATGACAGAAGCTTACTGTTGGAAGAGGAACTAGACTGTCCTCTGATATTTTTGAATAAGTGGTAATTATTTGTCTTTCTAAATAAAAAGTAAGCTTAGGTTTTGTGTTCCTCTAAATTCTGAAGTACTGAATAGTGAAATGGCTCGCTCTTTGGAGTAATAAATAAGAGCAGTATCATGAATGATTAATCCCACCAACTTTGGAAGGAGGAATCTAGAAGGTTGAGAAAACCTGTGTGGAAATGCATGGCATGTCAATTTATAGGTTCTTTTACCAGAAGAATTAATGTTTATAACTTAACTTTAGTATTTTGCCACTGGATTTCAAAAATATTTGGAGATGTGGCAAAATAATCTGAAAGTGTATCTAGCAGTAGTAGTTTAAAAACAGGCTTCCAAAATATTTAAGTAGAAGGATATTCAAAATAGTCAACCATGGTTTTAATGTATTAATTTCAATAAATGTTAAAATAAATTTGAAACTCTCTTTACTTTTTCTGTCTGTAATTCTTACAAAATAATCTGCATGTAAGGATAAGTGATAACTTTCCTTCTTTATTGTGGGAGGAGGAATTAAAAGTATCTAGGGGGAAAAAGACCTTAAATCTTTGGTTTTGGTTAACACACATCAGTGTGCATTCTTAGTGCTACAGTACAGTATGACAGTGCTGGAAACTTCAGGCCCATTAGAGAATTGTAGATGAGGGTGATGTTACAAGTAACTGTAGAGAGTGCAGCAAAATTAAATTGGTGAGGGGTTTTCTTTGTTACATATAATTCTCAGTGCATTTCCAGAAAACAGAACAGTTTTTTGAGAATAAATATTAACTTTAATGCTTCTGAATTTAAAAAGAATCGTATAGTCCTGCTGTTTTCTTAAAACATCTGTACAAAATATCTTTAACCTCCTGCCAGCCACACCAATATATTATATTCTTTAGAAGAAAAAATGGACTGTTTTAAGTAGCCTAGTTGTATTATTAAAAAGAAACAAGAATGTATGAATTGTCATACTGGAAAAGATGCTCATGTATTACTTTGAGGAATATGGCATTACCCAGTGTTGGAATTCAGAGATTTGGGGTTGTTTTGCTCCTTTGAAATTCATCTAGCCATATAAAAGTCCTTTTAGTTCATGTACTCTTTTGAATCATTTGAATTATACGATTTTGTAACCTTTAAAACCCTTATATTAAAAAAAGTCACTTCCCCTCGTATGAAATGTTTATTGTCTGTTGAGGATATTTTACCATTGAATGTCCTTGTCTTCTTTCTGTTTAGAAGATTACTCTCTTCAAAGCTTCTATCATACAATTTTCTGGATTTTTTTAAAACTTTTTTTCCTCCTTTTGAAATGGAACTCTAATGTTTTAGAAATACATTTCCACCTGGGCTTTTAAGAAAATCTTTTGTGGCTATTATTTCAGTTAGCTTCTCTTATGATCTTTGACTTCCAGATTTTTGTATTAACCCCTTGTATCTGTTTGGGTACTTCCACCTGGACTTTTTTCCTTACAGAATATAGGTTTCATCACAGATTTATATTTTGCCAATTTTCTGAAGGGGGGAAGAAAATCTGTATACCTTTGACAATACCATTCTCTCTTGAAGTTGCTGCTCATCTTTGACTCGCCACTGCTTTGTCTGGTTAGAATAGTTTCTCTCCTACAATTCATTTATCTTTTTAATTTATTTAGGCATCTCACTTAAGCAGGGAAGAATTCCTGCCATACATGTAACGTGTGCTTTCTACACTCAGTTGTCCTTGTTAAGTAATACCTGATTCTAGAGTCAGTTGCACTCGTTTTATAACTGTGAAACATAATCAGACTACTATCCTGTAAACATATAGAAAAATAGACTTTTTAGTTTATAATACGTATTTGTCATTGCAGCCAATTTTGTTGTAATCAATTACGTTCATGTGTTTATAGAAATAATTTATAATCTGAACACTGTGTATGACAATGGAAAGTAACTGCAGATGGACACTTTGCTTAAGTGCTCTGGGAGTAGTGCCAAAGATCTCCTTCATACTGAAAAAGAGGAAAGTCTATTTGATCATCACTTTTAAGGCGCCATCATTTTGGGAATAAAATTCTTACTGTTTAATTTAGTGCCTATTGTTGTAACTGTCTTCACCGTTAGTGTTGGATTAAGGTAGTTTTTAAAATGTCTTACCTGCAGCTGGTGGTAAAGCAGCTACACATTAACAGATTGTTCATATGGTAAAAGGTGGAGGACCATTGTGTTGCAGTGAAATCCTAGTGAGGCTTACAAATATAGTATTGATAAATTTCCTGCATATCATCTTGAAGTTAAATAGCCCTTGAAAATTTATTGGCATTTAAACAAACTTGTAAACAAGAATTGATAAGACTTTAAAAACTGGAAGAGGAGCATATTTTCAAAATAAAATAGCTGTTCTGGATCATACATGAGGAATAAAATTGGCTTTCAGCTTCTATATTGCAGAGTACTTTCTTCTTTTAATATAGTATCAAATAAGGTACTGCAATGAAATCTGTGTTTACATTTGAAAACTGGAAACTATTTTAAAAAAAGGTGATATTAAGTATAAAATTATTTCTGATATTTAAAAAGATAATTTTTCCTACAGACTTAATATTGAGTCACTGAAAGGTCCACATTGATGTACCGTTTGCAAAAAAGGTATTCCATACTCTGGCAGTGTAAGAAAGACTATTCCTTCTACAGTTCTCAAGTAGCAGGGATGCATATCAGTGGTGAACAATTTGGGAACTGTCTAAAAAGTAATCAAGAGAAAGCTAGAACACTTTCAAACCCAGATGCTAATATGTTATCAAGCCTGTTTGGAAAACTTGTTGAATGGGAGAAATACAATAAAAATCACTGTGTAGATAGAGGGCAGTTTATCTGATTGTGTTTTGTTCAGGAAGCATCTTTAAGAGAACATAATACCTGGAACATACCGAAATTTAATTCAGTCCAATTATCACAAAAGTCTAGTAGCATTGGCTTTAACTTGGCTATTGCAAATACTAATTATTAACTTTGGAGATGTCATTTTTGTTTCAGATTGAGCCTCAAGAGATAGCAGAAAACAGCTTTTGGGTAAAAGCTGAAGAAGATAAATTTGAAAACCCAGAACTGTTTGCAAAATTGGCGCTTACCTTTGGAACACAAATGAAAGGTACGTTCTTCTTTTACTTTGTATTATGATTTTATTAAGTTTAAAACTGTGTGTCATGGTTTAACCCCAGCTGGCAACTAAGCACCACGCAGCCTCTCACTCACTCCCTCCACCCAGTGGGATGGGGGAGAGAATTGGAAAAAAAAGTAAAACTCGTGGATTGAGATAAAGACAGTTTAATAGGATAGAAAGGAAGAAAATAATAATGATAATAATAACAATGATAAAATGACAATAATAATACTAAAAGAATTAGAATATACAAAACAAGTGATGGACAATGCAGTTGCTCACCACTTGCCGACCGATGCCCAGTCAGTTCCCGAGCAGTGATCTGGCCCTCCTGGCCAAGTGGACATGATGTCATTTGGTATGGAATGTTCCTTTGGCCAGTTTGGGTCAGCTGTCCTGGCTGTGTCCCCTCCCAGCTTCCTGTGCCCCTCCAGCCTTCTTGCTGGCTGGGCATGAGAAGCTGAAAAATCCTTGACTTAGTTGTTGCTAAGAAGTGTTTATAATAAAACATCGGTGTGTTATCAGTATTATTGTCATACTAAATCCAAAACACAACATTATACTGGCTACTAGGAAGAAAATTAACTCTATTCGAGCTGAAACCAGGACACTGCAATGATAATCTCTTTTATGCTTTGTGCAATACCATGGAATTCATATAATGGTTTTATAGCAGGAAGATGACTTAAAACGTATGTTTTTATTAAGCATAGCAGTCTGTTACAAGAATTGCTCCTCCCTCACTTTACAGCATGATGGGAGGAACCTTTTGTAATAATACCTCTTAAAAGTGCAGGGTATGTTGCAGACAGATGCGAATTTTCTTCAAATTAAATTATAATTAAATTTAAATTCTAATCCTAAAATAATGCTCATCTGCATTAATATTCCTAGCTGCAGGAACTGTAAGCTGTCAGGTTCTTTTAGATATTCCACACGTGGAGGGTTTGTTGTGTAACAAAAGTTTACTTGCTTGTATCACTCTGCTAAATCAAAATCCTCTACAAGTAAGACTTAGAATGTAGCAATTACAGTATGCAGTTGAATCGCAAAATCACAACTCTATAATATGCCTACTGTCATGATTCTGGAATACGTGGGACGAAACCATTGTTCTTTTCAAAGTTCTTGTGTTTGTCTCCTTAGTCTTTGCTTTCACTTTTTTTTTAATACTATATGCGGCTCATTTAAGAAAAAAGTCTTTAAATACACTCCTTTAATTAGTATTTAAATTTGTGATGTGTAATCTAAGAAGCATATCCCCCCCCCCAAGTTATATACAGTTAAACTGCATTGTTACTGTCATTAGTGAATGATGTAAGTTAGTTTTCAAAGGGTTGAATGTGTGAGTGCACACTCTTTAAACTGTTTGCATAATACCATGGGAAAGTGTCAGATCGTCTACCGATTTTTGTTAGAACAGTGTGAAATGGGTCTGTTTGACTACTAGAGAGAACAATACAGTGAGAATAAAAACTATGCTGGAGCTTTCTGTCAAGTGTAACTGAGGCTGCTCAGTATGTCATGTAAATAGCTCTTCTGCTATTGGTTTTAGATTAAAAAAATCATAAATTCCTCGTTCCTTCAATAGGAGATATGATAATAATATTTATATCTTGAGTTGGGAATGCAGTTACTAACAACGGAATATTGGTTATAATTTTGATACTTTAATACCTTCCTCAGCTCTTTGTGGCTTTCAAATGGTCTTTGAGTACTTCCGAAGGTGCACGCAGCCTCTTCAAGTCTTTTCATTATTATCCACGGTTAATGGTCAATTGATCAGTATTTCATATGTGGCCATTTACTGGTAAATTGTTTCAGGCACTGAAAAGAAGCAAGTACTGTTGAAGTACCATTCAATAATACCTTACTCAGGAGCTAATGAGGAAGCCCAACAAATTGGAGTCCAAGAAGAGGTAGATACTGAAAGAAGGAATTCCTGATCTAGTTACAGATCAAGTTGTCCATTTATCAACCAGTTAGAATATGATGTACTTTAGGGATGTGCAGTTCTTGAAGGTGGATGGAGTTGGATGTATCAAGTGTTCATAGGCCAAATCTGAATAAGCAAACGCACACTTAGGGTTTTGAAGTGAATGTGTGTACTGACTGTAAGCATTTTTGTGCTGCTGGGGTTTTTTTACTTTAACTTTTTGGCTCTGAGCATTAATAATTCATGTGATGCTTTGTATTTTAACCATAGGGAGTTTTCTGTTTTAATTCGAACCACTGGAATGCTCTCACTTCTATCAATTACTTGAGGATTTTATTACTTCAAAATTAAGTTGTATTGCACATAGAGGTTTGTGGTATCCTGGCTGTTGTCTGAATTTCAGGAAGAATGACTGCAGTTTATACTAATACAGTGTTTGAAAAATTAACTCAGGTTAAGGGAGGTGTCTCAGAGGACCATAACTTTCCTGAACCATTTCTTGAGTAGATTCCATGAGTTATTTCTGAATATGTCTTTTTCTGTGCTTTTTTGAAACCCCTTCAATGAGTTAGTCATAGCTGTGTTTTTCATAAGATAAATATACAGTTCCTTCACTCAGAGCTCATGCTCTTTTCAGTAGTCACTGCATTTGAGCCATTAGTATTCTGCTTTTATAATGCTTCCTACTTTCTGGTCTAAATGTTCAGATATTACATGCAGTAATACAAAAGCATCATCTGCAGTAATTTAACACTTTTTTCCATACCAAAGTTTGATAGATTCTTGGTTCATAGCATTGCAGTGAGGTTAAAATGAGGAGTTTGTCACTGGTTTTAGTGTGACAGCAAGACAGGAAAACCTTTAAGGGAAAGAACCCCTAGCAGCAAATAACACTTACAGTGGAATCAGACCCTTCTTAATGACAATGGCAAGCTTCTGCCTTGAGCTGAATTCTTTCATCAGAAATCTGAAGAAATGTTTCTGAATTCCTGAAAAGCTTCTTCATTAAAAATGCTGAAAAAACCCTGTTGTGGTTTAACCCCAGCCAGCAACTAAGTACCACGCAGCCGCTTCCTCCTCCCCCCTCCCAGTGGGGTGGGGGGGGGAGTAAAACTTGTGGGTTGAGATAGGAACAGTTTAATAACTAAAGTAAAATAAAATACACTACTAACTAAGAATAATAATAATAATAGAATAATAATAATTGTAATGAAAAGGAATATAACAAAAAAAAGAGAAATAACACCCAAGAAAAGACAAGTGATGCACAATGCAGTTGCTCACCACCCGCTGACCGATGCCAGAGCCGCGATCCGCCCCTCCTGGCCAACTCCCCCCTGTTTATATACTGAGCGTGACATTCTGTGGTATGGAATATCCCTTTGGCTAGTTTGGATCAGCTGCCCCGGCTGTGCTCCCTCCCAGCTCCTTGCACACCTGCTTGCTGGCAGAGCATGGGAAACTGAAAAGTCCTTAACTTCAGATAAGCGCTACTTAGCACCAACTAAAACATCAGCGTGTTATCAACATTATTCTCAAACTAAATCCAAAACCCAGCACTGTACCAGCTACTAAGAAGAAAATTAACTCTATCCCAGCTGAAACCGGACAAACCCTCTTGAAATTTTGACACAGCTGTCGGTTTCATATGAGAGGAAATTCTTGTTGACATAGTTGCACAGTTCTAAAACTATGAACAGCAGAAATTCTCCAAATAGCTTACTGTGGTGATAGCCTTGCAGATATTTTTCCTGTTCTTCCTTACGTTGTTCTCAGTTAATGGTTGTAGAAAATAACATGCCATAACAAAGGATGGGAAGACTGTTAAAAATGCTACTACATATTACCCAGGATATTAAAATCTTATTTGGCTGGCTAGTAGGGAAAGTCAGTGTTGTCTTTCTTTGAGTTCAAGTTTTTCTTAAAACTTGAAAACCTACTAGAAGTCAAGAAGAGTCTCAGAGCATTTAGTTGCAGCACAGGCTCAAATAATTGCATTCCACAAGCAACTTTTTTCCTGCAACTGCTATCTGCAAAAGGAAACATTAAATGATATTCACCATTCTTCCTCACCTTTTGCTTTAACAGCCACAGGCAGCTCATTAATCCCCAAAATACTTATTTCAAGCATAATCTAGGATCAAATTTCTCTTCTGCTTTAGCCCCACTTCTTGGTGTGGTCTCCTAATATATTACAGGAGAATGATAGAAAGACAAATAGAAATGCATTTTATATTCTCTCAAAAGCACAGTCAGCATGTAAAATGAATAAATGGATGAGTGGAAGAAAACTGACAATTTTCAAAAGCAATTGTGATGACTTAGTGTTTATCTTGTATTTCATGGCATTTTGGAATGCCAGTGAGAATAGTAACTGAAGTAAAACAAGTGGTAGTATACACACTTATTAAAAATTTGTAATTCCATGTAGGTTGCAGCACTCAAATTTGATTAAACCTCTGAATTCTATTAATGATTCTCTGACACAATGAGAATGAAACTTTGGGGTTTTTCTTCATTTAACATAGTTTTCTTTTAAGATACTCCAAGAATAATTAAATGTTCGTTGTCACTAAACTATATGCTGCCTTGCTATCTGAGTACCACCTGTTTTCAAGGAAGGCAGCCAAAGCTGCAGGGAAGTGGTACTTTTGGAGACCAAAAGTAGAGGGGGGGAAGTCATAATAAGACACTTCTGAAGCACAATTTTCATTAGTTAACGAATTATTGCATTCATCAGTTAGCTGCTTGTAAAACATAAGAACGTTTAATAACAGAGCACCAGGAACAAAAAAGAATGATCCCTGACTGGTAAAATAATTTTACTTCAAATATACTTAGATGCAAATTTTCTTTTAAAAAGTTTGCATAACGTTAAATCTTTACTTGCTGCTGTAACACTAGATATTTAATACTGATGCCCTGTGAATATGTAGAATGTTTTTAGTTAGGTTCAAATCAGTACTGGCAGTCAAACTGCAGTATTTGATCTGTGAAATCAGTTACTGAGCACAGTTATGAAAACATCTGTTGTACAGGGAGCGATGGAAACATTAAAAAGTATTCCCTTTCAGACTTTACAGGATTTTGAGATCTTGGGGTTTGAACTAAGTTAACTGAGATCTGATTATCACTATCTCAGTACAGTCTGGAAGGAGTTTCTCCATTTTTCTTCACGAGAAATACAGATGATCCGAATACCTTTTAAGGGCCTCTGACAAATGGACTCCAAGGCTTCAAATTTTCATTAAAGGTCTTAGATGAGTGTTTCGAGCTTGGAATTGTGCTTCCAGATACAGAGATAGAAACAACGATTATAGTCTCTCAGACCATTTTGGCAAGTAAATGGTATTCCAGATCGGACACACTTGAAAATGAATGGGCAACTGTGGTGGTTGTTAATGAGTTGGGCGGTATTAAGATGTGGGACAGTCACTGCATTGTGGGTGGCAATGAAACACATAGATGCATATTTCCTTGTGTAGTTGCACAGAGGAAAAGAGTAAAGATGGTATTAGTTTCCAACCAGTTACTTGTTTTCTTTTGACCTGGTTAATTCTGAGAGAATCTGATATCATCAAGAATTTTATTTTGTGAATCATGTGTTGCTTTAACGTGAAAGCAGTGATTTTGCTGGTGAAAACATGCATCATCCTTTCACAGTTTTTGAGTTACGACTTGAAAATTTCAGGGTTTGCAAAATAATCTTATCATGGATTGATTTGTATTTTGATACTTAAATAGCAAGAGGAAGGAATTTTATTGAGGTATTGTTAGCTCAACCTTATCTTAAAACAGTTAAATCTTACCTGCAAGCAACAGTCTCTTCGGACAAGTTTTTTTTTTTAATAAGTAGGATAACATTTACATAGTGAGATTTTTTTTCCTTTTTAAAACTTGTGTGATCAGTTTTAAGCTTTGTGTGATCACATAAATATTTTCTTAATTAAAAAAAATCCTTTCCAGTTTATGGAGTATAAAGAAAATGTGAAATAAACTCAATGAACAATCCTCCTTAGCTGGATTGCGTCTTGTCTTTATGAGCCTATTATGTGATCTTAAGTCATTAATTTCTGTTAATACACAGTGAAATAGTGAGGTGTGTTGTCAATTAAGTATGCCTTCTTGTTGATGTCTTTAGATGGTCCCACTATCAAAATTCTAGAACTAAAAAAATTACGCATTTTTGATTAAATGCATAATAGTAATTTTCTAGTAAGGGAAATACTGTAATAAAGTTGAACAAGAATTTATGCTTAGTATATATCCTGGTTATATTTCTCTGGAAGCTTGGGCTACTGCTTTTTGGCAGGGTTGGGCGTGTGTATGTATTTCTGTAGAATGTCATTAAAAAAAACCCAACAACTAAAATGAAGTATTTAAAATGTTAGTGTTTTTGGCAAGAACCTACTTAATAGCAAATCTTTGAAATCAGTTAAGCAGGTCATATTATGTTGTGCAGCTAGAACAGTCTTTTTCTAAATTTTGCTTTTGTCCCTTAACTGACATCAAATTTTATCTTTGGCTACTGGTGTAAGGGAAAAGACGACCATCAGCAGCAGTGTGGTGTCTGCGGTGCTTTGTGGAATATAATCTAAAAAACTCCCTATCTTGGTATTTAATTTTTTGAATATTAAATACAAGTATAATTTTATGATGAAGTGTCTTCTAGCAGGTAAAAGTAAAGGATTAAAATGTTATGGCCCTGAAGATAAGTTGTGATACATCATATTCTTGGGGCCTCAGATACATTGAGTATTGCCACATTATTACAAAGTTATCAGTCCTGCTGCTATCAAAATCACTTTTCACTGTTTGATTGATAGTGTAATTGCAAAACACTACAAAGCAAGTTAATGCCTTCTCCCTAAAGGATCATGTTAATTTCTGGCTCTTGTAATTTCGGTTGTGTATTTTGCCAGTTAAGAATGATAGTGGTGCTCTGAAGAAATTAATTATGTGTACAGTAGATCTGTAAAGGTAGTAATTAGTACATAATAGTCTGTAACTACTGGGATTGTTCCAGTACAGAATTCATTATCCATCCAAGTAACCTCAAGGGAAAACTACTCGATCAGGGTTCTGTTGCTTTTTTGTGATTAGACTTTTAAAATATAAAATATACTAAATAGCTTATTTTAATATGGTCTTGTTTTAGTAATTACAATATGAAAACTTGGGTGGCTGTCCAGTCCTACCTTTGATATCTCCTGCTGTGAACAACTTCTAGGACTTATCTGTAGCTCACTTCTAAAATATTAGTAATCATGAAAAATTAGTAAAACGTTGATAGGATTAACTAAAATTTAGTTTTAACTTATTCATGTTTTGGTCAGTGCTAGGATTTTAGTATCTAAACGTGTTTTGCTGGTTGAGGAGGAAGAGGGTTGAAATGGGCAACTGAAAGTAGTATGAAAAGGTTGTTGGAGAAATTTAAGAAGGAGCATAACATACTAAAAAAGCTGAAGAACAGTCCAGGGAGACAACATTACTTCTGAGGAAGACACAACATATGACATGATGAGGTTAAGAAAAAGGTGATGTTTAAATAACACTAACTCCAGTGATGATATCAATGTCCTCTTTTGACGACATTATTAATAAAGTTTATTTGAAGGTGATAAATAGTTTCTTTCTTAGGCTACAAAGGTTAGACTATAAACAGTTCAGGCAACTGTACTTGTGGAGAACCGTAAGCAGATAACAATGCCTATCCAAATGAGTTTATTGTAAACATGAGGTAAATGTTCTTTCTAAATTTGTTGGAAATAGTGAGGGGACTGGCTCTAAAAATAGATGAAGGTGGAATAGTGGCTGTTACTGTACATAGGTGGTATGATAGATGTATGCAGGTGTTGCACTCGATATTTTTGTCATGGTTTAGGCCCAGCTGGCAACAAAGCACCACGCAGCGCTTGCTCACTCCTCCCCCCGGCGGGATGGGGAGGAGAAAATACAACAAAAGGCTTGTGAGTCAAGACAAGGACAGGGAGGGATCACTCACAAATTATAGTCACAGGCAAAACAGACTTGACTTCGGGGAAAAATAGATCAATTTGATTTGTTACCAATCAAATCCGAGTAGGATGAGAAATAGAACCCTATCTTAAAAACACACCTTCCCCCCTCCCCTCCCTTCTTCCCAGGCTCAGCTTTGCTCCCGATTCCTCTACCTCCTCCCCCTCAGCGGTGCAGGGGAACAGGGAATGGGGGTTGCGGTCAGTTCATCACATGTTGTTTCTGCTACTCCTTCCTCCTCAGGGGGAGGACTCCTCACACTCTTACCTGGCTCCAGCATAGGGTACCTCCCACGGGAGACAGTCCTCCACAAACTTCTCCAACATGAGTCCTTCCCACGCACTGCAGTCCTCCACGAACTGCTCCAGCGTGGGCTTTCCCACAGAGTCACGGCCTTTTCCAGGCCCAGCCACCTGCTCCGGCATGGGGTGCTCCACGGGCTGCAGGGGAATCTCTGCTCCAGAGCACCTCCTCCCTCTCCTTCTTCACTGACCTCGATGTCTGCATGGTTGTTTCTCTTGCATTCCACTCCTCTCTTCACTGTAGCTCTTCTTCTTCTTCCTTCTCCATCTTCTTCTTCCTCCACACTTTTTCTCAGCAGTCTTTTCCCCTTCTTAAATATGCTATCACAGAGGCGCTGCCACCGTTGCTGATGGGCTCAGCCTTGGCCAGAGGCGGGTCTGAGTTTTGAGCCACGGAAGCTTCTAGCAGCTTCTCACAGGAGCCATGCCTGTAGCCCCTCCCCTGCTACACAAACCCAACGCAATTTTCATTAACAAAATGTATACAAGCCTTATATGGAGACTTCAACACTTATTTGTACTTCAATAAAGTGTTAAGTCTAACCAAAATACAACAAACAGCATTATTCCAGTTACATTGATACTAACACTCAAACATAAACTTCTTATCATCCACCCCTTCTGTTTTCTGATGTTACGTGTACCCATCCTGTGACCCTCTGAAGAGTGAAGGTCAAATGGTGTCGCAACTAGTCATCAGCATCTTGAGTTCTTCACCACGAGTTGTGTGATCGTACAGTGGAGATTTTCCTCCTTTTAAGTCTGCTTGGGGTTGTTCTAGCTTGCTGGTAAAATACTATTTAAAAGATATTGACAATTTTTTTTCTGCTAGTAGATCACTGACTAGCATCTTCTGTTTGCATTTGTTGATTGGGGTAGCTTATCAAGACTTCCTTCAGTTCTGCTAAAATTTCTTTACGTTATTCTTCCCTGCCTTAAAGTTCTTGGATGACTACATTCTAATTAAAGTGAATTATTAAAACTTGAGCTGCGGTAGTCTTTTGATTGCCACCTAGTTTCTGTGGATACATGGCATTTGAGGTCTAAATGTCAGCTTTCTTGGAGTAGTGAATAAAAGGCCAGAATGTAGGTGGACTGCTATTCCCACCCGCTTTAGCTTTTATTTTCCCTTGCTTGCAGCATACACAAGAACACTTTATTATACCTTAAATATATTTTGCATTATTAAGAAAACATGCCAGAAAGTTTGAACAACTTACCTACTTCAGTATTTGAAATTATTCTTTTTCCCCAAAAGTTCTATAGTACAGCAATATGAAAGACATAACTGTATTTAATTTCTTCATGTGTGTTGAACAAATTAGATCATATAAACCAGGAAGATGCAATGTCCATAGTATATTTTTATTAGGCTTTAATTAACCTTCTGGTTTGAACACATTTTGTTGATACTATTAACATGTCAATTCTGTAATATCGACATGCAAGTAAATAGTGTATTCTTACTTGTTAACATCATGCAGAAGATGTTCACATTACGTTCACATGTGGAATACCCACGTGCAGTTTTCAGTGAGTTTTCTTTGGGGCCCTTTTGTTGCTACTCATTGAGCCATTGAATGTTCGCAATAGTGTCTGTCTTTTGAACCTTATCGTACCTTCTAATTTCAATTGTGCGAGGTACCTTTATGCAAGAAGGGAATGTAGAACTGACTACCAAATCACCTAGTCAGGAAGGGCATTTTAAAGCTATGTCTTTTGTGTTCTACATCTGATACAAAGCGGGCTGATTTTTGATCTCCTGAAGAAAATAGCGTGTAATTTTTTCCTGTGTGAAACCACCCATTCTTAAAGGATAGTGTGTTATTTTGCAGAGTTTTTTTAAATTTCTAGAGTAACTTACTCTTTTCCTATTTACACCTCTGCCAGATACTGAGGAGAGGGAGGGAGAAAGAAAGACAGGCTAGTTTCAATGTAAGTTAGTAGATACTGTTGATTCAGTTGATTTTTGTTCCTTCCCCTTGCCCGTCTAGTTAACAGGTATGTCTTTCTGACATGAATTTTATTATTTTTAACCTCCTCTGTGGCCAGTTATTCTGCTGAAGCAGATAGTGTTTGTTCTTTGATCAGAATGAACGTTTTAGCTTCAAACGTTCTCATTGAAATAATTGAGTGTGCATGCATTAAATCCAGTTTGAAAGTTTTTATTCTGCCATTGAAGTGATATAATATTTCAAGATTGATTCTACCTCTGTGCAGTGTTCCTCCGTGAATATTACAAAGCTTATTTTCACTGTTATTCTTGACTAATAAATGACAATATGAAATATGCATCATTCTTCATCAGTCCTTCATTTTTGCTTGATGTAATGAAACCTTTTTAGTGGGGAGAAAAAAGTTTTGTTTGTCTTACTTTTCAGCTATTTCTTAGTAAAGACATAAGTAGCAGCCAAAGAATGAGGTTGGTGTACTACTAAACTTGAAGGAAAACTGTTTGCGTTCATTTACATTTGGTGCTTATAAAGAAAAGGAAGAGGGATCAGTACTTTTAAAAAATGGATCTGAATTTGATATGCTAAGAAGCCCAGATCAAATTCACCAGAGAACTTAAACTTTTACAAGCTTTAAATGGACTCAGTTTTGGCCAAAGTTCCTGTAACACAGCTGTATTTGTAGGTGTGAGACAGCAAGCTACAGTTTAATACAGGAATCTCTAGTATTAAGCACAGATATGTTGTACTAGCTCAACTATATGCATTGCTTTGGCGAAACAGAAAAAAACACAAACTCATAATGTATTTGTTTCTGGTTTGCAAACTGCAGGTGGCTCCCTTGGTCTTCTGATTAATTCAGAATGTGTATGTTTGATTCCTTTCCCTCCTTGCCCTCTCCTCTTCAGAAGTGTATGAATCCAAACCAAAGGAAGATACTGCTTTGCAGTGTAGGGTCACCAAATGTTTCTGTGTCTTACAGGAATTTCATTTAGTTAGATTGCAGGCTTAGGTAATCAGTCTTCATATCTCGGTTTCACATAGAAGTGAAGCAGGCTGGTTTGTTTTCATCTTTAAATGTATTTGAAATTGTTGTTCTTTTTCAAGACAGAATAAATTCAAGTACTATAAAGAAGAAAGAGTTATTAGTTTGCCATTTTTCATCTTTTGCTTTCCTTCTCAGCTGGATTTATCCAATAGGTAAACTGTCAAACTCAGGGATGGAAAAGCTTTGCACTGTTTAAATAAACTGATGCCTGAAATTATTACCACTTAGCATAGATTTATGTATGAGTGTCTCTATATTTGTGTTTTTATATATTTTTATATGCATTTTTAAATTCTTAAATCATCTTAGAATTATTTAAACAATGATCACAGTAAATGCATAAGAATATGTTTCTTGACTAAGGAAAAAAAATATTTGTATATAATTACCAATGAAGTAAAAGCTTTTCTGCCCAGAAGTGTTGGGCAATTTGTATCAGATAACGATACCTAGTCTTGCTATGTTTAAAGTATCAAGAGAAAAAAGAAGCGGGGGGGGAAAGGCGCATGTGTTCTTTGTATTCAGTTTTGCATCGGGTACTAAGGCTTAACTGCAGAAGTTGACTCCTTAATAGTTATACTTTATAAATAAACTTTCAATAGTTACACAGAGAAGCACGGTTTCTAAACTGACCTTAGGAATGATGCATGTAGTTTTGCTGCAGCTGGGCTATTGTTCAGGAGAATCACAAATGAGGCCTCCCAAGAATTACTTGTATGTATGTTCCTGTGTAAATTTTTTCATATGAGGAAGCCACTGTGCAAATGGTAGCTGTTTGATAGCACCTGCTCCTGTTGAAGGGTGTGTGTGTCTTTTACTTCAAGAGCATCGGTACCCATTTCATTCATCGTAGTACAAAAGGAATAAAATGAGAATGGCATTCTGAAGGGGCCAAAACAAACAAAAGCTTCCAATTAGGAGGCAATGTTTGTAAATTTTAGTTCTTTGTATTTTATTTCAAATAGCATTTTAGCCCACTTACCTTTCAAGAAGTTAAATGATTCCTTTTCTATGTGGAAGGTAATTTGTAACATTGAGTCACAAAGAATATATATTTTATTTTGAAAAACCATACTATGTAAAATAGATGTACTGTTGGTATGACCTACTAGCAATTATACTGATTTGCTAGAAGTAGCTCAGAAGCTGAATATTCATCCCCAATTTTGTATTTAAAAACCACTGTAACAAAAAAGTCTTTTACTCACTTTACTTGGGAGTGCCTGACAGTTCTGTGTTGATTGTATAAAACACAATGTTGTATGGTGAAATGTACAGATAGATGTTGTTGTAAATATTACTGAGAACAAATGAAGGCTTTCTTTTCATAAATTACTTTGCTAATGCTAATATTTTGACCACAGGTTTTGTCTGTGGTGGACTAGTGTGAGGGAATGCTGATATTTTGTGAAGACTTTCTTTTGCGACATAGAGAAAGTTTGAAATCCCCCCCCCGCCCCGCCTGCCCCGGGACTGTAGAGTTGTTTTCATCATGTGACAGTGAATGGAGAATATCCTAGATAAACAAATCTGTTTAGACTTTCTCAGAAGTTAGGATCACTCTCAGTTGTGTTGTTTTTTGTTTTGTGTATTGTCTTGTTTTCCTGTAAAATCTTATATAAATAATGTTTTCAGAATGATCATGCCATAGGGTTGAACAGATGCAGGAATTTTACTGGAGATCTTGGGCTGTAGTACACTTTAATTATGTCTTTTTTAGGACTCTGCTTTTAAAAGATTTGTGGTATATTCATAGGGGAAAAAACTAATGAGGGACAGGTCAGATAGATGCAGTTTTCCTAGATCTCCCATTTGTTATTCCTGGAGCTTGCTTTCTTTACATGTGCAATAGTTAAAGTTAGTATTTTTTTCAGAGCATTGGTGTTGTATCAGAAGGGCTTGGATTGAGTAGTTTGGATATTATCTTGGTTAGCATTACATAAAGAACTGTAATAATTGCAGCTTCAGAAAAACAAATACAAGTAGTCTGTGAATTAAATTATATTCAGATTAAGAGACAGAAGGGAAATAGTTTGAGGTCTGGGATATGTGAAAGTTGCTAGCTTTATTCTTTGATTGCTTTGAGGTCTATCATAATGTATTCCACACAATTCCGGAGAAATCGAGTTCATTTTCAAAATCAGCGTTATATCTATTCTGAATCCAGGTCAAATCCTCTAATGTGGAGGTGACTTCTTCAGTTTTAGTTAATTAGCACTGCTTAACCCTTTTGAAATGTAACTAGGACAAGGTAGTCTTCCCCACTGGAGACTTGAGGAGCAAGGATACAAAATAAGAAACCCTGCTAGTTACTTCCTGACTGTATTACTTCTACAGATACACGCTGATTATCTGCCTTTTTTAGTGCTAAGTGTGAAACTGAGATTGTAGAGGATGTCACGTGTGTATATGCTTGCTGTAAGACCATCATTTGGTGGTTAACTTGTAGAGCGGTGTTTTGTGTTAAATACTTGGAAGGGAAAATATTGGAGTGAGAACAGCTGTGTATTGTCTTAAAAGGTCTTTTGTATGTGTGTTTAACAAAGTTGTGACTGAGCTGTCTTAGTTATAATGTCTTAAATTTTAGGTGGTAACTTACAGAATTCATGTATTTGTTAGACCCAAGTTGTCAGAATTTAAAAATGAAAATCTTGAAGAGCAAAGGTGGAAGAATCAATTCTGACTATAAAGAAAAGTCAAGGGGAGGTAAACTCTCAAAGGCATGCATTGTTTTTTTTCCTACATTTGGTGTCTCAGAGGTCCCCATTAGAAAAGAGTAAGGATCACTACTTCTCATACACAAACAAGTGTGTTAGCCACATACTTATATTCCACAACTTTGGAATTCCAGCCTACTGTGTGATAACTCTGTTAGTAGTTAGTACATTCTGTACCTACTGTATGCCTTGTTTTTCTAAGGGAAATAGAGCTTTTGTTTGTAGCAGCTTTATAAAATACAGCAGAGGAAGAAAGGCAGTGTGGTATTCTGAAATGTCTGTTTCAGTCTCAGTGATGCAGTGTTCAAATAAACTATAGCACATTTAACAAGCAGTTGAGGACAGACACACATGTACTAGGCACACCAGGGAAAGGGATTGTGTACAAAGACTAATTAGCATGAAATATGAATACGTTCTGGAAGTAGTCTTGATCTATAATGCTCTTACAGAGAGTATTTTTTACTATGAATTCGACAAAAAAGAAATTCAGAAGTTGAGCTGAAAAAAGAATGTGTTGAACTGAAGAAAGAAGTGGGTTTTGTTTGTTTTTTAAACAAATAAAAATCTGTATTCCTGGCATAAAACACATTCTGTATGAATAGGTAAAAAGATTAGACTGAAAAGAATGCTTTCTCTAATGTCAAAACAGAAAAAATAACCCTCAAAAGATACTCTTCAAGTATTTTTTTTTTTTTTTTACAACTTCATTTTTTGCAAGGGAATTGAAGTTAGATACTAGAAAAATCTATTTAATTTGAAGCTAGTTACTCAGAACATGATTGAATAGCCTGTTCCATGGATTTTACAGTAATTTTTTGTTAAATGAACTGTTAAGATTATCTGTTGTGGAAATTTTCCTAAAGTGTGGCTTATCTTTCATGTGTAAGAATTTATAGCTATATATGTACATAAAATACACTGATAATGAGTTGGAGGTCAATCACTTGTCACTTCTAGGTCTGTGTTCTATAATTTATGCGGGATGGTTTTAAAACAATGTCTTTTGCCTTCTGATGTGTTATTTGTTTGCTGTAGCTATGTTTTCTGGAAACTTTCTCAATATTGGTAAAGGAAGCTCCATATCTAATTACTGCTGTAAAGCTGAGCAGTGTAATGCAGGTTCTTCAGCTTAAGTAAAGCCATGCAGTTGGCTGTGAATTTGTGACCCGAATGAAGGTGGGAGGGAAAAAAAAAAGTCTGGAGGAAAGGATGGAAAACAGATCAGCTACTTACCAGGAAAGTTTGTGCTGACTAATAAATAGACTATGCACCTATATTTTAATATCCTGAAAATTTCCAGCAGAGTTCCAGGAATAACAGTGTATTTGTTTAAATAAATAAAAACCCACCATAAACAAAGATGTAGCTATAAGCAAAATTTATGGTCTTACTTGTAAAATAATTCTTTTAAGTCTGTATTAAAGAGATGTTCCCTCCATCTTTCAGCAGAACCATTGCTAGTACATACTACATTACTTCCTAAATGTACTTTCTCTTAAATTTCTCTTATATGAAATACAATGTGTTTTTTTTCTGTAAAAGTGTAAACTGACAAAATGTGGTCTGATTCGTGGCCTAGTTCCAGTTATGTATCGTGCTGACCTGCAATGATGTCGTATTTACAAAAAATGCTCCCCTCTCCGTGCCTGTTGGTTTTATGTGCAAAAATTTTTCTTCCTTTATGGCTGACCAAAAAAAAAAAAATGTTCCTCATCTGCTTTTGAGATTGCAACTTCTATCTGATTGATAGTTGTTTCAACTATAATGCTATTAGGACATGCTTTGAACAGAATATCTGCCATTGCAAGAATTTCTGCCATATATACATAGAGTAAGGATAGATCTGTTATCTAAATGAATAAAGGTTCTTTGAAGAAAGATACATTAAAAAGCTATCTAAAGGATTAAAAGTTAACAATCATGCTATTAAGTTTCTGAATTCATTGAGAAACTGAAAATACTAGGTACATAGGCATTAACAGATAAAAAGCTGGTAATTTTGTTGAGTTATTGAATTACTTGTTAATGATCTCTAAAGGATGTGAAGTTGAAATTACAATTTTGTGTGTTCTGTGTTGTCTTGTGCAGTTGTGAGGAACTGAAACTTCTCTGAAACATCATTCTTTCAGATACCTTTTTCTGTTCTGTAAGGTGGGAGTATAATTAATTTAGAATACTATTACAGAATAATTTCCCGATGTGAAGAGGCAAGTAAGATATTTATGGCTTAAAGGCTTTCTAAAAGCAAAAAGTCCACATGGTAAGCTGACTGATTTTTATAAGTCGATGTGGAATTATCTGTAAATTCCGTATTCTGAACTGTAGTATGTGTGGAATAAGTTTTGAGGTTTTCCTTTTGACATTTTTTTGTTCTTGCATTGAAGACATTTGAATCATTAGCACTGAGATGCTGCCTTCTTAGTGGATCATTTTAGCGAAATTTTGCTTATGTTGGTAATATAAAGCATAGGTTATATCTGCTAAATTTAGAATATACTGTGGATTCTGTATGCGTATATGCTTAAAATGTGCTGAGGTGAATAGTGAAACCTGACTATGTTGGTAAAGGTGAGAAACTGGTAGCTGTGTGTTTCCTGACTATTTTTAGTCTGCTACAATGCAAGTGGCTTAATTTAGTACGCTGGTAGGTCCCCTAAGACTAATCCTGTGATGTGGAAGTAATTTATCTTTTACCTCTTGAAGGCAGATAATCATTGCACATGTATTCAGTGAGCACCTGGGTGTTTTCAACATACTTTGAGATACTTGGGCCCCAAGAAAGCTTTTTCAAGGTAAATCTGTTAGAAGGTAGTGGTGACATATACAACCATACAGGGTTGTCCTCAGGCTGGTTGAGCCTGTATTTTGTCTTCAGCAGGTGACTGAGAGCTGATGCTTAGGCAAAAGAGTAAGTATATGTTAATTAATATATGTTAAATGTCTGTCTCTTTATGTACATAGACACAATAAACTGAATAGTTATACTTCCCAGCTTCCAACAGTTGATAGTTTTTTCCAAGCCAGAGGTCACATCTTTATACGTAGTAAAGTCTTCGTTGTTGTTTTATCTTCAGTGAACTCGTGATCTTTTAGCATTCATAACCTGCGGCATTGATCTCCTCTGTATTTCAAAGAAATGTGTAGTTTTCCAGTGTTTCAATCCTGCTGCTTGCTAGTCTTCCTGGTTTGTTGCCTCCTTTTGCTGTCATTGGAAGTCTCGTTAATAACTAATTTATATTTACTTTGTCTGTGTTTTCAAAGACCACAGAGGGGAAGACCAAAATTGTACGTGATACACAAAAGACAAACAGTAATACATCATTGAATGATGGCCATTATCTAATAAGTGTCAGTTGATCTATTCCATTTATTGGGGGGGAACCTCACGGTTTTGGTTGTCTTAGTACGGAATCATCAAATGTCTCAATTACTGTTTGTTTTTCAGAGAGTTACATTAGTATGCCAGAAATGTTTCACTGTCACAGTATATTGAAACTCTATTGGGATGACCTTAGTTAGAAAGATCATTAGTCAGAATGATTGTGATGTGGAAAGATGCAATACGTCTTCCCTCTGTCAGTGTGGTGTGGCAGTTCCTGTTCTCTAATGTGTCTCGTTAAAACTGTAAGTAACTGTAATGTAAAGGTTGCAATAGCCTGTATTCTTGTCACTGACGTAGCAAAAATATTTGTGCCCACATGTGATTAGGTTGAAAAGTATGCTTGTTTTAGATTACGTGCAACTAATTAGACTTACTTGATACCGTCCACCACAAGGCCACAATTTCAAACATTTGTTTATGGAAGACTAACTTCTCAACATACTTTAAATAAGGATAGAAGTTGCTATTTGTATTTAGCAACTATCAAAGCTGTGATTACCAGTCAGCTTCACAGGGCACTGCTTACTGGTTATAGAAATTAATGGAATCTATTAAGACAGATAATTTCCCAATTATTTTTAATATGATCCTTTTCCCCTGTGAAGTTATGCTTTGGTCCTGATGCCTATGAAAGCATCCCTTTGAGTTCCGCTGGCTTCATAAAACAATAACTACCAGCTAATTACCAATATTTTTTTTAACTCTGTATTAGTAGGAGAATAGAATTCCTTTTACTAAACATTAAATCAAATTTCCTAAGTAGTAAGTCAATGGAAATGTGACATTGTGTATTTCACTGTGTAGGTCAGAGTGTGTAACTAGGATGTACCACATTACACTTAAAAAAAAAAAAAACAAACTACGGTAGATCTACAAGATGGTAAACAAATTGAGGGGTTTGGGATTTAGATATGTACAAGTGAAACAGTTTTTCATGCATGTTTGTTTAAAACTTGGATGGTAGGGAAATACTTCAAGAAGGGAGGGGATACTGGAATGTGTATTTGGGAATGTGTATTTTACTTAGTGTTTAAATATTTAGTCAGGAGCTATATATGTCAAATATCACAATGAAAGAGGAAAAGAAATCAATTTAGCACTTGATTTTCACTAAAATTTTAGTCTGTTCCATTAAACACCAGTACCTATTTAACGTGACCTTATAAAGGGATTTTTGGATCTTGGGATCTTCTTTTAGCTTCATTATTTCTAAAATTCCTTTGGAAAATGTGATTCCCATAAGTGTCTTTAATGGGAAAGATGTGCTTTTTACAAGCCTAATTTACAAGCCTAAAAGCCTTTTACAAGGGGAACAATAGCTGAACTATTCATTTAAAAGATTTTTGTTTACTAGACTTGTCATAGTAATAACAGAAAATGAGTTTATTAAAATCTTGATAAAATATGATAGCAGTTTTTTGACATTTTGTTTTACTTTGAAATTTTTTTTTTTGTCTGAGTCTTGGTGCTTTTCTTTTGCTTTTGGAAGTTGTATGGATAACAGACGTACCAGTTAGCTGTAATTATTTTCCAGATTCTATCCTATCTTGCTGTTCTACGGTGATGATGGCCTGATATCAGAGGAAAAAATGTAACTGGGACATGCGACTGTCTAAATTAGAAATACTATTATAGGCAGCATTTTATTTTTATAGGCTAATGTCTTCTCTGACCCACATAAAAACTTACTATATTACTTCTAAAATGCATTGACTGATCTTTTTAGTCATTAGTCAAGCACTAATATATAGGCAGCAAAGACATGTAATGTCTCAGTTCCCAGCAAAACCCACCAAGGATAAGCATCTCTTTGGAGCAAAAACCAGCATGTTCATGTTAAGCGTCGCAGACGTTGAAGCAGTGGCAGTGGCAAAGGGAGAAATGGGGTGGACAATCCTGAGGCTTTCTTCCATATAAATATTCATGGAGGGAATGTGAGAGAAGAGTTCATGGAAAAGGCTACTAGCTTTTAATCCAGCTTCTTAGAGTATATCATACAACACAGTTAAGTAGGCCCATTGAGGATATTTTCAGTTTCATCAGTTTGCCTGCTGTTGTTTGATTTCTAACGTTCAGAAGGAGTACTTGCATGTATTTCTGTGACCTTTTGTATGTGATGAATTGTTAATATTTGCTTCCTGTCTTCCAGCAAAAGCAACATCTTTTGCATTGGTCTTTAGCAGGTTAAATAGAAGGAGGCAAAATCAGTTGTGTGGGTTTTGATTTTTTTTTTTTTTAATAAAGTATTTGTGACCCAGACATCTACTTGATTTCAAGCTGTTGATAGAAAGCTGAAAGCAACTGCACTATGGAGTGGTTAATTAAGTACACTTTAACTGTACAACTTTACTGCACAAGTTCCTGATGCAGACGTTTCAATTGCACTTGAAAATTAGACTAGTTACAACCATTTTAGGGCAATTTTAATAGAATGAGAAATATTTCATATAGTCATTAAATGTGGTGGTCAAATATAATAACAATCAATTGTATTAAAAGAACAAATAATAGGAATATAGATCCCCTGCTATTTTTTGACAAAACTCATTTGTAAAACTAAGTTATGATTTATTTTTTTTTCTTCCACAGAGCATAATCTGTTGGGTTGATGTTGCTTCCTTCAGCTTGATTACATTAATTAGGCAAAAAATGTATGAGATTGCAAGAGGTTCCATGGTTTTTTTCCCGTCAGTTTTTTTATCTTCAGAGCTCAAACTAAGATCCACTTCCAGATCAATTGCTTGTGTTCTTTGTAATAAAATTTTATTTCTTCTTTTTTTTTTTATTTAAATGCTGTACCAAGTATTTAGCTCTTCTGATTGCAGAAAGGACAGAGTGACAGCAGGAGTGCTTAATTAATTTTACTTCAGGAATTGATAACGGAGTGATTTTAGGTGAACTGCAGAATGCCAGGTGGCATTGGGAATAAACATGAGATCACACAGCTGCGGACTTAGTTGACAGGAAGGTGTGGCTAGCATCCGTGAGTGCTCTTGCGTTTGTCTCTAGATAGTTGGGGAAATGGTTTGCTGTTTGTCAAAGTTTAAGACCAAATGACAGTGTGGAGACTATAAGTGAATTTGGATACCAAATCACTTTAATCTCAGTTTATGCAGTTCAGGAATTGCATGACACACATGTTCTGCAGGAGAAATGATGTGGTCCAGCAGAGAAGTTGTAGCTTCAGCTGTGCAAACCGTGGCATCTCCCAGAGTCTCCCCTCTGGGATCCCTTGAATATTCTCTAGTTTCATTAGTTATAGGATTGGGTAGAGAATACCTTCTGGGTCACTGGTCCATTTAGCTTGCACTGTTGTTTTCTGACTTGTTGCCGTTGTCAGGGCTCTGCTCATTCAGGATGCTTCTGGACACATTTGCATTTCTTGATGATCAACAGGTTATTTGCATAGTTTGGCTATTTCCTTGAGCACGCAAAACTTGCCAGCGTTCGTTCTGCTGTCTGGAACAAGAGGTTGGTCATATTTCATCTACTTTACTGAAACAAGTGGTTAGTGGAAGTTCACAGGCTTACGCTAACAGCTGTGCTAACTAGGCCTAACTTGTGTGAACTGCTGCACCGTTTCATGTGAGTGTGGAAATTATGTGGTTAGATGAATGGAAAGACTCAGTGTTGGTGTATTGGTGAGGGAAGGGAACAAGTGCAAATTTGAGACTACATTGTGTTTGACTTTCGTCCTTCTCCCCCTTTCTTTGACTTTTATATCTGTTCCTGGGTGCCTCTAGAAGTAGCACAGAAATAGAAAACTATCAGTAGCTTCCCAATATCATCAATTTAGCCAGGCTTCAAGAAGTTCTATTATGTTGCAATAGAATTTACTGAATTTTTGTGCTACAAAATATCTTCTAATCTTTCAATGGCTTTTCTAGCTCCTTATTTCATTTTTCTACCAAGTCATATCACATTGTTTTTTTTAAATGAACTTCCAAGTGTAATTAATAGTTTCAGCTGTTCAAGCATACTCTTGTATGTATAGTGTACATCCCTTGCAGCTGTATGTGCACTTAATTTTTTTTTTCCTCCTATACTAGCCATAGATCTTCTTTCAGGTAAAGGGAATAATAAAGCAATTAATTTCTTTTGTATATATGCTTTTGCTTCCAAATACTAGTAAATGCAATTGGTAAGCCACTTGCCAGATGGAAATAAGATGAAATTACTCATTCATTTCCTATGACAATAAAAGGGCTTTTATTCACTGTGGGTACAGACTTGATAGAAATTGGAGATTAAGGTTCAGGTTCAGGTAGACTAAAGTTCACCTAAATCTCTGCTTTCTGCACACTGTAATTCGATTACTCCTTTTTATCTCCCTTTAATTTTCATCCTCATCATATTCATGACTGGCAGTTTTTACTGGTAATTCTTTATTAAAGTTATTCAGTGCTTATTTAAAAAAAGAAAGGAAGAGCTTATTATGAACTGGACATTTCAGCTCAGAATAAAATGCTTTAAGAGCTCCAATACCATTAAATAAAATTGTATGTATTTCTAAAAATTTGTCATGACGACTTTTAATGCCATTCAGTAGCTAAATTAAAGAACAGGTGTAGAATGGTAATTTTCAAGAGTCATGTGTGCTTACTTTTTTTGCTACAGAAGTACGAAAGTACTGATGGTAGAATTTTTTTCTTAATTACATCTCTGAAGTATTTCAACATATTTGTGTATCTTCTTTGCCATGATTATCATTAGTCTTGTTTAATGTATTTGAAACTTATATAACATTTTGTTTAGTGTTGTCATTTTTTCTTTAGACCCTAAATGGGTTTCAAGCAGTGCACTTCTGTGGGATTAAATTAGTTCCCAGCTGAAGGTATCACTAAAGGTACACACTTGAGCCGCACATGCGTTGCATAATGTAAGATGAACAGAAAACAATCCCTTGCAGCATGTTGCATCAGCTTTTTTCCTCCAACACTGATAAACAAATATGTTGTTATTAACAAAATAGAACTCTAATCTAAATTAAAAAAAAAAAAAAAGAAAAGTAGGTTACGTAATGTTGGTGTTTAGATCTGTCTTTTCTGGTCTTCAAAAAGACATCTGTGTATGCTAAAACTATCTTTTCTCCCTTTGCTTTATTATATTGGCTCTCTTTCCCTTTCCCTCTCCTGTCTGCTTGAGGTAAATGGTGAAGTAAACCCAACCAAAACATTCTATAGGTGTAACCGGTGTGAGATAATTATGCATTAGTGAGTATTTTGTCATTTCAGTGACTGTTAATTGTTTTTTTTTTTTAAAAAATGCTTGCTTCTTTCTTACTTCTTCCCAACTGAATGGGGAAATACTTTTAAACAACCAAGAGTATCATTTCCTCCATTTCTTCAAAACAAAAAATCCACATGTGTATGAGTGCCTGTTTGTGTGTGTGTATATGTGTACGTGTATATGTATGTATTCCAGATAAGTCCAAATATTAATCTACATAAATTTGTGTGAAAAGGGATTAACTTTCAAGAAGAAAAACAGAAATGTAGGGTAGAGGATTTAAAAATGCTTTACATTAACGCAACAGAAGTGCATTAGCATTGTCTGTTATCACAGACACGGTGATCTGAAGTAGAAGAGGACAACCTGACAGACCCTTTGTAGTCTGAACTCTGCTCTGCTGGTATGCATGCTTCCTTCATGTGGTGACAAAATACTTGGGCTTCTGGACTTTCTTACTGAGAACTTGTGAATATTTGTCACTGTTGCAGAGTTACTTCCTAGAGTACCTGGACAGGCTTAACCACTTACTGGAGGATTCTGCCATCATTCCAGGGCTGTTAATGCAGCGGAGGACTGACATAAATTTGATTAGTGAGCATGTTCCGGGAAGTGAAACACGTGAACCGTGGATTTGGAAGGCTGAATTTGGGTCAAGCCTTATTTAAGGTGGGAAAAAGGTCATCATGTTCTGAAACAAGAGAGGCAAACTTAGGCAGGATACTCGGAGGTGAATGGCTCACTCAGCAGGGAGCTGGGTAGGAGATGGACCCTGTGGAATAAAGCTTCAGCCTTGGAGAGCTGACCTGTTGCTTTCAGTGTCCTATTGCTTAACCAGTTGTTGTGGTCAGAATGTAAGGAAATTTCCCCTCTGCTACACCTTTTTTCCTAAAATGTGACCGTCTTTGTTATGGAAACCTGGGTATGACTGTCACTAGCTCTAGGTACTGTCTCTAAGCCTTGTCGGTTTGAAAAAAAGCTGATTTTGAATGAAGATGTAAGCCAGTGCCATTATCAAAGTGCTGTAATGAATAATCACAGCACTTAACTCCAAGGTCTGTATGAAGTAATACAGACGCTTTGGCTTCCAGATTGATTTTTCATCTTGTTTTTTTGAGCTACCCTGTGTTGACTGCTATAAAATCCTTTTTTCATCTCTCCCTCTGGTTCTGTGGCATCAAACCAAAAAGCGTGTCTCATCTTTAAACAGGCACTTGTGAAGGGAGTACCTGAAAAGGGTTGAGAGGTTGGTCAGCAATAGTATGTAGATTCTGAAATGTATCAAGTAGCTTTTTATTTAACTATTTTTTAAAATTCTGTAATCCATGGTCCTGTCACAGTTGAGCACTGCTAAAATGCACTATGTGAACAGAGGGTGAGAGCCACTAACAGAAGAGTGAAGAGCATGGCTTTTGATAGCTCTCTGATGCTTAATGTAATCTCAAGTATGGGTCAAACTGTGTTGAAGAAATTCTGGTAATTTAATGTCTCTTTCTGCCTATGAGTCTTAGGTTGGTGAGATTGGTGTTGATGCTATATTGTGGCTTTGGTGCAGTCACATAAGCATCTGGTTCTAGTATTTCTCCATGTTTTTTGTGAATTGGCATAAAGCTAGCTTAAAGTCTTTGAAGTCTCATGCTTGAAAAGATAAGAACCTTTGGAAAGAACATCTTCTCTGGTCTTTTCCAAATGGAAAAGCTTTAATCTAATCCAGACATTAAGTATTTATAAAATGGATGATTTATAATTGATGGTGTTACAGTCCTTCAGGCTTAAGCAGGTAAGAGTAGTCATGGTTTGTTTTAAAACTTTTGAACATATGGTCTTTTATGTTCTGAATGTGGTTACTAGTTTCACAACCACTAGAGGAGTGCAATCTGGAAACAGATGAGGAGGGATAATAATGAAAGCTGGTTGTTAGCCCTGTACAGGCAGAGTTACTGTTGTGAATTCTGACTCAGCCCATCCCATGTGTGTCTCTTTCTATAAAATATTGTGTGCTTAAAAACCAAACCCCCAAACCCACTTTTCCTTTTTTGATACTGTAGTAGCTGACTAACTTACTACGTGTTTTGAGTCGGGCTCATGTAACACCTTTGCCCTTGAACTCTTGCTCACAAAGGTGTTTCTCTCACTTGCTGTGTCTGATCAGGTGTACGTGAATTACCACTGGAGGGAAAAAGTTACCTTTGTGTGGGGTGACATTTGGTAACAAAAACATTTATGTTTCTCTTGTTTTCCTTTACTACTTAACATTTTTGATTCCTCTGCAGTTTTGCAAATCACAAGCCTGAAATGATTACACACTGAAATGTGTGTGT
The DNA here is from genome assembly GCF_018139145.2 of Gymnogyps californianus. NCBI lineage: Eukaryota > Metazoa > Chordata > Aves > Accipitriformes > Cathartidae > Gymnogyps > Gymnogyps californianus. The sequence goes on from NC_059479.1 coordinate 6,771,012, forward strand.
ATTATCTTAGCTGGTTACAGAACAGGTTTGTCTTTAGTGTTCACAACTACTGTGACAAGTATAGTACTCAGTGAGCGGATTGTGAGGGTGTGTGTTGTTCAACACTTTAAAGACCCAATCATCTATGGAAATCCGGAGGGTTTAATTCTTAAACAGATGAAGTTTGGAATAGGTCACTCGTCATCTTGAATCATTTCTCACACCTGTTTCAACAGACACAAATCTAGGCTTTTCAGTAGCTTCTGTTCATATAACAACTCATAATGTTTATTGCCTTCTCATGGGACAACTGATTTTTAACTCTTGGGTGTTTTTTGTTTGTTTTGTTGAGCACCTGGTTTTATTTCCTTGTTTAATTGAGAATAATTAGTGATAAGGGTTTGATTATTTCATGGAGTGGCACTTAGGATTTTAAATGGTAGTTCATTATAGTTAACGGGTCAGTGCTGGTGGGAATTTTGAGTATTATCTGTGTATTATCAAGTTGATGTGTAGCTCTGTCCTTTTACAAATATAAAGCAAGCTGGTCATATTATGTAGTTAGGCTTGCAGAATAATGGCAGGGCAAGGGGAGAGCGAGTGTTGCATTGTTGTTGAATTGTCTTTTCTGTTTAGCTTTTTCTGCTTTAGGCTTTTTAGAGGTACCTGGGGATGAGGGAACTATCTTGTACTAGCTTAGTTAACGCTGGTATGAAAATGCCCAAGGTAAACTAATTACTCGAGTAGTATAAACCCAGTAGAATTATTTTATACCAGATGTTTTCCTAGTGGTAATGTGTATACGGAGAAAAGTAACTGTTTTCTTTGTTCTGTTTTTTTTAAGAGGTTGAGACTGAGGTTTTGGTGTTATTCTTCACACTAAAAATTAACATCTTTTCTAAGGAGATACCTGTAATGAAACCCATGCTGATGAAATTAGTACAGCAAAAACAATGCTCAGAGAAGAAAGGCATATTTAGTCTGCTTAAAACTTCCTCTTAATTTGACTTTCAAATTCTTCAGTTACTTTTGAATGACTTAAAATGTTCATTAAGTTTAATTAATGTTGAGCACATTAAGTTTCTATTCCTTCAGTGCCAAATATGTTATGTGATATTTAAAAGGAAATAAATCCTTGTTAATGGGTTTACTTAACACTTAAGAAAATTCTGTGAAAATTAAGTATGTTAAATCATGCAAAAAATCAGCATATATTTTAAATATTTCAATACCACATTACTTTCTATATAATTTTAAGTACTGAGTATAAGGCTAGCGATCCTTGCTAATTAAAAATAAATAAATTTAAAATATATGGCATTTTCTTATTTGGTTTTGCTTTTTACTTGTGACAACATAAATAATTAGTAAAAACCTACCTTTTGTGTAGTGTGATAAATATCAAATGATTTATCTTACTGGTTTTGGATGAAGAACTTCAAATGGTATTTGAGTTATTAGTATTTCAACAGAGGGCACTCACGTGCTTTGAGGTAACACCAAATCACTGTATTTTTAAAAGTGCTTGGAATAAACTGGAGCTGAAGATAACAAATCTTGTGGGTTAAAAATGTATTAATATAATTTGATAGTGCTTGGGAAAATTGGTCATTGTCATATTAACATTTTCATTTTATGTTCCTCCTGATTTTGTAAATTTGCTTTGTTTGGATATTTTACGGTACATTGAGGCAGTGCATTCATTTTGCCTTGAACTGATTCTAATAGATGCTTTATTATGGCTTTCTAGCTGAACTGCTATTAGTCTGTTAAGATTGAACAGTTGTAATAATGAATCAGAATTTAATAAATGCATTCTTTCCAGCTAAAAAGGCAGTAGAAGAATCAGAAGAAAAGAAAACAGTTCAGTCAAAGAAAAAGATTAAAGAATTAAGAATTTTGGATGGAAAAACCGCACAAAATTTATGTAAGTGATGTGAAATGCATTAGGTGAATATCTACTTAGCATGTACACGCACCACTGTTCTTAAATGTTCTTTTTTGTTTACATGTGCAATATTCTTTTTCTAAGAACTGGCTAATGTGAACATGAGTCTTAAGTTCAGAAGTGTTTTACATACATATGATTTGAATTCTCTATACAACATGGGAAAACTTAACATGGAAAAATGGTGTAGAATTAAATGTTAATGAACTATATTTTTTTGTAACAAAAAGACAATTCTTTCATTAATTGCTTTAGACTGGAAGTATGATTAAATGGTAATCACTGGTTCAGGGAAGGCACAGTGTTGGTAGGTTTTGTGGGTTGAGGTTGAGAGGCCATTCCTAATGGTTCTTTCTGGAGCAATGGAGAAATAGAGCTTGATGGGGGTTAGACTTTTAAAGAGAAAAATATTACAAAATAGGGTAAGTTAGGTGCAAATACTACTACTACAAATTGTAAGGGAAAACAGCCCCACCTCTTTTTTTTAACTTGCTGCTTCTCTCTTTAATTATGGAGGGAAATCAATCATTAAGAGTAGTAGATTCTTTTATTTGAATTAGAAATACCATAAAATGTCACTAGTCCAACTGTGCCCATGGCAAATGAAGTGTGGAAACCCAAATCTGTGCATTGTTTATTACCACATCCATGAGCACATTTTCTTAAGCAGAAAATGAACTATGACACAAGAGATATAATACTTCAAGTTTTAAAAACATGGGTGCAGGAAAATCAGGCATAGTAGTTACGTTGAATATATACCACTTTATTAAAATGGTATGCTAATCCATCTGTGTTAGGAATACTTTGTAGTTTATTGAATGGAGCTCTGTTGAGATGTTGTAACGTCCTGAGATCAAATTGCTTTGAGAACTGTATCTTTGAAGGGTGTACAATATACATTGTCTCTTGAATAAGTTTAGTTACCCTAAAAAGTGGTAGAGTTAGGGTTTTTTTTTCTTTGCCCAGTTCATTAACCTTTTGACATGGAATTTTTTCTAGAATGTCATGTAAATATCATTCAGCCAATTGTAAATGCAGTATGGCTATTCATACATGGTTATGAAAGCAAAAATTAATAGATGAAGTCTTGTAGTGGCTGAATAAGTCCGTTTATGTAGTAATGCAGATGTTGCCATTCATAAAAACAGGACTTTATTGCTAGAGATAAGTAACACTGCTAGGGAGCAACTGAGGCTGATTAAACAGTTAAAAGTGTTGTCATAGTTTCATTTCTTAGAAATGAGATTAATTAGAAGTCGAACTGCAATAGCGTGCCTCATCTAGCATTTGTTTTACATAGAAAACTTCTTAATTGTGAATCATCTTAATGTGGATCAAGATATGATTTTTCAGTTGCTAGAAATTAAGTTAGCCTTCTTATATCAGCCTTTTTGACCTTTTTGATTCTAATTATTTATTACTGAATTTCAGCAATATTTTTGGGTTCTTTCCGTTTGCCTTATGAAGAAATAAAAAATATAATTTTAGAGGTTGATGAAGAGAAGCTGAGTGAATCCTTGATTCAGGTATGTGAAAATATCTCTGGTTTTGTTCATAGCTTGTTTTCCATGTAAAAATGCTGTAAAAGTATAAGAATTCAAGAGTAAGACTAGTGTAGAGTTTCCTGGGTATTAGCTACAAGTGTATCAATTGTGTTTACTGTTTTGTTTATTTCACTTCTACTTTTGAATATGGTCACATATAGCAGTAAAACTGCCTTTAAAAGACACTGTTAACAAAAGTACTTTTGAATCTCTCACTTTATGAAGTTTCCCTTTCAAAAGGAAATCTCTGATAATTCTAGTTTTTCAGTTTCGAAGACAAGCATTTACCAGATTTAGGCTGGTGGATAATGAAGTTGCATGAGGCTTCTTGTGGAAACAACTCTGCTTGTCACTAGTGATAGATGAAACTATCTGAATGTTTTGGGATACTTCTATAACCCCAAAACCATCTGTAGATCAAACTTGCTCTCAAGCTGGTTTGGTCTTATTTTGAGCCCAAAATCTCTCAGCTGGAGAAAGAAAGTATGGAATACAGCTTCTTTACATCCCCCTCTCATTTCCTCACAGCAGGAGGAGAGCAAGTGTGTACCCTGCCCCTCATGATCTCTGGGGAGTGACAGAGTGCAACAGAGAAATATGTGAACCTAAAATGGTATACAGATGTAGCACACCAATGATACTGGTATTGAATTGGTTTATTTTAATATCATACACAGATTCAGATTCTAGCTAACATACCGGGCCTCAATTTATCCTTTCGTCCTTCCCTGTCTCCTGCTTAGCACCCCTGTCCCATTCCCCCCAAGGCTTTCTAAGTTAATCTCTTCTTCCTTTCTTGGACCTGGAAAATGGTTATTCTGGGGACACCAGGCTAAACTGAGTTGCCTGATCTTTTCACAGTTAGTTACGTAATTCGTAACTTCTTCAAGTTTTAACATGAATGTTTTTTAATAAAATTACTATGTTGCAAAACATACAGTGTAAATGGAATTACATTTGTCAAATTAAATTTGCTTGTCCCTTGTCTGCAGTTTTTCTTGGGTCGCCAAGGTCCTCCTACATTTCTGGAGTTTTATTTTCTTGAGAGTCTAAAGGAAGGGCTGCTGTGTTCTCATAGACCTCAAACTATTGGACTCGACAGCACTAAATACTGTTATATTTCCTTATAGTGTCATATTCTGAGACTTATACTACTGAAACTAATGTGTTTGGAAATACATATTCGATATCCAAAATTCTCATTCATATTTCATTTGGGAAATCCTTGTTGGTTTGTTTTTTTAATTACTATAGCATAATATTTTTGGAAGTTCCCATTTGATGGGAAACTATTTCCAGTCTGACTTTATTTGATGTGTTTCACCTATGGTGTCCTGCTTTAGGCCATGTTGGCATGAAATTGATAAGCATTTCTAATACATATTTACATTGCTAAAAATACTGTCTTTGACCACTGAGTATGTCCTCTCACAAAAAGCTTCTGCACATTATACATAGTGTTTGGAAATAAGTAAGAAGTCCTAAGTTTATGTTTATTGATCAGGGATGTCAGATCATTTGATTGAGAAGCCTGCAGGACTAGAAAAATCAAAAATCAACAGGGAGGGAAAAACCCACCATGAATACCTCAAATGCAGAATAGTTTGCTATTGGCGTAGTTATCTCTACAACAAATGCAGAGATATCTTGAGACCTATATCAATAGAAATAGGATGTAATATGTTATGCTGAAGTATAAGGTCATGATCTTAATATATTAATTTTAAAATGCTGGAAGCTAATGTTGTAATGGTTGCTTATCAGTTGGAAATGATTGAGGAGAAGTAATAGTGAGTCTGTGCTCAGCAGGACAAGTATAGCTACCGCTGTGGTGTAGCTGTATGCGGAGCAGCTAAGCCTTCACCCAGTCCCAAACACTTGCCCTGGCCTACTTGTCCAGGCGGGGGGATGCAGATTGCCCACCCTGGCCTACTTGCAGAATGAGAAACAGAGAAGGCCTTGAAGCTGCACAAGCACTGTTCGATAGTAGCTAAAACATTGGTGTGTTATCAACACTGTTTTGGTCACAAGTCAAAACAGCACCATATGGGCTGCTCTGAAGAAAATTAACTTCATCCCAGCCAGTCCCAGTGCACCATAAAAAAGGCAAATGTGATTGCAAGGTGTATCAGGTCAAGTATTTCCAGTAGAGTGGATAATTATTATGCTTTTGAATTATGCACTTCGAAGACGTTATCTAAAATACTCGGTACATTTCTCAAAAATGAATTTAAAATGGAGAAGCTGAACTTAAAAACTACTTAAGATGATTGAGGGATGGAGAAAACAGTCTACAGAAGGAAGCTAGAAAAGATTGGCTTGATTAGATTAGCAATATAAATAGCTGAGAGGGGATATGACTACATTATAACTATATGGGGAGAATAGTGATGTGCATAAGCATTGGGGAGAAAAATGAAATTGTATAAGTAAAAGGCAGTGTTAACACCAGAATAAATGTATATGAATTCATCATGAGTGCAACCATCTAGAAACTCAGCTGCCTATAATCTTCAAAAACCTGAGGCTTTGGAGATTGGTCCATTTCTGAAGGGAATGGTGTGGCAGAGTTGCTTCTAATAGCAGGGAGATTTAGCTAGTAACCCAGAAGAGATTCTTTCTGTGTTTCTAAAGATATTCTTTTGAATGTATTGGGGCAAGTGGGCTGTATCATCTATTTCATGTTCAGTCCATTCTGGTTTATTTTTATTCTAATCTTCTGACTGAGTTATTAACTAATTTACCAGTTTACAGTTTTCAATACGACTGATTGGAAAAATTTTACAAAGCAAACCTTGCTTGCTTTCATGCTTCGCAAAACTTGTACTTTATAAAAATGCACAGGTAGAAACTGCTGTGTTCTAAGTATCAAAGTGGTGAAAGCTAAATGGGTATAGCATAATAGAGTATATAGAAAAGTGCTTTTTCAGTATGCTTCTCAAGTCCTCGTTTCTTGCTGCTTTTCAAACTTATGTTGTAATACTTACTAAAATTAATTGGATTAATCAGTTTGAGTACATAGTAGACTATATGCTGTTGTAACTCTTCCTTGAGGAAAACACTCCAGGAAAAAATATTCTCAATTCCCAGTGTGTCTTTGAGAGAGTAAATTCTTGTAAACATACAGTTGTCAAACACCACGTTTAGCAGAATTCAGGGAATTGTGACAGAGAGTAGTGTGTGATATTTTTAGCCTCTTAGTGTGAGCCTTAGATTTCTACTTCTTTTTATGTTTATGTAAACCATTTTTATGTACCCTATTTTTATTTAAACCCACATCATCATGAATACGTTATGAAACTCGGTTTCCTAAAGTACTGACAAGGATTTGAGTATGTGATCACTGAATGCTTTAGCTTTGTTTTCAGTTATTCAATACAATTAATGAAAGTAAACATATTTAAACATATACATATAAAAGGAGCTGCAGTGCTAGTAGAGCAAAACTCTCCTTCTTAGAAGATGAGGCTAAAATGAGTTGATCTGTTAGCTCTAGACCATAAAGGGATGTGGATGAGGAAAAAGAAATGATCAAGCATGCTAACAGAGTTTGGTTACGTAGCTAAAAAAAAAAAAAAAGGCAGTTTTAGTAGTAGGTACTTGTATTTCTGCATTGATGGAAAAAAATAATTTTTTACAGTAAGTTTATTAATGTGTAATGAAATATACATTTCTGACAAATACTGTGAAAGTTTTGATTACAGCATTTGGTAAATAGTCTAGCTAATGAAAATAGGTTAAAAAAAAGATGTTATTTACTTAGTTCATGTCTTTGATCTTTACCAGCATTAAACAGTCAATCAAATGAGCAAGAATGTTTTACAGATCCTTAAGTTTTTTTAAGTAGAAATTTATGGGACATGGGTTTGGGTTAACAGGAAAGGAAGCATGCTTAGGTTTAAACACGAGGCTATAGCTTAATTGTATGACATCAAGGTGAATCTGATGCTTATCTCTGTCAAGTATATTGACAGCGTGCTGAGACATTCAGTAGCTGCTCGGTGTAAGTGTAAAAATCTTTCTGTAACAGGGATGTTGTATGAGGCTGCTTGTCATCTTTATTTTTCCTTATTAAGATGAGTGAATGTTTGATTCTTTCAGCTTGGAGAATTAAGTTAGATATCACTTGCAAATTTGACAAATTAGACCAATGCCTTTCTGAAAGGTGTGCCTTAATGCCTACTTCATCAAGCCTGGCAGAGTGATCAGTAATCAAATTCTCCTAACGAATAAGAATGTTGCAAGAGTGGTGGTAAGATTGGTATGTTCTAAAAATAAGACATTGGTACCTCTAATAGTACAGGTTTTCTCTGATAGCACTGGTTGCTTTTCTGATTTTAAAAGGCACATAACTTTTTTTCATATCAGAGTCTTTTTATGACATAAACCTAAACAGTCATTATTGGTTCTCTGATAGTGTCAGTGTACATGTCCCTTTTATTTTAATCGTATCTTATGGGAACACATGGCAACACACCTTTTCTGATGGGAGGGGAGGAGAACTTAAGTGCTAATAACCTAACCGAGTTAAAGGCACATGTTCTGAAATGTTTTACTTCTATGACTAGTGTTGCAGAAAGTATCAAAAGATTTAATTTTTTTAGCTGTAACACATTACCTTATCTTCACTAAAATCTGTGTTGTAATTAAAATCCTATAGAATTGCAATTCCATAGACACTTTATTGGAAGTAAACCTCTAAACCTGATGATTCTTCTACCATTTACTTATGCAAGTTTCAGAGGGTGGCTTTGTAAAGTAGGAGCTTCTTGTTGAAGAATGTGGACTTACTCCTTTTCTCTTGAATACCTCGGGACCCTCTGTGTTTGTATAGAAGGAAAAATGGTTTCTGTGTGAAGGTGGTTTTTTTTCTTAGCTATTTGGTACAGGAATCGTTGCACTGTGGAGTTGGGTGAATCTCATGTAGATTTTTTAGAAGTTATTGATAACAAAAATGCACTGCTTCTTTGGCCCCTATATGCATATTAAACGTCTATAAATTGTCTAGCATACAGAAACAGGTTGCCTCCTTTTATTATGTGGTTAGGCAATTACCCCCCCCCCCCCCCCCCCCCCCCCCCAATCCTCTTAAGGGCCACAGTGGGAAAGCAGGAGGGATGCTGTGTTCACCTAGATCTGGAGGTATCTCTGCCTCTCTTCTGTAGGTAAATGTCTTCAACTCAGTCCCTTTGATTTCTTCGGTGGCTGGTGCTTGTCCATAACTCAGCACCCTTTGAAATTCCACAGAAACATGCTTGCCTCCAAGCTACTTCTCGTGGTTTAACCCCAGCCAGCAACTAAACCCCACAGAGCCGCTCGCTCACTCCCCCCGCGGTGGCATGAGAGAGAGAATCAGAAGAGTAAAAGTGAGAAAACTGATGCGTTGAGATAAAGACAGTTTAATAGGTAAAGCAAAAGCCAAGCACGCAAGCAAAGCAAAACGGAATTCATTCACCACTTCCCATCGGCAGGCAGGTGTTCAGCCATCTCCAGGAAAGCAGGGCTCCATCACACATAACAGTTACTTGGGAAGACAAACGCCATCACTCCCAGTTTCCCCCCCTTCCTCCTTCTTCCCCCAGCTTTATATGCTGAGCATGACATCATATGGTATGGAATATCCCTTTGGGCAGTGGGGGTCAGCTGTCCCGGCTGTGTCCCCTCCCAATTTCTTGTGGACCCCCAGCCTACTCACTGGTGGGGTGGGATGAGAAGAGACCTTGACCCTGTGTAAGCACTGCTCAGCAATAACAAAAACACCCCTGTATTATCAACACTGTTTCCAGCACAAATCCAAAACATAGCCCCATACCAGCTACCGTGCAGAAAATGAACTCTATCCCAGCCAAAGCCAGCATGCTACTACAGTGTTTTGGATTCCATATCCAGTATCCAAAATATTACATTATTTTTCTTTCTTAACTTGTCCTGTCATAAGTCTTTAATATGAACAAATTGGTTAGTGGAGATTGGAAATGAAGTAAAGGGCACACTCTGTGCGTGGACAGCCATAGTGTAATCATATCAGCTAATAATATTGTAATACTTTGTTTTTTTGATCTTAAGATTTATGAACCATTTTGAACAAAAAAAGGCCTATTGACTCTTGCTTGCTTGAATGTAAATGCTTACTTTTTTCCTTGAAGAATTACCTTATTGTTTGTTTTCAACTAAGGTATATATCAAAATTTAAATACAATCTAAACTTTTACTGAGTATCTCTTAAAGTATTCTTCAGCTTTAATGTAAATATTTTAGACATTTAGCATATATGTATTTTGAGATGTTAAGATCACATAAATCATGCAGTTTTCTTTGGGGACGTGGATAAGATTTCAAGCAAGTTCTACTTTTTGCTGAGTTCCAGTATATTTGCCATCCAGAAGATCTCTACAATTTTGAGATGTTGCTCTTTTTTTGTGTAAGGTGTTTTTAAGTGAAGTTTGTGCACAGCTATTTTGAATGTATAAAGATTTTTATTTTTTTTAGTTAGTTATGTGTTGCTTTACACAGACCAGTTATTTCTTGATTAATATTTAATGAGCAAGATGCAATCATGAGGGCAAAAAAAGATTGTGGATAGAGTATAATTCTTCAGGGTCTAACAACATCAAGGAGTTTTGTCTAACTTTTTAATACTGAGAAGGCATTCTTCAAATTAGAGACTGTAACAGAGGTGCTGATGTCTGTATTAAATAATTACTGGTTTGATTTGATGTTTATATAGTGTTAAAGCTGCGTAAATAAAATAAGGTTCCCATAATTTCCTCATGTGTTTCCATGTTGTGGTATTTTAAGCATGTTATTTTAAGATCTCAGCTAGTTTAATATAACAAATTTAATATAATGCCGTGTTTATTTTAGAACCTAGTGAAGAATCTTCCTGAGCAGAAAGAACTCAATGCCTTAGCGGAATTAAAGGATGAATATAATGATCTCGCTGAGCCAGAACAATTTGGAGTTGTGGTATGTATTAGTGCAATAATTAACTGGAGAGTTCTGTTTTGTCAGATTACAAAGAAAAATTTTGGGTTTAAATTATTTTGGTTAGTGGTTTTGCAAGTCCTGCAGTAGGAAAAAGTTACCATCTATTTATTGATGAGTAATAATCTAAAAATCCCTGTAAATACATATTAGGTGTTTTTCTGGAAGGAATTATGGTATGCAATTAAGAGCAACAGGCACTTCTGTGCCAGACCAAATCTTTTGTCTGTCTTGTATGTTTATTAAACAGTTATGGAGAACACTCTAGGTTCAAGTAGTTAAATTTCCAAGAGTTCATAAAAGACTCATTAACTCAATGGCATTGACAACTTCGATAAATTTATTCTGCTGTATCAAAAACTGTGAACAGCTGAAAGAGTTAATATGCCCATAATATCTCAAGTCATGTTTTACCCTTTGGTTAAAAAAAAAAGTATATGTGTGTGTGTATATATATATTATGTGTATGTGTATATACACATATGTATGTATGCATATGCATATAAAATGTATACGTATATATACAAACACATAGAAACTTGCAAAACTGCTCTAGAAGAGGTGTGGATTCATATTAGAACTGAAATTGTAGATCGTATTCTGTTGCTTTTACTAGTGTTCAATACATATATCTATTACAAAAGTAGGGATATCAAGTATTATAATGGCTAGAACTTGTCTCCAAATGATATTACACAATTTGCATAAGTTACCATAATACATGCTGGTAATTGATTGTATGATACCGAATGCTAAGCTAGGACTTGGAATTCACTTCTGCTTCTGGTCTTCCGAAGACCTGATAAGTCCTTAGTCAAATCAGTTCCTGTTTTCACTTCACTTTGTCAGTCTGAAAGATTATGATGATGATAGCCTCTGTAATGTGTTTAGAATTTATCCCTAACTCCACAGAAGCTATGTTTGTGCTTGCTGGATTTTTATGGTGTTATGTACATTACAATGTATTAAAACAGAAATAGAGTTTTATTAAAACGAAAGAGTGAAACCAGCTTTTTACTAAAAAGCTCTGATTTGAGCATAATTTGGCTTCAGAAGTGCCTTTTGAGTGATATTTGGGGGGGGGAACAGAACATAATTTGACCTAATGAGATTTTTGTAGAGGATTTAGAAAATGAAAGATATCAATGACTCCTTTTGAAAAACTTGAGGCTATTGATTTTGGTTTTTTTAATAAATGGCATAAAGTTCCAAAAATGTTTTATTTAAAAACAAAGATGAGGAATTTTGGTAGAAGTGTGATACATTGGTTGGTCTTATTGCAAGGTTTGCAAAAGTAAAACATTACCATCTATTTATTGATCAGTAACAATCTAAAAATCTCTATAAATACGTATTTGGTGCTTTTCTTGGAGGAATTATGGCATGCAATATATAAAAAAAATATAATTATAGTACAGTATTAATATATTATAATTTCTTTTGGCTATATATTAAAACTTACCCATATATACAGATATATGTAGATATATAATCTATCCACATATATGGATAGATACAGTATACAATATGCATATAGTCTATATTATATTTTATATACGTACACATATATGTATGTATATAACACAAATCTGTTTAAAAGCACTGGAGAAATACTTTGTTCTCTCTCTGTCATGTATCACATACTTTCAGAGAGCCTAAACCAACGTGATGAAATGACAGTAGTACTTCCAGCCCTACAACAAGATGGGCTTTTGATCCCTGGGAAGGAAGGAAGGAAGGCAGGCCAGAACAACTGCCCTGTCTGCTCTCTGCTTTCTGCCTATTTTTGAAATGGCAATGAGCAAAGGATGCCAGGGAGTGGCTGATTTACCAAATGAATATTTCCTTATTTCCTTCCTACAGAAATAGTGCCAAACAAAGTGGGGAAATTTCTTAGATTTTGTGCAAGGAGAGTATCTGAAATATGTCTAAGGAAAACACAGAATGGAAGCAAACAAGGTTGGAGGCATTAGGACAAACGAAGACTCTGAAGTCTGTGAATTCTATTCAGTTAACTATTTAAAATAAGCCAAGAAATTCAGAAAATTGTGCATAATGACCTAGATTTAAAAGACTCTATAGACATTCCTCCATTTTACTGCTGTAAGTTCCTTAATGTTTCACCCCTGATCTTTATACCTTCGATCCTTTCTCAATTCGATCCCTTCTTCTGCCACACATTCCCCTTTTATAAACATCATACCTACCTTGTGTCTTCTGCTTCAGCCTTTCTCCCCTATTTGGTTTCACTGCAGTGCTCTCTATAGCTTTTATACAAGGATATTTCTGGGTTAATATACTGTTTATCTGCATCCTCCCATCATGCTGCTCTGTGGTGGGTAGTAGTAAATTACCCTTCTGCTGAGGAAAGCTGTGACAGCGGTACTGTGTTCATATTCAGCAACCTTTGTGGTCAACAGTGTTTTCCTTATATACAGTCAGAATTTCCTGAGTGCTGTATTGTATTTTGCTTCTTGTCCTATCACCATGCAGATTCAGGAATCCTCTGGTTCCATCTTCTCTTACCTTCCCTTTAAGTAGAAACAGATAACAGAGTCAAGGATAGCTATTCAGAAAAGAACAGGTTTTATGGATTAACCCTGGTTAAGCACAGATGCTTACTCACTTCCCCCTCCCATCTCCAGTGAGATGGAGGAATAAGAAAGGAAGACTGAAAGCGAGAAAAGTCATAGGTTGGAGAAAAATAGTTTAAGAAGTGAAAGAAGAAAGAGAGAAAACAAAGGCAAAGAAATAAAACAAAGGCAATTGCTCACCATCTCCCATGTGTAGACTGATGTAGAGCCAGTTCCTGAGCAAAAGATGGCTAACCTATCTAAGCCCCCCTCCTCCTCCGCATTTTATTACTGAGCATGACGTTATATGGCACGGGATATCTCTTTGGTTAGTTTGGGTCATTTGGCTGGTTGTGTCCCATCCCAACTTCTTGCACACCCCCAGTCTATTCACTGGGTTGTGCAGAGTGAGAAGTGGAGAAGACCTTGACACTGTGCAAACACTGTTAAGCGGTAGCTAAAGCATTAGGGTGTTAACAGCGTTGTTTTGGTCACAAGTCTGAAACACAGCACTATACAGGCTGCTATGAAAAACAATTCACTCCATCCCAGCCAGACCCAGTACAAGAGGATTAGTCTAAGTTTGTTCTGTTACTGCCAAGGTTTGTGTGCTTTGCCTAGGCTTGCATAGAAGCATACGGGTCTTAAGAATTGGATAGCTGTATCTGACCACTTATGCAGAGGTGATGTGCTGGCTGGGTTTTTTTGTAGATAAAATTATTTCCCCAGTTTCACCTCTGTGCAGAAGGTATTATGAGAGAGATTCATTAATGTCTCTAACTTCATTAATCACCTAGTCTGAAATTTTGGCGGGGCGTAGGACAGGCAGGATCAGGTTTTGCGTTTTGCACTAATTTGGTTGTAGTTGACTAATGGCCTTTTCATTTTGGGTATATGCTAATATGCTGCTGGAAATGAAAGACTGAGCATAAATTTATGGTGTAATTATTGTAGATATCAGAAGGCTGATCCAAGACAGTGGAAATATTTTTCGTAAGGTAGAGAAAACCTGCAAAAAACAAGTCTGTTTCATTCTTTGCCACACATTTAGCTTCATCTTGGTTGGATGAGTATGAATTTGATAAGTGAAAGGATGTAACTGATATTCTAGTTTAACTGTTTGTATATGAATTGGCTGCACAATGAGTATGAATGACAGTGCAAAACCAAAGTTTTCTGTCATCAAGTGTAGTGAGATACTACAAAACTTAAGTATATGAGAACACTTGGAGGATGTTTTTGTTCTCATATTTGGAAGATTATTTACTTCCAATTCAGAAGACCACAGGTTAGAAGGAATAGTTCTTTTGCTTTGTCTTGAGGTAGTGGTAAAACAGAAGCATTCAATGAAGTTGCCAATATACAAGTAGTGTGTATTAAGTATGTGTAGATAGTAAGTGTTCTTAGTACAGTTTTTACCAGAGTTTGAATTCATGTCAATTTATGTTTTACTGACAGATATCTGAAAACCACTTGAACTGAGAGGAGTAGCCTTGGGGTTTTGCTGCTGTTGGATAGGGTTTTTGGGTTTTGTTTTTTTTTTTTTGTTATTAGATGTCTATCAGTTAGGTCTAGTACTTACTCTTTTTTCTTCATTCTTTTTATACAGTAGTATGATTTGTTTCTTTCTTGTAATCTTTCATTCTGATTCTTCTGGCAGTTTCTTTCCCAGAAAATTATACAACTATAAATGAAAGCCACTTGGGAAACTGTATCATCTCTATTGGTTGTCTTACATACCTGGGGATCATGCATTTATCTGACTTACGATTACTGCTGGATTGAAACTAAATGGTCCTTGTTTTTTCACTTGATTGTATTGAAAAAGTCATAAAAGTATCCATATTTTCTGACAGTACTAATATAGTCATGATCACTTTTTCGTTGATTCGTTCTTGTGGTGGGTTGACCCTGGCTGGACGCCCTTCCTCAGCTGAACAGAGGAGAGAAAATATAAGGAAAGACTCGTGGGTCAAGATAAGGACAGGGAGAGATCACTCAGCAATTACTGTCATGGGCAGAACAGACTCGCCTTGGGGAAACTAGTTTAATGTATTACCAGTCAAATCAGAGTAGGGTAATGAGAAATAAACCCAAATCTTAAAAACACCTCCCCCCCACCCCTCCCTTCTTCCCAGGCTTAACTTTACTCCCAAATTCTCTACCTCCTCCCCCACCAGCGATGCAGGGGGACAGGGAATGGGGGTTGCGGTCAGTTCATCACACGTCGTTTCTGCCGCTCCTTCCTCCTCAGGGGGAGGACTCCTCACACTCTGCCCCTGCTCCAGCGTGGGGTCCCTCCCACGGGAGACAGTCCTCCATGAACTTCTCCAGCGTGAGTCCTTCCCACGGGCTGCAGTTCTTCACGAACTGCTCCAGCGTGGGTCCCTCCCACGGGGTGCAGTCCTTCAGGAACAGACTGCTCCAGCGTGGGTCCCCCGCGGGGTCACAAGCCCTGCCAGCAAACCTGCTCCAGCCTGGGCTCCTCTCTCCCCGGGGCCACAGCTCCTGCCAGGAGCCTGCTCCAGCGTGGGCTTCCCACGGGGTCACAGCCTCCTTCGGGCACATCCCCCTGCTCTGGCGTGGTGTCCTCCATGGGTTGCGGGTGGAGATCTGCTCCCCCGTGGACGTCCATGGGCTGCAGGGGGACAGCCTGCCTCACCATGGTCTTCCCCACGGGCTGCAGGGGAATCTCTGCTGGGGTGCCTGGAGCACCTCCTCCCCCTCCTTCTCCACTGACCTTGGTGCCTGCGGAGTTCTTTCTCTCACATATTCTCACTCCTCTCTCTGGCTGCAGGGTTTTTTTCCCCCCTTCTTAAATCTGTTATCCCAGAGGCACTACCACCGTCGCTGATGGGCTCGGCCTTGGCCAGCGGCGGGTCCATCTTGGAGCCGGCTGGCATCGGCTCTATCGGACATGGGGGAAGGTTCTAGCAGCTTCTCACAAAAGCCCCCCCTGTAGCCCCCCTGCTACCAAAACCTTGCCACGCAAACCCAATACAGTTCTTTTGAGGAATGACCAACTACTAAAAGTTGAGAGAGAATTTAGAAGTATTTAATGGAACATTAATTAGAATCAAACGTCTCTAAATGGTGATGTTTGCCTTATGAAGGGACTAAGTTTCCTGAAGCTTGTTTGCTTATTCAACTTTACCATCTGGTTTAATATAAAATATTACATTTCCTTATGGATAGTGATTCTGTCGTATTTTTAGAGGCCTCTAACTACATTAATACTACTAAAATGCTGGTTTATTTCCAATTGTGATTTAATTGAACAGTCCATTAAAGTGGAAGAAATGCCGCTGAGCTTAAGCTCTTTACTTGACTGTAGTTCTTTTTCGCTATGTGTCGAATTAATTTCAGAGTTTTGCATTAATAATATTCTTAAACTAGATGTTAAGAAGAATATATTTAGGAATAGAAGAAGACAGAAAGACTATCCTAAGTAATATTTAAAATGTGTACCCTTATTTGTATGTAAATTTAGGTATGTTAATTATTAAGAGATATTAATTGGATAATCACTGTGCCCATCAAATTTAATAAAGGTTGGAATAAGTTGTTTAAAATTTGTGTAGAAAAACCATACTTATTAACTTATTAGAAGAGACCAATTAACTTAATATTCAGCTGATATGTAAATGAAAATTAGAATTACATTTTCATCTAGATGAAATGTTTAAAATCAATTGTATATTCAAATTAGTTATTGGAACTGTTTTTGAAGTTATATCCTGGGATCAAAAAAGGCAACACAACTTCATATAAAGAAAAGTTTGCGTTGATGGTGAAGTAGAGCAAGAAAAATAGATTAACTGAATCAGTTGTAGAACATTAAATAAGCTAGGCAGAATGTTCTCTGATTTTTTAAATATAAAACTTGTGTTTAAGAGTTAATTTTTTAATGACATGGAAACAGCTGCAACTTCAATAAGGATACTAAAATTGAAAGATTTCAGTGCCAGTTGAACATTTTAAGTATTATAAAAACATACGTCTCATCTATGCTATAAAATGTGAGTACCAACCATCTCCTGTCAACTTAGAGGACAGGCTGGGGAAAAAAAAAAAAAAAAATCTTTTGCAATGTTAGTGGTATTTAAACTCAGAAAATTTTTCCCACCTTTTACCAACTTTAAAAAAGTGGGTAAAAAAAAGCTTTCTTAAAAAAACTTGTGTTTTTTTTTAAACTTAAGAAGTTTAAAACTTTTTACCCACTTTACCACCAGCTGTGAGTTGTGAAGTTAAGAAGAATATTACCACTTTTAAAAAGATCACCCCACAATTATGTGGTGCAAATTTTAGTTAATAACTCTTTAGTGAACCAACAACACAAGTGACTGGAGCTAACCAAAGAATTCCCTTTCTGGTGTGCATTCTGGAAATGTGGGAGGGTTTTTTTGCTGGTTTCTAGTGAATGCAAAGCTTCCTTCAGCTGTGAAGAACTGGGTTATCAGTAATTTCATTGTTAATGCAAGAGGATAAGTTTCAGTGAGTAGCTGTAGAGGCTTGCAGATTCTGTGACCCTTTTCTGCGGTATGACCAGGATTAGCTATCCTGAACAGTCCTTGCTGGGAGTTAGACAAAGCGGGAAGAATTGTACAAGTTTATTGCACCTGCAGTGGTTTAGAGTCATTCAGTCATTTTAATTAAATTTATTTGCTACTTGTTTTGCCTCATTGTAATTTCTAGAGCTGCTGAAGAATTAATCTTTCTAGAACACTGCTAGGAAGAAAAAGGCAACTTTAATATATTATAGGTAAGAGGGCTGAGTAAGTTGTCTTAGTGAGTTGACAAATTTGTATTATAGGAATGTCAGCTTTTTTCCTTAAGTGAGGCAAATTTAATTGTGCTTTTTGCCTTTCTCTAATAACCTTTGATCCTAGTTTTAATACAGGGCTTGATAATTGAATGATGATAATAAAGAATGAAGAACTGAATAAAGAGCTTGATTAGGTAGAGAGTTCAGACAAGGACCTTTATGAAAGCCCAGAGGGGAAATGACGGCATGCAGTCCAGTGCTCACAGTTAGCTGGAAAAGAAGTACCCATTTTCTTGCTTCTTTAACTGTTCATGGTGGAAGCTAATGCTTGCTGTTATATGCACCTATTTGAATGTGTTATTTCTTATATGCCTTTGACACTAATTTTGTAGAACTATAAACAATTTGACCTTTTTCTAAGTGAATATAATCTTTGCACCTGACCTATTTTCAGAAGATGCCTCTAAGTTCAATATGTTTATCAGGCATTGACCATGTGTTTTTAGAAACATGCATATGAAAGAGAAACCAAGGCAGGGTGGGGAAGGAGGAAATAAAATACCATTTGTGGTCATCTTCTGTTGATACATAAAAGCATAATGTATATAAAAATGTTTTGAATTCTAAGGAAACAACCCACTTGACAATTTCATAAGAGCTGTTTCAAGATACTTTTAAAATATTATGCAGATCAGCAAATGAGATTAAAACTTACTGCTCGTTTGGTAGTCAAACTACTTTGCAAAACAAATAAATGATCAATGTTCCATGACACTTCACAGCATGAAAGAAAGAAAGAAAGTACAAATTGGCTGAAGTGTTGTAAAGGATTATTCTTCACAGATGTTTAAGTCACACTCTTCTGTTGGCTTATACGTGTTTTGTTGCACTCTGTTTTCAGGATCTAAAGCATTTGACAACTTTTTTCTGTGCCATTTTAAGTAAAAACAGTAATTGGAGATTGCTCTACAAAAGTTAAAGCAAATTGTGTGATTAATTTTAATTTCTATCTACTGCAGCTCAGTGAAGGTAGATCCTTTCAGGGCAGATGTTTTCAGTATGATATTTCTGAAATACAGAATGATTAGAAGAATAACGTTTCAAGACTTTGCATGATGTTGGCTTATAGAGGCTCACAGAGAAATTTGTGGCAATGGAGATGTATAAAAAAAGATCGGAAGTTATGCTGAAATGCTTCTTTTCTGATCCTTTCCTTTTCCTTGTTCCAGTCTGATCATATGAATTGTTTGAGACCATCTGGAGTGCCTTCATATTTATGTTCATTTTAGTATGAATTCATCATTATTCAGGCCACCCAAGTCTTTTCTGTGAAAGTTATTGCTGCTGCTTCTGGTAGCTGCCTGGTAGATAACGCCAGTAGAGAAATCATGGTTCCTCAAAGAGCTGTGGTAAAGCTTTGGGCAACAGAGACATAAGCACATAAAAATTTTTCTGTTTTGATAGTCAAGATCTGTGATTTGTCACATAACAAAGCTTTTCTTTCGGGGGGGTGGCACAAGGTGCTTCAGGAACACCACTGATAGTGAATATATTGAGGGAGAAATGTTTCTGTATTCTGCTAATTAAAATTACGAGCTAGATTTGGAAGGTAATCATTCTTGCATTTAAATGAAAATTTTTAAGTGGATTAAAAATTCTCAGTACGTATTTTTCGCTTAAGTATCTCTTGTGAATTACAGTCTGCTGCTAAGTAGGAGGAAATATTACTGATCACGTGCAAAATATGAAAGACATGGACATATTTTGGTAGCTAGTCTAATGAAATTGGTCTTGGGGATTTAAACTAATGAATCACTATTGTAGATACTTTTCAGTATCTCTGTCATTTACCATGTTACAACACTGTGATTTATAACCTCCTGTCTTTTTACCAGATCAGGAGGGAATTAGTCCTATGCTACCTTTTGCAAAGTGTCTGAAACATGAAGGTTATAGTGTCTTGGGCAGTAGTTTTACAAAATTTGTTTAAAAGGACAAAAAGACAAGAGGTTCAAAAGCAGGCAGTATGTTGCCTACAAAGTATGATGTCATGGGATCAGAAGTGAAAGAGTATACCAGAAGTATATCCTTACTTTAGTATCTCTAGGTATATTGCTTTTTATATAAAACTTATTGTCGTGAATTTTAGCCAAAATCTCTTTATCCACTTTCTGAATCTGATTATTCTTTGGGATACACAGATTGGGGCTTTTTGATGGTGTGAACTTGGAAAGTCTTAGGATCAAATATATCCCATAGTGTATCTTTAAAATGCCTTTGACCTTATTTGGTAACTATCAATACTGGTAGGATTCATATTATTTATTTTATAACTTGCTGTAAGTGTAGATAATAACTGAACAGAAACCAGTTTGGGTTTCATTTTAATTAAAAACTGCAAAAGTAAAGGCCTTGTTAGATGTAGCACTGATGTGATCTGTAAATATCACAATTAACAGCTCACATCAGTACAATGGCAGACAATATTTCATGAACAATAGTACTAATGTGACCTGGCTTTATACAAATATCTGACTAATGAAGCTTGACCTCCTGTGTCTCAAACTCACGTAGATACTCCCATGTCCTTCCACAAGGGTCCCTAAGAATTCATTGTGTCTCTCCCCTCTTGCTCTCCCAGTGACCAAGAGCAAGTTGAGAGCTATGCGTCAGCTCAGTAAGAGAGTCTGAAAATGGAAAGTGTAATTCTTTAGCTTAATCAGACTGGAGTGTAGCTGTTTGCATTTGTGCTGGTCTCAGCACACACACTTGAGAGATTGTTGTGCCATTTCTGAAGGAAGAAAAACTGAGAAGCTTAGTTTTAGGAAATTGGTAAATATCAGAGTTTAAGGGTCGCTTCACTGGAGATGTGATGAAATGTTTGCCATGCGTACCTTCAGGCTGATCTTCGGTTCTTGTTAACTGGTAGAACTGGCTTACATTGCCTTTGCTGGGAGGAAGGGTTTTGGCAGTGTGCATTTATTGCCACTGAGTTTGGAATTTACAAGTTAAATGGTTTGGTAACACAAAGCCCACTCTTACTTTCAGTATGTTGCTTCACTGAATTTTTTCAGGCAAAGTGTATGGTTTGGGGAAAAATACCTGTGGGTAGATGCAGATTCCTGGAAATATAAGATAGTCAATGAAAACATACGGAAACTGTAGTCTTGCTGGCTGCACAATATTGTTTTTTAATATAAGCTATTTAGCATAAATAAGCTTTTGGTTTTTTACGTTCTGATTTAATGTTTCTTATTTTGTAGATGAGTTCAGTGAAAATGTTGCGGCCACGTCTCAGTGGGATCCTTTTCAGGCTTATGTTTGAAGAGCATGTAAACAATATCAAACCTGACATTATGGCGGTTACACTGGCTTGTGAAGAGCTGAAGAAGAGTGAAAGCTTTAGTAAGCTTTTAGAGTTAGTGCTGTTCCTTGGAAACTACATGAACTCTGGCTCCAGAAACGCACAGTCTCTTGGTTTTAACATCAGTTTTCTTTGCAAGGTAAGATGAAGCTATAAAACTTTTAAGTGCAGATTCATGAAACTCATGACACATGAGAAAGTACCCTAAACAGGGAAAAACATTCAATCATGTAGTTTACTGGCTGCACCTCCGTTTTTAAGAGCGGATAGACAAATACTTTTGGAGCATACAAGTAGAACAGCTTTTTCGATCTGAATTTGTTCAACTATCATCTTGTCAATAGAATATACATAGAGCTCTGAATATGTTAAATAGCTCTAGCTACTCTTCTTTCTTCCCATCTTCTACCTAGCTATCCCTCAAGCAGCGTCACAGAAATAAGTATTTGGGATTAAAGATGAACATTGTTAACCTAAGTTTAACTTCAGTTGTGGTGACAAAATATGGGATGCAATGAGAACTTCAGAATCTATAACAGTCAGAATTTAATGTGCGGTTCTTGTTTGTTTATATGGTAAAATGTGTGTTAAGGCATTGATCAGAACTTGACCGTTTCAGTTCGTAAAGTGCCTTTGAAAGTATCTTCAAAATAAAGGGACGCAACATTTGTAAACAGATGAAAAAAAAAAGCATAAATCTTGCAGAGGAATTTTTCAGTTATTTTTTGTTTGGTCTAATCAGAGGATCTAGGTTTCAAGTCCCTTTTTTTGGGCACCATGAGGAAATCTGACATGTACCTCAAGGAGATTTAACCTTGGAGGAAAATAATATTTCAAATACACAGCAAGTGTGATCTAACATATTTCAGTAGAGAAAGACTCTGCTTGCTGTAGTTTAATGCAAAGATGTTGCTAACTTCTGATAAAATAAAAACCATCACCTGAGAAAAACTTTCATTCTTTAATAGTTTTTTTTGAAAGAGAGGCCAAGTTGAAGGCTTTTTTTCATAGATCTAGTGCTGCATTTTCTTTTCAGTAGTAGTGGAATCTAAAGGGAAATTAATGTTTTAAGTAGACAACTACTTGTTAATGAGGGGGAGGGGAAATGATGACTGTGCTGGAATGGTACTCTAGCGTAGCATAGATATGAGAAGGTATTCTTGCACTCCAGGTGATAGATTTATGAATTGCTGTCAATGCAAATCCCACAGATGTTGACACAGCTAATGTAGATTGACTAATCCTGCAAATTGTTCTCTACTGAACTGAATAATTGCTGAAGCATAGCTATCTGTGCTTACAGCTAAATTCCATTTAAAATAACTGAGACAAAAATCTATGACTATTTAATTCAGCTTTGCCCTCAAACAAAATCTATTCGTTAACCTTTTTTTGTTTTCAAGATAGATATTTCTGAGGGAAGTGTGTGTCGTCCCCCCCCGTGAAATTTAGAGAAAATACTTGAACATTCTCTATAATGAAATGTTCACTGTGCTGTTGCGTTTAGGTACTAGGTATATTTTGTTATAAGGTGATGTCTAAAAATAAAATCATCACAAAGGTGGTGATGGTTGTTGGAGCACAAAAGAAGGGTTTACCAAAATCTAGACATGAAATTGTATCACTAATAGCTCTACATACTGATTACACTTTCTGAATTATCACTCATAAGTTCCAAACTTAGAACAAATCACTTAAGTTAATGGAAATGTAGGTAAGTTTCTCTAGACAGTGACGTGTACATTGTCTGCAATTTAAATTTATTGTTTATTACTCACGTTAAAAAATACTTTATGTATTTGCCATTTTAATTTGCATTAGATTAGTAAATAGAGTGCTTTTGTGACAGTTATTTTTTCTCAAATGTTTTTGTACCTGTACTTATGCTTTAGTATCATATTTAGAGAAGTAACCTTCTACTCCATTGATGTTTAATTTTATAAATAAGAGGTGTTTACACAGTTAGTATTCGCAATGGATTTTTTTTTTTAATTACTGTTAAGAATCCAAATTTATATTTGGGTAATGACTCTTTTTATGCATTGATTATTTTCAACTGATAATTGCATTTGGTTCCTTTGTTTAATAGCTTTCAAATTCTACCCTCCCATTTTCCACCCAAAATAGTAAGATGGCTTTATTGGCTTTGTGTTATTAACTAAGACTACAGTGTGACAGGCCTTTGTTAACTGTTGAGAATAGTACAAAATATTAAACTATATCAGGTGGCGGTATCTTTTATAAGCACCGGGTTTAATATCTGTCTACAGCCACTTCCCAGCTTTATTATGTTATTCAAACAGTCTCAAAATTTACGATTGTTGGTCAATAATTGGCCTTCATTGTGAAAATGAAAACTTGTGTATGTGTAAGCATGGTAGGGTGAGCGTATTGTCCTGTTTACTGAAATCTTGCTGTGAATTAAAATTTGTGATTTGTATTTCTTGGCTGAAGAAGGCAATAAGAGAAATAAGTGACATCTAACAGCAAGAACAAGGTAGCAGTCTGTTTGCCAGTGTCATGGAGCTTACATGTTTTTGCTGTGTGGGGCATCTTCATGCTACTAAATTTGGAAGACTGTGTGAACACTGAAAGGCGTTTTTTTTTTTAATTTTTTTTTTTTATTTCTTTTGTGTGGTGGCAATTTCAGAAGGCACTGTTACCATATTAGAGGTCTTCCTTGAATAATTTTCAAGTGTCTTCGTTTCTTCTCCCAGGGAATGTATTTCAGTCTTCAGGCTTGTTTAGAGGAATTTGGGAGCCTTTATTTTGCATTTTGATAGAATACCTGTAAAGCATAAAAATTACTAAACTTGTTTTAATATTTTGTGAAATATTTTGTGCCCTGTTTTTATGTATGGAACCATAATGAGCAATAGGATGTTGCAATTTAGAAGTCACCGTTCCATAACCTCAGGTGCATTGTTAGAGTAGAAGTCAGATATGATGTGCCAAAGAAACTTTGTCCTAATTTTTGTTTTGCTTGCCATGGAACCTGCTGCTTTTTTTTTTTTTTCTAAGCAACTTTAGAATGAGGAGAAGAATTTCTTACCAGTTTTAAACATACTTGTCTAAAGAAAGAACTGCTTCAATAGGAGTTTTAAAATCAAGCAAGACCATCTGGCTTAATGTTTTAAAATGTTGGTCATTTCTTTGTCTAATTTTTTTACTTTTTTTGGTGACTCTCCCTGTAAGATACTTGATGAGACAAAGTAAGATATAAGTTAAAAACTAGTATTATCCTCTGAATATTGTTGTTCTGGAAGGACTTCAGCTGTTATGTGAACAGAATTTATAATAAATCTAGCTAACTGTGACTCATATGTTAGTTTGTAGCTGCTCTTAACTGTAGGTTGATGTTTTGCCCAAAGACAAGGATTTAAGTCTCAGAAAAAATAACCAGAAAACATATTAGGATAAGGAGAATCAAACCAGTGGATAATTCGATCAATGGTTTTTAAAGGCTTGATGTTTGTGGTTTGGTTTTTTTTTTCTTCTTTTTTAGACCACTGATTTATACTGTCTTTAGTGTCAGTGGACTTTCTGCCCATGATAAGAGAACTTTTAATTTTTTTTTTTTTTGAGCCAGCTGTCAGCAGGGTAGAACACATGTCTGTGTGTACACATTTCTATGTGCAGAATACAGAGTTGTTTTAATGATGAGGTATCCTAACGTGATGAATTCACTTTTCAATAAAACCTGATTTTTGTATTGATTTTTTTTGTCATCCTTGAACAATCTTAAAATTAATTGTCTGTTTAGTAGACGTAGTACTTACGTTATATGATCTGAAAAAAGAAAAGAAAAAAGGCAGGTATTGATCTGGGATAAATGTTGTTTTTTGTAAAATAAATGTTCTTAAAACAGAGCTGGTCATTTCATACACAGAAACCTGTTATTGTGTAACAACTATTATTAAAACATGATAAAGAAAATAAAGCAAAGAAAGCATGAATTCAAACCTGTCTGGTCATAGCTAAAAAGCTAATGCCTGTATAGTAATTGCAAATCCTTAAAAACAGATTATCTTTCTGATGTTATATTGCAGTGTATGATGTTATTGAAGAAAGAAATTATTTGTAAACAACCTTTGGCAGAAGGCAGAGAACTTAATTTTGCTCAAATGAGAGAGATCAACATTAGAATTCATGTGCTGTATCAAGACTGGCAAGCAGTAGCGGCTATTCTGGTGTATGCGCTAGAGCATTCAGGATTGCCTAAATGTCAAGTGCTCTGTGAAAATATAAATATGGCAGAAAAAGTGGTAAAGTTCAGGGAGGCTGCTGTAGTAATTCACTAAAGGTAAATGTTTTACCTGTTGCTGTGTTTGATTAATATGTGTGAATGATCCAACTGCTATTCTGAACCCCTATTGCAGCAGTTACTGTCTCTTATCAAGGACAGGAGAAGCCTCATAGTTTTATAAAGTTATGCTAGACAGAAATTTAATGGAAAGAGGTTTGCTTTAGGTATATGTAGGGTACAACTTCTGTTCTTTTTGTGGTAAATTAAGGTAAAGGCTAACAGCAAGCATCCCTCTGTTTTAGTAAAGCTTTTGTAGTATTCTAGCTGGATCAATGTGCATTTTATGTGATAAGTAATACTATGTTCTTTCTTGTTCATAGTGCAAATAGTACAAGACAAGCTGTTTATCTAGTTTGAATATTACTGACTAGGGTACCATTATTGTCTACCAGCCCCTTTTCTGTTAAGGTGGGAAAGATTTCTAGGATATGAAAAGTTACATAATCTCATACAAATCAATAGAAAGCTTTATTATAGCTATAATAATCAAATTTCACTCTAGTAGTAGTTGAAACATACATAAATTTTTCCTTACGTTGGCTGTCACTTTTAACCCTCACACTCGAAAACTTAATACGAAAGTACCTGTAAAAAAAAAAAAAAAAAATTCTGGAAGTGGGTTATGGTATGATTTGCATGTTTTAAATGCTTTACCAAGATACTACATGTAAAGGGAGATTTTTGTTATATTGATGTTATTTCTGAGCTATAGACCTAAACATGGTACTCTGTATATTACTTGATTTGAATGGGTGTGCTGTGAGTATTATGCTCTGTGTATAGTAGTCTTTAATCCTTTCCCAAACAATGAATCTGATAGTATTGACCACTCAAATTGATGCTTCAGCATTCAACTGGACGCTGCTTTGTGTAGCCTACACTGATCTACTGTTTCTTATTTTTTTTTTACTAAATGTGTTATTCCTAAATTCTGTCTCTCAGATAAAGAAAGGCCATAGAATCAAAACCTGTATTTGAAAATTTTAACACTACAGTGTTAGTGTCGTCTTTAAAAATAAATAAAATTGGAAAACCTGAAGTCAGTGACATGCATTGTTAATGTTTTGCAAATGCCATATGTACAGACGCTGCTCTGTAAAAGCTTTTATGTTCCAGTGTGTTAATGCTACTAAAGACGTAGAAGTAAAACAATTATTTGTGTTCCAAATGGTGAATTCCGTTACTGTTGGTGCGTGTTGTTGGTTTACCAAGTCTCAGGGAACTAGTATGACTTCTCTAATATGGTAATGCTTTGAAAATCAAAAGGATGAAAATACGAAGGACGTAATGCAAAAACATTTGAAAGACAGGGATTTTTAGGATTCACAAACTTGTGTTCCAGTACATATATTTATTAGGTGGGAAGCAAAATCCTTTTATAACCCATTTTATTTGGTTTTGTTTTTTGTTTAACATACCTAGATCACTACAAGGAAATTCCGCCTACTTCTAAAGATGTAACCCTTTGTACAGTCCACCTTTTCTTTTGCACTGGTCTATGTCCATACATACCCAGAGTTGTGAGTCTGGAACACTTAATAAGACTGTGAAATGGATGTCATTTTTCCTTTTTTGCTCCCATAAGAACCCATAGCATCACTTGAAATTTAGAACCCATAGAATATTTCATTGAAGTATGTGTTTCTGATTGAATTGTCTGTTAAGATGCATTTAAGAGCCACCATACTTTAAAAAAAAAAGTTCTAATCACTATTTACTCTAAATCTTAGCTTCAGTTATCATCTGTGAAAGTAACGAGTAAAAGTGCAAGGAATTAAAAGAAGGGGGGAATAGTGATTTTTTTTTTCCCATGTTTTGCTATTAGTCTGCTAACCCAAATAAGACATTTCTTTAGTTGAGAAGACACTGACTAAACATCAGCTGCCTGAGTTTTTTTCCACATAGTAGTCTTTTGATGAGAAACTAGATACTTAGTCTTGATTTTCTGTTTATTAACCATTTAATGTAACAGAGGCCCTAAGTGTACTTTGTTTGTAAGTCTAGCATCTTAAACTTGCCCTTTTCCAGAGCTCTTGCTTATAAAAGGATGGTTTAGCTTTATGCTGAAGGAAAATAATGGTATTGTAAAGTTGATGTTGTATTTAACACGGTGATATTGTGATGTGCTGCATGCAAAGTCCTGCACTTGGGACAGGCTTAAACTGCGGCAAAGGTGTTGTCTTGAGACCGGGAAGCAACTCTACAGAAAACCTGGAGTCTGTCCTAGTGGAAAAGCATGAGTCAGTAGTGTGCCCCAGCAGCAATGAACGCTAACAGCATCCTGGGCTTTATTGATAGGGGCATAGTCAAGAGATCACAGGTAGTGACTTTTTTTTGCTCTTAACTCAGAATTTGCTGGGTTGCATGAACATGGTGTTCAATATCCTGTACAAAAAATCTTTTTTATTGATAAACTTGAGTGGAGGACCACCAAGCTGGTCAGGGGCTGGAGCACTGAGGAAAGGCTGATGGAACTGGGCTTGTCCAGCCCAGAGAAACAAAGGTTTGGGGTGGGGGTAACCTGTAGCAACCTTCCAATACCAAGTTACTGTAAAGGTGGAACCAAGCTTTTTAGCAAAGTGTACAGCAAAAGAATGAGAGAGGTTGTAAATTGGAACTAGGGACACTTGAACTGGATATGAGAAAAACAGATTTCACATTCTTGAAAGATGACTTTTTAATTCAGAATACCCAGAATTGTCTTTTCCAGAAAGTAAAAAAAAAAAAGTTAAATTCTACCCAAGAATAAAAAGAGGAGACAAAAAATTTACCCTGAATACAAGTATACTGTGTGAATACAGAGAGTATAGAGACACAGCCATGCTGCTGTTAGCATTCCAGTTCCTATCTTTCATTTCTGTTTTTATATTTAAATAATATCTGCTAAACTACACTCAAAACCCACCTATTTTCCCTATCTTCTCATTATATTAGTAGGCTTAGAACTTGATTTTTAAAGTATATGCATTGATTCTAAAGATCAAACAGGGCTACATGTTACCCATTGTGTCTCTTAGCTATTGAAAATATGGATGAACGTAGCTGAGACGCGTTTCTTGATTGGGCCGAGGAAGTGAATCTGACACAGTTGTTTAAGATCTGAATGACTGTTTGCTAAAGGTTTTAAACAACTCAGCAGGTGCTAGTATTAACTCTTGTTAATATGATGTTACTGTTGGTGTCAAAACATGTTTCTGTTGTAATCTGAAGGCAAAATAATTTTGTCCATTTAGAAAAGAAATGCTTTATCCACTTGATGATGTCAGAGAGATCAAAGACTGCAAATCCCACAGTTCTTGTTCACAGACAAATTGAAATACAATTTCTTTTTACCATGCAGATGTTTAGCCACTAAATCTACAATTTTTTGCAAGTTGGAAGAACTTCTATGTACATAACACATTAAAACCTTTTAACTGCATACCATTACTGAGCATTGTTTACTCTTTAATCACGGAATTGGTATGAATTAAATTGCATTCTTAATTGCCTAAATACCTTATATTTTTAAAAGCCTGTTTTTCAACTGCACTCATTTATTCTTAACAGGGTAATCCTTAAAGCTGAAAGGCCTGTATTAAACTGAACATCGATGGCAAGCCTGTCATGAGGATTATAGAATTAGAACTTCTAGTGATTTAGAGAATGAGAAAACAAATAGGAGATTTTACACACACATTTATGTATTCTTCTTAAATAAATCCTTGATTTCATTTGTTGTGTATGTTGTAGCTTACTTCTGTGTAAGAACTGTACTAGATGAGTTAGTAAAATGCAGTTAAAAAATCTTTACAGATATACTTGTATTCTAATTCTCAAACTCTTGCATACACCTACTCTCTCTATTGCCTTTGTAAATAAGAGGTAATCTCTGCTTCCACTAAATCTTCAGTCAGCTCAGACATTCATTCCTTGTGTCTGCATAAAAATAGAGAAACTGAATTTGGACTTAAATTCATTTTCTCATTCTCTTAAGTTCATGCTGTTCCTTTGTATATATACACGCGCTCTGCCATGGGATTTGGCCACAAGTATCTATGTTTTCGTGGAAATTTGCCACTAGCCCTGTATTTTAACAATTATTTCAGAATTATTTTCGAAAAATAATAAACTGATTCTAGCAGTTAATGCACTTAGGTTAATGGAGAACAGAGGGTCTTATCATCTTCAAGAAGACTAGTTTATTTCAGACCACTAAAAATTGCCTCTGCAGTTGAGAGGATAGTGAAAATGTGCAATTACTTATTTCTTCACACTGTGCACAATTTTCATGCAGTTTTTCATAAAACTGGACGTACTAAATGTCCTGTGCTGGCAGTTAGGATTGCCTTTGCTTTTCTGTTGTCATTTTGTATTCTAGTAAGGTGGGGGTGCATTTACTTTATGTGTCTGTATAGAATTTTTCTGAAAGTCTTTAGAATAAAGCAGTATGCTTTAGATTTTGCTTCAATAAAAAATTGTGGATTTACGAGGAGTTTCTTTAACTTGACTGGTAAAAGAGTAAATTCTGACTTTTAGCATGCTGTCCAGCGATGCAGCATTTCAGAGGGATTCCTTAAGAAATCTGGCAATGGGGGGCATTGAAGGAAAGAACTAAATTGTGTTCTGTTTAATCTCTGTTCACAGCTATTTTTTTTTTTATCACAGCGAGCATTCTGAACTGGCATTACTAAAACCTCAGAACTTTATGGACTATCTTCAGATTTTGTTCTCAGCATAATTAATTATTCTTTAAAAAAATACAGCATAGGGATAGATTCCCTTTGTAGTCTTAAATTATAAAGCATTGGAGAAATTTCATTTTTTAGATAATTTGTTTCATTTGCAGGCAACCAGTGTAGTTAACTTTTTGCTAATGAGTTTACATCTGCAATATTCACTTTATTTAAACATTTTACTAAAAAAAAGTGATATTTTTTCTCTTTTGTTTTCTCCTGTGTTCACTTCTTAGATTCGAGATACTAAATCATCAGATCAGAAAACAACCCTATTGCATTTTCTGGCAGAAATCTGTGAGGAGAATTACCGGGACATCTTAAAATTTCCAGATGAATTGCAGCATGTTGAGAGTGCAAGTAAAGGTAAGCAAATAGATAAAACACCTAAAGGTAATAGCTGTTTGCTTTGAATACTTCCAACATTTCATTTTAGATTGTAGGGTTATGTAACCTGTAAGCATTGATAATCCACGTGGATTTTGCTTTTCTGATATTTATTGACCTGAGAAAAAGTGAGGAGGGGAAAAACAGTAATAAAGTAACTTTTCTTCTGAAGTAGGTTGTGGAAATAATACAGCATATTTCAGTGAACTACTTACACAACTTCCGATATGAGATTTTGTAAGCAGTGTAATGAGAATGTTTAGTTTACCATTAAGCCTTTGAAGTCTTGTTGCTTGAGAGTGAACACTCGTGTGTGTGTGCTTGCATGCGCGTACACACACAGTGTGTTTCTCATTTTAACACTTGATTTAACACCTGAATAGAGAATAACAAATATGCTCTCTAAAGATCCCAGACTGTATATGAAATATATAGTTTAATTATACTGTACAGTCAACAATTAATACTGATTTTATTCTTGGTCAGTCAGCAGTATAGCCCAGTGAATGTGGTAGAAAACTTAATTCATTTGTTGAATATTTTTTTATGTGAAATACGCTGCGCTGCTTGGCACACTTGTTGCTTAGCTGTCAAAAGCGAAGGCTATGTGATAGTGGTTGATGAAGATAATGCAAACTGTTTTATTTTGACCTGGCATTACTGATTCGTCAGAAGATAAATACTTGGGGGAGCACAAGAATTTGAAGGGGAACAGAGGGGAAAAGAAGTTGGATACACATTTCTGCTAGCTCTGTCCAGGTTTTCTCTTGCAAATTTTTGTCTCCTTTTTTTCAGTGTTATCAGTCAGTGTCTCTCTTCAGTGCAGTGGTTAGCTGTTAGATACTTTTTTTAATTAGGCCATCATTTTCTTTCAGTTTGTCTTCTATCTTAAACTTCGGTCTACTGAGAGCAGAACTCTTGTTTCCCCAAGGACTTAGGAAATAGTTCATCAATCAACCTAACTTTGCTATTGTTTCATCTCCAGCTTATTCACAGATTCATGTGATTGTCATACAATTTTTTTGCTATTTCTCAAGCTTCACGAGGACCTTTCCATGGGTGTTTTTCCTGCATATAAACTAAATTTTATTTGTATTGATTAAATGTCTACATGCTTCACTTTCCTCTTTGCTGATGAATACTTCATTGGCATGAATGCCTATTGACAAAATGGAACTGATCTGTCTATATAGGATTGAGGATGGTATTGTGTTTTAAGGCAGTATAGAGACTGAAGAGATAGCTTGTACATTACCATCTTGAATGTACCATATAGATATATCTATCTATCCCTGTAAATAAAGGTGCATGCTTACACAGTGTACAGCTGGCTACTTATATCTGAGCACTACTATGGATATTACACCAAGAATTTTTACAATTACTATTAATTTTGCTGTTTGCTGCCAATGTTGTTTGTTCCTGATCTCTGATATGGAGTCAGATAACTTCCTCAAACTGATCTCTCCCCCCTCCCCCCTCTTTTTTCCCCCAACCGTACCCAGTAAGTGTCACTGGTCTGGCCAGTGTGTTCACAAGGACCTGTGGTAGAGTAACAGAGTGATTAATTTTATTTATGCAAATAGCAGTTTGTTATCTTATCTAAATTCCAGAAATGTTTTCTACCACTTGATAATTCTTTTCTGGAGGTGATTTTTTTTTTAAGTTTAGTATTTTTCTTCCTGCATCTCTTGTTAAATTCTTTACGAAGCCTTATGGTTTACTAGGCACATTTGAGATCTATTAATTTTCTCCTGTGACTAACACTCTACCTTGCAGCTTTGAGATTTTTATAGTTTGATTCAAAGCCTCTGATGTTCTGTAAGTTGACTTGAGGAATTAAACCAAAAGAGTTAGTAAAGCATATTAATGGGAACAAAGTCACTAATAATCGTGATGCTTAGAATATATATGAAAAAGGGGTTATTGCAGTTAAATTTGTTTCATTCTGTAAGATAAAAGCTCATTACGTTTCCTATAAACAGCGCTGACTTCTTATCAGAAGCATAAATTACTGTTCATTTTTAATGACCAAAAGTTCCCTTTCAGCTCTTCTTTGCTCTCTGTAACAAAGCAGATTTTTGGCAGAATAAACGTGATTTGTGCAACTTGCTTCAACTGTTCCCCATGGTACTTTTTGGGTTTTTGTTTAATTGTAATGTTCATCTGCTCCGTCATGTGTGCTCATTTTTTCTGTGTAGGAAGTTAACATGCTTTTTGTAGAAGAGAAGATTTTCACTTCCTGTGTATTGTTTGGTGTTTTATAAACCAGTCATTTCAGGGACGGATGGTTAGGTTTATTTTTCCTATAGGAGGCTTATTTTGGTATAAATTGGCTATAGATACGAGGACATTGGCATCCGTAAGTTATACATAAAATAGAAGGAAATCTACCAGCAAATATTATCTCTGTATGAATTTTAAATAAGGAAATAGGAGCTAAACAAGTGACAGTCAGATGACTTGAGATGTATGCTTCTTACTTTTGAGGCGGAAGGCAGCCTCATAGTTTGAACTATACATAAAATTCCAAATACAAGACTTATCATGATCAACTTCTTTTAAATCCTGGGTGCGTTTTCTCAGTTCCATGTAAATAAAGAAGTCTTGTTTTGCTTTAATTTTCATATAAGAATAAAGAACCAGCATCTGAACAACGGATGATTTTTTTTTTAACAAATAGCAGATAAAGCATAAAACTGGATTTTAATATGAAAAGGTCAATAGGATTAGATGAACTGCCCATGCATGTACTAAAATCTTCAATAATCTGATATTAGGTATAATAAAATATTTGATCTTTTTAAAGATGGAAGATCAACGTAGAGGTTTATGAAAAGTAAAAATAAATTAGGAAACAGTTTTATTCTGGAAAGTATAAGCAAAGGTCAAACTGATTAACTATCAAGATATTACTGGAAAAGCATTCCTTCTTACTTGAAGCAGACTGTATGAAAGGAAAACCAATAAAAAAAAAATCACAAGATTGTGACAAACTGGATTCTTTGATGGAAGTGATATTCACTTACCTTCTCCCAGTCTGCAGTGTTTTCCTCTTGTTCCCCTACTGTTGAAACT
This sequence comes from Gymnogyps californianus, assembly GCF_018139145.2. Classification (NCBI taxonomy): domain Eukaryota; kingdom Metazoa; phylum Chordata; class Aves; order Accipitriformes; family Cathartidae; genus Gymnogyps; species Gymnogyps californianus. The sequence goes on from NC_059479.1 coordinate 6,804,658, forward strand.
ATGCAAAACCTTTTTTTCGTATTTCTACCTTGTTTACTTTACTTGTTATTCCAGTTGCTGCTTTTCATGGTATTTGCTCTTACCATCTTATAATCTGTGATTTTACTAAATACCTGACAAATTCCCATCCCTTTCTGCAGGTTCAGTCACACAAAACTTCAAAACAAAAACAAGAGGTACCTTAGCTAAAGTGAGATAACAAGTTTGGGATTTCTAGATAAAGTCATGTTGTAAAAAGTATAATTTGGAACTCCTTAGAAAAGATACGTATTTTTGAACTTGAACCTCCTCTGAGTGCCAAGCCTCCCAGAAATCACAAAAAAATTATGTAACACACAAAATTAAGAGGAGGAATATTAGCCATGTATTTTAAAATAAGAACTTAATTTCAGATTTTAAAAGAGCACCAGTTATAAATCACAGTCCATGGTTTAAACATTGTGCCTGTATTTAAATAAAACATAGCCATATCTTTATCAGTTGAACATTGTGTCCAGCTCCTCCTAAATTAAACAGTTCTTGACATACTGATGTTACCTGCTTGCTTTGTCTGCCAAGAGTGGCAGTTACGAGGCTGTGTAGAGTCATACGATGTTTTGTGAGCTGGTATTTTCCCACTGGTGTTTGCTTCAGAAACAGTTGGATGTAGAATGCTGTTATCTGTAGTTGACCATTGGCCATTCTATATGTTCTCCTGACATGTTGGACAAGTTAAAGTGATACCTTGTATGTATAGATGGAGTATGGATTTGGGGGGTAGCTGAGCAGTTATGTAGGACTCCCCAGAACAGTTAAACTCCAAGCGAAGGGCTGAGCTTAACTGTGAATGCAGTATAGATAATAAAGTCTCTTTCAGAAATGAATTTTTTCCAGTGCTTAATGTACAGAATTTTGTGCCTGATATAAAGGTATACCACTTAATAATTCTTTTAAAGTATTGTTTAAAGAAACACAGAGCCTTCTGAGTAAAATCAAGTGAAAGATGCCTTGGGGGAGGTGAATTATGTCTGTGTAGTAGACTAGAAAGTACTAATAACAGAGCACAGATTTCTCACTCATGTTGACACAAAAAATTTATTTCTTTAATTTGCAAGCATATGGTTCTGACGGTTGAGGCGTCTCTCTAGAAAGGATATTAGCAATCAGAAGCAGAGTGGAATGCAAATACGTATATACTTAATATATTATTACAAATACTGTAAGAAAATATTAATATTTAAATTCTGTACAAGTACTTCACTGTGATTTAATGCCATAATTTTAGTGGGGAAAATATTTTAAAACATTTCTGTGCCATTGTTTCTTTAAAGTATAGCAATTTAAAACATACTTATAAGCAGTAGTCATTTTTCTGTCAAACAAAAGTTTTATAGTTCGTTGCAGTAGAAGAAACTGTGTTTTTACAAAGAGATCTGCAGTATTTTCCACCTTGCGCGATTTAAATTGCTGAAACAGATTTTGCCCAATCTGGCACATTAGTGGATATAAAATAGACAATGCCTTCTGGCGTGAGAAATTTAATGCCTGCATCTGTGACTTTTCTCTCCATAATAGAATCTGAAGTTGGCATTTTGCATCATAATCAAAAGTCAATCTTGCACTGTATAGTGACTTCTATCGTTCTTTTCATTCGTGTAAATGGCAATATTGAAATGTCAGAAACTCTCTCAATGTGTTTTTCTGAATGTGGTACGTACACGGTTAGGTACATCAAATACTAGAAGACTTTTTTCTCTAGTAACACTCCTGTATTTGCATATAGCGTTGCCATATTGATGGTGGCTTATGCATCATCTCATTAAAAGTTTTTCAACAGACGTGTTCTCCTTCATTGACAAGTGTCAGTGAGGAAGACAGGGAAGCAAAAACTTCACAGATAGTTTTTGTGTTATAGTTCCAAGGTGCAATTTCAGAAAGAGATCTTGTTGGAGACTCAGTAGGATTCTGGATTGGCTTACACTCTGCAAAATTGCTTACTAAATTTTCCCAGTCTGTGAAGATTTTCAGGATTTATTTAGTTGCTGTCTTCTAATGTGTAATAAATGGTATGCAAAATCGTGGTAGTTCTGAATTCTGAAGCTATGTTTTGAAGCTACAATTTGGATTCTACATTAAACAAAGTTATTTTGTATGGCATGCATTTTAAGGATCCTCTTCTCTCCCTGAAGTGTAAATATCAAGGGCAAAATTAAAGAGTAGTCCAAATGACTCTCATGGGCTGGTGCTTATTAAAGAAATTAAAGCGTTTAAGAATTTCTGGCTGTAGTTAAACCAATTCAGATTTGAAGACTGCTTTAAATGACTTCTCGAATTATGTAACCCATTTAGAATTCCTTAATACAAGCTGCTAGAGAAAGGTGAAAGCTAGAAAACAGCACTTCTTTCTTTTTGTCCGTATCTGTTCTTGAATTTGCACTTTCATTGATGTAAGAAAGATTGTTACACCTCTGGAAACATGGCTTGCACTTCAGTTAATTGGAAAGACCAAACTCCTGTTACAAGTTGAGAGCCTGAAGGGAGGTCTGTTGGATGAAGTTGCTCAACACCTTCTCTAGTGATTTTTTAGTAATAACAGCTAGGTTATGTTACAAAAGCTTTGCTCCTTCTCTTTCTCTGTATTCCTTGCTTTCTGCAATTTTTGCACACGTGCACCATTGAATATAGCGTGCCATAGCTGCTTCACAATGAATTACAGCATGTGTATATCAGTTCGATACACAAACCAAGCAAAGTTGGGCTATGGAAAAATAGTGACAGTGCAAAATATGGACTTTTGAAATAAACACTGCAGAATTTAGCCTGTTCAGTTAACACTTCCAAATCTGGATGCAATTAATATAACTTAAAAGTCCAGTCGCTTCTTTCCTTTGCCTCATTTGCAATTTACCTCATACCTTTGCCAAGAAGTTTTGTTTCAGTATGCTCATTTAATAGATGCTGGTTTTGTAATTATAAGCTCTGTTTTCAAAGTTAACTCAAGTTTTGAGATCTTGAAAGACGTTTGTAATTAAATTAACATCAAAGTAAGGTGAGTTTCTGGAGTGCTCTGGAGGAGATAGCCATATTGCCGGGAGAATACTACTGAACACAATGCTGTTCTCACTGATCAGCTCTACTACTTCTGGTGATGTTTCTGAAATTGGGACATCTGTTTTCTAAAATATTTTTATTTGTAATATAAAAAGTCAGTTCACATTCAACTAGTAAAACTTATATTCTACAATGTACTATTGTTTACAGTTTACTCAGTGAGGTAAACCTGAAAAGTTAGGTGAAAAGGCTGGTATTGATAAGAGTTCAGAGAAAGTAGGAGGTTGGCACACACAGAATTTATGCAGGTCACAAAAATAAGCATAACACTTGTCAGGATTCAACCAGAAAGAATCTTATGAGCTCAGAGAGTTTTTTCTTTTTCAGAAAACTGGTCTTTTGCTGCCAATTAATTTGACTTTAAGAAGTAAACAATTTTGAGTCAATAACGAGTTGGATAATATGACCTGTCCAAAGCAAGGCAGGGGTTTCATGTTCTGATATATCATTTAAGAGGTGAATGACTTTGTACTGTGCTGTGCTTTGGAAAGGAGTTTTAACAACTGGTCATGTCAATAGTGATAGCGGTAATGCATTTTGGGCTCCTAATGCACTGTCATTTATAATTGATTCTTAACGTCTTAATAAGTTGTTACGTGCATCAGAATTACTCTTTTATTCTTAAAACATGTACATAGGCACATAATTGCTGGAACTGAGACAAGCAGATTCATTCCCTAAACCAGAACACAGTTCTGTACATACATTGATATTAAACAGTGTCGTGGTTTAACCCCAGGCGGCAGCTAAGCACCACGCAGCCGCTCGCTCACTGCCCCCCACCCTGGGATGGGGAGAGAATCAGGAAAAAAAAAACCTCGTGAGTTGAGATAAAGACAGTTTAATAGACAGAAAGGAATGAAAAACAATGATAATGATAATAATAATATGACAATAGCAATACTAAAAGAATTAAACTATACAAAGCAAGTGGTGCACAATGCAATTGCTCACCACTCATTGACCGATGCCAGTTAGTTCCCGAGCCGTGATCCCCCTCCCAGTTAACTCCCCAGTTTATATACTGGCATGATGTCATATGGTATGGAATAGCTCTTTGGCCAGTTTGGGTCAGCTGTCCTGGCTGTGTCCCTCCAGGTTCCTGTGCCCCTCCAGCCTTCTTGCTGGCTGGCATGAGAAGCTGAAAAATCCTTGACTTAGTATAAACACTGCTTAGCGACAACTAAAAACATCACTGTGTTATCAACATTCTTTTCCTACTAAATCCAAAACACAGCACTATACAGCTACTAGGAAGAAAATTGACTCTGTCCTAGCCAAAACCAGGACAAACAGAAGCTACCCACAGAAATGTCTCTTTTTGTTCTGTGGATATATTGAGTGTTTCAGGATTATGAGCACTGTTTGTCATTTCCTCAGCTCCAGAGGAGAGAAGAAGACATGCTGCTTGTGACGTTTCTGATTTTAGGCCTAACAGGCAATGTTGCGGGTTCCCCCCCCCCCCCCCCCCCCATCTCACTTGTCAAGGCAAGCTTGTTAATGGCATTTGCGCTTTAGTGTGTGTAATATTTAAATTAAATTTCCTCACTTTAGATGGCTGTTATTGTTATTCTGAGAACCTGAAAATCTGTTCATAGTTTGTACCCGAAATTTGTTTTTTAACATTTTAGCTTGTGTGGTATAATTCTTTTCCGGATGTGTGTTTAAAATCTCTGTGTCATCCTTTTCGTAAATTTTATCAGATATATCTCTTTTCTTTCTGTGATAAGACATATGAAAATGTCATATAGCTTTTGTAAATGTTTACATTGTGATGCTTTTAGGTCTTGATCCCAGTTGAGATTTTTTTGGATAAGGATTAACAAGTCTCCTTCCTGTATCTCTGTAGATGGAGAACAATATTGCAGTCTAGAGCTTCTGCACATACATGCCTCATTAAACTTCATCTCGGACTGAAAGATAATTAGCATCTTAGACTGAATCTCTCATTAAACTCTAAAGCCAAGAGCTACTTGGGACTGGACTTGTTACAACATGCTCTTATCTTAAAATTGTGGTTCACCTCTGCAAACGGACAGGACAATAGAATCAATACACAATTGCTTTATCTTTGGTTAACTAAGATAATGATGTTACTGTAGAAGTCTGAAATGATAAAGCACAGCTGTGTCATTGCCTTCCTTCACCATTCTATATCAATGTTGTGATAAGGCAACTAAAATGCAGAGACTCTGCTGGTGAATGAAATCTTAGCATGCAAATTAGAAGTACAAATGCACATCTATGTGTGAAATGTATCTGTTAAAAATTCTATTTTAAAGCTTTTCAAATTACATGTTTTCATTTACGGTACATTGTCATAATATATAAACAAAACATTACCATTTGGGCAGACTTGCTGTTTTCCCTAAACTTTAGAAGATGCAGGGAAAAATCTGTGGAAGATTTACAGGAAAAAAAGTGTATTATGCATGATGTATTGATTGTTAAGCATAAGTAGTCTGTGTCAGAAAGCTTACCCGTTTTTTGGGAGAAGAGGATGGTGATGTGCCCTAGCTAGTTAAGATGCTCTCTAGTTTTTTTCCCTTTGATCCCAAGGTGTTTAAACCTCCACTCCTAAGCATTTCTAACATTTCTTTTGAGCTTATGAACTGAATAATAATTTCTTTTACCATAGTTAGGGTTCTGCTTTGAAATTTAGACAGTGTTGGCCTGAGAATGTACTTTTCAATACTTCTTTACTTCTGCCTAAGTTCTGTTGAAAACACATGATGTTTATCTGGAAAGAGGAGTGTTTGCTTGTTTGCTTGTTATCAGTAGTATGCTTGGTTGGATGTAATCTTAAGAGTTTGTCTGATCCCACGTGTCTTGACTGTTCGTCTAGTTTCTTCTTCAGAACTTCTAATGATTAAGTTCAGTGTCCTTCCTGGCAAAAATATTTCAATATAGAGTTATTTTTACTGTTGAAGTTTGTTCTAGGTCTATCACACTAGCATGTAATGAAGACCTAGTTTCTGATAAAGGAAATAATGCATGTGGTATCTCCAGTTTTTTTTCTCCTCTCATATTCAGGAGGAATTATTACTAAAGCCATATCTATACCATGCTCTTCAAAAGCATTCGTCTAATGCTGGATTTACCTTTTTAGCACAATGGTTTATCTGTATATCAAAGTGCAACAACATGATTGATCATAGCTTGTGTCCTGCAGACAGTATAGCTGTCTTAGGAAAGATTTCTAGTATGAATAGTGACACGTTAATTACTTGCGAAATAACACGTTAAGGGAGCTGTACTGCTTTCAAGTCTGGAAGCTGTTCAACCATGAAGCTTCAAGTATGGGTTGTTTTGTGTGATACAGGCATACTGTGGTATACATCACAGATAAATATATGTGTGTGTTTGTATACACACATATCAATGTATGTATATATACATACATACCTGTGAGTTATACATATCATGGTACACCTGTATCACACAAAAAATACATATATAAACGTATTCATATCTATGTATACCTGTGAGATATACTTATCACAGTGTATGTACATATATACATGCACGTATGTATACAGGCATACTCTGAGGTACAGACACGCGCACACTGTGCTGCTCGGAATACTCAAGTTGACTGCAGCAACACAGTTCACTTAACTCCAACAGAACATTTATTCTTTTACTAAATATAAACTTACTTAGTGGTATGAATTGAGTAATCAATGATTGTAATTCCTGCAGATGACATACTTGCTCACCCATTTCCCCTCAAACTGTTTTTCAGACTTTTGTGAAAGACTACTTCTATTGGCCCTCAGGCAGTAAGAAATAAATAATCATTAGTATACTCAGAATGTAGTTATGGTACAAAGACTGTCTAGACTTACAAATCCACTAGTTCATTTGCTTCATATAGACTTGCTTTTGCTTACTGAAGTAATTTATATCATTGGCTCTCACTTTAGAGTTTTTACTAAACGTGGACATGGCCATCCCTGTTTTGCATGGTGATCAGAGACCCTTTGAATTTATTATGCAAGAGACACTGCACGTAATCAAAATGTATCATTTCACCTCTTGTTATAGGGGAGGACTCTTAGTCTGATGCAATCTTATTTTAGAAAGGATTAGTCTGTCCTTTGGTACTATTACTGTAAATATAAAATGCTTAGCTTGACTGTGGGGACTAGCTAGCGTTTGACATTAACAGGAGATTATCTGCTTGTAGCATTTTTCTAGGACTAAAGTAGTCTACCAGACATTCACTAAGCCTTCCTTAGCGTGCAGTTTGTGCAACTGCTTTCTCCAAAATAAGTGGGTGGGATTTTTTTTTTACAGAGGAGGAATTAATATAGGGAAAATAGTAAAGTGAAGAAAAAAAATATCACCTTTCATGTCAAAATGACATTCTGCATTCTCTTCAATGACTGTGGATTTCTATTATAAATAAATAATAATATACAAAATAAGCTTTTAATCACTCATAGATTTAATGATGCACAATTAACTGAGCTTCATTCAGTAATTGTGCAGAGAGAATAGTCATAAGTCTAGATGCTTATATTAGTCTTCCGCTGACATGAAAAATAATCTGACAATATATTAGTACGCATAACTTCATATTCACTTTGTTTATATTAGTCCTATATCTTAATAGTAATTCTGTGTAATAATGCTTTAGCTAGTTGAAACATACATGTTTAATTTCTGTTATTGGATTTTTCCTCTGTCTCATAACCTTTTATTGTAGTGGTTTGAGGTACACATGTTAAAGATACTGTGTTTCTTTCCATCTTAGAGTTGCAGCAGCTCTCCACAAGCCAACCTTTTCTTATTGCTAAATACGGGGCCAGTCTGATACTGTTTGGTACAGATTGAGAAATCTTGCTACCTTTTTTCCTCACTTTGGCCTTGAAGATAGGTCCATATGTAGGTTTTGGGGTTTATGTGGTTTTTGACTTAAGGCATAAGAACGTACTAAGTGCCCGGTGGCCCACACAACCTGATGCTCCGTCCGGTGCTGGCAGCAAGATCCGCTATTTAGGGAGAACAATGCAGTTCCTCCAATCTGTTTCCCCCACCATCCTCCCATGTTCTCAGAGACATATTAAGTGTTACATCCCTGCCTATTCCTTTTGATATCTGTTTATGGACCTGTTGTATATGAATCTAAATAATCCTTTTCTAAACTTGTTTATGGCATCTGCCTCCACTATTCCCTGTGTCAGCAAATTTGACTTTCTTTTGACTTCTCAAGTTTTTCTGTTTCTTAAATGCTGACCTTTCCCCTACGGATGGCGGTCTTAATTCTCGTATATAGCTGTGAGGGTGGTGAAGTCGATTGTTTATTGCTGTTGATTTATTTTACTTTTGAAATGTGGCAAACATCTTATCTTTGCTGCTAGTATAGGAAAATGTCTAGGCTTCTTGTAGGCTGCTTCACTTTTTTGGGACTGCTCATTCTAGAGTGCGTGGGGGTTATGGAGGGTTTTTTCTGGTTGTTTTTGCTGATGTGGCTTTTTTTTTCCTTCTTTTTCCTGTTTTTTAGTATTGGCCTCATTGTTCCTATCTTGAAATCAGATATTTATATACTGAATTTAGTTGGTTGCTCTCTCCCGCTGCAACATTAAATGGAATAGTATTGTAACTGCTGCTACAGAGAGGCTTTCCTGGTAATAGTTCTTGAACAGTGCTTCTGTGCCACTGAAGACCAAATGCTACCTTTCATGTTGATTTTTTTAGACTAGTTCTGCTAGGATGCCTGATTTTCATGTGGAATGATGGGCAAATTGAAGATGAACAAGCCTGTGTCTTGTGATCAACAGCTTTGAGGAGTATAGTGATAGAGACAGTCTGTTTAGTATGTGCATTTATGGAATGGTTTCAAAGAAATGGCATTTTGCTGCAAGTAGAGTTTATGCTTTCATAAATTAAAACCTTGCAAGACTTAAGAAATTTGCATGATTTTCCCTGAAAGAGTAAAAGGGTATTCATGTTGCCTCCTCTTCACATTAATGAAGTAGTAAATCTCTAATAAAACGGGTTATGGGAGGAAATGCAGATATTTTATTATAGTCTGTATATATATGTTTCCTGTTACGTAGTCTTTTTAAGCTTGTCTTGCAGAACAACAGCTTCATAAACTGTTTGAACAGAAACTTGTACATTTGCTTGGGCTAGGCAAAAAAAAAGTGAACAAAAATGCATATTCTACAGTGTTTTTTGATAATTCAGTGTGAATATAGAAGTTAGTTATGGGAAGCATAGCTTTCGAATGCAGCCTTCTTGCTTGGATAGAGTTCCTTTGTACTTTCAAAGTCAGTATGCACCTAATCTAAACTGTTTTCTGAACTCTAGTTTTATAAAACAGAGTTACTGAAAATGCTTTTCTTCCATTTTAATCACAGAGGCTAAGACTTCTTATTTGTCATGGCTTGCTGAATTTCTTTGCACTTTTAAATTTCAGACGAAAATAAACTGCTACTCTTGTGAAGCGGGCATGCATTTAAATATTTTCAAATTGGTGAAAACAGTTAAACTTTATCTGTTACGTTGCCTGTTTACTTACTGGCTGCTATCCTTTTTACCAACAAAATTACCATTTGCATCGTCCTAATATATTTTTCAGTTCTAGCATTTTACTTCAGTGCTGTTTGTCTCCCTATCCAACTACATAACAGCCTATAAAAATATTATAGTAATTAAAGTTCTTCAATTCAAGAAAAAAATGTGTGCTCCTTTTCTGACAATAATACCAAATGATTAAACTAATGCAGCCATAACCTAAAGGCTTTGATAATGTTTATTATTCAAACTGCTTTAGTGGTTGATTTCAAGGTTAATTCTCGAATGTTAAGTTAATAGCTACAAGGATGCTGTGGTCAGTATAGATTTATTTTTTCCACCCCCCCCGGTTGAGTTAAGCTTAAAAAGCTTTTTCACTATCATTTTAAGATTACACGATTAGTAGTTCCTTTGGTACCCAGTATAAAATAGATAAAATTGAAAATAAAATGAAGATTATGTCTGTGATAAAAACAGCTGTATTGGTCCTTATGTATTTGAACGTGCTTGTGAAAAGTTATATCAGTGGTGTGACGGCTGATATGAATCATTACTTACAAAGAATATAGAATGATTTTGTTCTGGGAACAGCTTCCTTATTTACAGGATTTTTATTTCCTATATATTGTTTTTCAAGGCATCTTGAATCAAATTCCTGCTACTGTTTAATCTCATATAGTCACAGCACAATTTTCTAAATTACAAGGAAATAGGAAAATAAACTGTTCTTTTGAAAATACTCTATGCAACTTTTGGACAAATGGCTTACTGTCAAAAAATAATAAAAAGTGGAAACCCCTTTAAAAAAAAAAAAATCATGTGCTTATCTTGACTACACAAAGAATCCCTGGGTTAGCTGGGATGCAAATCTACAGTGTTAGCTTTGTAGAGCAGATGCCTGCAGTCAATAAAGAGCATTGACTTGGGCAGTTACTAAAGAGTAGATAATGTGCTGGATGTTCTCACCTCTGGTTCCACATATCAAAAGTTGTTTGTGGCACTGTCTTTTTAAGAATTGACCAGGATTATATGCACTCTCACTAAAGATTAAGTAGTTTGTAGAGTATAAATCGGCTCCTAAACAAAGCATACTTGAAATATTCTGTACTCAATTTAGAGAAAGGACGTGAAATGGTGCAAATGTTACAGTGCTCTTTGGGAAAGGTGGTGTTGAGATTGTCTGCTTGTTCTTGAAAGCACGTATTTGTAAACTATGCAAGAGGAGACAAAGAACAGAAGACAGAATTTGGTTCTAAAATGCATCTTTAAATTGAGAGGAAGTGCTTGTCAAACCGCTCTTTATGATTAAATTGAGAATGATAAGTGGGCTTTATGGATTATGTCATAAAACTCAGTATCATGGGTTCAGTTTGTTTTAATATTACAATTTGACCAGAGGCTTCTCTGCAGAGACTCTGTCACTTTTCATCTAGTTCTGGAATTCCTTTGTGGTATGGTGTTGCTTCATCTTCAAAATTGTGATGTCGTGATTTCCAATGGAGATTTCTCTCATGATTTAACGATTAGTGGTTCTTTAATACAAATTACAGAAATAGTGGTTTGCATTAGAATAGCATATGACAAGAGTAAGCAGTGTGTCTTTAGAGTAGCTTCTCTTTTATTTTTTGGTGCTATATTGTGAGTCCTTTACTTCTTTTTAATTATCAGTAGCTTTTATTATTCAGAGCTACCTTTGATGTTAACAGAGGGTTTCACAGATGTTGGTTTCTAGAAATCAGTTTAATTTCAATAAAAGACAAATATTTGATCTTTTCTCCATGTCTGTTCCTTAAATCATTTCTGTAACAGAGTACATGCGTTAATAAGATCATTCATTTAACCAAGTACGTGCATTAATAAGGTAAAATCTCTTTGAACCTCAGTTACTTTTTAAACTTTGAGTTAGATTTAAAAGAATGAAATATTAGAATTTTTACCAATAAATTTAAATAGAAATTGAATAATTTGGACTAATGGTAGAATTAAGTGGTGACATTTCAACATTAAATATGATGATTTGGTATATTACATTAGATATTTTCACTTAATTTTTATGAAGAGTAGGATTTTTATGAGCAGTAATTCAGAAAAATGTGAGTCTACTTAATGGAATCATTCTCCTTAAGGCTATTTATACTGACATTGTTTTTTCCCCTTCTGATACCCTTTCTGGAATCTGGAAGCTTTTTACTCATTGTCATTTTTTTTTCTCAGTTTCAGCCCAGACTCTGAAGAGCAACCTTGATTCGATGAACCAGCAGATCCAGCGCCTAGAAAATGACATTGAGAATTTCCCTAAAACACAAGATGAACATGATAAGTTTGTAGAAAAGATGAGCATATCCTTTTTGCGCGTCTTCGTTGGTGATCTGAACATTCTGATCATCTGGTTAAGTATTTACAGCACTTGCAAATAAGTTTTAAGTCTCTTCTTCCATGCTTTTATTCTAGTGCAGAGAAAAGCATAACAGAACATGCTGAATGTAAGAAAACATATAACTGAGTATCATTTAAAGCATTTAAAATCAGACTTCAAGGGGGAAACCAGATAGCTTTCTTGAAGGAAGTAGTTATAGTGATGGGTCATAAAGACAGTAGTATGGGGTTTTTTGCCTTAAAGAACTGTGTTTAATGATAATTGTTGAATCATTTCAATCTAGAAAACTATCAGCAGTAGAGTTGAGCGTATTTATTATTTTAGCTTCAGATGTGTTGTTTTTTGAAGGGGACACTATTAATTTTGTTAATGGTTTTTATTTAAATTTTTTTAACAGATCATTTTAGAGAAAAAACATTTACATTTTTTGTACTTGAGTGATTTGTCCTTTTATTTCTGTAGGGAATAGAGACTGTAGGTTCTTTAAGCACTAGTAAGTAAAATCTGTGGGAGAATACCATATGATGTCTGTCTAGCCCGTTTTCCCTCCAAAATTTTCATATATCCAGCTTTACCTTTGCTCAAAAGTATAAAGTAACAAGTAAAGTATACTGTAGATGCAAGAAGCTCACAAAACTGTGAGAAAGACTAAGCAAAAGTCCTTTTTTTTTTTTCTTAAAAGACATTTGCAGGTTTTTATTTTGCACAAAGCACATTTCTGTATATATGGAAGTGTTTGCAGTATGGTACATGGCCAAGTCCAAGGCATTTTGTGCATTTGTAGAAGCTCAGATAGTTCATGTGACATCTATTCTTTCTTACTGCAACCAGAGAGAAGTCATGGTTTTGTGGGTTTTTCAAAGGAAAAAAAAGAGGGGATTGATGTCTAGAGCCATTTGTAGCTGCTCATCACATTGAGTAGGTGGATGTAATGAAGAGGTTCTCCTAACTACTGTGCATTTGGAAAGTAAATTTTAGCAGGATTAACCATCTGAATGGATTCAGTGACAGAAATTCACAAGAAATATTTAATATCTTCTCTACATGGATTTATTTTAAGTTTCTGACAAGACTGCAGAAAAGTAGCTTAAGGGAGACAACTCATGGCTAAGTGGAAAATTGTTTCTTGTTACTTACATGTTCTCTTCCACCTTGTCTTATTTGCAAGGTTAAGAGACTTGCTAGTAATCACATTTATCAGTTCTGCTATTTAAAAAAAAGCTTATTATTTCCATGAGATACATTCACATCAGAAGATCTTATAATATTGCCTTGTAATTGTCCTTTGCCTTGTCGTCATGTGCGTAGGCTGAATACTGTCAAGTAAGCCCCACTTTTGTTCATAAATGAAACCAACATATTGAAATGCACCTTTTGCAACCTTGTTTTCTTGTTAAGCTTGACAGCTCTGTTTTACAGGTTATATTCATTACTTTTCAGTTGCGTTGAGTAAACGTTTTGCCATTTGTTGTTTTGCTACCTATGTATTTACTGTACTTATAAAAACGATTGGCATCACTCAAGTGATTTGGTGAGAAAAAAGAGCCAAGTAGGTAATGTTTACCTTTTTCCACTCTGCGGTTTATCACCTGAATTTCTTAAAGAAGAAGGATCATCTGACAATGCAAAAGAGTTTAAAAGAAGAAGAAGAAAAAAAAAAAGGTACTAATGCTTTTTTGTATTGGCAAAAATACGAGGATCCTATGAAATTTTTGAAAATTAATTGTTGAAAGTCTCCTGGGCAGCCTTGCTTCAGTGCACGTACATTGATGTCACAGCTAGATTACCAATTCCTGGTAATTAAAATAGGCACTCTGAACTGTAGATGTCTGACAGCTTTTATCATACCAGTGAATTTGGTGGCTTGACAAAATAGATAAGACTGTAAGAAATTAACTGATTCTGCCTAAGGATTTATGTTTTCATAATTAATAGATGACCTGATAAATGGTATCTTTCTTTTTTAGAAAGTCATCTCCAGTTATATAAAGTGATTTGTTTCTGCTTATCATTGAATATTTTTAGGTTTTCTACACTCCTGTATTTTTTGTTTAGATTGAAGAATAAATGTTAAGGGGGGGAGAAATGAAATGACATCTTAGTCTTCAGTATGTATTTCTTTTATTTCTGTCAGCTTGTTGAAGAATTGTTGATAGCACAGACTGAGGTTAGAAAGTTAAAGAATTTCAGGCTGAACATCTCGCTAACTGCTGGAGTGTTGCAGAAAATTTGAGACCTATCTGAACATAAATCATCTCTCAGTAGAAAGTTTTGGGATGCAGGAATTATACCATAATTAAAGGCATAGTTTCTCATCCCCGTTCCTGCTAATAAACAAAGCTGTTTACTGGTAATTGTGGATGAGACTTTCTTCAGAGAATATGAAAGGAATATTGCTTGGTATCACACTAAGGTAGGAGATCAATTACAATAAAAATACCATTCATAATATTAATTCATAATAATAAAATGAATATTCATAGTAAAGAAGCAAATGCTATGAAAGAAATTACTTAATTTTAGGGTTTTTAACCTTTTTTTTTTTTAGGAAATAAGTTTTTGGTACTGTGAGTGACAAAAAGATGAATAGAAATTCTACTTACATTTTCATCTAGGATTTTTTTCTTGACTTATTTCTAAGCAGGATAATTTGTGATTTCACTTAATCAGTTTTTTTATTTAGTACATACAGTTATTTGTCTTGGTGCATACTACTTGATGTAACTCTGGAATGCTTAAAAATAACTTAAAACTACTTTAGGAGTTAAATATAAAGACAGGAAGAGTAGTATGTTACTATTCCACAAACTTTTAAAAAAATTGCAATATATTGCAGAAGCAATATGTTCAGGTAAATATACCCCATTGATTAAAAAACTTTGAATTAAAGCTGTTAGAATTAAATTCATGTAGTTTTGACTACAGTCTGCTAAATTGATACATAATAAAAGGTTATTTTAATACATTTTTATTAGTTGCAAACTAATGGAAAATGGGTTAATGTTATCTGAATAGTTTATATTTAAAGTAAGACTATAGGCAACTAAATGAAATAATTTGATAACAGAGAAGCACATTCAGTTTTACATCCCTTTCTTTAGAGACGTGCAGATATTCACGTGAATTGGTTCTGTAATTGTGTCAGTGTGAATACCTGCTTAAGGATGTCTTATTTTACCATTTATGATCATAAGGTTCAATGAATATAATAAAAGGAATTCAGATGCATAGCTGTAGGTTGATTGCCATCTTTAGTAAGCAATTAATAACTAAGATATGGTATGATCATCTGATTTGATTTCAAGCATAATAGAATGGTCTCAGCAAATAATGCCACTATCAACTTCATACTTTTTTTTTTAACTAAAAGCATATATTTTATGACAGTATACAATCTTGACTTGAAAAATTCAGCTAGTATAAGTTCTGCTACATCTGTGATAGATTGTACCAATGATTTTTCTCTCAAATATACGTAATGATGCTGGTTTGACTGCTTGTGGTTTCAGTTTGTAGCCATCGTGACATTTTAAAAACCGTTGAAGTTTTTTGGGACCTGTTTGTTAGTAGATATCTTTCCTCCATGTGAGAATTTTTATACTGTGATCAGGTTACTTGAATTTATCTGCAATAACAAAGTAGATTCACTTCTTTAGTTTAGGACTTTTTTTTCCCAGTCTTTACTGGTATTTTTTTAATACGCATTTGAAATACTGATTTCAACTAAATACAGTATTTCAGTAATTTTGTAGCTTCAGAGGCATGAAGAGTAAAAAATGTAATATTAGTTATCTCTTTTTATACATCAAAAAATTGGCTCTGTTACCACCGTCATTGTAGTGGAACTTTGTGTTCAATTAGTAAACACAGTTCAAACTTATTTCCATTGTACTTGTGTGTGTCTGTGTTGTTTGTAGTGAACACTGTGGACTTTTTGAGATAGCTGTATGGAAATACTTCTGTGGGATTCTGAAGTGATTTTTATAGTTGCTATCTTGCTATCGTGCTAGGATTTTAGTTTGTCTGCCTGATATTGGGATTTTTGTAAGTATTTAATTGCCTGAGTTTTAAGGAATGCTTACAGCACTCTGAAGTCATTGGGATCATGAAGCTGACCTGTATGGTTGGCCGCCAGAAATAGCTGGTTTCAAAGTGAGGATTACAGCTGTGCTATAATAGAAAGTAGAATATAGTACGGTTAAGCAAAAAGGGAAAAAAAAAAAAAAAGATATTAAAATAGTCTTTCTGTGAATTTCGTGCTATATTAAATAACTTACGTGTGATTCTTGAGACAACTTTTTCATGATCTGATCCATGGCTAGAATTGTACTTTACCTGAAGATCAAATTGTAAATAATTTAAATTTAAATGTGAGAGGTTTCTTTTATAATTAGCCCAGCTTCATGCAGCACTGGGGAGTCTGATTCAACAGTTTAGAAAAATAATTACAGACTGTGACAAATCTGGCTTTCACTCCTTGTTTTATTTCAGTGTTTGTGCCTCGAATTGAAGATTTTTTGAAGTGGAAAACTCTGAATTTTATACTTACTTGCCATAGGTGTATATGCTGGTTTCTTTTTAGTGATGTTAAAACATGAGTGTCTAGTCGGGGATTGAGGAAGTTATTCAGATTAATGGGGTTTAACTTTAAATGTTATTAAGAAAGATTAAAGACAACAGAATGAAAAGCTATTTCAGAGGGAATAAATGGAAAGTTGTACAGAGTTAATTAATTAATCTTGACTTAGAACTATGGATACATAAATAATACCGCTTCTTCCCCCCTCCCAGCATGCGCACGCACACCCCCCCTCCAATGACAAAGGTGTATTCCTCTAGAAAATAGGCAGGAGCTTTGAGCTCTGTTCTGAGGGGAAGGGAGAAGTGGTAGAGCTAGGGTGGCAGGAGGGCACGCTGTTTGATCACTGGCCATTAGGTTCATTCTTTTTGTTATCCTGCTAGTTAGAGAAAATGACTTTTTGCTGCGTTGCTTTTGGACCATTGTATAGTTTGTAAACAATCTTATATTAATTTATTTATATAACGTATCCTAGATGTACTAGTATATCCTTAAATGAAGATTTTGTATAGCTTTTCTGTTTTTCAGCGGTATCATTTACCCTAGTAAGAGATATTAACATGCCTAATCTTGTTAAAATATTTTGCCTACTGGAGCAATAAATGGTGCCACTTGGTTTTTCTGATTGGATACATGTGACAAATTAAAAGCTTATTTTTAAAGAATTGCAAAATTAAGGGACCTATGAATGAAAGTACAAAATTTACTGCAGATAAAAAATTTTCAAAGCAGTGTACATTCGTCTTATCATTAAATACAACAACAGCGATTTGTGAACTAATTTTAATTTTCAGAAAGGAACACCATTCATTAAAACAGAGTCCTTTTTATGAAACAAAAAAGCTGCCTTCCTAAAAGGCATATATTCTCACTTGATATGTATTTATACTCATAGTTCTATCTAATAATGACTGTTGCTTCACAACTAAATATGAGTTTTATTAGTTCCTTATTTGATGTACTTCGGTTGTAGTGAAATGATCTGGGGAGAAGTCTACTTTAAGTGTGTGTGGGACTTTTATGCACTGAGAATGTTAGATATTTAATGTGCACTAAACATCAGCTGATAATTCTCTTGTACAAACCACTATACTGGAGAATCTCTTAGAGCAGGCCACTAGGGAAGAAACAAATATACTCTGAATCAGAATCTCAGCATCTGGAAATGGCTTTTTTCGTCTCTGAGTGACTGAGCAGCAGGACGTCATTTACACACTGACATGGAGTGCTGAAAGAATGTTGATGGCATTAACACTCTTGTCATCTGTTAACACTTGGGATTTCCTCCTAGCTTGTTGTGGAAAAATAAGCCACTTAAAGTGTTTTGAGATGTCATTTTTAGGAAAGCCTGTTTTTGTTTTTCAGACAATTTGAAATGCACTGGTGCCTTCATTTCTGCATGAGAATGTACATTCATATCTGAATTTGCTCATAACTTGGGGGCTTCTCAAAAATAACCCCAAAGGGGGAAAATTTCTAGGAACTTTTGTATATGCCCCTACATTTGAAGTAACTATCCTTTGCCTGAATGTGTTTGAACATGTTTTTAAATGTAGAGGCATTTTTCAGTACTTTGGGAACTGGAAAAGAGAACCATTCAATGATTTTTCAAATTCTAGGCCGTATATGATCCTTAAGACAATTTTATACGTGTGTCTTTTCTTGCAGTATTTATATAATGTTTTTGTTCTTGCTATCTACAAAAATGACATTTGAAAACACTTTCGTTGGAAAGTGCAGTTCTTGACTAAAAGAGGTATTTTGGGAAAATAATGGTTATTTATCCAGATAAAACACTTTTCCTAAATAGTGTCTAGGGAAAGAAGGTCTACCTTACTGAAGTTTGCACATCAATAAGATTTTTTTTTTTCCCCCAGACTTCTCAAAGAACCTGGTTCTTATCTCCTCCCTACTTCCATCTCTTTCTCTCTTCCCCTGTCCTGCAGGTGAGAAACCCTATGTTGTCCAAAAAAGGCAGTGAAAAAGTACTTACTGTTGTTTGAAAGTTATGAAGTATTAAGTTATGTGATAAATGACAAAGCAACAGAAAGACCTGGCTTCTAGATGTATCATGGCTTTTTTTTTTTTTAGTTATGGCTACATTATATGAATGTAATCAGGGTGTTTTGTTACTCTTAGTGTTGAGCGTTTGTTTAAAGTTAAGCCTTCTGCTTACAGTTAAAAGCAAACTCCAAGGAGCAGTCAGTGGAAAGCACCAGGGAATATAGTCTTGTTTAAGACAACTTATGAGTGAATACAGTGGAAGAAAATGAAAGAAGAGTGATTTATTCTAGTTTAAGAGATCAAAATGTCAGCTGTTCTCTCTAGGTCTTACCTCAGAAAAAAATACTTGATTAAATGCTTAGTCAAGCAATTTTAAAATGTTTTCAACCATCAATTGTTAGTCGTTCTTGCCAATATAGAGAAAACAGAACAAATTACACCAAATTCATATTATTGATATTGTTTGTAAATGAGTAAAGGCTAGAAACATGGAACTTTAAAATCAATGGGTTTTTTTCCAGTGGGGAAAAAATGGGGTACTTTAAGCTTCACTCAGCTCTTCTGAACTTTGATTTACTTGATTCTTAAGAGGATCAGCTCAGGCCATCATATGGTCTGTTTTGTTATCAACCATGAAACAATTATGAACTTGTTGAAACTTTAGGATCTTGCTTAATGTCAACAAATTATAATGAGCATCTAGCAGTAGTGCTGGTGCTACAGCATTTAATGAGACATCTCCTATTTGGTATTGATTACTATTTAAAAATATATAATTTTTGTAGTTGTTTGCATTTTAAATATGAGCTAAATTATTTCTTCAAATATAGACTTGTGATTAATTTAACTTTCTACTAGCAACATACAAGAAAAACCCTATTTTTTTTTTCCTAAGTTAAAATAGTAAGTGGAAGAAGAAGAGAAAGACTTTGCACTGCCTACTGAAGGTACAGCACAGAGAAGTAACCATTTATTTGCTGTTGAATCTTTGGTTTATGGAGTTTTCTGTTTAAACTGTATCTTATGTTGTTTCAATATCTTTTTACTTACTTGTGGTTTACAAGTTTCAAGCCCAAGGAAAGAGAGCAGAAAAGACCTTCTAAGGGCTTACCTTCCTGGTAAAGAGAGACATTACAGTTGCCTTCTCAATATGCAAGCATGTGCAGTATATTAGGAATACAGTGATCAATAAATAATTTTCTTCAGTTGAAAGTTCTCTGGTTCCCTTTCACTTTCTGTCCGAGTACTGCCAAAACATCTAACATTCATGTTAGATGAAAAGTAAAATCATCCTGTATGTTGGCTCTTTCTCTGCCGAGTTCCTGTTTGATTTCTGATTTTTACAAGCCTATACGGGCTGAGGACAACTGCTGAAGTGGGAATATGGATGGAATTCATTTTGAAGCTATGATCCTGTTGGGCTTCCTGTCTAATCACTTCCATGTCATTGTTCTGTTCTAGTCAGATGTGTAAAATCACAGAAAGGGAAGTGAGAATGTAATCAACTAAAGAAAGACTGGGAGACAATAGAGTAAGAGGAGAATGGAAAGTGGCCAGTGGATGGAAGGATGAAGATTGAGAATCCAGATTTTGAGATAAGGGGCACAGTGTCAGAATGACAAGGTTTAGAAATACTCTTATTAGTGGCAGGAAAAGTTCAACATGACAGAAAGATGCAAACTTCTTTCCTACACCTTGAAAGTTACAAATGTGTTTTGCTTCTTCGTAAGCCATTTTTAGTATATGCTCAGTACTTTTTAAATGGAAAATGCTTTAAGCACTAAATAGAAGTCCTATTATGCTGTACGTCTTTTGCTTTACAACTCATTTTATACTTAAGGTGAGATTTTTTTTTTTGCTTGTGTCTCTTTAGAATTGCAATTGTACAGATTAATGTGTAGGCCTGCTTTTGACTGTAAGCAACTTTTCCTCCTGTTTGATGTTCAAGTTCTCTGGATTTCTGTTATCCTAGTGCATTCCCAAGTATCTAAATTGTTCATGTTGCAAGGAACTTTTTGCAGTAGAATGTACATTTAAGTACTAGGAATACCATTTCTCCCCCCGCTACAGACTTGGGTCAATTTGAATTCATTGTTAATGAGATATTAAAGTGCTTTTAAGAACTTCCACCTTTTACTACATATTCTATAGGCTTTTTACTCAAATTTGCGTAGTTGGTTGACATGATGAGCAAAGAAAAAAAAATCGTGTTTGGTGTGCATTAAATTTTGCATCCAGGATGCTCTGTTCTAAGTTCAGTTACCTCTAAGAAAGCTAAATTTATGACTTGAGTATCAGATTTGAGATTTCAGTGAGGTGCTTGGCTGCTTGACTGACAGCCACCAAATGTGTATGCTCTAAATTTGCATTATTTTGTGTTGCCCCAAATGCAAGAAAAAAATCACTAAAATGCACTTTCGAAAAGGAAATCAACATTATATCATTTTATGAGAGGTTACATTTAAAAACCTTTTATCTCTGAACACTCGCATCATATTTAAATGGATATGCTAAAGCAACCAAGACACACTTGATTAACTGATCGTGCTTGTAATTCTTAGAAGTATATCTGAAGCTCTGATGTATTTCATCAGCATAGGCAGAAAATCCCACTTCTGAAAGCACTGTGATAGAAGATAGGAAGAGTTAGTTCATACATATAATCTGCTTTCCTTTTCCAAACTAGCGGCTTTTTTAGAAGATTCAGGGCATCAATGAATAAACAGTGTTTTCTTTTTCCATTTTTGCATTGCTAATTGTTCAAGCTCATAGCATCTCAGCAGTTTGAATCTTATTGACGAAGTGGCCCTGCCAAGTGCCAAATCAGATTACAGGCAATTTATGCTATGTTTAGTTATGTCTATTCAATTGACATTATTAAGCTAGATTGAAAAAAAAGACTGCTATTTGATGTTGTAGAGCTCAACTGTACTTAAGTTGTTTACTTAGTCTTTAGAGAGTGTGTCTCCCCAGCATATAAAATGATCTGCTTGTGCAGACTAGCCTTTTTATAGGTGCCAGTATAAAAATTAGATAATCAGCAGGTCAGAAGTATGGCCAGGACCTATTGCAATTAGAAGGCACAATAACAGAAGCATGTTCTGAAGATCTCAGTCCTGAGCAGCACTCTCAGAGACAATCCCAGAAGCTGTAGTTCTTGGTTTTTTGGTTTTTTTTAGGAGACCATCTTGTTCAGTGACAGTCATGATATAACTGTTGCTATTCAATTTCATTTCCACTGAGAAATGTCAGTATGGCCTTGTGGCATTTAGTATTCCTTTCACTTACCTAGTTTTTCACCCTGGAAAAAAAAAAAAATTAATCCCCCCCTAAAATTGCTTTGAAATATTTGCATGACTGGTGTCACATTTTGTATGACTAGATATGTGTCATGAAGATCAGCAGACGTTATTGAATTAATATAAGGTTAAATACACTGTTTCTGCTGTGTGTAAATAGTCTAGAGCTGCAACACGTTTCCCTGTTGTGTTTGCTGCAATAGGAAGCAGATGAAAGCTGTGAATCTTTGTACAATGTTAACTTACAAAGATATATTGCTGAAACAAGGCAAGTTATTTTACTGTCCTAATAGAATGATACTCCTTTTCTGGTCCTGACTGAAAACCAGTTGGGTTTGGTTTGTTATTTAATACAGTAAATGGCAGTGTTGCTAGTTGTTTTCCCAAATAAACTTCTTCCTAAATTAGTGGAAAAATCAATCAATTTGTCATGATACTGTTACAATCCTTACGGGAGTTCTAGAAAATATTATATTTTACAATTTCAGAATTGCTATACAGGTTTTTATACTAGTCATTTTAAATGAAACTATATTTTCATTCATTTACTAATGTGCTTTGAGCATCCATGGTTACTAAGCTGCAACCCTTGTAGAATTAGAGAGACTTTCCAATTAAAGTTGAGTTTAACCTTGTAGGAAAAAAACCTTTGGTATCTTCCTGCTTGGTCAAGTCCAGTCTTTCTACTTGAGAGACAGTATAACATAAAGTCTATTTTCTTTAAACTGTTTCTTTGACAGAAGAGGGTTGAGGAATGAAAGAGGCTTCAGCGTAGAGTTAGCCTTCATTTTTATGCCCTCTGCTGTATTTCTTCTGAGTAAATGTGTTACTAAGAGGTGTATGAGAAATAGTAGTCTAAGAAACTGTCGTTCCGTCTTCTACGTTAAATCTATAAATTTAAACAGCCAGTGTGGAATTACAAGGGCTTCTTGTAGGGTATATGGCGTAGCAGGTTCATCTTGAACCAGAGCGAACACACTATTGGTTGCAACTCTAAAGCCGTCTTTGTTTTACTACCTCTCTTTCTCAGCTTTAATGAGGCATACTGAAGCTTTTTGGAATACGTGTGGGTGGTTTTGGGGTGGCGGGGGCAGGGATTAATCACACAAAGTATGAAATTTTCTTTAAGGTGTGCTGAAATGCTGTTTTTTCCTCTGTGGTGCAGTATGCATCAAAAGAATTGTTAGTTTGTTTTTATTACATACCATCAAATAACAGAGATACTGTTCAGATATTTCATGTTAATTGTTTAATTTGATACGGTCTGTGTGTTGCTCAGGGAAATAGAATTTGGAAAACTTTAAATTGGTCAAGTCTAATCTGGCAAGATTCCAGATGTTTATTTTTGTCCTAATACGAGTTTTTTATGATACTTTGCTGTGCTTTTGCTTGGTACCTGGCTTTATTCCCTTCTTTATATTCCTGTATTTTAATATCTTTATGTTCCTTGTTGAAAAAGGAGCTCTACACAGGCCTGCATAATTGATCATGAGATATTCCATTCTTTTATGAACAAAATATGATACAAGCCAACAGAGAGATATTAGTAAATCATTGTTTCAGTGCTTGACCAGTTATGTGAAAATTGCTGATTTGCTTTGAGACAAGATCAGCCTCGCAGACTACAGACTGCCTTAAGAGCATAAACAAAGGATGATGATAAGTAGTGATATATTTAGTAGAGTAAGGAAGGTATCGGTCAGGTTCCTCAGGGACTGGTGTGAAGTCCACTTCTATATAATAGCTTCAGGAAGAGTGTAACAAAAGGCAAACACCATATCAGTTAAATTCTCAGCTAACGAATCAGTAAATAACGCAAACGCAAGGGAGAGAAATACCAAAGGGCCCTGGGAGAGTAATCAGGAATCAGGACCTAATAGCGTGAGAATAACTCTGGAAAAGTGTGTGATACTATATTTGAGAAAAAGAGTAGTGAACACATGCATTCTTGAGGATATAGTTTGTTGGTAAGAGAAATTGTATACTGCCTTCTCTTTTTTATAAGGTAGAAAAACAAGAAGCAAACACAGTTGGAAATGCAGTATAGATCATATGTTCACAGTACCTCATAGAGGAAAAATAATTAATTTCGATTTTGCTAAGGGTGTGTTCTTTATTTTGTTGTGTAGAGGTAACATTTTAAGTGTGTTGACTTGAGGTTTTTTGTTATGTTTATGTAGATATTATATACTGAAGAAGTTAGGTAAGTTTGCAAATTGTTTTACATGGAGTTGAAAGTAGGCTGTCAGGTTGGGGGGGAGATCACAGCAAGATATGTGACTGGGCCTGGAGGGGAGGAGAGGAAAAGGAGAAGGATATAGAGCCAAAAATTATGAAAGAAAAGTGTTTGTAACTTCTCTTTCTTCGTGAAAAATCATATGATTTTTCATAAAAGTATTCAATCTGTGAATTAAATTAAAACTTTGTGCTAATTTGCCCTCAGTTATGTCCATTAGGAGCTTTTTTGAAGAACTTTTCTTCCCAGATGGTAAATTTACCCAGTTCATCTGGATTTTCAGAGTCAGTTGACACTCACTTTTTGTTACCTTAATGTTGCTCTTTAAAGAACTCTTCTCTTTCCTTCTTGTTTTCCCCTTCATTCAGATGTATGCAGAAAGAATTGAGTCATCTGCAAAATGTCTTTCTGCCAGATTCAACACCTAATAATGTGTCATGTTTTAATGCATAATATTAAGTTTTCTTACAACTATTTAGTATCGGTAAAAGAAGTGACAAATCCCTTTGGAAAATGATCCTTTGAATTTTAGCTAGTCTGGACTAAGGTTCAGTTTTCATAAAGTTAATATTTAAAAATCCAAGAACTGTGGAACACTATAAATGAAAATAGTGTTATACGAAGCAGATTATGAATTTACTTTCTGACAGTATATTTCTACCTTCAGATCTTCATTTCTTTTTAAGAAGGAGAGCCCTGATGTGAGTGGACATAAGATTATATAGATTTCTTTCATATTGGGCTATACTATAAATCCTGTCAACAAGAGTGTACAAACAATCTGTAGGTTCCATTATAGTATGAATAAAAGAAGAAATTGGACAAATGTTACGCGTGGGGAGGCGTAATGATATGCAATAGGTAGCTGTGTGGCAATTAAGAACTTCAAATAACTTATTTTTCTGATTTTTATTTATTGAAAGACACATATTCTGTAAATTATATAGTACAAACTTTAGTAGGTTGTCAAAGTCCAGACATTTGACTATAGATCTGTGCTGGATTCTTTTGTTTGTTTAATCCCTGAGATTATGTAGATTTACCACATGAGGGAGCCCCATTCTATTCTGCACCTTGAAGACTGCATCTGGAATTGTGCTTCAAAGCTAGTACGGTATAAGATTGAGAGAGGATTTTATACAAGAGAGAAGAAAAGTACTAAAAAGTTGCTGAAATGCATTTTTAGAGTATATGTTGGCTAACTAGTGAGAGAAGAATTTTTTTACAGTAATCTACACAGACACATGAAAAATTATATAGGAGGAAAAGCCTGCTTGTTTAGGAGATTCTAAAGAAGAAAATTCTATGAACAAAAATCTACTTAAATACATGGAAATCTAAAGGCTTCTTGATTGTGAATAATTGCCTGAGGGAAACTGTGCTTTCATCCTTAAATTTATATTAAACCAAGTTGTCCAGATCACTGAAATACATTTTTGTAAAGAATTGTGCACTGCTAGAATGATAGTTCATTAGAGATCCATTCTCTAATTGCTGTTATGCTTATTTTTAAATCTGAAATTAAAGGGAGGAGAGTGGACTCTCTAAATCCCTGGAGCTGCAGCATTAGATAACAAAACCAAACTGTCATGAGACACTGCTTTATCAAAAATGTTGGTGTTGATGGAACTGTTTTTTGCCCTCTACGCTTCTTCACTCCCCAAAAAGAAAAAGAAATAAAAAACTTTTTGGAGGGGAAGGATGTCACTGAGAAAATGTACTCATTTTTTTTAAAGCAACATGTCTGAGTATAGGAAACTTCCATTTCAGATCCTGATTGCCCTGTGATTATGCCTTTTGCTTTTCTGTCTGACCAGAACATTAGTTTAAGAAATATCCTTAAGCGTTTGTTGGCTGAGATAGAAATTTGAAGGATTACTTCACGTTCCTGACTTTTGTTTGTTTTAATTCCAGTCATTTGGGGCAAGGCTATTTGTGTGCATATGGTGGTGAGTTCCTAGCAAATAATTGCCCAATAAGTTATGGTTACATATTTTTGGTATTCATATCTGGAGAGAAAAGAGGAGGGAAAGGACATACACCATTTTACTCAAATCATATATGATGTATGGTTTTAAGTATGCAACTGGTATTCAAAATAGTATTTAAGTGCAAAATAGACTCTCATTTTTAGAGTGTAGTCTTTCACTCTCTTTTTCTCCTGCGCTTGAATTTGTGAACACTTAATTACAACACTAATTAGTTGTTTGCACTAAAATCTCAATTTGAGTAAGTTTATTCTATGCTTTTTTATCAGATGATGTAAAATCATTCGTTTTCCTCCTTGATTTTGAACATCTAGGCTCTTGAAACATTATATGATCTGAACTTTTTCAGATTTCTAAAAACAGGAAAATGAGGACTTCTGACATTGCTGCATTAAAGGAAACCTAGAAATGTAAGGAGTCACTTCTCTTTTCCTTCCCCACACTTTACCAAAATTTATATCTAGATGAAGTAACCATCAGTCAGATCTAGTGATTGAAGCTTGTTAAAACAGGGCACAACTGACAGCTCAAACATACCTCTCTTAATTAAATCCAGATGAAGTGAGGAAAAACTGCATGATCAAAGAGAAAGTGAATGTGGTTGCAGTTTCTCTGAAAGATTTAGGGCACACAAAGCTGTAATTATTGCTTAAGGCATCTCATTGTGTGTTCCAAAGCTAATATAATATATCTAGGAGTGGCTACCTTACTGTGGCTTTGCTGAAATAGGTATCAACAACTGATTTTTTTATTGTTGTTAGAACATTGTTTATCAACGCTTTGTGTTAGTTGAAAGTCACATTTAATTAATTTGAATATAATAAGCAAAACAAATTTTGCAGAATCATTTTGTCTGTACTAGCTGCATTTTAGTTGTTTTCTTTCTTGTTTTTATTCATCTAAACAGATTTCTATCTAATTGTTCTCCAGGGAAGGTATGCTAGAAATCCATTACTCTTGCAACATTTTCTGTTTGATATATTCTTGACTATCGTGTCTTCTGTGTTGCTTTCTAATTAATGCATGAATAGTGATTATAATTAATTGTTTGCCACCACAAAAAATGAGAGAGGTTTGAGTTTGAAAAAGCTACAAATACCACTTTTCGTATTGTTTCAAATTATTTTTGAACCAAAATATCACAAACAGGAATTGAGTTAAGAACTAGATGATTTCTGTTGTGAAAGGTGCTGGAAAAGCCCTGCGTAAAGTATATAGGGAGTGACTCCTTTTCAGACTTCTTAGTGTGGGATTCCAGGCAAAAATGTGATCCGTGACTTTGAAGGGTCTGAGCAAAAATCTATGAATTTTGTACAAGTATAGGAAAATAACCTGTAAAGTATTACCAAGCTGGAATAATAAACTGGAGAAGTCTTTACGTTGTTCTGTAATTTTATAAGACTTTTTTTGCCTTTCTTCTGTCATCTAGTACCCATTGTTCTAGCACTCCCATCAGTTCCCCCCTCTTCATGCCGTTGTCACGTCGAAGTATGTGCTGTAGGTCTAAAAAGGCTGACGAACTGTGAGGGGAGATCATGAAATATGTAACCAATATACGCTGGGTGTGAAGTTAGATGCAGGTATAGATATATCTACCTCATTATTCCTCTGGTATAGTCTTCTTTTCCCTTATTTTTAACAGCTCTCACAATTTCCATTTCAGAACAAATGAAGCTAAATAGTCCACCTCTTTCATTCATGAATGGCATTTTGCCATTCTCTTAAAAGGATGTTTTTCACCTGTCAGGCAGTGTCAGTAAATTCAATTTCTCTCAGCATGTTTTTGCAAAAGCAGTTTCAAAATTCTGGTGACTTCATCAGTGGAAATAAAGCTTTGTTTTTGTCAGGATGAAAGGTTTGTTTTGCTTTCAGGAATTGAGAGCTTTTAGAAATTGTTTTGATCTTTCTGTCTTCTGTTAAAAATGGAAGTATGGACTTTGGGGATTATTTCCCTGTTACAGTTATGGAAAAAACCCTTAACTTCTGAGGTCATCAACTGTCTTTTTCTCTGAATAAAAAAAAAAAAAAAAAAAAGTGTTTTTAGGTTAATACCTAGCTCTAATTTTGGAGTTTTTCGATTTTTTTTGAAGTATTTTTATTTAAGATAGACAAGATCTTCCCTTCTCTCTAGCCTGTGGCTTTATAAATACTGCCTTTTATGTGTTTTGTTTGAGGAGCCAAGTGCTCTTATTTACTTTTAAAGTTTTTTTCTTCATGCTACCACAGGAAATTCCTAAATCAGCATTGTAAGTCTTTGAGCAGACTTTTCCAATATAAACCAATTTAAGAAACAGCCTGTGGAGCTTTGTTCATTGGACTGAATATTTTATAAAGTAAGCCCTTGTTTATCAGTTTTTGTCGAGAGAGTTCCTATGGGACTTTTAGAGAAATGAGCACTGATCTTTGCGTCCTGATTAACAGAAGTATAAATAAAAAAGGCAGTACTGAAATTATGTTGACATAAGCTTTCTCTTGTGCATAGTAAAGTGGTGTATATAGAATCAATGGAAATAGTCTTTTCGTTATTGAGAAGTTTGAATGCATGAAAATTAGGAATTGATATCATTGCTTCGAGAGAGGAGTAAGTAAACATTGACAGATTTTTCTAGTGTTTATCAAGATGACAGTTTTATGGCCATTTGGGGACAAGTCAGAAAGCCTTGTCTTAATTAACATGAAGTTAAGCATGATTCTGCAATTTAGGGAGAAGGAGCAGGTCACGGCTAGCATTGTTATCAGATGGTTATGATCTTTCTGTGCTTCATTTTGATGGACACAAAGGCTGAAGTAGTGTCTGTACACAGTGAACGCAATTGTATGAAATAATTCTGGTAGTTAAAGACTTCTTCAGGTACTAAAGTAGTGAAGGCCAGGGAGAGGAATAGACCTCTTTGCTGTATGATAAGTGAGAAGCAACTGTTCTTTTGTGGCTTGGTTTTTTTTTTTTTCTGGACTATTCTGTCAAATGCTGAATGATGAGGTAATTTGCTTTGTAATGAGAAAGAAATTCTCACACTGAGCTTTTTATGGGTATTTTATTAGTGAATCTTTAAGCTCTTCAGAAGTACATGATTTTGTGTAAACAGATAAAATGGGGCTCCTTCTATGGGTCTTGGTTTCTTTGGGTTCTAATTTGGGTAGATGAAGTGTGTTGTAATAAAGATTTCTGCTTTTTTTTTTTTTTTTTTTTTTGGCAAAGGCTTTCAACAGGAAGAAAAGATTAGGTATATAATTGTGATTCATAATTATCTGTGTATGCTCCAGAAGTCTTGTCTTCTGTGTAGTCACAGAGATACATTATGTATGTAGTGTGAATGATAAAATTGTTAGCATCTGTTTACATACTGATAGCAGGTGAAAATAAAGCTATCAGTGTAAATGACTTACTGTTATTAAAGCTGAATTTCTGTCTTCAGCTAATAAATTCTGTTTGTGTTTCTCCAGTTCAATTCAAAGAATACTCTATTATGAATGAGCTTGGAGATTAGAAACTAAGACCGCTGGTACATCCTTCATTAAAGATGATGACACTATTGAATCAAACTTTCTCTTCTAGCTCTATAATACATATTTTTAGCCTAGTTTGGCGGTTCCTTGATCCCGAATCCTGCTCTGAAATGATATCCAAGAGTTTTGAAATGACAGAATGCAGTTTGTATGGTTGAAATATTTTTAGTAAGTTTTCACACTTAGTGGTAATTGTTTGGAAATCATTAAAAAAATATTTGTGTTCTCATTGAAGTGTATTTCTTTAATATTAGTAGTAGATAAGTGTACCTGTGGGGAAGAAAAGAAGTGTTTTGCTCTATGAACAGTGTATGGCAATAGATTAGCAAGCAGTCTACTTATGGTTTTAATTTCAGGTGGTCATGCCAAGGGATTACATTATTTTCACAAATGAGTTTGAAGCACGGGTTTGGTTCTTTTTTGTAAATTCAGACAGTGAGTTGGCTTAAGTGCAGATAGTAAGCTAAATCAAACCCTGTGCAGATGAATAAACTCAATTATTTGGTCCTTATACTTGCTTTAGCTGAATTGTTAGTATCTTGTGAAATTCTGATGATGATGAGAATAATCCATTTTACTGAAAACCAAGTTTAAATAATAAAGACCATTTGTTGAAATAATGAACTATTCAGCAAGGTAATTTTAAAACTGGATGCTTGTAGTTCGTAGTGAGGATTCTGACAACTGGTTTGTTCTTAGTGTTTCATGTTTCTCTTCAGCAGTTCTCATAATCTGATTTAATTTTGGCATGCCTGGAGTGGGAAAAGCTATATTGGGGTAAAGTACAGTGTATAAAACTTACTTGTAAATGTGGGTTTTTTTTTAATGGAGGGAAGTTGCATTATATATCCAGCTTAGAGGGAAAGAAATTATTTGAGATGTTATATTTTGAAGTGGAAATTATGTATAAACAGAGTAACCAAAGTCTTGTTTATTTGGATTTCCCAGAATCACGGAATGGTTGAGGTTGGAAGGGACATCTGGAGGTCAACTTGTCCAGCCCCTCTGCTCAAGTAGGGCCGTCTAGAGCAGGCTTACAGAACCATGTCCAGATGGCTTTTGAGTATCTCCAAAATTCCATAACGTCTCTGGACAACCTGTTCCAGTGCTCAGTCACCCATTTAAGCTCAGCTTGGCTGTTACTCAACACTTGATTCAGACTCAGAAATACAGAAGGCCGAATATGCATTAGGTTCTGAATTTCCCTTAAAGTACCTTTAGGTATAAATGCAGACTCCTCTGTGGAAGCAGCCTCTCCTAATTGTTTTCTGATTTCTTGCCTGCTCTGCTGTACACTTAATTTCCTTTTGTAGCTAATTTCTTACTGCTGAGGATGTCAAGTGCCACCTATGAATGAGGTTAATTTGCAAGCAGATCTGGTGATCCACGCATTGATATTAGTAAAAATGCAACATTTATGATGAGTGGTGTCACAAATGTTTTTTTAATCCCACTCTTGTATGCTTTATCTAATACATCATGATGGCATACAAATAAAAATCAGCTGTTGTGTGATTATTTACATAACTCTTTCTGCCTAATTAATTCTCCCCCAACTATGTCATTTCAGGCTCCAACAATTTTACTTTCAAGCTTTTTGAACAGGCAGTTTTTCAACACATTTATTAATTTTTCCCACAGTGTCTGCAGTAACATGTTACGAATTGAGCTGACTGACAATTAGTTAACGGAAGTAAAACTAACTTCTATTTCTTCAAAACAGAAGAATACACAGTAAAGATAATAGACTGGGTTTATACCGTTAAAATTTATATACTCTGCATTGGACTAATAACAAGGTTGTAATTTTATCAAAACATCAACTATTGGCATGTTAGTTGTTCCGGATATTCCAGAGGTGTCTGTCCCTTTAAAGAGTTGTAGTGTGTATATGTATCTCCAGAATAATAACGTGGCATTATGATATGCGGCTGCATTCCCTCCTGCTTCAAGTACTGCTGACATTAATTCCATATTTCTGCTCAGGACAGGAGAAAAACATTCAAACATATAATTTGTCATGGAAATTTTAATAAGCCAGTTTTAATTAAACCGTATTATCTGAGACACAGAACATTCTGATGGAAATTGTCAATTTTCAGAACAGTAAATGAGTGCTCAAGAGTTTGGAATAGTTAACAGAATAATAAATTATTTCAAGTTGTAAATTTAGTAAAGCATGAAAGAATACACATTGACATACATATTTTCAGTCTTGCAGTGTTGAGGATTATGAAGGCTCAGAGCTTTATCATTGCATAATGATACAGTTCATGGACATTTTGCACTCCTGAACGCAGATTTATCAATCCGCAAGTTAAAGCTAACAAACAAAGCACTGCGTATTTTTCAAAAATGCATTATTTTAAGAAAAAAAGTTATTTACATTGGAAATAGTAAATGGATTAGCAGTTTTCCTATTGTAAATTATAAATTATGATTGACTATAGTTTTTGTCTAAAACCAGTGTCTCATATAAAATCTAACTGCAGAATCAAAGTTAGAAATGCACCTAAAAAGACTGGTGTGGACAGATTTAAAGGAAATCATACGGAGATTGATAATGAAGCCATGTTTCTGTTTTTTTAATGATGCTGTGCTGTCTTTTGAGAACAGTTTCTGTCTGTAATGAATATTAGGATCAGTGTGTGTAGTAGAATAAGAAACCGTGATACATTCAGTAAAACTGAAGTTAACTGAAAAATAAGTAGATCAGATATTTAAATAAATAAAGTTTAGGTGGCTTTGCTTTCCAGACTCCTAGAAAATCCCAGGCTGATTATTTTTTACCTCCTCATTATAGTGCTAATTTATATAATATGCTAAATATATTGATTCTTTAATTTCAGGTTGAGTATATTTATAAATGAGAACATCTTCCATCTCTAGTCCCAGTGGGCCTTTATTTTCTTTTGTCCTTGTGTTTTTGCTCTCTGTTAGGAGTTAATCCATCTGTAGCATAATGCCAGTTGCCTCTTTCTTAAATGAATTTTTTTGTGTCAGCACAAACTTTTGAGAATCAAGCATTACCTGAAAAACTCTCCCAATGGAATGCTGCTTTCACCTCTTTTCAGCTTCCTGTAACCAGTAGCTGGAAGGACATGTCAAAAAGTACTTCTATTCAGGCTTTGAAATGCTTTTGGAAAGTGTTAAGAAGTTTCTGGCAGGTGTCTCCTTTTTGTTTGCAGTGCGTTCTTTCTTTTTCTGGAAGTATCAAAGACATCAACTCTGTAGTCTGTTTGGTTTACTGTTTCAAACCTGTGGTGAACATCCCTTAAATTCCATTTTTATAGTGACTATATGCTGCAGACAGGGGCCTCCTTAACTGCTGGAACACCAGTGCATTTTTCATAATTACAGTTAAATTACCAATGTTCTTTCTACTGTGGCATGTTTATTGTTGATGAATGCCAAGCTGTCAGTGTTGGCTTTCTTTTTCTTTGTAAATGCTGACAGTAATAGGTGCTGCCTTTGGGCAAGTGAGTTTTTTTGTGTGTTCAGGTACTTTACTTATTATTCAAGTTATTGATATATTGATGTGAAATTCATAGCCGATGTTATGGTAGAAGTGATGACTTTCCCTCCAGCTGATTTGAGGTCTTTAACCTTGATTTCTCTCATTATTTTTTTTTTTCATCTGTTTACATGGAAGAAACCAGTAGAAAGCATGGACGTACCATGGTAGTGGTCCTAATGTGGACATAAAGAATTTAATTCTACTATTGATGGTAATTAGTGATTCTTTATCTCTGATATAATGTGGTAGCATAGTGTCATGGTAACATTTGTATCCATTGCTTGCCTAATTAGGTGAATTAATTTAGGCATTGCACTGAAATGTCAGCAAACTGTAGTTGTCTGGTCGTAATTCAAAGTGTAAAAATCATTGATTTACTTACAGAAAAGCTATTTTCAGTTGTTACAGCTGGCTTTATACAGCCGTGCTAATATTTACCTGTATTCTGATGTTGACAGTACACTTAATATTCTCACTGCAGAAATCCTTATCCATCTGGGTATCTAAACATTTTTTTTCCCTTCTTGATGGTGGTCATTGTCAAGCAAACCACAGAACTGGATGGAAGCTTAAGCTGGCAGCTGTAATGCAAACACATAAACAAAATCCTTTTTTTAAAAAAAAAAAAAAAGAAAAAAAAAAAGAAAGGAAAAAAGGTGTGGAGGTTTCCCAGCCTCTCTTTTAAAAGTAAGAAGAGACAAGAAAAAGTAGAATTAGTAGATAAGTGAAACTGGGCAACAGAAGTTAATAAAGCAATAAGGATAATGGAAGTTAATGGTCTGCATTTACCTGTATCTTTGTAATTTAGAAGACATGAAGTTTTCCTGTGTTATTTGTTTACATTTTAATTTTCTTTAGAGTTCTTTAGAGACATGGTGTGCAGAGGATTTTACTGGATTGCATGGTAAAGCATATATTATTAACTCTTTGGCACCGGTTACTGAACATTATTTATTTATTTATTAATCTCAGGGTGATGTGTTAGAACCAGTGAAATAGGATAGCACTTTCAGAAGACGCTGTAGATTTTAAACTGAAATAACACTTCTTCAAAAATTCAAACTTGACACTTAGAAAATCTCAGAGTAGTTTTGTGTAGTTGCCTTCTGCAGTAGTATTAAAATGAAAAAAGGAAATGGATTAAAGGACACAAACTTTCCTTTACCTAGTAACCACTAAAATAAGTATTTAAAAACTTCAGTAAGGATTGTGTGTACAAAGTTGCCTCGATGGTGATTAGATCTGGTTCTGTTATCGTTGCAGTGGTGTATTTCCTCATCTTAGTAAAGCAGTAATTGTCCATATATTCAGATTTACAAACCCATGTTTCGTGGTTTATGTGGAACTTGGTAAGACAGGTATGGTACTGAAGATGAAAAAATGTTTCGAAGTGACTGGTTTGAGTTTTTTTTCTTTTTTTTAAATTTTTCGCATAATGGTATTTATAGTAAAGTCTTGGCTTAGAATTTTCTTACGGTTATGGAAGAAACTAAAAAAAAAGTGTGTATGTGGAAAAACAACCTTGTGAATAAAGTAATTTCTCTTAATTGAACAAGCATCTTTACACTTGATAGTTCTGTGATTTTTGTTTTGGTTCAGAATAGTAAGAATGAAACCTTGTTTACAGTTTTTAAATGAGCACTCATTAAAGCTTCAATCTATATTAATGAAAACTGTTGGAATTAAATATTTCTATTAAGCAAAGTTTTGCTAGCTTAGATTTTTCAATAATGTTTTTTCATTAAATAGTGTAGGCAGGTATGGCTTTGCTTCTCTGGAATTGTATTGACTAAGTCTTTGCAATGACTTGCAGTAGTACATTTCAAGGTGATATTTCAAGTTACTAATATTTTATAAGTATGAAGATTGTATGAAGCATAGAGAGTGTGACAAAGTAACTTTGTTAATATGACATGGTATATGACTGGAAACTATTGTCTCTACAGCACTGACTTGTTTTCTTCAAAACTAAGTATAGATAAAATACTCTATTCTCTCTTTGCTCGTCATATTCATCCGTCTTACTGACATTCTTTTGCCTTACAAGCCATCTGTTAATGGTATTTCTTGTTTGCAGTTTGGTACTTATCAGATAAAAAATAATAATGTTGAAATTACAGTATATGTTTCTACAGTGTTACTTTAAAATATCTTCTAGTTTTAGTAGGTATTCTTGTGGGGTTTTTTTAGTGCTTACTGTTGTTATTTCTCATGTTGAATGTGCAACCTGAATGGAGAATTTGACTCTGGGAGCTTTGTCTCAAAGAATTAATTTCAAATCTGGAATGTTCGAGAATTTTTTATTTTCTTTCAGACTTCTCAGTCATTTTTAGTGTATTAATTTGGTTTTATATTATATCATATGAGGTTGTTTTTAAAGGAACCACAGGTACAAATTGTATAATTATATACCTTCATATTTCTTTTTCCTAGTATTTTTGGTGAGTTGTTCAAGACAGTAGTCTGCTGACTTTAAGGCAATTCATGTTTTTCTAAAATTTTTAGACTGTGCTCAATAATTCAGTAATGTGCCATTATTACCTATTTAATGTATTCTTGCCATTAAACTTTCATTTCCTTTTGTACAGTTAAATGTCAGTGAAGATTGCACTATACCAAATTTGTCTTGTATTAAGATGAGCGATTCAGCAGTCCAAGCTTGAAATTCTGACCAAGCGGGTTAAACTTCATTTCAATAAACTGAAAATATGGGTATTACTACTGTGTTTGCACTGGTAGGAAACTATATAGGTAGATATTACTGTTTCAAAATCTTGATATTTATGTATTAAGATCCATCACATTGTTGGTTTCTACTTTTTGCCATTGTAAATGAACATTATAAGCTAACAAAAGAATACAGCTTTCTTTTAATGCTACTGAGGCTTTAATGAAGAAGAGAGGATTCTTAGGAGGAAAGTTTATACTATACAAAGTTTTCGATCATACTTTTAAGAACCAATTTTTAAATGACTACTTACATACCCTCCCATTAGTTAGAGCAGGAAAATCAGGTGAAATATGAGGCCTCTTTCCAATGGAAGATATTTTCAGCTTTGTTACGCTTGCATGTAGCTTGTGAAATGACAGCCTTTTAAGTACTCAACAGTATCCAAACACTGCGGAAGTGTTAGGAATAGAACATCCACCTGAATTTCCTTTCTTTATTCTGCAATTTGTTGGCTGTTTTCTGAAGAATTATTTTTGGATTTAGTCTAATCTCGAAAATAAATGGTTTATACGACTTCTCTGTATGTCTCTTTCCCCTAATTAGTTTCTAGGTTGTTTGCTATTTTGCAGAGAGATAGGGATCTCAAAAATATTGAGTAATTAGAAATGTGATACTAAGTAGAGTCTCAAAGTTAGTCTCAGGTATGGGGAAAGGTTGAAGCATGAGCTCTGCTGTATTAAGAATCAGAATCCGAATGGAAGAGAGTCATTACGAGTAAAAGCCACAGGGAGCCAGGCTGCATGATTTTTGTAGTTCAGGAAATAACTTGTGTCTTTTGTTCTTGGTTTTGATATGTACAGCACAACACTTTCATCAGCTACAATTCAGTATCAGCAGAACTAGTTTAATGGTGTACTAGCTGGTTTTTTTTATAGTGATTTGTGACTTTGTATCTTTGTGGATATAAACAACCACAACAGAAGAAAACAGCAGACTGAAACTTGCTTCGAGGCAAACTAATATTTCCCTTAGTAGCTTGCACCCTTCCTGTATTTGCAGAAGAATCGCTCTAAAAATATTTTGTTTCATATAGGGGAAAAAAATGCCACATTTTTCTATTTAAAAGGATTATGCCAAACTTTTAATGATCACTGCTGTGATGGAAGTCAATCTCAGTTTCGTTTCTAGACTTCCATACTTCCTAATGGAAGAAAAGACTTCTGTTGTTCCATGGTGTGTTTCTTGCTAATAATTTTTCAAAGCTATTTGTTGGTTAACTGGGGCAGGTAGGTGGATATTCCATTTTTATAAGTTCTGTGAAGTTACATAGTTAGGAGAGAGCACTCCAAATGAGTGTACCTAGTACAGGAAGCCTGAGGCATGAGCTCAGCTATGTGGCTAGGCATTAAAGAATCCACAAAGACGACACGTCTATAATAAAAGGCAAAGAAAATCAGACATCATACTGTATAATTTTGTCATTGGTAGTTATGCATAATGCAAATTTTACATATAAAATATATGTACGTAATACAGAGGACATGACATCACTTGAACAGAGTGGGGCATCATAGTCACATTCTCAGAGCAAACTAATTTTCAGTGTGTCTTTTCATAGAATGTATTTTACAAAATTAATCATTTATTAGAAGAAAAATGGCCAAGTTATTTGGAAATTTTATAAAGTCACTTGTATAGTCTATTAATGGCAAATCTTCACCATTGGAAAGAGATCATTTAATGGAAAAGTGTGCCACCACCTTATGTTGGTATGAACTTGCAGACATGTAACATTAATATATAAAAATGTCATGTTTGAGAGCAGGACAGCACTAGCAAATTTTCCAGTTCTAACCTTTGTACTGAGTTTTCTTTGCTTGTTTGTTTTTTACTGTTAGATTGGATTATATTTGAATCATTTTCCTTAACAAAACCTTACAGCTTTGCTGTGAGTGCCCGAGAGCAATATGAAAAATTGTCCAACATGCACAACAACATGACTAAATTGTATGAAAATTTGGGAGAATACTTCACCTTTGATCCCAAAGCAATAAGCATAGAAGAATTCTTTGGCGATCTGAGCAACTTCAGAACTCTGTTTTTGGTAAGTAATGTCTGCAAAACATTATACATGTTCTTGTTTCTTCTTTCTCCCAATTTTAATTCTTTTCTCTTCTCTCTTTCTTGTGTTACAGTTAACTTTATGTTTTGTTCTGTGGCAGGAAATTGGATTAATGTTTTCAGAATTATTTACATTTTGGTCACTGATAGCTATTATCCTCGTTTGTAACTTGCCAACTCAACTGTCAATGTGATTGACACATATGGATAATTAGAAAATATTTTTCCTCTTTTAAAAAACTTGCCTGTTGGTTGATGCATAACAAACAGCCATGATACTGAAAAACATGTTAAAGTCAAGACCTGAATGGTCATGTCTACATTCATGTTTTGTTAAAATCTGGCTGATGCCTTAATGATGCTGTGATGCTAAGGCTGAGACTTTCAAAATGAGCTCTGTATTGCTGACAGAACTCATGAAGTTCACTTAGATGCTTATGTTACTGTTTCCAGTCATCCACTGTGGTTGATGTCAGGGTATGGCTTTTTTATGAAGGAATGTAAGAATTTCATTTTAAACAGCTAAGTTTTTTAATGGGTTTAATGTCATCTTTCCTAGTGGCTGTCTGGGAGCCATAATTAGCTGCACCATAGGAAGTGTACAGGGAAAACAGATGCCTAGAATGTCACGTTGTGTCTCTAGAGAATATTAACATCACTTGGAAATACCACTGTTTACCATACAGCTGTGGCTCTCTGATCTGTCTGTTGTCAGTAGCTGACTTAATTTACACTGTAATCATAAGGACTTTCCATTTCAGTGTGATGGAGGAATAACTACTTTAAAACATAATTTTCATACCAAGTTTACTTTATTAGAAAACTTTTACTACAATATAATGAACTATTCATTTTAAATTCGCTGAAATTATCCTTTTTTTTTCCATAAGCAAATCACCAATTCTTTTATAATTAGTAAGTACGCCAACACATCTGCGTGAAGACTTGTCAAGAACAGGAATAGTTGTCATGAGATATTTCAGTGCATTTACTTTTTCATAAAACCAAGGCTTACATTTTCAAATGTGGATATTTGAATTTGGAAATCTCCTCTATTGCAACTACTTGAAACAGACTTCAGACTAGCAATGTCCAAATATTGTGATGAAAATCTGTCCTCAAGTATGTATTTAAACTGCTATGAAGGTGATAGGAGCTAGAGGGCAAATGTTTTCTAGAAGGCGTATTAGAATGAAAATACTTCCAATTGCTTACTTTTATTTTCCTTCCTTTTGACTTCCTAAAGATCTGACTGATGGCCTGTTGCTCTTCAATGGTTATAATTGAATTTCCAGGGAGAATATTTGAGAGATTCATGTATTGCTTTGGAGTGACTGAGTAATACCAGGGGAGGGGCGGAGAAGTGGGATTTCAGGATTTCAGTGGGTAAATGTGAGAAATTAAATATGAAGTGCAATAACTCTTCTAATAATAAAGCTGGAATATTTTTGTTGCCTTTCCAAATGAACCAAAAGCAGAAAAGAAATTACTATGTCTACATCACAGTTCCAGGAACAGATGAAATTGTCATTGTTTCAGGTTTAGAATGAGTTTCTGTAAGTAATTCTGTAAGAGTGAAGTGTGGAATTCAGGGGTGAGAGTGTTACTGAATTATATGTAAAAGATCTTCATTTCACAGCAAAAAGCTGTACTTAAGACTTTAAAAAAAGATAGTGAGAATTTCTAATTAGTATGGACTTCTTTAATTATTGACTAATAATTATTGACTTCTCAGTGTCATGAACTTTGGACTGTGTGATGTAGTATTAACGATAGATGTTTTCATATTATGATTTCAGTAACACTTGTTTTTTTCAGTGTTTTTGTGTGGGTTATAACTGATCGGGTGTCGCTAATTATTTTGATAAGGAGATGAAATACAATCTAGCTGACTACATTTTATCTATGTTTATTGATTGCTAGTTAAGGAGAGAGGAATTCTGTGAGATTTATCTGTATATCTTTGTAGAGAGGGCAAATCTCTTGAGTTTCAAGGTATAATAGTTTATATTTTCTACATTAACGTATTCTGTAGAAATAAGTGGTTATTCCATCCTTTAGCCTTTAATATAATGGCTATATGACGTATGATTACAATAGTTAATGCTTTACCTATGTCCATTATTTTGGTAACTTAAAGAACAAAGGGGCAACTGAAGAAAAATCTTGGATCAAAAGCACTGGTTATGAAGGAATCACCACAAGACTTGTGGTGCCAAAATTTCAAATGTATGGACATGCAGTGCATCCTCTGATGATCTAAGTTCCACTACCTGCAAAGACAGAATCCAGGTTAATTTATGAAGTTTTTATTTTTATACTTTCTATACAATATCAACACTATGTTGCTGCCTATCCATGTCTAAATTCATGGAATTATGTTGGTTGGACTTCCAGAGATTATGTAGTTTAACTTTCTGCTCAAAAGCAAGATCAAGTTAGAGCAGGTTGCACAGGGCCTTTTTCAACCTCTCTGGGTCCATTTTCCAGTGTTTGATCACACTTGTGGTGGGAAAATAAATAACTGAATAAAATTTCCTATGTTCCAACTTTTGTCGGTCACCTCTTGGTCTTTCACTGTGCATCTCTGAGAAGAATCTAGTTCTGTCTTCTCTACACGCTCCCACTACATCATAGACAGCAATTAGGTCTTTGCAGAGCCTTCTCACAGCTGAACAAACTCATTTCTCTCATCTTCTGCTTGTGTCATGTGCTCCAGCCTCCTCATTGTCTTGGTATCATCTGCTGGACTCCCTCCAGTGTATCTCTACCTGTCTTATACTGGAGAGCCCAACCTGGACACAGAACTCCAGATGTGGTTTTGGAAGTACCAGCAGAGTGGAAGAATCACTTCCTTTAACCTGCTTATTACAGTTTTCCATAGCCCAGTGGGCATTCAGCCTTCTCTGCTGCAAGGCCACAACGCTGCCTCAGATTCA
The DNA here is from genome assembly GCF_018139145.2 of Gymnogyps californianus. Lineage (NCBI taxonomy): Eukaryota > Metazoa > Chordata > Aves > Accipitriformes > Cathartidae > Gymnogyps > Gymnogyps californianus. The sequence continues at coordinate 6,845,511 of NC_059479.1, forward strand.
GCCAGTTCCCATGCGGACCTTCGTTTTTCTGCAAAATAGCTTTCTAGGATTGCAGTTACATTTTATGTTAGTGGCATTTAGGGCTAAGTAGAAGCTTTGCAATGTAAGCGTATAGTATACAAAAACCCTAGAGGTTGGGCAGGAGGAGGGTTGCTTTTTTTTTTAAACTTGGCTGTATTTCATAAAAAGTATTTGTGATAATAGCCTGTCTAGTTTTAGGTTTCAGTGCATCTCTGATGCCTGTATTTAAGGGGTGATTCTTATTTGGCCTGAATTGTCCAAATTTTTTATATTTTTTTCCAAATATTTGCTAATTTACCTCATTTAAATGAGGTTCTGTTTTAGGAACATTTAGTGAAATACTTTATTCACATGCTTCCCAATCTAGATTGTTCAGGTGGTGTATGTAGTCACAGAAGAATTTTAATTTGAATTGAGAATAAATTTTTCTTCAGTATGAACTCACATTGTTTGTACATATAACAAAGCTCCAGATACCCAATTCTCACTGTTTTAGGAAGCTGTCAAAGATTAGGACAGTTCTAACTTTATTTTTAAGCACTGTAATAGCTATAGCAATCAGAGTAATGATGGTATTGAGACTGCTTGTTTAAACTACTGTTAATTATTTACACATTGGTTACACTCTGGTTAATGCTATATACACGTGTATGCATCTTCTGCAAATACTTGTCAATGCATATAGGAACAGTGGTGTAAATTGTATAAACTACCCTAATCATTTATACTGAGAAATATTATCTGGGTTTTATTTGCCAGAATCTCCTTTACTTTGCTCTTTATATGTGAGTGCACAGATACCTGCGTTCTTCTGAGTACTAGACAGTACTCAAAGCAGACAGCAGACTTGCCTTCATTTTATTATTATTGTTATTATTTAATAGGAGGGGAAGAAGCTGTTGTGAAAGTGTTTGACAGTTAAAACACCCTCTGTAGTTAAATCCTTTTCTTCTGCTAGATTTGATTTTGAGCAAGTAGGTTTTGTATATTTTCAGCAGATTGTAACTACTCTGCTTTTTAAAAATGTAATCCGTCTTTTGTATTTCATTTATATTCTAAATCAGTTTTAATGGAATTTCCTTCTTTTTAAATTTTGATACAAGGACTAGCTATGGACAAATGAAGAGTAAGGCCTCCTTCTGGAAGGTACTATGTAGTCATGAACTGGTGGTCACTTGTTACTGAGGATCACAATAACCTCACGCATACTTTCTTATATTCCTTGGTATGGGATTGTCACGTTCTGATAACATCTCATCAAAACCCTTCATCTTGTGGTGTAAATACACTCAACAAATTAATGCATTGCAAGCCGTTAATGTCTCATTACCTAATTGACGTAAAGTGCCTTCTGTGTTAAGGGGAAATCATTATAGATACAAACTTCTGTTACTTCTCCTAGCAAAAGTCACAATCCACCAGGTGTTTCAGGGACTGGGAGCCTTTCTGCTTTTGGAGTTTCTACAGTCCTATGTATGGTCAGTTCTTCTTAGGATATTCATATGATATTTACGTTTTACCTAATAATTACAAACTGCAATAAAATGCTTTTCTAGGGTAGAAAATTATGCCAAAGACTAAGTCTCTGTAAATTAATCTGGTTTATCAAGACAGAACTGTCAAGTTCTGTATTCTGGTTTGGAATATTAAACCTGCATGGCAAATAGACATACCACAAATAGTCTTTCTGAGTTTCCAGAAAAGTAGGGCTAATTTCTTGCATTGCATTATGATTTTAGAAAGTGGACAAAATTATTTGCTAGGATACTGTTCTACTGCTACATGTTGGTCTAAATAGTTAATTATATCCATCTGATGCTATGGTCTTTAAATTTTTATCTGTCCTTTTATCTTCTAAGCCTCTTTTTTCAAAAAGTTATTAAATAAAGAAATGAACTTGGACCATATGTATGATGCATACTAATTTAAATAGTAATGCTTCAATATAAAAAAGTGAAATCTGAGGCTTACGTAGCTTAAGGACACACTTTCTTTTCCTTAGCATCATTTGTGCTTCAGTCAATTCACTTGTTCAGATATATACAGTAGTAGTAGTAGTAGTAATTGTAATTAGGTCTTTTGAGAATTTCTTGACTTATTTTATTCACTAAAGCAGAACCTTGTAGACTTTAGTGGCATAAAGATTCTTGTTTAGGGATTTAATTTTTTCCAGACACTTGAGGAAGGCCTAGGGCAAGCATTAAGAGTTCACAGTACAGTAATTTTTTTTTCTGTAAGGAAAAAATTACTAAAAAGAATTAAGATTTTCTGCAACATTTTGATGCTTGTGAGAAGTTTCCTGAAAGGAAAAAGACACTGAAACTCATTTAATCTGTGGAATTTACTGTAAAAAAAGTCATAACTATGATAAGAATTCAGGAGCAATCAGAAAAGACTGAGGATATACAGCATCTCCGGATATTCCCTAGAGCATGCATATTTATTAAATTTGTCCAGTTCAGATTATTGTAATGCCTGCATGCTTTCTTTAAGTGGTCCCATTAACTTTTTTTAGTATTTTGGTAAATGACTGAAGTATAATTCCAGATTTTTTTTTTAATATTGATGACTTGTTTCTTCCTGTTGTTCTCCTATGTTATGGCTAATGGCTGTCTATTGATAAAGCTTGTTTCTTCTGCTACTAGCAATTTTAACTTAGAAGTTCAGAAGTTCTTCAGATTGCTTCTTATGTTTTTGTTGCTAACATTTCTGATATGAACATTTATGACCACAAGACAAACCATAGAATCATAAGGTAATTTAGGTCGGAGGGAGACGCTAAGAGGGTCACTGAGTTTGACATCCTGCTCAAAGCAGGGCTAGTGTAGAAGTCAGTTGAAGCTGCATGGGACCTTGTCCAACTGAGTTTTGAGTATCTCCATGAATGAAGGTACCACGACTGTGGGACACTGTATTGAAGGCTTTGCTAAAGCCAAATAAGTGACACCCATTGCCTTCCCCTCATCCACAGAGCTAGTCATCTCATTAGAGAAGGCAGTCAGGTTGGTCAGGCACGATTTACCCTTGAGAAGTCCAGCGTGGCTGTTCCCAGTCACCTTCTTGTCCTTTATGTACCTGGAAATGGCTTCCAGAAGGAATTGCTCTGTGATCTTCCTGAAAACAGAAGCGATGGCTAACTAGCGTGTAGTTCACCAAGCTTTCCTCACTCTTTTGAAGATGAGCATAATATTTGCCTTTCCCAGGCATTGGAGATGTCCCTTGAGTCCCACAACTTTTGATGAAATAGAGGCCTTGCGATGACATCAGTCAGTTGCCTGAACGGCCTGTGAGACAGTGGTGGCAAAGGTTGAGATGAAGGCGGCACAGAGTGCCTCCGCCTCTTCTTTGATGTTAGGTTCCATGCTCCATTCAGCAGCAGACCTACATTTTCCTTAATCTTCCTTCACCTGTCCTTGTAGCTATAAAAGCCCTTCTCATTGCTTTTCACATCCCTTGCCAGTTTTATCTCCATCTGAGCTTTGACTTTCTTAAGTACTTCCCTCCCTGGGCAGTATTCCTCCTGGATAGTATAGCTGTCCTTCCACTTCTCTATGTTTCTGTTTTGTGTTAGAGCTCAGGAGTTCCCTGTTCAGCCAGGCTGGCCCCTGCCCCACCTCCTCAGCCTCCTGCACGGCAGGATGTGTGATTCTTGTGCTTTGAGAAGGTTTCCCTTGAAGGTCAGTCACCAACGAGTGCTTTACATACACAGCGTGTTTTAATTGATACTTCAGTGTATATAGTTCGAGATAATTGGCCTTTGTGAGCACCTAGAAGTCAACGTAGCCCTTCAGAAAATCTTGTCTTCTGTTACCTTTGTACAACAGCTATTACTTGTATTTCCCTTTGCTTAACTGGTGATTCTGTGTATGTTTCCACTACGTAAAAGTGAGCATAGTGACTAAATAGGTTGATTGTAATGACAATTTTTCTTTCTTTCCTTTGCAGCTAAAGATATCTTATGTTACAGAATCATGCAATTCAGCTAGTGTATTTGAAAAAGATGGAATATATATGAATGTGTTTAAAGATGAATCTAAAAGAATTAAATCAGAAATATATTCTGAATGGCACATCCCCAGGTCACAGAAAATTCTCTGTGTGTGTTTGTATGTGTATGTATACATATATATAAAAGTACATTTGGAGCTTGATATATGTTTGTCTTATGCCCATATCAGGCTGTTTTAATGTTAAGAAAACAGCTGGTCTTTTCAAAACTCATGTTAAAGACTTTTGACAATCATTGGAGGAAGTGCCATATATCGAATGGAAAATAATGCCCATTTTATTACTTCAAATAAAAAAATATATGCATGCATCATCTCTTCTGATTGCTTGCCTTTTGCAAGTTGGACAGAAACAGTATTTAATAAATGCACCTCCACATGGTCTAAGTATTCAGAAGTTTTTAGGCTGAATGACAAGACGTAGAGTATATGAGAAAAACATTTTCTGGAACAGTCAATGTTGTTTTTTCATCCTTCATTCTTCTGATCAAAATGTATCAGCAATACAGTGATATTCCTTTGGGTCCAATAGTTTCTCTTCAAGTTATTTTCCAACAACATTTTTCCGTGTAAATAAGTTGTTATTCTGTTATCCCTAAACAACAGGAAGAAAGGAAATTATAAGTAGGCAGTGTGGGCTGATACAGTAACTGACCTTTCTCAGTTTCTTTGTGAGATGTATTGATTGCTGTTGGAATACTTTCTATACTTTTCCCAGCAACAGACAATTACCCCAGAAATGGACTCGTTTGTGGACATTTTGTTGTTTGTTGTTTTATGTCTTTAAAGCTGTCCAGGTACAAAGTTTCCAGTCAAGTACCAAATTAATCTTTTGTACTTAGTTTTTATCAACATCTGTCTACCTTTGCATGAGAGAGAATAAGTATTTTTGGGGCTGTTCTGTGATGTTAGGAGGAGAAAAAAAGCACTGCGTAATTAGGAATTCACAGTCTAAATTACACCACTAAAACTGCCCATCATATGGTTGCAAATAGCCAAATAAACTTACAGCTCCTCTGACCAATCATCTACCCAAATATTCCTTCTGAGCCATTTAAGTTCATTGAGCTGCAATATAGTGAATCAACCTAGAGATGCAGATAGAAGAAACAGAATTTGTTTATTTATTTATTCTTCTTTATCTGCTCCCATTTTACCCCCAGGCTTCTCTAACCATTTTTGCAGGATATATAATTAGAGCCAAGGGTGTAGTGAGACAACGAAATAAAGTTTGCATCACTTTACCCCTCTACCTCTTGCAGTTAGAAATCTTGTCCCTCATGGTCCCCTCATGGCTGTACTGCTTCTTGCTCAGTCTTTTTTTTTTTTTTTTTTTTTTTTTTTTTTTTTTGATCCTAAGCTTAGGTAGAATATTTAAACCTTTGAAGTGAGCTTTTAACTAGATTTTTCCTGGTACTTATGTCACCTCTGTCTATGTTTGCTTCTTTGATTTTGTGCTTAAGTATGTCTTGATAACCGCATTGTATTCAAGGCATATCACAAGAAATAAGTAAAGCACTTGAGCATGACTTTCCTTTGCAAATGGAACATGATTCAAAATCAAGCTGGGGGGGGGGGAAGGTGTATTTATTGTTCTCTTGGAGCTAATGTTTACAGAGGAAATTGAATCAAAAGTAGCAATAAGGGGTTTTTTTTGTTGGTGGGTTTTTTTTTTTTTCTCTTTGCCATTAAAATAGTAGATCCACTGAATAATAATATGCCTTTTATATTTAGGACTATTTTGAAGAAGAAATGTGGTTTAGATTTTATTAATTTAGTCCTTTCTTCCATTGAAAGTAAACACAGATTTCTATTGTCCTTGAGGACAACTGCAACCTGATACATTTTGGTTTGATGTAGTTTCAGGCTCTTATCAAATAATGATTAATCAGTTGCCTGAAGCAAGATGCCAGTTTGTTCTTTTCTGTTTTGGTTCTTCCCTTTAACCTGCTGTCTCACAGAGTTTATATCAAATGATCTGAAATATTTTTAATCTGTTACTTTCTGAATGTTTGTTTCTGTTGGTGCTAGAGTGTTTAAAATGTCCACCAAATCTGTCATGCCTACATTTGCAAATGGACATAAACTTCCTTTTAATCAGGTTGTGTGCTTCATGGAAGTTGTACGAAATACATGTTTTAGCATTAGATAGGAAATGTTCTTTTTTCTTACACAGTTCTGAAATATTTCAGATTTCGTTTGGTCTGTGGGCTCCCCCTTTAATGCAGATAGTCTTAAAGGTGAATTTTGAGTCTAAAAAACCAAAGTTGTAATAATGCCTGTAAGAATAGTTGGGTAAAATTTGAAGCAGTAACAGACATTTATAGGCATAGTTGTTATGAAATGGAGAGAAGCTTTGTCCTTCAGTGAAGTGATATTTTTTTATATCTGGTAGACAGTTTTATCAGCGGTGACTGCTTCCCTCACATTTGTGTAAATGCGGCTCTTTGAATAAGGAATTAAATCTTTAAATTACATTATAAATGTACTTAGGGAAAAAGGGTTGTATTCGAGTATAAGTAAATATTTAAGCAGATGCGAGTAACTCATCAACTGGCAGTATGAGAGATGAGTTCTTGTAAAAGACCTATGAAATAGACTGCCCTTTTGTATCAACACTGACTATTGATTGATGATTACTGTGTGGCTGGGATCTTTTACAGTAACCCAGTAATACAAGATCCAGAAAGTGAAAATCTCCCCAAAATGATAAGACATATTAAATGATCAGTAAACTAAACACTTTTTGTTGGGCGACCACTACCCTGGTCTTTCAAGATTTTATAAGATTGATGCCCTGTACCAGACGGGAAACAAAACATTTGTTATGTTGTCTTCGTAAGAAAAAACTTTCACCACAGTGGATTCAGCATCTTGAGTATAAATGGACTTGTAAGACCTTTTCTTCTTTCTAATACTTGTTTGCTTGTAACTTACTTCAAAGTAAATTTCAAGTTCCATGACTCAGGAATGTTTTTTCTGTGGCTTTTTTGAAATGTCCCTTTAATACAGCAGGTTATTGGCTACAACAATATAAGTCAATGAATATACAATACATAAATTAATACATAATAAACATATGATTTACTATGAAATGCAATACATAGTCAAGCTAAATTCCCAGCTTTCAAACTCATAAATTGAGTTTGTAATTCAGGAGTGGTTTAAAAGAAAGGCTGTATTTATTCATTGTTCTCCCTGGTTATTTGTCTGGGAATACAATTTCTCCCTTCTGCCTAAAAAGTAACAGTTCTTTAATGTAGTCTGAAAGATAACAGTTTCTAGCTAGCAGGAAGCTATGAAAAAATAAAGAATAATGAGCAAGAAGTATTTTCTCCAGCGAAATTTCCCAAGAGGTAGTATTGAAAGTGAAACATTGTCCTTATTAACAGGCAGTATATAGCAAGCCCTTCCTCCCCCCCGCCCCAGAACCCCACACAAAGACCCTTTGTAAGCTCTCTAAATTCTCATCTGAGTGTATACATCCAGCTAGTGCTGAGGAGAATTTTTTTTTTTTTTTATTCATGATATTGAACGAATTAGGTGTAGGCTAGGAATGTTTAAGTAATGGAATGTCCTGGTTTCCACGACATGGAATCAGAAGCGAAAGAATTCACATAGGAGCGGTAACTCATCAACTTCACTAACAAGCTGTTGGTACTGCTAGATAAGTAGCTACTCTATTCATGATTTAAAAGGTAAGGATGACATTTCTCTTGGAAGATATCCAAAAGATGTAAAAATAAATAATAATAATAGAAGAAATGAAACTGAATTACAGTACACTGCATTTGCAAGCACTTAAAGATAGGCAAGTGTAGAAATAACAGGCAGCATAGATGGGGTTGGGATTTGTTTCCGACAAGTCTAACTTGTTTCTGTGGCAACGTGGTTGCCCTTGTGGATGGGGTAAAAGCACGAGATGTCATATTTCATGGTAGTGATGCCTTTGATGAAGTAATGTTTTCAGAAGTAATACGGGAAAACATGGTCTAGAGGAAACTATGAAGTTAAGTTTCCTGATCTTGAAAAGGAACAGGATTAAAAACTTTTCTTTAGAATTTTCCATTTGATAGTTTTGAACAGACTCTCCATTCAGTACTGATGGCAGCGAGTCCAACTGAGTAATGTCATTATTCCCAGGCAGTATCTTGGAAGTTTATAATATTTAAATGAGGATTTTGAATCCTCATTCCACTCTGGAAACCAGGCGTAGTTTGGGATTTTGACTATTGCCATAGTTAAGCTGTGAATCTAACCTAGAGGTTGAAAACCTCTTGTAAACCAGTAGACTTTATTACCTGCTCTAAGTGACTCCCTTTGGCAAGATTCTAAGTCTAAAAGAGACCTTTCCATAGAAGGTGCTTACAGGCTAGAGATGCTTACATCTGCACCTAACATATTTCTAAAAAGCTGTCATGGGTTAGAAGGAATCTGACTTCTCTCTAAAATCTCCACAAGGGTGTTTCATATAGTCTTAGCCTCATCATTCTGTTTGTTCATATATCATATTAAGATAATTTGATAATTTGAATCCATGTTTGTCTTAATTGTGATTTCAGATTGATCACTGCATTATTGCATCTTCAATTAGCTTGCTGATGTTGTAGTAAATTATAGCTCATTCGCTTCCTTAAATTCATGCTTGCTTATCACGTTTAGGAAAATCCAAAGCAAGCTAATAGAATTGGATTATCCTGTCGAAATATAATATGAAGCATGAAGTGGAAGGTGTAAGAAACCTCAAGAAAAAAATTGCAGATGAATAAGCATATCCCTTCAATGTTGAGTTTTTTCGCATTTATCAGTTCTTTGGAGTGTGATGCCACACAACTTCTAGAACACTTTCTTCTGATAGTCCATCAGCCCTGTCTTGAAGGGAGCATGCAAAATCTTTCAAACCCAGGCCGTTTTATTTTGTTATTTAAATACTTTATATCAATGTACACTGCATTGTGTGTAATTCTCACAGCCTCTATTAAAATTTCTAGCCAGAAACTTTGAAACCTTTCAAAATATCATATTCAAGCTCCTGCTGTTTAAAAAAAAAAAAAATTCACTTTTTCTACTGGATTTAGGCTTTTGTAGGAACGGATTTTACAGATTTAGCTTAGTAAGAATGAATTTTTGTGAAAGAATCTCAAGGGTTGCGCTTGCATGATGATGCAAGGCTTTACGTGCCAACCTATTGATTTGTCTCTTCCTTGATCCAGAAAGATCACTTTTTGAACAAAACAATAATTCATCTGCTGTGGGCTGTGGTTTCTCTTCTCGGATTGTACTGAAAACAGCTAACATTTGTTTTGCTGTGTTTTTTTAATTTTTTTTTTTTTTTTTTTTTGGTAATGACAATAATACAGTTTTGTTAGTGTGTGTGTATTTCAGCTCTGTCTCTTTCAGGAATAACCTGAATTAGGCATGCACGTTTATTATGTTATCCAAATATTGATTTAAAGGAGCTATTAGTCCCAAATCTGTCCACTTGAGGGCTATTTAGTAATTATTCAAATGTATACTGTTAAGTAATTAAGACATACAATATAGTTTTTCATTGGTAGCCTTAAACTTGGTTCAGTAAACACTGAAAACTTCTTCTACGTTACACTGCTAGACAGTTTTAAGTGGTTTTGCAACACAGCTGATAAGCCGGCAGCAAAAACCTTTTCCCTACCTGAATATACAACAGCAGCTACACTTGCCAAAAATCTTAATCTGTAACGGCACGCCAAAGACATTTCATGTCAGATGTAATGGCCCTGATGCATCAACCATGGGGCAGTATCCAAACACAATCTTTTCTACTTACTGTTTCAGGACCACCCATCAGGAAATTCAATTTGTCTGCTCTTGTTTAATATCAGCTCATTGCATCTCTTGTCCATTATTTTCATAAGGATAACAATGTATTTGAATATGTTATCCTCCAAGGAATATTCATGAAATGTCTTTCTTTTACATATAAACTGATTGCTCAATCTGCTGTATTTTAACTCTTTATTTCTGTAGATTAACTTCCAGTTAATCTGACTCTGTTGTTCCTAATGAGTTATGACTGAAAAAGATTTTTTTTTTTATTTATTTTTTTTTCCTCTTGCTGGGACTTCAGTTCACATATTTTGCAGTTGCAAGGCAAATTTAGGGAAGGCCTGAGAGATCACAGGCAGCCTTCGTTATTGGTGCATGACTGCTTTGTAGCCAACTGCATCTTTAATATCCAAGGAGATTTGTGCATTACAGTTTGTTTTCTTTCTTCTTGTTTTTAATAATTTACCTTTGAGAGTCTATTTACAACCATGTTGGTGTGTGAATATCTGTCTGTCTGTCAAAACCTAAGATATGTACAGAATACTAGAGATACATTAATTTTTTATTTGCTTCTTAAGGAAGCCAAGCTATAAACTGGCAGTCCTGAGTATAAGAATCTTACTTCAGTGAATCCTAATAAACACAAGGGGGAACATCAAGCTATGTGCCCCTTCAACTAGCTCCCTTAACAAGAGATAATATTCCTTGCTGAATCTATTTCTTTGCTAGGAGAGACAATAATTTGGGTTTGTTTTTATTTAAAAAAAAAAAAACACAGAAACTTTCTCTGACTTTTAATTTGCCGTTGAATTAGCAAAACTGCATGCTGTTATGTACCAACCAAAAATACAGAGGGCCATGAGTAGCACATCAAAAAAAGGGGTTGTATACATTAAAATATTTCTGTCTGCTGAGATTCACTTGAAAATGATTTCAGTTTTTGCATGCACTTACATGTTTTGAAAAGACAGTATCTAGATGAATACTTTTCAAAATGTTTTCCAAAGCTGTTGGGAAGGCTTTTATTCTTAACTGTGGATTGCCTCTTGCTTTGTGACATTTGTCTGGTTTGTAACTGTCATATTAGTTTGGTTTTATCCTTTAATTAGGGAGTAAATATAGTTGTGTAGTGTATACCTGTGAACACTAGTATGTACTTTGTCACTGTTGAGCTACATTGCAGTAACAAAACTGATTATTTTTTTTTCCCCTCCTTTAAAAGCAATGCCAATTACACAGCTTTTTTTTTTTAAGTGTTCAAACTGATCTCTATGTTTTTAGGTAATTTAGCCTGCAAACCTACACAGAAAGGATATCACTGGCATTAGATACTTAAAAATAACCTGATAACCCGAAATAGCACTGTTCTGTATTAAAAGAAGTCCACAGAAACTCAGGAGTTAAGAAGAGAATAGGTATAGAGGAGTATAAAAGTATGCCAAAGAAAAGAGGTGAAAGCATGAGATGATGTACAGATTTCTTTTAACTTAACTTAAGGCTTAACTTTAGATTGGTGGGGCCCAAATAGCACTGTGGTAAGGCAGGTGCAGAATCACATCACCTTTGTATTAGAAAATGTTCGGCTTGCCCACAGTCTGGAGGTCTAGAAAGCGAGGAAATAGTAAATAATGAAGTGATCGAAGCCACATGAGAGAGAAAAATAACCCTTTGCAGTAAAATTGTAGAAAATGAAACTTAAAAGATTGGTGGTATAATTCAGGCAGAGCAAATGCTGTAGAAACCACTAGACATCTGAGTCAAAATTCTCTCTACCTTTATTTACAGTCATCTTCAATCAGTTTTGAAAAACTATAATCAAATTTGTTAGCAATATTAATTCAAATATAAAGTATGTTTATAAATACAGATGAATATATATTTGTTTTGCTTTCAGCACAACTTGAAAACAGCTGGGAGTATGTTCTCGCAAGTGATTTATTTCAGGCTTTCATCCAACTCTGACTAAATGTACAGTAGTAAATGACATAACAAATATGAAATGGTTAAGAGTCAGACTGCCTGATGCAGAGTAATAACAAAGTAGTACATTCCAGGTGGTGTGGTTCTGAGACACTTTATGAAGGAAAGGGATTGCATGCACTAAACAATAGTGATGATTCCAATAGATCATCCTTGTTCTTTTTTTCACAATATTCATTTTGAATTGGTATGGAGATGAAAAGAAGATACGTTAAATTTCAAGGAATGCGGCATAAAACTATTTGGGTGGGTAGGAGGTTCAAGAGAATCAGGGATGGCAGGAAAGAATCCACTAAATAATAGTCAGAAATACTAGAGCTGTTAGCAGGCAGTTACCGGAGTAGTACAGCAAAGCTAAGAGCGGATAAGACACTTTTTTTTTTCCTCTAGAGTAACCCTTTTATGTTGTTATGAAAAAGCTTCTGAAGCTGTATGTGTGCAGTGCTGCATTGCACTGTTAGTTGTGAAACGGCCAGTCTAGGGAGCAAGAGCCCCAGAGGTGTGTTGGTGTGATGCCCTGCTGGGGTTCCTCTCTCCTGCCTTGCAGAGTGCCCAGTTTGACCACTGCAGAAAGTGCTGGGTGTTAATGCCCCTTTGCTGCAACCTGTACCTGTTGTAGCAACAGGTTGTTTGGAAAAAGCTCTTGTATTTTAGGTTAGCACTTAGTGGATTTCTACTTGCTGTCCGCGACTCTTCCTTTGTAGTCTCTGGAAAGAGACTATATGTGAAGATACTCTAAAGCATTTATATCCCGGAAGAAAATGAAATACTAGGAAGTGTGCATTTTGAAGAAATAATGGACAGGCCATCTGACCTTTGTGCTTTCTGTGCTGCATGTGTTGGAATGGTGGGGTTTGTTTATTTTTGTTTGTATGTAGATATGCCTGTATATGAAGGGATGGGTGTAGGTAGATTAAGATAGGCTCTCTCACACACAGTTACCAGTGTTTTGTTATCTTACTGTTCTTCAGGAAGATTAAACCTTTATTTTGAATGGCTTTTGTTTGAATCATCATTGGTAGCCAGCATATTTTATGAACTGCAATCTGTATTTTCATGTAATTTCCCTTCAGCTAGGACATGTAGAGTCTGGCTCAAAGTAAATTGCCAGATACAATAACTTTAGAACTTGTTTAGTTCAGTCTGCTGTAGTCTTCCTGTTAGAAAATGTGACAGAATCTGTGATCTAATCATAGTATGTCAATGGCTAGTGGGCTACTAGTTCAGTCATGACATTTCTTATTTGCTTTCTCTCATAAGATTGTGGGCATTTACTTTCATTGCAGCCTGTGAAGTTGCAGTAAAATGAAATCTCTGTCAAGTGTGATTGAATGTGCAGTGACAGAACTGTCCAAAAACAAAAAGGATAAAACATTGATTTTCTCCTTTAATTCTCTTTTCTGAAAGAAAAGGTGTTTCTCAGTGTGATCAGTTATGTGATGGTACAGCAAATGCAGTTCTTGGTCCAATTTTTAAGTGCATCCACAAGTAACATCACTGGTAACTGTGGTATCCAGCATCTGTGCAAAACAGTATCAGCTATTAAAGAAGGGGCTATGTGTGGTATTTTACCTTATTAAACTCTTGAAATGGCATATGCACACCAAAATACGCTGTCCCTTGCTTGAGGGAATATTCTGTATTTGGAGGCATTTGGGAGTCTTGGACTACCAAATACTGATATAATTTATATAAATCTTAACACTTAAAGGTGCTTCAGCTAGGATTTTCTTTTGGAAGTGACAGTCGTCATCTGTAGTTTCTTCCTAGCATGTACACAGTAAGGTGAATAGTCATCTTCATTTATAAACATTTGAAATGTCATTTCTGAGGAATATATAGAACTGTGTAATACGAGTCTGCCCCAAATTTCGTAAGAAAATTTTATTTGTGGAATAATAACTGATATATTGGTGTGGATGTTTACAAAGACATCCACAAAGAAATCTTCTTCTTTGTTTGTATTTGAACATACATGATTTTTCTAGTTTTTAAGGCATGATTAAATTGCGTAGGAAATAAAGTAAATATGGAAACCATTTATCTTATGCCCTGTGCTTAGTAAGTATTGACTGTTCAGCTTTTTAAGCTGAAACATCATTAATGAGCACGTGCTGTGTTAATTCTGGACATTTTTTGATCCAGTATCTTCTTAACTGTTTTGGGACTCCCAAAATCACCTGAATCCCAGACCTACAGTACTTGTAGGTAGAGGTTGTTAGTATACTGTGAGTTGGAGAGGAAAGGGAGCAATAAATTTGTAGCTGTTGTGAATATAAATAAGAAAATTATCCCTAACATTTATCATGTCTGTCTGTGACTTTGGGTGAATTCCATCATGATGGATTTCAGTGAATTTCTTCATGATAAATGAATCTTAGGCAAAGCGAAACTAAGGAGAAATTTAGGATCTTGGGGAACAGCTTAAGGGAATTTGAATATTTCTCTTTTTTGAGAGAGCAGGCCATGTAAAAGGCGTTATGAAGGTATCTGTGAAAAGAAGTGATGAGTAAGTGTAATGGGTTTACGTGTCCGGGTGCTGGCAGAGGGGGGCCACAGCGGCCTCCTCTGTGAGGAGAGGCCGGGGCTGCCCTGTGCCAGGCACAGCCGGTTCCAGCCGGTTCTTGACGGCTCCTCAACAATCCCACCACAGGGCACAGCTGAGCCCAGCAGTGAAGCTGGTTGTGCCTGTGTAAAAACCTGTTTAAGAAAGGGCAACATGTTGCACAGCAGTGAGGAGTGAGAGGCGGGGGGGAAGTGTGAGAAACAGCCCTGCGAGCAGCAGGGCCAGAGAAGAAGGAGGGGAGGAGGTGCTCCAGGTGCCGGAGCAGGGATCCCCCTGCGGCCCATGGAGGAGACCCACACTGGAGCGGGTTTATTCTGAAGGACTGTAGCCTGCAGCGAGGACCCACAGTGGAGCAGGTGAAAAGTGCGAGGAGGAAGGAGTAGCAGAGAGGAACTGTTATGGACTGACTGCAACCCCCCATTCCCCCCCATCCATGCTGCGTTACTCAGGGGGTGTCAGGGGGGCATAGAGGAGTTGGGAATGAAGGAGTGAAGTTGAGCCTTGAGGAGGAGGAGGAGGAGGGAGGAGAGGTGTTTTCTTTTTTGTCTTTGTTTCTCACCATCCAACTCTATTTTAATTGGCAAGAAATTAAATTAATCTTCCCCGAGTGTTTTGCCCATGACAGTAATTGGTGAGCGATCTCCCTGTCTTCATCTCAACCCATGAGCTTGTCATCTTGTTCTCTCCCTATCCTGTTGAGGAGGGTGAGTGAGAAAGTGGCTAGGTGGGTGTCTGGCAGCCAGCCAAGGTCAACCCACCACAGCAAGAAATTGAGATTAACTTCCTTTGGAAAAGGAGAATATCTTCTAGAACGGATGGAGGCAAGATCATGGGAAGTGGTTGTTTGTTTTGTTTTGGTTTTTTTTAATCCAGGGATGTTCTCTTACATTTGTAGTTTTTAGTTTGGTAGTTTGTGTAACGTGTTGACTCAGAGACTTTAGTTTTAGAATTTTAATCTATAAATACAACTGTTTTCCGTTATTTTTGATGTGTTTTGTGTATTTAAGTGATCCAGACTGCTTTGGCTGTTTCAACAAAAATATTTGAAGGAATTGTAGCTTAAATTTTAGTAACTGAGTTTCAATTACTTGTAATTGAAGTCCATTATAGTGGGAACTTGGCTTCATCCCGACTAATCCCTCCTAACAGCAAGATACACGTTTAAGCCAGACTTAGCCTTAATAGAAAAAAAAATTACAAACATGTTGCTGCTGAAAAATTTGGAACTTTTTCATTCACCATAAATGCAAAGCTATTTCAATTTTCATTCTTCTGATTATCTAATAATGCTAATGTGTACAAAAGTATGGTAAGTTATGTTCCCTCTAAGATTTCTGAAGATGCTTGAAGTATTGGATGCCAGTCCCTGTGTTTTTTTCCCCCTCATTGGACATAAATACGGTATCTGTGCAAACAAGGTTATTTTTGTTATTCTTTCTAGTTTTCCTCGGTATATAGACACCCATGTTCATTTTATCTAATGCAGGAGGCGTTAAAAGAAAACAACAAAAGAAGAGAAATGGAGGAGAAAACGAAGAGAGCCAAACTGGCAAAAGAGAAGGCTGAACGAGAGAAACTGGAGCGACAGAAGAAGAAGCAGCAGTTGATTGATATGAACAAAGGTAAGGCATCATTTTTAGTGGAGAGATTTGTTAAAAGAAAAAGAAAGTAAGGAGTAACAAACTGAAGGCTGTTCCTGATCAATATGAAAAATACTTGCTGTCTGTTTTGAAAGCTGAAAAAGAAGGTTAACTTTGTCAGTGAAAACTCTGTTTTGTTTTAGCCTGCCTGATTGTGTAATTCCGTATCTGCCACTTGTTGTGTGTAATGTTCCTTTCAAGGCGTTTTGTTGTGAATTATTGGCTTGTTTTCATTTGTAGAAGTTAATTGATTTTTTCATATGGATTTACTTCCAAGAAAAAGTATCTTACTTGCTTTGTTGTTAATTTAATTCTGTAAACATCTCTATAATCAAGGTAGTGTGACAATTAATGTCTGTCTTTTGGGGCTTGGAGGCTCCATGTTATAATGGACATTCTCTGAACAGTCCTATTAGGAGCTGGAAAATCTGGTTGAGCTTGGAGCCTCAGTACAGTGTGACGTTTCAGCATGATGACAAGCTCAACACACTGCTTTTTAGCTGTGAGAGTATTTTATTTTGCATGAGGCACCCTAAGAGAGAGGACAGTAAGAAAGCAGGAGGAATCAGGTGGTCCTGATATCGATGGTGTGCAGACTTCCAGAAGGTTGTAAAATACAGGCTTTATTCTTTACCTCTTTGACTCCAGAAGGCAAGTAGAGGTGGTAAAACTGTACACTGGATTACACAAGAGATTACTTGAGGCTGCAATTTTTTGTTCAGTTTCCATGAGTTTGTGTTAATCTGCTAATCTGACCCAGCTGTAAAACACTTGTCCTTTTTATCCACTGAACAGTGTTAACAGGTACATAGTCATGGAAAAATGCTGGGGTTTTTTTGGTTATGATGAACTTTATGGAAGATGTGATGATGTATTAACTTTGTCTAAGGATGATGTTGCAGTAAACCGCACAATTATGACAAACTAACATAGTGCTATGCTGGAGATTGATCGAATGGGGGTAAATTTAGAAATAACACTGCCTTTCAAGGGCATATACATAGCATCTGTAAAGTCAGTTTCTACAAGGATGAAAAATTCTGGAGAAATACTAGACCAGGCAAACAGACCCACTCCAACATTTAAGAGGATGACTGTAGAGGTGAACACAGAGCCATGAAAAGACAAGGTACTGGTCAGAATTTCCATCACTGATAATGTGGTAGTGCAGAAATATTGTCACGTAATCCTGACGATACCGTTTGGTGTCGTGTATATTTAGAATGCCAGTATTTCTGGCATATCAGTAAATTCCCCGTCACTAGTGAAAATCTATGACTTGTGTGTGGAAAGCCAGCCCTCAAGGAATGTTAGCCAGCCTCACAACCACGTTTCTCTAGAACCTGCAGTTACACTTGTATCAATATATTCTACAAATATATCATCTATTTAAGCATTACTTTGTCAGACTGAATCATATTTACACTGATTTCAGCAGGTAGTGTTATTTTATCTTTATTGGTATATGTGTACAAGTGTCACAACTTTGTGCTTTTTTTTCTGCTCAGTAATTTCACAGTTTAAATTTGGTAAAAATGGGCAACCTATATATAAATCTGGAAAAACAAAGAAGCGGACAAAGTGAGAACAAGTTTTGCTTACAAGTGAAAAGTCTTTCTTCTGTCATCACTTTATATGTACTATTAATTATATTTTAAGAAATCATAAATTAGATTTGCTATTGTATTTGCTGATTGTGATAATTTTTTTTTCCCAATACTTCATTCTTTGCATTCTGAGTTTTAAAAATTAATTTATATTGATGTACTGTAATTTGAATACCATGATAGAAAACAAATTATTTATGTGGGAATCTTTTAAAAATTCTCAAGTGTTTGTGTACATCACTTTGCCACAAAGCCTCAGGGTTTTGCTGTTTATTTGATTGGTTTCTGTTGTTTTTAAAGTGACTTCTCTAGGACTGGTTGGGAGGGTTTCTGCAGTGGTGCCACGAATCCTATTAGCTTTGGCCTTGCTTGAAGTGGCAGTGACACTGCATGGAATATACTGTAGCATAAGTTTTAGTGAACAACTCTTGCTTTGTATAGTTGACAAAGTTAAATTTCATACCATATAAGATTCTTCTAATAATTTCAGTTTAACTATAAACAAAATATAAAATTTAAATACAGGTGATGCATAAATACATTTTCTATATTTTATGAAGTTAAACTCGTGGAGACGTCTAATGAGACTTTTCTAATCCATTCTTTCAGCGTTTAACTAATCTTTCTTTAATATCTGTCACCTGATAAAAAAAAGTCCTTTGTAATATGGACAGGCGCTTTTCTGTGAGTGGGGTAAGAAGAACCTAAATATCCCATCACCACCCTCCCCTGTACCAGTGTGCTTGAAGCCATACTGAGAGAGGTTAGTTTAAACTACCGCTTAAGACAATGTAAGCTAAGATGTTTTATTAGCTGTTGAAGAGTATGAGAAGCCCATTTAGATACTATTGTCAGTGAATTGGTCTGTGTTTAAGGGCTGTAGCTAGCAGTTCAAAGTTACACCTTCTTAAATTGCTTCAGCTCAGTCGGTGAGAGCATACCTGTCTACATCCATTAATTTTTTAAGCAGGTGAGGAGTAGACCATGCTTAGCAGTAACATAGATGCCTCAGTATACTTATAGCATTTTGCTTTTCATCATGAAAGACTTTTCCTATCAACAGATACAACTGAAGTTTAATTTTGCATTATATTTCTTTGTTACTGAAACTGCAAATATGTGAATACTTGTACATGGCCAGATGCACCAAAACTGCCATTTAAATAACTAATGTTTCTAAACCAGTGCCACAAAGTTAGTTTAATACTTCTAAAATATTTTTTCCAATTTTTAAATATATTGAAATATCCATTTCACATATTACAACTCTGTTGCTGTGGTAGGAGGTGGGGGGATAGCTCCATCCCCACTGGATTCCACGACACTGATATTCAGTTAGCTGTTTTTGCCAAGTAACTATTTTTTTCTTGATACATCTACTTCTGTACGCTCATTGCTGCTTATATAAATAGTTTGTAAATTTGTCTAAGTGAATGTGACACAGAAGACTTAGAGGAAGGAGGCAGATGTCTTCTCAAGCTGTCATTTTGACAAGGTGATTTTCACCCAAAGGGTGTTTTAACCTAACTCTCTTTCAATTATTTCTCTAGCTATATCTTCAAGAATAAAATTTTAACGCATTGCTACAGCCTTTCAGATCAGAGCAATAGAGTTTCTGTATTTTCCAGCCTTTTAGTGTGTAGTTCTATAATAAGTATTTTTTGCTGTTACCTGGTTATGCAGCTACAACTTTTTTGGTGGCCATTGGAGAATCCAGATTAGAATTAATTACATATTAGAATTAATATCTGTTTCTTAGTGTAACTGAGAGAGCAGAAAACTGCAGTGTGGCCAGAGTTGAGAACTGTCCTGTATAATACCTAGTTATGAAGTAACCTCAGAGTTGCCAATATTTTAAAGACCAGGTTACTCAGTTTGGTGTTTTGTGCTTTGTGTAACTGAGATGCCACATAAACACTATGTGTAAACTGATATAAATCCTGCTAAACATTCCAAAATGCATAAAGATGAATGTAAAAATACAGAAAAGCTCTGAAATCCGTATAAACTTTGAAGTGATTTACACTGGACAGCATTGTACAAACTTAAGTAATTCTAAATCTTAAAACACGTCCACATTTCAAAATACAAGTTTTTTCGTGCAAAACTGGAATTGGGCTGATAGGTGACAAAATCAACATATACCTTCTAAAATAAAAAATCACGGTAGGAACTTATCCAACATGTACAATTCTGTTTGCCTCAAGAAAACTTCATTATATCAATGTGTATTAATTTTTGTAAATAAGCACAGTAGTACATACAGAAAGGTTAAGTGGTTCTCAGTTAAACAAAAATAAATATTAAATGAGACTAAGATCTTTTGAGCCTGTGGTTTATCTTGAAGTCAGTTCTATTGGAAGTTGTTTCTTCAGTTGTAGTCAATGGATTTGACATTATTTGGGATGAAATTGTTGATACAGATGAGATGGTTTGGACAGAAAAGGCTGTGTAATGGCTTGAGTCAAAGGCAACTTCTGTGACTTTCTATAAAAGCAGTATGATGGACAAGGCATTATGTAGTACTCAACTTATGGAACATCTCAAAATTTCTGAGCAATATTTTCAGAATTTAACGCTATTTTTCCCTATCTGTGACATGCTCAAGCAGTTTTGAGGAAGATATTAATATCCATATAAAATTGGTTGTTTAAAGACTGATTAAAAATTATAATTAAAAAAACTTATCAAAATTGTTAGAATTAGTTGAATTTGGCAGAGAGAAGTAAATTTTTATATTGTCATGGAATTCTACTCTTACTTGCATTAATGTTTTTCAGAACAAATTTTAAATTGTTCTTAGTGAAAAAGTGTATTTCATATATAGTTGATTTAAAACTACACCTTAAAACAACTTATAGTGAGACCTCTTGTTTAGTATTAAAACTCCATTTTAAAAATTCTTACTATTAATATGTATTTTCCATGATGTAGTGCCTGAACTTCTCTCACTGTGATCTGTGGTGCAGTCGATCTGTGACGCAGTCAAAACCATAGCAAGACATTGTGGCAACTGTTGTACTCTGTTACTTCCAAAACAATACTACTGTGGACGGTCACCTCCACCTCCTCAGTTGTAGCTGTAGGGCTTGGGAATATTTGGTCCTTTTTGGTGTTCTTTTCACTCTGCTAAGGTTTACACATCTGTTTGTTATAGTTCCTGGACTAGTAAGGTACTTCTGTATGCCTGTTTTCCCAGTGAAGTATGGAGACATAGAAAGACTTACGTGACTTACCCACACACCTAGAGATCTTAAATTCCACAGTCTAAATCATGAACCATTCTTTCTCACTACGGGAGAGGAATTCTGTAGGAAAAGGGCTTAACAGTTCCTTCTCTTTTTTAGCGTTCACTAGCTCTATGGAAAGAGAACATTCTTTAGAGCTGTTTTTCAGCAGTGTTTCCTATTTTTTGAGGGCTGTAGCAGACTGGGCTATGATACATTTATACATAGTCTTTCATGACTTCCATCTGACTTAACATCTGCAAAATTCTTGCAGAATTGCTTCTATGTCTATATCTGAACAAGAGAGAGAAAAGAAGAACTGAAGACAGCTTTCTAGGAGCTGAAAAGCGTATAACAGCAATTCTGATGCAAATGTTATTTAATCAGGAACAGTTTTGCTCTTCATTGTATCTGATTACTATGGCAATTAAAATCACCTTTTAACTACCAGTATTAGGATAAAAGATAGAATGAGCTTCCTCAGTCCCAATTAGTATTGAATTAATTGTTTTGAAGATGTATTAACATTCTCCCCTAATGCAGATGAAGATAATGGAAATGAAGTTCTGTGCTAGTGGTTGATGGATATTTCTACTTTCCCTTTTCAAGTACTCTTATATAAGAATTCATATGGTATTTATTCAAACTGGTATGTACTAGTCTCAGCAATGATTCTGTTGTGTTTCCTTGAACTGTTGCTACACTTGCATTGACTGTTGCAGGATACAATTCAAGGTTACTTTTGCTACAGTTTTCTAATGATTCTGTGCTTTCCTGATTGTTATGTCTTCCTTCTATGTCCTTTAGCATAAACAGAAATCCATACAAAGTTTATTACAAGATACATATTATTTTGTAAATGTCTTAGCCTTAATCCTATGAATGTATATATTGGCTAGTGATTGCATGAGGTACCTGGAGTGATAAAACTTGGGACTTATTTACATTCTACAGATTATTAGTTTATGGTGCTGGATGCCAATGAGGCAAGTGTTACAATTCCTTTGGGAAGTCATTATCTTTCATATCAATGTCGATGGTCTGTTTGAATCTGCACTCCTCCTGAAATACAATATTCACAGAAAAAAATTAGATGGAGATTTACATTATGCTTAAATGCGAGCATCTATAGAACCAGGATGAGTTTTGATTTTTCTTCTTCAAAGTAATTATGCATGAGTTGCTCAAAATTTTTTAAGATCTGTTTGAAGATCTTCAGGAGTTTGAAGCCATCTTGAGAATGAGGGGGATGTCAAAATTACTGTAAATGTTATTAATATGGGTCAAAAGCAGCTCAAGAGAAATGCAAATAGATGTGAGCATGGACAGGAAGTTAAAAAGAAATTACAACTTAAAATTTAATCTCACCTTTTAAAATTTTGCAATGGAAGAATTTATGTTTGTTTATGAATATGGCATATGGTACCTTCCAAGTAAACTGATTTAATAAGGTAATTTGTCAGGGGAAAAAAGTTATTAGGCTCTGTGAAACCTGAGGTTGGGATAATTACAGCTGAAGAAAGGCAGAACAATTGGATTCTTTTCACTTAAAAGTAGGTTTCTTGGGGACTGTTTACTGAACAGTAACAAGTGGTAACTTTGGATAGTTGTCTATGCAAATTCAACTTTCCTTTTCCTTAGAGAAATTACTCTTACTTCAAAAAGCAGGTATTGTTAATTTTGAAAATACCTGTGATATTGTTTATCTCAATGTAATTGGTATGTAATGTTATATTCATATATTTTGTAGAACTTCCAGTGTTAAAAAACATTTCTGAAATAATTAAATTAGTTGATCAACTAACTTCTTTAGTATAAGGTTTTTTTTGGGAATCAGATAGCAAGGAGGAGAATTACATGTAGAACTATTGTGAAATGGAAGTTCATTTGACTGTAATGGCAGGACAAGTTTGGTGACTAAATTCTGTCTTAGTGGAATGATAATGTTTTTCTGTGGTTGTAGTATCTCATTTCTAATAGAACTGTTAAGATGCTGCCTTCACAAGACTGGTTTCCCGAGTTATGTAGGAACAATGATCATGTTGATGAGCCCCTTTCTACTGTATGCTTACTGTTAAACACCCCCTCAATTGTTTAAGCGTAGTATACATAAAGTTAACTTCATAAATTAAATAACGATCATTTGCCAAAATACATTATAACAGATCTTCACAAATAATTTTCCATACGAAGTATTGAATAATGAAAAGTCATAACACTTCCACAAATGTTAGCGCAGTTTTGTATGCCAATACAATCATTGTACTTAAAGGTAATTTAAAAGGCTGACGATAAGGCAATGTATACTTAAAAGGAGAAGTTCTGTAAGGCACCAAAGGACGTTTATTTTAATGATAAAAGCCTATTTCTTGTCAAATATAGAGATCTAATTAAATTAACTTGAATGTTACGGCATTGATTTCAGTGTTCTTTGTTAGTTGTATAATCAGACTTTCAACTTGAAATTGCTGGTCATTGGTGAGTTCTGCAAATCACTGGTAGAAGATCTAAAAAATTCTAAACATATTGCATTTCATCTTTTAAATGTGCAGCAGAAACAAAGACTCTGCTTCTGGATTTGTATGAAATCCAGAATTTGTTGAAATCCGGTATTTGTTGAAAGCAGAAAGTAGAAATATGGCTGGGTTTTTTTAGATATTGCCAGATGGGCAATAAAGGTAAAAGTGTGACTTTGCAGGTCTGGAAATTTAGATTTTAAACGTACAGAGGCATCATTCGGTGTCACATTCCATAAGGTGAGAGCCATAATTTAGCAACATTTGTCTTGAGAGTACAGAATGTTCAACTTTACCACGTAAAAAATGATTTTCAGACAGCCATCAAAAGCTAAAAACAAAATATCTCTTTAGACAATGAAATTGTAGTAATGAGAAAACTACCAACTAGAATCTTTGCAGAAAAGTAAAAGAACCGATAGTTGGTCTGTACTAGTATTAAAAAAACAGGTAATTGTATTAATGAGGAAATTTATGTTCAAGGTTGGGCTCTAGCTTATAAATGAGTTCTGAAACTATGTGTGGTTTCTGCTATCTTCTGTATTTTTGTAACAATATACTCTGTAATAATTATTGTTTTGAGTGAAGCTTTCCGTGGTTGCAGTAGGGCTAATCAGTAGATTCCAGGTAAATCCTGTGACATATCAGGGTCAACAGTAAATTTCCTGTTGGAAACATCTTGGGCTACACATTCTAAATTCTGGTAAGTTTTGATGTCTGTGTTGTATTCGGATTCCATACTTGTCCAGTCCACCTGAAATTGGTTAGTTATGGAAAACAGTGTCACTTTCAGGGCCACTTTGGAATCTGTGTAGCAAGGATTCAAAAACATGGACAAGTTACAGCTTGACATTTGTCGTGGCATTTTTCTTTGTACACATTCTTGGTAGGAAAAGTCCTGAGATAGGGGTTGGAAAGTCAAGCATGCTATTGAAAAAGCTAATTCACAAAAATGAAGCTTAGTAAAGATCCTTTGAAGGAAATTCCTTCCGCCCCCCACCCAACTGGGTATATTGTTGAGGTATCATGCTAAGAAATGAAGTTTGGCAGTTTAGTCTGAACTAATTACTTCCCTTTTTTTGAGATTCAATGTGTGATAAAAATGAACGTATACTGATAGGGCTGTCAGGAGCTGGCCAAGAACTATTTAACCTGTTTGATGAAAGATAACTGCTTCTCTATCATATGGGCATGCAGTTGTTTTTGCTCTAAAATAAAATGTATTTTTAAAAAGTTTTCTTTCTTGCGAACTCTGTAATAAGAAAAGGTCAGCTATGGAAGTTTTCTTCTAAAAGGTAGAAGGGCTCATATAAAACAATTCCTGTCTGATTAATATTTTGTTGTGTGTCACAGACAGGTTTCTTTGTTACCTATTTGACTTTGTAATTGTCATCCCAAAATGAGTTTAAGATCAACATTGGTCACTTGTGGTTCTGGCACTGAAATATGATATTTTTTTGTGACATCAATTAGTACAATTGGCTAAAATTGGTTTAGGACTTGGAATAATTTAAATATAAATTGAATGAGGTCACTACAAGATTAAAGAATAATAGTGTCATGGTTTAACCCCAGCCAGCAACTATGCACCACACAGCCACTTGCTCACTCCCCCCAGAGTGGGATGGGGAAGAGAGAATCAGAAGAGTAAAAGTGAGAAAACTCATGGGTTGAAGTAAAGAGAGTTTAATAGGTAAAGCAAAAGCCGTTCACACAAGCAAAGCAAAACAAGAAATTAATTCACTACTTCCCATCGGCAGGCAGGTCTTCAGCTGTCTCCAGGAAAGCAGGGCTGTCATGCGTAACCATTACTTGGGAAGGCAAACGCCATTACTCCGAATGTCCCCTCCTTCCTTCTTCTTCCCCCAGCTTTAGATGCTGAGCATGACGTCCTATGGTCTGAAATATCCCCTTGGTCAGTTGGGGTCAGCTGTCCCGGCTGTGTCCCCTCCCAGCTTCTTGTGCACCCCCAGCCTGCTCGCTGGTGGGGTGGGATGAGAAGCAGAGAAGGCCTTGACTCTGTGTAAGCACTGCTCAGCAATAA
The DNA here is from genome assembly GCF_018139145.2 of Gymnogyps californianus. Lineage (NCBI taxonomy): Eukaryota > Metazoa > Chordata > Aves > Accipitriformes > Cathartidae > Gymnogyps > Gymnogyps californianus. The sequence continues at coordinate 6,870,924 of NC_059479.1, forward strand.
CAAAAACATCCCTGAATTATGAACACTGTTTCCAGCAGAAATCCAAAACATAGCCCCACAGCAGCTACTGTGAAGAAAATTAACTCTATCCCAGCCAAAACCAGCACAAATAATAAAAAAAAATAAAAAATCAGCAAGAATACTAAAATATTGGAGCAGTTGTTCAACTATAAGCAGTTTTTAAAAGAAAATTATTTTCTAATGCCAAAAGCATTGATGATTTTGTGCTGTCTTATTTATCTGCTAATCACATAAAAGTTGCTTAGTAGTGTAACTGAAGTGTAGCCTTCAAACAGTAGTAGAACTTGATTACACATGCATTTAATTGTTTAGGTGTCATATGGTCATTTTTCTTTCATTTTTTTTGAGCTGCACAATCTTTCCCTTCCCACATAGAGGCAATGTCTTCCCATTTGTTACTAAGTAATCCACATTAAAGTCTGTTTTTTTAAGTTTAGTGAAAGTCATCCTTGCAAGGGGCATAAGTCCATTCAGAATGAGGCCCCAGGGGTAATGCTGATGCATTCAAATTAAATATGTTCTTGCTGAAGCAGACCTTGACCATTGTGACATTTTCTGAAAATGAAAAAGTGTGTGCATTTCAAAAATTGTTTTCAATAACTTGCCAGTACAACAAAACACATTTTTTCTCATTCTATTAACTTTATGTAAGCCTGACATCAGGTTATCATAAACAATGAGCTTAATTAGTATGTGAGCAAGGATTTGCCTTGTTTTGTAAACTGACATGAGGTATAGGTTCACTTATCAGTCATACTGTCCTAACTTGTTCCCGTTTAATTAAAAAGTAAATAACAGTCATGAGACTGTTCTAGTGCAAAATGCCGAGGAAGACTGCTTCCTCGAGATATTTATTATGCATGCAAAATGAATTTAGCAAATGAATAAAATGCAAATATATGAGGAGGACACAAAAACACACTTTCCAAAAGACACTGAAAACTGACCTTTTTAAGTGAATATATTGCAATTAAAAGTTGTCGTACTGATTATAAATAAGTCTTGTTTAAAAGTTTATACAGGACACACATTAGACTTCTGCAAAGTACTTAGAAGTTCAAAGCAAAACGGTGTAGTGCAAGATGTGAATAGAAGTGTAATTTTGAAACCATTTGGAGAAGCAGGCAGGTAGACAGCATGTATTACCTAACGTGGTATTTGACTGGACTCTTTCAGTAAGGACCCAAATTTATGAAAAATTTCCTGGGAAGTTCCTGTAAACTATTGCCCAAATGACTGTGCAATACTTACATTTTTTATTAACTTAGATTAGTTTACAATTACTATATTTGTAATGATGAGTACAAGGTGTTTTGCAAAGTACATGTGGGTATTGCCTTTACTGGAAAATGAAAGTGCACCAGTAAAATATATGAGTATTCCTGTAGTAATCAGTGCAGCCCAGTAAAAGGGAAGGCAGCAAAACACTCCAGAAACAAGAGCATGTTCCCAGGGCCTCTCGGAGCCTTAGCTGTGAATCTGAACTGAAGAAACCAAATAGATAGGAGGTGGATCATGTTTTGGATGCATGGGCTGAGCTCTGTTGTAGCTTCAAGTGAAGTGCAGTTCCTGTAGTCTTAAGTTGTTCAAGTAACTTAAAAAGCCTAAGCTATTTGGTTGTTTCATGTTACCATCAATAGTGCTACCCTAGTTCTTATATTTCATTTCAGAACAATAGTAATTATTGGGATTTTTTATGTTCTAATCAAAATAGCCTCCTTTCTATTGCAAACTGAAAAAGCACTCATCATGAAGGTCCTGAAAAAATCTGCTAGAAGATGCTTATTCCTGCCTTTTTGATAGATGATAATATGGTAAAGGCTGAGGTAAAACTTTGTGCGATAGAGGCCACAAAAAGAAACTGAAATTGGTCTCGCCAAGTTTCTAGTTCTTCCAATCTAAATCAGAAAGTTATGTTTCTGAATCCCTTGAACATTTTGAGCTGGGAAGAAAGTGGCTTTAGTGCGTGGAAATATAGCTGATATTTGGAGGCAATGTTTAGATAAAACCTCTTCTAAATTTACTTTAAGACCTCACTTAAATCTATTCTTTCTTTGTGTTCTGTAATGAGGGGAGGGGAAAGGAAGTGAAAATATTTCAATACTTTTACTCAAAAGTAAAAAGGACGTTAAATATTTTTAAAAAATCATTTCAAAATAGCTCATAAGAAGTAAGCTTGGCTTCAGGGAAATTGTTACTTGTCTTCTTGAGGAAGGTAAGGACCTATTTTTAGGACAATTTCGTATGATTGTTTAGAGGAGAGAAACTAAAGACTCCCATGAAGTTGAAATCATCAGAGCTGGCCACTACCACCGAAGCAAGTTCAGGAATGCCTACTGAACCAGAGGCAACCCAAGAAGTTAAATATTCCCATCTTTATGGAAAGTCTATGAAAGAGCTCTGATTTTATGTACATTTATCATTCATGGTTCAGGTTAGTCCCTAAACAGAGCACTACCACATGTTTTTTGGTGGGACCTTTCAGCAGTGCTCTTTTAATTGCAAGAATGACTTCAAAAGCCTCATAGGCTACAACAGACTAAACACATTTCAGTTTCCAATATGAAATTTTAGTAGCAGTTATTTTAAAAAAAATGAGACAGTAAAACCTGTTGTCCTGGCTCAGCTGTAGCTTTTATTGCTCCTCAGGCTAGCAAAAGAATGATACTTTACCTGTATATTTTTTTGTCAACTTCAATTTTTATTTTAATCATATGAGTTATAAATAGAAGAGAACATTATTTTGCATTTAATATTGGGAGGTATGGACGTTGGGGTCTCTTTTAGAGGTTTACATGAGATTTGTCAGGAAGTGATAAAGGAAGGTAATATTGACATAAAGGATTCTATATCTACCTTAAGGGTTGTATTTCATAAGGTGCTAGCAGTGATAGCAAAGGGAAATATTTTATCTTCATCTCCATGTTGAAATGGTTCCTCTGTTTCAGAGGAACTCTGTTGAAACAGAGAAAACGGCTACAGAAGCAGGTGAAGGATTGCGTTTGCTCTGTGAAAAATAAGATAAAGTAAACATTCTTCATCATTCTAAAGTGATTTTTTTTCTACCTTTATAACACAGTCCTCATGGTTAATTTAGCAGTGTACAAATTATGCTAAAATAAATTACCTACCTATACTGCGGAATCTTAGTTCTACATCTATGTCAGATATAGTCATAATACAGTGCAAGAGCAGGCTGTTTCAAATAATTATTTTGAAAAATGAAGATACTTGAATCCCTCTGCTGTGTTCCAGAGGTAGGTTAAATGTCAGCTGCGTATTCTTATTTGTGTTGGGTAAAAGACCTGATGTGCTTCATGAGCTTTGTCTCTGGACTGTGTTAACTGCTTGAACTGTTTTTACGCAAATTCTCATACAGTGGATACAAGCAACGTAAGGCCTACGGAACAGCAAAGCATCTTGATTTGTTTTGGGTTTTTTTTTTTAACATTTCCTATCTTAAGTACTTGTCAAAGAGAGATTCCCATGTAAGGATGGTGACAATTAAAAAAATGTACATGCAAAGCAGAAGGGAGACTCGGTGATAACAGGACGTGTCTAAAAGCATGCTTGAAATCTTTAGTCCTTCATGTACTGATTTTTTTTTTTTTTTTTAAAACTTGATTTTATATTTTACAGAGGGAGGCTTAAGGACTGTGTAATACTATTGTAGTCTTTCCTGCAATAGTATTGCACATGCAAAGGCACATTTACATTAATTTTACCTTTTTAGAAAAATGTTTCTTTTCCTGCCTTGTTTCTAAATATTTAAAATTGTAAAGTTAATCTTATCAATCCATCTCCATATGCCATTTGCTGATGGATAAAATATAAAGAATGGCTTGACTTTGGGACAGGTTATCTATCTTTGGAAAGCTGAAGTTTAAAAATAATATTCTGGAAATAGATTATATGCTTTGTTTCTACCTGATATTTACTTCTTTGGGAAGTACTATACATTAGAATTAAACTGCTAATTGATTGTAAAGTTTTGAATTCAGTGTGTTATATGAAGAAAAATCAAGATAGATTACTCATACCTGATCGTAGACTTCCTAATATACTTTTGTCTTGATAAATATTCTAAACAAACAATTATTATTTGGAAGGACAGTTTTCCTCATAAATATAAAGGTCATATCTGCACGAGAAGACGTTTGAAAATAAAAAACACTTGCTCAAAAGTAAAGCTTAGTTCATGACTGCAGATACCCAGGAATTTTGTTCTCCATGCTGTAACTTATGCATGGAGTTACAGCCCGAGTGCCAGTAATTGGTTTCTTGCACACTCATTCCCCATTTTATCCTGTACCCTTTTAAAATATATCCCATCAATAAGGAGTTGCAGATTGATGCTTTAGGTAGAGTGGATTGAAAAGATCATGTGACTTATGCTGCTGCTATTGCCTGTGCTATATTATATAATTCCTCTCAGAATTTTTTGCTTCATCCTTAAAATCTCTAGACTTCTTATTCCCACAGTCTTGTTTGGAAATGCGTTCTGGAACATCATTTTTGATTGCAAAGATACTTCCACTAACTCGGCCTAAATGTTTTCCTGTTTGCTGCTGTACCAAAACAGCCCTCTCTTGGGGAAGTTATCTGTTGGGATGAGTTTTCTCTCTTGGGACTTTGCAGATTCTAAACACAGAATGAGGTTGTCATACCTCTTTTCAGTGGCTGCTTTATGTAGTCTAAAGAAATCATGCTGCCTTAGGCATTTCTTGATAGAATCCACTCCCTTGATTATTGTAAAGGCTTTTCCAGTTGTGATTTGTCTTCTGTGAATGCTGTAATCAAGCTTGTATACCACTACTATTGGAAATAGAGTATGCTGACTTTTTAACATACTGATCAGATATTTGCATGTCATCTGTTGTTATGGCAAATCCACTAATTAGGTTTTCAGAAAAATTCAGCTGATAAGCTCTCAAATGTTAAAGCTTCCTATCTATAAACAACCTTTTGTTGTTACTTAGCCAGATATTTTACTAATGACCATCTTTTGCACCTTCCACTAATGAATTAAGCAGCCATTATTTCAAATGTTGAAGACCAGATAAATGAGAGAGAACTTTTCTAGCCAAATGACAGAAACGATAAACCATAGATTTAGTCTAATATCTCTGGCAGAACTATACTGTCATAATCTTGTGTTCTGTTGTGTTCAAAACTTGTTCGAAAGGCCTTTCATACTACCAGGTGAAGACTACCATACTTCTTTTTCCCCAGCTAATGTTTTGGTTTTATTATAAACAAATTCTACATTTGCTGTTCTCAAATAATAATAATATTACTAGGTATTTGGTCATTTCAAATGGCACGTTAATTTCAAAGAGATTTGCAATTTGCTTCCACGTCAGCTGAGAGAACTTTATATTAGCTGATTTGGCATTACTCATCCGTGGTCATTTATCTATCTTGTCTTTGTTCCAAGGGGTAGTACTATTTATGTGCATTAACATTGAAGTTAAAAGTTCACCCGGTTTGACTGTGTTGACATTATTATACATCTCTAGCAATAGTCACTGTTCTGTTTGTAATATTGTCTTTCACCCCTCACCCCCCACCCTTTTGTACATCCAGATCTTCAGTTTCTGATTTAATTTCTTATGGTTTATCAAAGGTCTCCTTTTTTGAAATTGGCAGTCTAGTTCCAGAGTACTAATGTTTAGAATGTCATTTAACATAGAAAATCTGACCACAAATACTAAATGCTTATTAAGACCAGTTCATCTAAAATCTGTTGTTATTTATAAAAGCAAAGTGTAAAATCCAGCGTATTGCCTTTATACACAGCAAATTTGTTTATAGATGCATGATACGACTATTCCTCAGCATTCATAAGTGAATTGAGCTTATGCCAGTCTTTTTCATATACACTTTAACGTTAAGGCCTACTCTAATTCCTTTTTCTGTTCTGTTCTGTTTCCTATAACTGGTCAAAAATGATGAAAAGTTTAGGTATCTTGATATTAAGATTGCCTGCTCATCTGAAATGTGACTTTATTTGTTCATTGTTTCATATTTCTTTTTTCTCTCTCTGTGCCTCTCAGCTTGTTTGGGGCTCTTCAGCAGTGTAAGAAGCAATAATATTGTTCTATGGAAGAAGAAAGTTATTTTTGTCTTCATTATTATCGTTAAAAGTGGCCAAAATCTGTTGACTAACACTGGTCTAAATTGTGGGACCTCCAAGAGGACGAGTCTTACTGTAACCTAAAAACGCACCAAACCTGCAATAGAATATTAGTGTGAAATCCAAATTAAAACAAATCGCGCTTGTAGTTCACACATCAATTAATGATTAAGAATTTTTTTGCCTTTTCAGTTCTGTTTAATACCTATAGTGAATCTGGCTCTTTGCTAAGGCTAATCAAAGTCTTACAGAGCCAGTCATAAGATGGAAACAGCTTGCAAATTTTTTTGCATGCATGCATACATTTGCTGTCTCTTTAATGCTTGGGACCAACTTGGAAAAGAAAGAATGAGGAAGAAAATTACTTGTTCCAGATGAAATCCCTATCCTTGTGTACAATGGAAGATATCTAAAAGAGAAATAAGGTTTACGTATTTTATTTCCACTGACAATTTCTGTTGGAAATAAGTTTCTCAGTTTAGAAACTTGTGGTAGTTTTTGTCTTTGTTTCTGATTTGTGTCTACAAGTTGCTGTAGGTAGTATTAAAAAAAAAAAGGGGGGGGGGGGAAATCAAGGAGATAGCTGGTAATATGTGAAGTACCTCAGCAAGAACTGTGAGAAAGGCTGACATTTCTGTTGAATTTTGTTTATGAATTTTAATGAAGGCTAACTGAAAACGCAGTTCTTTGTCCAGCTTCCACTTAATCACCTGATGACTTTGATTAAGATGCAGTGCTGAGATCAGACCTAGCATAAATTTTACTTTGAGGAGTTAAAAATCTCATCACTCTGTTCTATAGCTTCCTTAATTCATGTGTCTTTATAGTGTATCTTTTGATATTCCAAAAATAGGGTGTTTTTTAGCAGTTGCAGTAATTAGCAGGTAGAGTAGCACACTCAGCAAAAAAGAAGTGGAAGGCTGCATAAACATTTATGAAGTATTGAAGGATTTTTGTCTTTTTCAATAAACTCTGCCAACTCTTATTTTTAATGAAGATTGAATGATATTGTAATTTTTCTATGCATAAAATATTCTAACATATTAACTAATTCTGTGTATTACAGCACATTCATTAAATGTTTCAGACCAACTTGATGTGTATTAGTTTGGACAAAGTGTATTCACAGACCTTTGATTTAGAAAATAAATTTAATACAGAGCCAACAATAAATCAATGAATAAGCATGTGTAGGGTAAGGAACACAAAGAAAAATAATTATGTTGTATGCTTTAGAGAAGATTCTGGCCTTGTATATTTGAGTGTGAATCCAGAGAAGCTAATTTCCTTATTTATCTTGCAGGAGCTTAGGTTTTTTTTAAGGGTTTTAGATGGAATGTAATTAAAACTGGTCTTTCAGAGTCTTCTGCTGGTTGCTACTCTTGCTCTGCTCCCTTTCATCTTCCACTGGAGGGAACTTTATGTATGTGTTGTATATTATACATAATGGTTTAAATTATGTTGATGTATAATTTAAGTTTATCAGGTAGTTACACTGAAGATCACCATCTAGAAATTTGAACCAGGTCTTGTTTTAGGATTGGCGTGGTCTTATATCAGGTCTGGATTTAGTCTAATAAATCTAAATGTAATAGAGAACCAGGGCAGAATATCTTTTGCATTAATAAGCTGCTTTTAAATTTGAACATTTGAGAGCTTGAATGTGCATTTAACCTCCTAAACTTTGTGTGAGTCAGAAGCGTTTTACTGTAATGTAAATCTTTTGCATAAAGTAATTATCTTCCCACTCTGTGATGGGGAATTTTATATTAACTTGAAGTCTGAGAGATGTGAATAAAATGTCCACCTACCTGCTGAATCTAGTCTATATTTTAGTTTTGGGTTATAACACAGACATGAGAACAGAAAGAGAGGCATTCATCAATAGTTTTGTAACATTGCAGTCCTTTGACCTCTATTTCTCATGCTGTTGAATGCTGCTATCAACTGTTATTAATAGACTGAAATGTAAAGGAAGTTAAAGATTTAAATACGTAAAAAGGAGGTAGTCTTTCTACCCAGATTTCCAAAATGCACCATAAAGTCCAGCAATTTAAAGGCTACAGATTAGCTTGGATATGGAAAAGAAGAGAAAGATTTAGCAGAAGTAGAATTCAGCTTTTAAGAAATGTTATGCCACCCAGTTTCACTGCATGATTCTTCCCTCTTCGTTCTTTCCTTACCTTAAGATGATCCATGGTATATTGTTACATGCGTAGTATATGGCGTATGTATCCTCGCATGTCATATAGATAAATGTTTTTTTTTCCCCAAGGATTTAATGCATCATGAAGGTGGGAGGCAACATATAAAATACTTGCAGTATTACAATATTTAACTTTGTGCCATTCAGTTTCATCAGATTTTCCATGTGCATTGATTAAATCAAGAAGAGATGACCTGTTTCTACTTCAGGAAAGTCTTAAAAGAATTTAACAGTGAAACAGCAGTCATTCACCAGCAGCTGTCTATCTGCATGCTGAAGATGTCATCAATAATGCACAAGATAACAACTCTAAGTTGAAAGAACAGTAGGATTGGCATTAATTTTGCTTAATAGAGCATCATATGCAAACTAGACAGTGATACCTGAAGCACTGACAGGATCCATTACTTTAAAACGTATATGTCTCTTATTTGGAAGCATTATGTAAACTTGACAACACTTTTTTTCTTTCTAAAGTCTGATTTCAAATGCACTGAGATTAATATTATTTTTCTCCTATTCTCAGAGGGTGATGAGACGGGAGTGATGGATAGTCTGCTTGAGGCCTTGCAGTCAGGAGCAGCATTCAGAGATCGCAGGAAACGAACACCAAGAGGACAAGGTAAGATGCTTTCTAAAAACTTCTAGTTATAAACTGAGCGGGCAAAAGTTGTTTTGCAAAGATTTACCAACAGTTTTCACTGGCAACCGTTGAGCTACTGTTGGTCATTGCCTACTGTGAAAACTCAGCATGCTCTTTGTGATCACGGATTTTTAACTTGATACCTCTATCTTCAGATAACTGTGTGCTCTAAGATATGACAAGGGGTCCTGTTGTGTTTGAAATGGCATTTAAAACATTGCTGCACAAAGTATTTTTGTCTTAATCTTTAAAACCATAAGTATAATTAATTTGTTGTAGGTGGCGCTGTGAAAAATATTAGCTTCTTACACCAATAAGAGATTGGGCATATAGCTGATAGTCTTTTTCAAGCACTGGTCTTAGATATGTTCTGGTTTGGTTGGAAGTCATAGTGTGTGTAGTCATAAAAGTCAGATTTCAATAAAGTAGCTTCACTTTCTTAAGGGAGACAATAGTATTGTACTGAATTTAGTCTGGTTTACTGGTTTAGTCTGAGTAATTATTGCTTACTGCAAAGTTGGTTTTGAGAAAATTTGAGAGAAGGCTAAGCAACTGCAGTGTTTCCTCTATTCAATTCTCCTCTGCTTATGATATGGCAGTTGCATACAGTTTGTGAACTGCATTTACTTTTCATCAAAGCTCATGGTAATATACTGTATTTTGTGATTTTCATTTAAAACATGACTTACAGTAAAAAGTAGTCTTAAAAATTTACAGTTGAAAAATTATAGTTATTTGGCATAAAATCAAAAGCTTATGTTGGATATGTGCTGCTAAAAGTTTGGCAAAATGGAGTCATCTTATTTTATAAATAAGCCATGTTTATCTACCTAATCCTCAATGAGCTAGGGTTAGATTCATGTTGGCTGATTACTTTTTTTAGAAGAACAGAAGAGTAAAGGCAAATTCTACTACCCTCTTTCATCTAGCTAGCAAAGATGGTATACAATTATTTTTAATTTGCCATATGCGTGATCTTATGGAAAAAAATAAAAATAAGTTACATAATTTGTTCATATGAAGAAATGAATTCTGCTACAGTTCCAGTATCATTCTTAATTCCGAGCTTGTTCTACTCTCAGATCAGAACTGAAAGAACTCCTCGATCAAAATGTGTTTTTTTCCATATCTTGAGAAATGTCAATGTGAGAGATGGCCTCTCAGTGTTGTGGCTTGAGGAGAGATTTGTCACCCAGTGGTGACAAAGAAAAGCTTCCCAGGGACCAGAGGAGATTGCGCAAAATCCGCTGCAGCTGAGAAAGCCAACGAGATGACTAAACCCAGGTCCAAAACCAGTGACTCCTCTGCATCAATAGGTGGCAGAGCTAATTAAAAATCCCTTTTATTTCTCTTCGGTTTCATATAGTCACTTTGACGTCTGTGTGTTTGAAATTTCATTGTGTCAGTTGATATTCTAGTGGGGTCTGACTTTTAAATTTAAGCAGTTGATTGACTTTGGGAAACTTGCTGAGAGAAAAGGTCTAGGTAATCCATTTCCAAGCTCTGGCCAACTGTAAGTCTCCTCATAAGTGGACAAGACCATTATGTAAATTTTCCAGGGGGTAGCTAAAAATTTAGACAAGAGGCAATAAATGTTAGTCCCAGTCAAGTATCTGATTTAAACTATTATGTGAATTTTCTCATGTTATTTAGGAACATACATGACACCTAGTCCGTAACTTGTCTACAGACCAGAACACACATAAAAATATGACATCTCTAAACAGTGAACTATAGCATTAAAAAAGCAGGGACCATGTTTACAAACTTCTGTATCTCTCCTTAAAAAATGGAAGGGACAGTGACAGTTTTCTCATTGGTACCATCAATAGACTCTGAGTGTTCTGGAGAGTTTCATCCAATGAGATTTTAGTAAACAGTTAACTCCGTGCCTCCTATGGTTCAGTGGAAGGAAGAAAAAGTAAATAAAAGCTATGGAAAGAAGAGGTTGGGGGATTTCTGGGCTTGCTGGGTCATGTGGTTGTGATTGGCAAGCATATAGCAAATGGTATAGTACTGTCTATACACAGTGCACAATGTAGGAGTTTTCTGTACACTATTGATAGCTTGCTGCACTGTCTCTGTAATCAGCATGTATTCTTAACACACAGAAAAAAAAAATAGGTGCTGCTATTTCAAAAGTTAGACTTCTACAGCAAACTTTTAAGCTTGAACTTGTCTTGGTGTCCGTCATGACCTGAGAAGAAAAATTCTTGGTTTTGACCTGTTTGGACACAGATTTCATTTTTGTGTGTCAGTTGTGGTGGGTAGTTTAAATCTAATAAGGTGGAAAAAATGACTTTTGCTTGCTTAATTTTTGCAGTTTTATTAATTACTTGGTAACAGGTAGCCCCTACGGAAAGCCTCAAACCAAAACAAACTAAAAAACCACAAACAAGAAAATGCCCCAAAAAACCACTCAGCAATACAGTAAGTTCACTTGTATACATTATCATGTATGTGCTCTAGATCTGTCTTGTTACAAACTTGCTTATTCTGTTTGCATCTACTCAGGGTGAAAATGAAAACTGTAGAAGGTTACAACCCTCTCAATGGTTACAACCAGTAGACCATGAAAATTTGGCTTTTGTTATATTTTCTTCCAGTGGTTTCATAGAGTAAATTTAACTCAAAAGAGCAAATTGTAGCATCACTACCAGTAGCATTCTTGATCACTTTGGTTCAAAAGAAAAAAAACCCACAACTTTCCAAAAGAAAAACCTCGCCAATGGTATGTGTTCACTGCTAGCTTTAGGGTGAGTAGGTTGGACCTAGGAGGGATCACTTCATTTGGATAACAGAGCTCCAATTACTATAGGCCTACAACTACCCCAGAAGAGTGTCATTCTACCAAAGATATCTGTTCAATTAGCCTTTTTTACTGAGGTCACTGGTGTACCTTGTAGCATATGTTTGTGCTTACATGGTCATGTCTTTAAAATATTTAGAGAGTAAGAGACAGGCTGACTGGATAAGAGGTGGAGATAGGAAGGGAATGGTGCTCTGTTCGTCTAGAATGGCAGCCCTACGCAGAGAGGACTGCTCAATATCACAGTTTTCCCACTGGGCAAAAAAATTTTTGTGAAATGTACAGTGTGGACAGTTTGGAAAAGTAAAACTCATTTAAAATATGTTTAACGGCATTGTTTTTGTTTGTTTGCTAAGCCTGTAAATGAAAAGCTACACTTTAATAGATTGCATTATAACTATAGACTTCTCTAGTAAAAATCTTTTTGTTATCAGGTCATGGAAGTAATAATAAAAAATTCCTATCCTCCTCCCCTAGTTTTTCATTTCATTGTACTCTTAGGTATTCTTTGTTATGTATACTTTTCAGTGTGAAAAAAGTTTGTGTGGTTTCTCTCTCCTAAGCTTATTATTGTGTCTTTATTGTTTCTAGCTACTGGATTTTAAGTATAGAGATTGTCCTTTCAGTAGATTGTTTTGCTTATAGAGGCTATAAAATAATAATTAGAAATCAGTTTCTAGAAATGTTGCTTTCTCTTCCAAAAATATACTTACTTTTTGCAAGTTTGCCAATATTGGAATGAGAGTATAATAAAGAACGGTATTAGGTGGCATTCATCACAGGGTACCAGTTTAATATCTGTGTCCAGCACTACTGTTGCACCAATTATCCCTGACCTTTTTTTCTGGCCTTGGGATATGATATTATTAAAGAAGACTGATTCAGGAATATTTTCTCTCTAATATTAGTTTAAGCAAATTTCTGCACAGAGCTAACTATTCTGTTAGGGTTCTTTCTGTTAAGCTGCTAAATTTTTTGCCATGGAATTTAAGTTTAATTTTTTCAGAAATGTTAATAACTAGTGCCCTCTCCTATACATCCAAACTATTGCAACTGCACTGATAGCATGTGCCACTATTTCAGTAGTCTTTCACTACTGGGAAAGCAGAGCTATAAGGAACATACATGCACGTTCTTTCTGCTTTAGCTTTCAGTGTAAAGTATATTTATCAAGTATGTAATGTGGTCTGCTAGTACACGTTTTGAATTATTTTTTAATCCATGCATCAAAATCAAATCAGTACAGTGAGATGCATAGTAGGCACAATTTAGGAACTTCTGAATTTGATGTTATTCGGAGTTGCTACACTGTCATTACTATTTCCATGTTAGCGGTACACCTTGAGAGTGAAAGAGAAAGAATGAACCTCCCTTGTTCAGTTTCAACATCTAATTTGAATCTTTTATGCCAGCCATCTGAAGTGCTGCCACCACTTGTTTAACTTCTGTAAGATAAAAAGGAGTTGAGGCAATAGAATATTATGACTTTTTAATGACTTTTGATAATTTTCAGATGGCGTTCAGACACTTCCTTTAATTTAAAATACTCTATTTTTAAAAAATAAAAGTAGGTACATATTTTACATCGAAGTTCATCAGAATTCTAGTTAAAAGGTTATAGTTTTAGGAATTTTGTGTCTTCTGCTTGAAGACATAGCTATGCTTAAAATTAAAGGCTGAACTTCTGTGTTTACCTTTGCATTGATTATATTAAATTCTTGAGCGTTAGTTAGGTTTCTGGGTGCACAATCCTTATTTACCCAAAACACATTCAAATAAAAATCTTCAGTCAAAGCATATCTGCTTTACTGAAAGCATCATGAATCATTTTGTATGTGGCAGTTTTGTAAATAAACTGATTTTTGACATGCTTACATCTGTCTGTGAATTGATGAGATCCACATCCAAAAATGTGGTAGGTGCACTTTTAACAGATCACGATTTGTGCTCAACTAAAATGATGTTTGAGTAGCCTTGTTTGCTGTCTTTCAGTTGAACAGTGTGTCATCGTCTTTATCGTTAGAAATATCCATAATGGACTATAAAAATGCTAGTTTCAAGTTTAAAAAACCAGTATGTACTTTAAACGTATGTGATCATCTTTTTAAACATCCTGTGGTGAAGAACTAGTATTGTTATTGTTATGTTCAGCTAGCATCTCTTAATTTTTTGTTATTTTACTTTAAGAAGCTGAGTATTTAAAAGCATGTTTGCTACCTCCGTTATATAATGGAGGTTTTTTTGCTTACAGTCAGGAATTGTGGACTAATGAGACTTACACGTATGATCTAAGTGCTTCAGAATTATCACAACTATTATAGCAAGAGCTAAACAAGGATCACCAATAATAAATTTACTGGTTTTGCCATCAAGGCGTTATTGTGAGATTTAAGTTTGCTTTTATTTCTAAATATAAATATGGGTTGTATAAGGAAAATCTATTTATAGTACCATTCAAATTGAGTCTTAGCAAATTACCTTAGTCCAGAGAGCTCCATAAACAGTCCCAAAGCTATTTAAAAATAGGTATTTGTGGTGTAATCTGTTTTTACTGTGTGTGCATTTTGGCTTATGGTTTTTGTAATTAAAGGAGTAATATTAGATAATATATTATTCTGGTGGCTTAGCCTGAAAGCAACAGCTGTAGTATGCGGAGGTTTTACTTAGCATTTCAGAGGAATTCTACTTACAAGCAGGGTGAAGGAGAAGTGGTGAAGAAGGGAGGGAAAAAGGAACTAAAGCAGACTTTAACCTCCAGCCTGCTTAGACTAGATTCTCCAGGTTTTTAGATGGACAACTTCAGCATGCAGGGACTGAAGAGGCTCTAAAAACACCTCATGACCAATAAGCCTGTAGACAAAAAGACAAGAATTCAAGAATTGTATACCTTGAATAATTGTTTTCACCTGTGTTATTGTCTTAATTACCCTTCTCTGGAGCAAGTGCTGAAGATTGATTGGTTGTCTTTCAAGTTGATTCTCTGATCTTGGTATGCATGAGATTGTTCACACATTGACATAGAATGTGTAAAGTGCTTACGAATGTTTGGTAAACTAGACAGACAAGAAGTGGTATTGTGAACTCTAGACTTTGTATATATTGCTGCTGCTGTGTCTAAGTTGTTACTTGCCATTTTAGGTTTTTTTTTTCTGAGGCAAGAATTTTACCTGAATAAATGAAAATATGCCATGAAATGGCAATGGCATAGACACATTCTGAAAAATGTCCTTCAGAAAGATGGTGCTATATAATTGTTACTAATTATATCTGAGTTTGTCATTCATCTAAAGCATTTAATAACTTATATAGGCTAAGGAGAGTTATGTGCCCCTCGCTTTTATTAGTGTAAGTGCTTCAAAATGCGTTTCAGCATAGTATGAAAAGTATTCCCTGTAAGTGCTTCTGTAAAAGTGTTATGTAAAATTTTACACTGAAAGTATCAGAACATTTGTCAAGTTTTAGCATTTTAAAAAAATCAACACTGGTGTTACTTTACTCATCAAATTGTCGTAAGATCCCAAAATATAAAGTTCTAATTTTTTGTGACTTAAGACATAGCAGAGTGCCTGTTTCCTTTTAAAGTAAAAGCACATTGCCCACTAATGATGATGAGAATTACATGGAAGTACTGAGGATTATTCTGCAGCCTTGTGCCATTTGTAAGTTGCATCATATAACATCTGAGCTTATGCCAGCCAGTTGCAGGACTGTGGCAGTTGCTTCAGACAATGAAACTGTTACATTTATTTCTTTAAAGTTGTTCTTGTCTGTTTCATCATAGGACTCTGCAGGTACCCAGAACAGCTATAGAGTTCATACGGAGTGTGTATTATGGAGTTTCTTTTTCTGAGAGTTGACTTGGCACAGTTGCTTCTGAAGCTCTTAAAAGCCTTTAGAATTCCAAAAGCCTTTTTGAATGTCCTACGTTGTGAAATAGATTTTTAGAACTAAAACAAAGCTTTTCTGAGAACTAGAGAATTGTTCATAGTAACCAGCCTCTCAAAAAGAGTAATCCAGAAGGAGGCTGCCAAGTTCACGTGGTAGAATTTTGTATGAGTTGGAAGTCACTCACAGTTCTGAATTATTATTTTTTTTTTTAATTCACACTGAATCTGAAAACTGTTCTATTTTAATGAGGTATGTCTTGCTAGATGTTAAAGCCTACATTTCTAGAGATGGATAGCTGAGTTTTGGCTACATCTGTATGCGGTAGCTGAAGTTAGAGAAACTACTGTTACACACAGAGAAAGGATATTCATGCATTCATTTACCAACTACATGAGTAGTAATGAGTGATATGCAAGGCTAACTTAATTTGCATTTGGACATGTGAATTTTCTTTGTCAGCACTGACGCTGTTATCACACATTTATTGTGAAACACTTCTATTTGAAAAATTTTCTACTGCAGTAATGCACATAGGCTTTAATATTTTAATATATATACATAATGAATGTAAAGGAAAGGAAAGAGATGAAAATCACCGTTGCAATGTATGACTTGATAGCAGATTAATTTAACTGACATTACATCGAAGTGGTTATTTTGCAGATAGGGATGCTTTCTGTTCCATCCTGTTCTAGGCACATAGCATAGAATTGACAGTCCTCTAACCTCAGCACGGAGAGACTGTCCCAGGTTTTTTACTAGTGGTTGCCATCTTGACTGTAACAACTTAATTATTTACTTTCTGCAAAGACAATATTCACCCTATGGGTTATGACGTAACAGCACAAATCATGGAAATTCTAATTTTCTTGTTGCATTATCAGGAGTGAATGAGATTCTCTGCTCAGCGTACTCAAAATAATAGTGTTTAGTAGTTACAAAGCACCGATACCATCTTAGCAGTAGACATGTATTAGTACTTAGGCAGTTATGTCATTGTGTGAGAAGTCAGAATCTCAGTTACTGTATATTGCCATAACTCTTTTTACTTTACTGATGTTTTTAGTTTAATAATCTGTGACAGGTTAAATTGAGAATCTAAGCCAGGGTGTCCAATGACAGAGGGACAGGTAGAGGCCAGCAGTCCCTGTTGGAGAGAGGCTAAAAAGATTTCTAAAAATGATAGAAAAGCTCTGCCAAGAGAAAGGGGTAGGAGGACATTACATACGGACTTGACAGTGTAACCCACCAACTTCGCTTTTTTTTTTTAATACTCTCTATTTACTTTTACATTGTAAGTCCCTGATTCTCAAAAAAAAAAAGTCAAGGTGATGTGAATGTATTTGTATCATCTTTGTCTTAACCACTTTCTCCAGCAACTTGTTCATACATTTTTACAGTACTTTATCTGAAGTGCTTTTGCCCTGAAACCATAGTCTTTTGTATTTCAATTATGGTAGGTTCTCTGTTTTAAACTTCTTGGGGGGGGATTTTTGTTAATAGCAGTCTAATGGATTCCTGCCCCATCCCCCTGTGTTTTATTCTGAAGTCAAACAAGTGATGGGTTTAAAAGAGGGTGTTAGTGGTATTACTCTGTATTCATTGTGTTGCCTTTACCTGAAAATCTGAAAGCTCTTTACAGAAGCGGGGACTAGTCCCCCTTCCATCATTTAACAGATGAGTAAACAAATGCCATAGTTCTGCTGTCTTTCAAATCTAGCATACCCTAGCACTGGTGCTGAAAGAGCAGTCTTGCTCTGGCAGCTTATTTGTTTTAAGCTTGTGATAAATTCAATGATTCAGTTTCACTTTGTGGCTAGCCCAAACCTTTATTTGACTCTCTGAGGGTCTGTTCTTCATGCAACAAGCTGTACATAAGTCCAGAGTCTATTGCAGGCAGAAGTAGGCTGAATACCAGCCAGTCTGAAACCAGCCAACTACCAGTTAGTTTTCTAAATGCTCTTTAGATTTGGCTAAGGCAGTGCTGATCCCAGCCCAGTGAAGATCTTTGGAGGCTCTGAAACACTGCACTAACACAACTGTGTTGGCTCTGAGTGACCTGCAGTGTAGCAAACACAAGTTCATCTGTCTGCAAAAGACCCGATAGGTATTTCTTTCATTTTCTTTATAATAGTTGAAGGAGTAAAAAAATCTTGTATGTGTATCAAGAAAATAAGTTTAAAAGCATTAAGTAGTGTCCTTTTTTTATTGATCTTTTAGGAATCCTGAAATTATATTTGCATGTAAGTTTTCTTGGGGCTTAGCATGGAATGATGCATTATAATTACAGTGGAACTAGAAAAATGTCTCTGCAGTATTCCTAGTATAATGCATTTTTGTATACAGAAATACCTGGCACGAAAAAAGTTGAAATATTCAAACCAGATAAAACTGTGTAGTTCTCAGCTATCTAGGGAAACATTCAAAGTACTGACATGCATTGGGGGTCAGACTTTTTAGTTGGGGACAGGCTTTTTAGTAGGGCCTGTTACGATAGGACAAGGGGTAATGGTATTAAACTAAAAGAGGGTAGGTTGAGACTAGATATAAGGAAGCAATTTTTTACGATGAGGGTGGTGAAACACTGGCACAGGTTGCCCAGAGAGGTGGTAGATGCCCCATCCCTGGAAACATTCAAGGTCAAGTTGGACGGGGCTCTGAGCAACCTGATCTAGTGGAAGGTGTCCCTGCCCACGGCAAGGGGGTTTGACTAGATGATCTTTAAGGGTCCCTTCCAACCCAAACTATTCTATGATTCTATGAAAATACAATATCACTTTCAATTTAGGAAAGGGTCATATGCAACATATAACATTCTTAAGCATGGCATCAAATTCTGTTAGTACAGTGTTTAAAGGGGAAATCTAAAATGTTACTCTCTGTGTGTATTTATAAAATCAAGTGGAGTTACTTATTGTTCAGTTGATGGAATTGCTCTAGATAATGAGTTTGCTTAATCTAAACAGAGCAAAAGTCCTTACGGAGGGGCCAATGTCAGGGCGAGTGACAGAAATACCTAGAACAGGCACTGTTGTGTATGACTGCAGCAATTATGAGACTTGCTGGATACTGTGCTTGTTACAGACCCTGGGCAATTGCTGCATATTGCATCCTTTTCCCCTCTGGAGCAGACCATGTTTCTGTCTCCTTATAGCTTAAGTATCTTGCTTATTTCTTGCAGAGAAAGAGAAATCTTGTTTTATTTATGTTCCGCTTGTTCCTTGCGTACCTTGTTGAGATTTATTGCATGGTGGGTTTGGTGATGTCTTTGTAATGGCCACCTTCAGCAGTTGGTTGAATGCCTTTTATAGATAAGTCAGCTGAGACTAATTTGAGGTTATTACCATTTTTTTTCCTCAAAAGTTTTGCCAGCAGGGAATAAACTCACATTTATTTATTTATTTGTTCCAGTTTTTTGTTCTACATAGCATTCAGTAGGTTAGTATTTGGGAGAGCTGAGCAATTTAAGTGTATTAATCGATCCCTTATAAACACTTGTCTGTCAATATTTTATTCGGTTCGCTGACTTGTATAATTCTCATTTAGCTTAATTTTTACGGAAGACTGTTTCTAGACAAACAATAATTTCTGATGGAAATATGCTGTAAGTTATATGATACTGGTCAAGTTTCAATGTTCCTATTAAGATTTTCATGCAGAAGAGCAATTTTTAATGTATTTTTAGTGTACTGTAATGAATTATTAAGCTACTGAACTGGAGACTACTATTGCAAATACAAGATCAAAGAATGGAAGTCAATGATAGAAAACAGAAAATATCATGAAACAAGAATTTGCCTGTGAAAAAGTAGAATAGTTAGCTGAGGAAGCAAACTAGTCTTAATTAGAGTTATAGATAAGACTTTATATGATCTGTGTTATTTTTTTCTATGCTTAAACTTTTACTGTTATTATAATGTTAATTAGAGTCATGCTACCAAAAAATATACTTTGATCTTCATAGCTTATTACAAGTGGAAAACTTTACCAATTTTGGGCTATAGAATTTGTAATATCAGCTCGGCCTGAATTCCATTACTTTTATACTTCTAGGAATTTTGGAGAAGATAATTTTAGGAAGATATTTTGTGTATTGGCAAGTTGCTGGCTAGTTTTGTACTATGATTTTTTGCATCTTTGTACAAAGCATCTTTGACCACTCATTCATAATATATTGGGCTTAAAAGACTACAGGTCTGACTTTGCATGGCAATGCACTTTGTCAGATTACATTTCCTACTGTTGTGCTGCAGGCAAGTTTAAATTTCAGGGAGCATATTGAGACCTGGTCAATCAACATTTTTAACACAACTTCATGTCTGTATCTCCATTACATTTCTGAAACTGCAGCACAGGTGGTTCCTCTAATTATTGCGCATTATTGCCTCAACATAATGTAGTTGAGCTGTTACATTTGTAATATATGTAGTTCCAAAATTGCGCTCTCATCCTAAAAACTATCAGTGCTAGTTAATTGTAATACATTTGTATTGCTAGATTGTTTCAGTTTGAATACTGTTACATTTTAAAGGGTGCTACAATTAGGGTGAAGTTCTTTTTAATGATGAATAAAACCAGATGTGAGACATTGATGATGTAGGTTAATAATAATTCTAATAGTGATATATTTTGAGTAACTCTAATTCCAAATCCTAGAATGATCTATATTCTGTAAAAACAAGACACCAACATTGAAAGAGTTTTGTTTAGTCCTCTTCAAAACATACTGCAGAAGATAACCTTTGATATGATTTGTTGTGTTTGTCTCGGTAGAAGATCTCTGTCTATTACACTCCTGATTTTTTTTTTTTTTTGGAGGAAAAAGTGATATAGGCTATAAGATTTTCTGAGAATATCATAATTAGTATATCTATCAGTGTGTGCGTTAGCTCATCCTCTTTTATTTTCTCATGAAAGTATATAACATCATAATATTATTATTTAAAAACCATATGCATACTGTACAGTGTCTTCCAGATGGATGTCTAAAAATAAACTAGATACTGGAGTTCTTCATTAGATCTATATTATGTTTACTTCTCATTTTCTCTGTGATTTCTGCATTTTTTTCCTTCCATTTTCTTTTAATGCATTAGGTATTTCTTCTGTTGTTGAAGAGGATTCTATTTAAATAATTATAAGTCAGGTATATAAAATTGTACAACAATGCCTATGTGCCTGTAACTCCATATTATTGGAGTGGAGTGTCAGCCTTTCTGCATTTTTTCCTACAAATTTAAGTTACAAAGAAAAATAGACATATCACACTGAAATAAGGAAAATGTTCAGTTATTGTGAGGATTTTTTTTTTCATTTTAAAATGAACAGATTTCTAAAATAACATAATACAAAAAAAAAAAAAAAATCTTATTGACAGCATTCCCGCAGGAGCTTATCTTCCTGAAGTGTTTACACTGAGGTTTTTTTGGAGACCTTGGAACTACAGTGATATCATTGGTGGCTTACCAGACAATGCCCAAGGTAAAACTTCAGTTCACCACTTATCGGGGGATGTGTGAAGGCTCTTGGGCTGAAAGGTTGGTTAGGTCAGTCTATAGAAGCTGTCAGTCAGACTAAGCAGACAAGAGAATGTATTTGGGTTTTTTTCCTCAGTAAGAGAGAGAGGGAGAAATAATCCAACTTTAAGGGGGTACAGCATTTTCCTTCTGTAATCAAGTTACACTGTCAAATTATGTAGCTTGAAGCTCCACAAGAATTATGGATAAAATAGAAATGAATGGAGGACACAAAAGGTCCTTATGACTTCATAGAGCATAGTTTGAGTTTGGATTAAGTTGATTTGAGAACAAAACCAAATTAAACCATTACTGGGGGCCGATTAAAATCTAGCAAGGTGTTGAATCAACTATTTGGAAATTAATTAATGATTTCCTTACCAAAAAAACCCTGATATCTGATGATTCACTGAAAAAATATTTTATCACTTTTGTCAGACATTCCAAAGATGCTTCATAATTTCTTTATGTGTAAACACTGCTAATTACAAGGTGGATTTGACAAAAGCATAATTTTTAAATCTTCTTTACTAGAGTGAAAACCTTAAAGGGAGATTTACTAAAAGTTTCATTTCTTCTCCTAATGGATAACCACTCTGAAGGAAGCTAGAATTATGTTAATGGAGTCTTTTGGATATTTATTTTCTGTTGAAATAATATAGAGTCTATTACTAAGGAATATACGTTTCAGAAAAAGATGATATCGCTCCACTGAAGGCAATCATGATTTTCTTTTAAAGCAGTAGCAACATATCATCTAAGTGAACAGAGTTTGAATCTATTTCTGTGTTGAGCTTAAACTTCTTAGGAAAATCTTTTAAAATGTATTGTTAAAGAGTTGGAAAGTTTTGTAGCAGTGAGGGGAGAGAATTTAGGGGTATGTATAAGCTTTTAAAAAGCTGTTTTAGCAGTTTGCTGGAACTGCATTTCTGTTAGAGCCCTTATTGTTAGAAAAGTAGTTGAAAGGGTGAAACATTCAAAGACAAAGCAATCCAATGGAACATAAAACCTGTAGAGAAATTATTCTTCATTGTATGGAGATACAGTCCACGGTCTGCAAAAATTTCTGTAATTCTGGCCACGTAAAGTATAATGGAGGATAAAATTACATCATGAGAGAGAAAAACATACAAACATCTTGTACTTGACTGAGTATCAATTGTCAGGTATTGAAGACACATTAGGAAGACATGATGCACCACACAAGTACATGTATGGGTGAGCCTGTAGATAGGGACTGATGTGAATGCATAGCTGACCTTGTCATTTGATATTAAGGCCACACATTTGCAGACAGCACCTGTGTATTTAAATATTCACTGAAACATTTATCTCTTGCCATATGGGGGTAAGACGGTGTGTGTGAGAGGGAGTGCACATGCACATAGGTACAGATTTGCTGGTAAAATTATCCTGAACAGCTTCAATACACTACAGTTTGTAGTTATTTTGTTTGTCTTCCAGAATAGCATAAATGACGTGGGTTTTTGCTTTGCTGGCATATCGCAGGAACAATTAATGTTCAGAGAGATTTCTGAAATTGTCTGTATGACTCTTTTTTGCACTGAAGCTTCACATAATATCAAGATTGTTTTTGAATTATCACTGATAGTTTTCTAGATACAGGTCATTAGATGCCATCCTTTGTAGGTTTTGTTCTCCTGCAGAACTTCGGCAAATAATGCTTTGTAATTTCCTGTGATAGTTTCATACTTGCTTTGTCTACATACCTGCAGTATTATTTTCTTTCATGATGAATACAATAAGCTCTCATAAATAAAAGCAAAATTTAACATTAAACAAATTATTATAGGGCAGGGGAGATGACTAACAAAACATAAAGCACCTTGTGTTGCTTACTAAGCAGTTGCTGTTGTTCTATTTGAAATCTCTTAGAGCACCACATTTATTATGCTGACTTATAGGCAATTCTTCTCTTGCTTGTAGTCCAATGCCTGATTTTGGAGTGCATTCTACACTCCAGATATCAGTAGTAATATCTTCAACACAATTTTCAGTTCTCTTGTATGGCTAGAATCCCTGACTTGGAAAAATCTGTTGACATTTTCAGGAAAGCAAAGCTTTAAATTATCAGAAGTCTCTGTAATAAATTTGATATTTTTTATTAAAACAAAAACAAAAAACAAAAAACCGACCCAAACCAACAAAACCCCAAAAAATCTTTGTTTAGTGCCTTCAGCTCCTGGAGGTGTCATCTGGCCCATGTAGTCATGAATATAGTTATTAGCAAACCCAAGAAGATAGTTGCAACATGACAAAAATAGTCTGGAATCTGTTCAAATTTTGAAGTGTCTTGGAATTTGCCATGTTCCCAAAACATGTCTCCCATGCCCTGCAGTTTCTTTACAGTTCATTTATATTGAAGAACAGAAAGATCAATGTGAGCTTGGATACTCATGTCTTTTGTTTCAAAGATGCTCATGCGGTGTGGAAAAACTTTAAAATGTCTCAGAGTAAAATGCAAAGGTTTGCTCCAAATTCTTTACCCATTAGCTGTCTTTCAGTTGTGTCCTCTTTTAGTGATGTATACTGGAGAAATTATCCTAACGCTGCCAAAAGATCAAAACATTTCAGAAAGGAAAATGATGCAAGAGGATTCGTAAAGTATCACTAAAACATCAATCTGAGAGAAAAGTTTCTGCAAAATATTGATAATAAGGCAATGTTACTCTGAGAATTACATATATAGAAGTGTATAAAATCTGTAAAAGTATCCGTGGATTTTAATTGCACATTGTCATCTTTAAATAGGATGGCCATAACTTTAGACTGCTAAGGACTTTTTTTAAAGTTACCTATAAATGGACTTATTAAGGATAGTAGGTAGAGTACATTTGGAAAATATTGTTGGAACAGTTTGTGTTTTCTAGCATAAAATACTTCTGCAGGGCTTTGGACTACCAGAATTTGAATATGACACAGCTTATTTTAACTGAAAGTAGGAACTTTCCTTAAAATGTGATTAATTTTTTCTTCCAAGGATTAAGCAGGAATATGGTAGAATAAATGAAAAAAAGCAGAATTAGAAACAATGCTCAGAATTCCTCAGACTATGACTATACAACATTTTTAGACAGGTCTTTTAAATTTAGGCCATGATACATTACCAAGTTCTTGTATATAACTTTATTGGTGTTATAAGGAGTGCCAAGAATCCAGATGCATGTTGGGTAAAAGGGCTGCTTCTGCTTCAGTGATGTGTTTTATGTTCCATTATTCTGTTTATAAAATATGAAGACGTATTCCTTCCTAAAACATCGTTTTTGCTTGTAAGTGGAAAAAAGTAATTTAATCTCAATAGAAGCAGTCTGAAAACAAGAAAGAAAGAAAAAAATTGCACCTCCAGCTATTAACAGGTTGCATTTAATACAGAAACAAGTACCACTGTAGATCACATATATAATTGTTTTAAGTTTGTAGGAATGTTTAGAAGTACTTGAAATCCTGAACTCAATTATTTGATTACAAAAACAGTGACAAATAGTGACTGAATCTGAACAGAAGTTCTATTTAAAAAAAAAAAGCTGATCTTTTATCTACAAATCAAATTAACAGCTGGTGTTCTGTAAAGATTGTATCAGAAATTGAAATACAGAGAGTGCTCTGGTTTATCTTGCTAAAAATGAGCTCAGAAATTTGGTGATTGTATTGATGTAGGTGGTGAAGTGATATAATCTTGAGTGATAGTAAACAAACAGTAGAACTAGGTACTTGAAAGACAAGTAAGTGTTGTCAAGCAAATGCATCATTGTCTGTTGAAGATAAGTATGGACATGCAAATTATGATACTTTGTACTGGAATGACCCTCATGCTCATAACCACAATTGACTTTTAGAATTGTTGCGGGTAGTGCGAGAAATCTTTTCCTTAGCTTAAAAAGATTTTGTTTTTCTCTGAAATGCAGAGAGAACTGGAGGCTGTATATTCTTCCTCCTCCTTTTTGTACTCTTTCAAAAGAAACAAATATTAATCTATAAGGAGCAGATACAGAACTCTTAAATTGGACAAATATTCTCCCATCACATTTTTTAAGTGCAATCTTGAAGCTTTCTCTGCTTAGCCAGAAAGCAGCTCCACCTCTACTGTATTGTATTTCCTGTTCTTTTATGAGTGCCTATTTCACAAGTAGTTACAAAGAAAGGAGGACATTCAGAGAAGTCCAAGGCAGAGTTACAACAACAAGTCTCCTATGGTTACCAAGCACAGAAGATTTCTGTTTCTTCTTTAACATTTTTTGCATTTGTTGCGTATACCCTATTCCAACAAAAACACTTTCATGCCACTGTAAACTGAAAGATAAACGTGTTTTTGTTTCTTCAAAATAATTTTTTGTTTTCCAAAATTTTCTGCAATTCTGATTTTAGATGAATTTTTTCACCAGATTTACCTTATAGATTTGAATATCTTTATAATGTACTTTTCTTCAAGTGAAATTCCTGTTCCCCAATATTTTTTTTCATTAATTTAGAACTTGATATAAGATACAAAAAGTACTGGAGAATAAGATGTGTATAGGACTGCATAACCTTTTGATTTCTACTTTCAACTCTAGTGGAGTAAGCTTTTTTGTGTACATATAGATATATGTATATTTTTAGGCGTTTTTTTAATGTTGTCTTTTTTGGAGGGGGCCTCATCTTGAACAATTAGGATTAAAAGGTTGCATTTGCCGTTTTTTCAGTTGAATTTGTTAAGAAGAAATCTCTCATATAATACCTTGCTTTTACTATCAGTATTTCAAGTTAAGTGTGAGTAGTATAGGCTTTGGATTTAGCCTTTTGAAAATTATTCAATACGAATTTACTGTAATGATGGGCTAATTAGTTAAAGTTCACTGAGTTTAGCTAAACATACAGTGTTTGATTTAGAGAGATAAATCTGTGGTCTGTCAACCTTTTCAGACATAATCCTACTTTCAACATTATCTGACAGGTAGTCAGCCCATCAGGCCTGAGGATGTGCTCCGAAGCAGCTCATCTCTTCACTCTTGACTAGTTATTTATCTTATGAAGCATAATTCGCAACTGGCATATGGAAGGTGGGGAGGACCGAAGGAAGTGTTCCAAGCCTTCCTTTCCTTCTTTCATGCAGTATGAAATGGTTTGTAGATGTGGCTGCAACTCACATTCCTGTGTTTCAGGATTTTGTTTCCATGGCAAAACACACCCAAACATAGTATGTTTTGGTTACTGTAAACTATCTCTTAGGTCTCTATATTCTGAAATATGTATATTTAACCATGCTCTGTTATAAATAACATTCTGCAAGAGATTTTTGTTACAAGTGTTTTTTAACATTTTGCATTTTCAGGATACTGCATAATTCCAAAAGATAATCTTAAAAATGTCCTCACAAGAGAGGTATTCACACTCTTTAGCTAAATAAGTTTTTTTGATTCAGCTGGTAATCTAAGGTATCTGTAGATTTTATTTTATTTGAAAAGAAAATGCTGAGTTGTTTCTAAATATCTGTTGTTGCTGCAGGCATACAGAAGAATGAGTTTAAATCAATCATTTACCAAAGACTGTGACTCTGTCAGTTGGTAGATACAAGTCATTGAAACCAGGGTACATGGTCTTCAAATTCATGTGCTGATGGATGCAACATGCTCACTTGGTGAAAGCAGCTTTCTTGAGAGAGCATTGAAGTACCCAGCAGCAAACCCTTTTTTCACTAAGCTGCCTAAGTAGTTTGATCCAGAAAGAACTTGCTCCCTGGCCAGAGAAGACAACTAGGTTTTTAAAAAAACCAAAAGGACCCACAAATGTCATCTTTAACTACACAGAATTTTCTAACAATTCGTTGTAGAAGTTTTAACATTTTAGCAAAGAAATAAATAGGAAGGGTGTGGTGAGTTGACCCTAGCTGGATGCCAAGTGCCCACCAAAGCCACTCTATCACTCCCCCTTCTCCGCTGGACAGGGGAGAGAAAATGTAACAAAAGGCTTGTGGGTCGAGATAAGGACAGGAAGAGATCACTCAGCAATTACTGTCACGGGCAAAACAGACTTGAGTTGGGGAAAAAAAATTAATTTATTACCAATCAAATCAGAATAGAGTAATGAGAAATAAACCCAAATCTTAAAAACACCTTCCCCCCCACCCCTCCCTTCTTCCCGGGCTTAACTTTACTCCCAAATTCTCTACCTCCTCCCCCACCAGCGATGCAGGGGGACAGGGAATGGGGGTTGTGGTCAGTTCATCACACGTTGTTTCTGCCGCTCCTTCCTCCTCAGGGGGAGGACTCCTCACACTCTTCCCCTGCTCCAGCGTGGGTCCCTCCCACGGGAGACAGTCCTCCATGAACTTCTCCAGCGCGAGTCCTTCCCACGGGCTACAGTTCTTCACGAACTGCTCCAGCGTGGGTCCCTCCCACGGAGACAGTCCTTCATGAACTTCTCCAACATGATTCCTTCCCATGGGCTACAGTTCTTCACGAACTGCTCCAGCGTGGGTCCCTTCCACGGGGTGCAGTCCTTCCGGAACAGACTGCTCCAGCGTGGGTCCCCCGCGGGGTCACAAGCCCTGCCAGCAAACCTGCTCCAGCCTGGGCTCCTCTCTCCACGGGCCACAGCTCCTGCCAGGAGCCTGCTCCAGCGTGGGCTTCCCACGGGATCACAGCCTCCTTCGGGCACATCCCCCTGCTCTGGCGTGGGGTCCTCCACGGGCTGCAGGTGGATATCTGCTCCCCCGTGGACCTCCATGGGCTGCAGGGGGACAGCCTGCCTCACCATGGTCTTCCCCACGGGCTGCAGGGGAATCTCTGCTGGGGTGCCTGGAGCACCTCCTCCCCCTCCTTCTCCACTGACCTTGGTGCCTGTGGAGTTCTTTCTCTCACATACTCTCACTCCTCTCTCTGGCTGCAATTGCTGTTGCGCAGTAACTTTTTCCCCTTCTGAAATCTGTTATCCCAGAGGCACTACCACCATCGCTGATGGGCTCAGCCTTGGCCAGCGGCGGGTCCGTCTTGGAGCCGGCTGGCATCGGCTCTATCGGACATGGGGGAAGGTTCTAGCAGCTTCTCACAGAAGCCCCCCTATAGCCCCCCACTACCAAAACCTTGCCATGCAAACCCAGTACAAAGGGACACAAGGGGTGAACCGTTATGGTTTAAGGAGAAAATAACCTTGTCTGGATTCTCGTTTACAATTAAAATTAGTTTTAAGCAAGTGAATAACTGATGCAAATAACTTGTACAAAAATTCAAAGCTTATCCTTTAAATATTTGATGGATCTATAGACATATGGAAACTATGATAGAGAGCTTCAAAACTGAACATACCTCTTTGTTGTCTACAAATGTTTTAATCCATATTTGTGTTTACTATGCACTTGGAGAAGTCCGTCTTTTCCAGTGCATGTGCCCTTCATTTGCCTGTTATCTGTTCCAGTCATGGCCAATCTTTTTACCCCATACAGAGAAGCTTGCAATTGCATTCTCCTTGGTTTTACATTTTTATGGGCTAAGCAGAAGCAATGGAAGCCTTTCTATGCAAACCTCAGTCACAATGAAACACTGTTTTGTACCAGAAACATAAAAGGAAAAGTTTTTTAAAAAAAAAATAAATAATAAAATCTAACCACACTTTTGAAAAATCTCCAAACCAGTAGTTTTCTTACAACTGTAGACTATACAAATAAGTGGTAGTGTGGACCTCATCATTCTTGTATAACCCTATTTTTTGTCATGAAAATGTTAAACTATATTTTTAACTACTATGTGTATTTCTACTTTTACTGAATTTGAGAGACTGGTACTGCAAGTATCCATGTACAGATGAAGTTACTTCTTAGTTATCCGTTCTATTAATTACAGTATTAGGTGTTGTTTTGTATGTGCTGAGTTTTGATATAAGAATAATGGCTGTAAGATCTAATCCCATTTTCAGAACTAATCTTCTGGATCGGTTTAGTTTGAATATGATGGGGCATTGTACAGTTCTACGTTTGCATGGAGGTATGCAGTCTTTATATGGAGAAAAGTTCAAACTACTTGGTAATAATGTGTCTGTGGGGGGAAAAAGTGGGTTTTTTTAAATGCAAATCACTTGATACTGCTTTTGCTTCACCTGCTGGGAGTCTGTTTGTCCTACTAGAAGAATCTTGGTCTTTTATGAAGTCTTATTTCCAGATGAATGAAATACTGTAAGATTTCATTTTGCTGTAGCCTCATGCCTTTTAAACGTATAGCCTTTTAAATGTCAAGGTAATGGCATGTATGAAAAAAATCATTTTAAACAGAATTGCCTGTTTGGAAATCAGTTATAGTCTGTTTTACATAATAAGATTTTAATACTATGCAGAGAAAAAAAAGCATGATTGCCTTCCTCGAGTAGAATCTTTCGAAGTGCTAAAACAGCAAAGGCATCTGAAGTCAAGGTTCAAGTGATGTCATTAACAGTTCTGGGCTTTGGCAGAAGGGTCTAGGAAGCTTTCATAGCTCTTGTCCATATGATGCCCTCTTGGTCCATATGACCATGGATACCACTAGGTGGTACCATTAAACCTCCCTTTTTGAGAATATTAAAACTGACTCACAATCAAAGAGTGCTTTAAAAGTACCTAAGTAAAGATTTGGGGGGGGGGGGGGGGGCGCGGGTGTGTCTCTGACTGCAGAAATAAATTACTACCTGCTTGGTTGAAATTGTTTTCACCAAGATAGGCAATACAGTCTTTCCTATACTACCACCAGTATATATACTGGCAATAATGCAAACTTTCAGGTGTACTCACTCTGGAGTTTTTTGAGAATGTGTCCCAGTTGCTGTCTAAAATCCACTTTCATAGTATGTAATCAGTTCTCCAAAAAATAATTCAGGCTTTTAATATAAACTGCAGGTTTTTGAACCAGTAGTGTCAATGAAGGAAAGCACTAGAAATACATTTTCAAAATCACTTTTTATATTTATATAGCTTAATTCTCTTCTTAACAAAATAATAAATAATTCTTCATTGGAGAAACCATCAATTTCATACTATGGTTGTGAATAAGGGATAAGACCTCTTTTTTTCTAATTTACTGTGTTTGCTTGCTTTGTTTTACATTTGATGTCTTATACATGGATGCTTTTATACAGTAATTAATCTTTTAGTATTGTCACAAGGCCATGCTAATTCTAACTGCAAAAACCTGAAACATTACTGTAAATGGAGATCTGTTGTGAAATGATGCAACAGCAGTAAAAAACAATTGCACCTTGAAATTGTGGAACACCTAGTAATGGAAACAGGTAAAGTTTGTTATCGTGCATTTTTTTTCCCTGACAGTAATGATTGTAGTAAAAGGTTAGCAGAAAAGAGAACTTCTATATTGATAATGTTCCCTATCTCATATTTTCTCTTGTGTCTTTGACTTAGCAAAGGTGAAGCTTTTCATCTCAGGATCTACACAATGCAGCTGCAGACAGCAGGGGGAAGAGTTTGGTCAAATTGCCACTATAACAAACATCTATAAAACAAAACAAAAAATTTACATTACCAATGACAAATCAAAGCTGAAAGTTCGCCTTGCCTGTTGTCATTCATTGCCATTCATATTTAGAAAGCAGACTGCTGTGATAATTGATTTGATGGTCCAGCTTGAGTGGAAGCACTTCTGGGCATAGCAGGCCTCAGAGATGCCAAAAAAGAAGAAAAGGTGGGAATGAAATAATGCACTACTTTCTCCTCAGAGGCATGTGGCCCAGTTTTTTGAGAACAGAAAAACATGCTTTAGAAGAAGGAAGAAAAAAAACTTAGTAACTCAGTAATAAATACAAAAATGACCATATAGCCTCAGTCAGATAAAAATAGGCATTCAAACAGAGACAATGAGTGTACATATTTTACTGGCAGGTGAATAATAGGAGAATGCTGTGGAAATAATCTGATTTTTAACGGACTCTGTCCAAGGGAGTACCTTTTTTTGCTGCTTTTTTTGTGTAAGGACAAAAGAGGTTCCCTTTCCTGAAAAAAAAAACCAAAAAAAAAAACCCAACCCAAAAACCAAAACCAAACAAAAAACCCAGAAAAACACCACTTAATTTTTTTAAGCTTTTCAAAGAGGAATTGATAGTTCGGAAGAAGGAAAAGAAAGCAATTATTGAATTCGAAAGGCAATATATGTGCTTGGATTATCTGAACTCCTGTTGAGTTTATTTACTTCAAGCAATAGGTGATAATGAAGCTTGTCTCTGTATTTTTGACTAGGGGGTAGTGTTCACCCATAGCATCCTGCTGATATGAATAACTTAGGACACTGAAGTGCTAGTTGAAGAAAAAAGTAGATTAAAAAACTTTTGAATTCAATGGTTGACCTCTTAATCATGACTGCCAGCTCAACTGTGCACCCTGTCATCAATTTAAAGAACAGAACAAAACCAGATAAAAGATGTGAGCTGTCGAAACACAAAACTGTAATCAGAACTGGTTTGTCTTTGGAGTGATGCTTATTTACTTGCAAAAACAGTGTGGTCCTTCAACTTTGCTGACCTCTTTGTATTTATAGTCTTAAATCTTTTGTACACAGCAAAGCAGAAGTAACTGAAATTTACTAGTAAAGATTAAAAAAGAGGAGCTTGATGAAGTAGCAGGAGGTTGTAAGTATGCTGTTCCAAGTCATATATGAATATTACTGTCTCTAATTTTCAGTTTTTGCAAGTACCTTGCCTGCCTTAATGAGATAATAGTTGGTGTAAGCATGCAAAATATTCTAGATATATAAAAGAAAGTCTGTAAAAAGACATGCAAATTTATTAGAATATTTCAGTTTTTCTTGTTTATTATGACTTCTTAAATTCCTTTTTTTATATATTGGAAGCAGAAGCTCAGAGTGATAATCCATAAGCATCAGAAAGTGGGATAACCTGTATGTCAGTATTCCTTTGAATTCTTTCTGGCTTTCTATCTGCTTATCTATAAAATTTCTTTAAGTATCAAAACACTCCATTAAATTTATGGATAGGAAACTTAGACATCACATGTGGCATGAAACGTGTTGAATGATCTACACTGCTGCTTTTAGATCCTTTCTTGCTGTCTGAGGAGAGGTAGGAAAATGAAACAGATGTATCAGAAAAACTGACTATGAAGATTTAATAAAGAATTGACTGGTCTTATTCTCTATGTGACTTTCTTCCTATGCACGTGCAGAAATAGAGTTTAGTGCAGTATTAAATGGCCTACATGTCAGATAAACAGATTTCAAAATTCGTCCCTTTAATATGATGTATATCCAATTTCCACCTCCCTCCCCTGGTGCAAGGAAATTGTCCTGGTTTCGCTGGGACAGAGTTAATTTTCTTCTTAGTAGCTGCTACAGTGCTGTGTTTTGGATTTAGAGTGAGAATGATGTTGATAACACTCCGATGTTTTAGTTGTTGCTAAGTAGCACTTATCTTCAGCCAAGGACTTTCCAGTTTCCCGTGCTCTGCCAGTAAGCAGGTGTGCAAGAAGCTGGGAGGCAGCAAAGCCGGGCAGCTGACTTGAACTAGCCAAAGGGTATTCCATACCATGGAACGTCATGCCCAGTATATAAACAGGGGGGAGTTGGCCGGGAGGGGCGGATCGCGGCTCGGGAACTAACTGGGCATCGGTCAACGAGTGGTGAGCAATTGCATTGTGCACCACTTGCTTTGTATAGTTTAATTCTTTTAGTATTGCTATTGTCATATTATTATTATTATCATTATCATTGTTTTTCATTCTTTCTGTCCTATTAAACTGTCTTTATCTCAACTCACGAGTTTTTTTTCCTGATTCTCTCCCCATCCAGGGTGGGGGGGCAGTGAGCGAGCGCTGCGTGGTGCTTAGCTGCCGGCTGGGGTTAAACCACGACAGAAATGAAGATGGTATCTGACCCTTACAAGAAATAATCACTGCAGAAATGTAAAATTTATGTCCAGGACCCCTGATCCTTTCTGGCTGTAGTGGAGTATCCGCTTGCAATACCTAATTCACTGCCAAATTCATCACCTCTCATCAATATTTAAGTTATTCCCAGTCACTTTTTCTATTTTTCCTGCACTTGTACTCCCCTTTATACAGTTTTCCCTTTTCTTTCCCAGTTGTTGTGTGTTTTCTGGCTGAGAAGAAAAGAAAAGAGGGTCTAGCTCAGGAGAGCTGAGCTTTATCAGCTTTATTCCTTTATCTCTCTCATACCTGTTTTGTGAACATCTGTAGTTGTTTTTGCTTGACTGAAGAGGGATGATGATGAAAGAATTAAGTTTTGCAAGGCAGTGTATTTGAGCAGGCTGCAGTCATGCTGGTATCACTGTGCAAATGAACCATTACCTGTGATCAGTCTGAAATCCTGGTGTCGTGGTTTAACCCCAGCCAGCAACTAAGCACCACACAGCTGCTCACTCGCTCCTCCCTCCCCCATGGTGGGATGGGGAGGAGATTCAAAAACAAGTAAAACTTCTGGGTTGATATAAGAACAGTTTAATAATTCAAATAAAAAATAATAATAATTAATAATAATAATTGTAATGAAAAGGAAGATAAGAAAGAGAGAGTGAAATATAGCCCAAGAAAGACAAGTGATGCACAATGCAATTGCTCATCACCCGCTGACCGATGCTCAGCCAGTCCCTGAGCAGCAATCGGCCCCTCCTGGACAACTGACCCTAGCTGGATGCCAAGTGCCCACCAAAGCCACTCTATCACTCCCCCTTCTCCGCTGGACAGGGGAGAGAAAATGTAACAAAAGGCTTGTGGGTCGAGATAAGGACAGGAAGAGATCACTCAGCAATTACTGTCACGGGCAAAACAGACTTGAGTTGGGGAAAAAAAATTAATTTATTACCAATCAAATCAGAATAATGAGAAATAAACCCAAATCTTCCCCCCCACCCCTCCCTTCTTCACGGGATTAACGTTACTCCCAAATTCTCTATCTCCTCCCCTGCAGCGATGCAGGGGGACAGGGAATGGGGGTTGTGGTCAGTTCATCACACGTTGTTTCTGCCGCTCCTTCCTCCTCAGGGGGAGGACTCCTCACACTCTTCCCCTGCTCCAGCGTGGGGTCCCTCCCATGGGAGACAGTCCTCCATGAACTTCTCCAACATGATTCCTTCCCACGGGCTACAGTTCTTCACGAACTGCTCCAGCGTGGGTCCCTCCCACGGGGTGCAGTCCTTCCGGAACAGACTGCTCCAGCGTGGGTCCCCCGCGGGGTCACAAGCCCTGCCAGCAAACCTGCTCCAGCCTGGGCTCCTCTCTCCACGGGGCCACAGCTCCTGCCAGGAGCCTGCTCCAGCGTGGGCTTCCCACGGGATCACAGCCTCCTTCGGGCACATCCCCCTGCTCTGGCGTGGGGTCCTCCACGGGCTGCAGGTGGATATCTGCTCCCCCGTGGACCTCCATGGGCTGCAGGGGGACAGCCTGCCTCACCATGGTCTTCCCCACGGGCTGCAGGGGAATCTCTGCTGGGGTGCCTGGAGCACCTCCTCCCCCTCCTTCTCCACTGACCTTGGTGCCTGCGGAGTTCTTTCTCTCACATATTCTCACTCCTCTCTCCGGCTGCAATTGCTGTTGCGCAGTAACTTTTTCCCCCTTCTGAAATCTGTTATCCCAGAGGCACTACCACCGTCGCTGATGGGCTCAGCCTTGGCCAGCGGCGGGTCTGTCTTGGAGCCGGCTGGCATTGGCTCTATCGGACATGGGGGAAGGTTCTAGCAGCTTCTCACAGAAGCCCCCCTGTAGCCCCCCCACTACCAAAACCTTGCCATGCAAACCCGATACACATATTATATGGAATATTCCTTTGGCCAGTTTGGGTCAGCTGTCCTGGCGGTGTCCCCTCCCAGCTTCTTGTGCCCCTCCAGCCTTCTTGCTGGCTGGGCATGAGAAGCTGAAAAATCCTTGACTTAGTATAAACACTGCTTAGCAACAACTAAAAACATCAGCGTATTATCAACATTATTTTCATACTAAATCCGAAACTATCCCAGCTGAAACCAGGACACCAGGCTGTGTCATTTTTATATGAAATATTTTAATAAGTGTGTATTTTTACCTGCAAGGGAACTTAATTTTGGTAGAAACACAGTGTGCATATTGATATTTTTTTTTTTTTTTTTTTTTATAATAGTACCCCCCCAGTTTAAGGGCTGCATGTTTCTGCAGCCTGTCTATCTTTTAAAACTTGCTCTACTACTCTGCTTATCACTGGGATTTTTTTTCCTTGCTATGTTATCCAGCTGATGGCTGGCAAAGGCTTTCACTGCTCTGTAGAAAGCTGTAGGATTTTAAGCATGGTATCTGTTCTGTCTCTAAGAATGTTTGGAAATTTTGAAAACCAAATGATAGAAGGACTCCAGTGGCAGTTGTATCTTTGCATTAAAGCAGTCTTAGTGTCTGATTCTGCTGCCATTGAACTCAGTTATTACACTCTGATTTCTTTGGAGTTGATTCAAGTTATATACTTGAATTTTTTATGATAAGTATATAGTGTCATCATTTGTATTACATTGTTAGAAACATATGGTCATTCTTAAGTATGATTTGACATTAGTGGAGCATACATAATTCCCAGTATTTTATCTTTTGACAAATAATTAGCAGAAACACTTATTACAAGGTATAAACGTGTGTTGAAGCACTTCTGTGCAAATATATTTCTACCTATATAAGTACACAAATTGTGCAGTATGTTGTAGAATAGAGGTGTTTTCATGGTTTGAAGATGGTCACATTTTCCATAGATAGCCTAGACAGAAATTATTGGCCTAAAGTATACTCACATTTCAACAATAAAACCCTTGCAATCTGCTATTTCAAAAACTCGAGGGAAACAGGATATACTGTCAACTAGTTAGTGACTAGAATGCTATGGCATTTTCTCCCAAAAGATAAAACTATCCTTTCTAAAGACTTGCAAAATACTTTAAAATTGTGGTATTCGTCCAAATCTCCCTTTTTGGCTTTCATGCTAAAGAAATTTGTAGGGAATATTTCTCATATTTTGGGGGAAGGAAGAAGATATTTTTCACGGGAGGTCTAGTTGTTCGCAGCTGTTAGAAATTTATTTGAGTCTTAATATTGAAGTAAATTCTTAGTGTAGAGATGACTAGTTACTGCATCCATAACTATCTGATTACCTAGGAATAAAATTTATTTTGTTTTTACATGTGCATGGAACTTAACATGTTGATACTTTCTTTGCAGCAGTGTATGTTTAATGCCTATAGATTTTTTTTTTCTTAAAATCTGAGTGTCTCTTGGTCTATGCTGAAAATGTTGTTTCTGTGCTTTCAAAAGGTTTTATGAAACTATTTGCTTAAGTGAGTGTTGTTGCATTTCAGTGGATGTTATAATTTAAAAAAATTTAATACCACAAGTAACACCCTGTTTTCGAGCTGTCCAAGAAGTAAAGAAAAATGTATCTTCATTATATGAAGCTATTTTAGAGTATTTCTTGTATTGTCTGTTAAAAGTAAGCAAGAGCATATTCTATATAGAAAAAATGCTGTGTACATTTTTTTCACTGTATTCAGTTTCACTTTTAAGGGCTGTAGATAATTGAACTGCAGCATATAACTACTTCTAATTTCTGTGTTCTTCTCATGAAGATACCCAGTTTAGATAAATACCAGCATAGGTAGACAGTAACTGGAAATTATAACATATCTGCCTACTTATGTTTGAAGGAAATGCTGTTTGTGTATCTTCTCAGAAGAAAACTTCTCTAAGAAGTCTTGGTTTGAAGGTAATGCTGAAGTTCAGTGGCAAGTGGGATGCTTGTATTGTTCACAGTGAGCTAGAAATGATGTAGCAAGGAAGGTGGGACTAGTGAGAACTGAAGAGTTCTGGTTTAGTTATGAGAAATTCATACAAACAGCTAGAAGATGATGGCAGGAAGAATGCTCAGCTGATGAGGAGAGTTGCCTGGATTAACCTAACTCGGGATCATTTGTACATCAGCGCTGAGTTAGTCTGGATCTGAACCCCAGATAAATTTTATGTTACTCCAAAATGTGTGAATTCTTCTTCGTATTTGTGGGAAAGCGTGTACTTACTTTCAGTGTTTTTGGAGACATTTGTGACAAGTTACTGTATTTCCGAAGCATACAGAACTTAGCTGATTTATTGGAGCGGGAACAAGGAAAGTCCTTCCTGCTGAGCACACTGTAGTAAATATTAGCAGACCTTGATTAAAATATAATTTGAGTAATTTAGATTTTTACTGCAAATTCTGTGTGAGCTATTGTACTAATAATGATTTCTGGGCCAGGGGTTTATAGGCATTTCTAATGATTTTTATTCTATTTGTAAAATGGTCTGCATCACCATCCTTCACTAATTGCATGTGCCTACCTCTCAGGCATATCTAGTCAGCCCATGACCTGCACAAGGCTGAAGGCCAGAGAAAATCCAGGAGAAGGCCCATGCTCAGCATTCTAGCTGCAGAGCACTGTCTGTAAATGGAAGATTGTAGCAACTGCTGCATTACTTAGCTTATATGCACGTATATGCTTATGCAGGCCCTGTCATGTAGCCTGACATGAGGAGCCCTGCACACTGGCAAAAGTAATCAAGAGACCTTTTCACAACTAAGTGCATTTCCATGGAGCTGCTCCCACTGTATTGCCTACTTTATTCATACAGTAAGGGTAGCTGGAATTGCATAGATAAAATCCCCTTCATCCTTTGAAATACTCTTCTTCTGGCCACCTTCCTCCAAATGGTAATACAGAAAGGGGAGAGAACTGCAGTGGTTGTAGTTTATGTAGCCTGATCCATCTGTTCACAGGATCATAGAAAAGCCTCGTCTGGAAGGGACCTCGGGAGGTCATCTGATCCAACCTTTTGCTGGAAGAAGGGCCATAGATTAGGGTCCGCTTCCCTGTCAAGCTGTCTTGAGTATTTCTAGCAAAAAAGTTTCCAAAACTTGTCTGGGAAGCCTGTTATGTTTAATTGCTGTCACAATGGAGTTGAGCTGTTTTTCCTTACATAAAGAAGGAATTCACCCAGAAGGAACTCTTGCCTTTTGCCCCTTGGCCTGTCACCACACACCCTTGTGATGATAGTGCCATGATGTTCTCTGTAACTACCACTTAGGTATTCAGGTAATTCTTTATCTGTGTTAGGTAAAACCTAATCTGATCGCCAGATGTCATAACATTTCAGAAAAGAGCTATGTGTTCTGTAACTGGTTAAATGTGTTTTCCATACTGTCACATCGTTTTTAATAGTCATATGGAATTGCTAAATCATAAAAACAACCCGTCCAAAGCTCTTCTGAAAGCAAAGGAAAGATCAGCACAAAAGCACCTTATTTAAAAAGGAAGAAAGCTATTGGAAGGTGACAGCTGGAATTCCAGTGCTTAATCTGTGTAATTAAAACTTTTCTAAGGAGCAGGAAAAGCAGGTTGGTCTTGAGGTAGTTTTAGGAGTTAATTAGCAAGGTCTTTTTGAATATTAAGAATGCCTTTGAAGGATAAAGTTTTGAAAACTAGTTCAGGGCTTTCAAACAGCATAAATTAAGGCAGAAACTTTTTTTTACACATCCTCAAGATGCAGACAGAATCATCCTCCCTCACCATGCCATTTCCTTCCATCAGAAATATAATCGTACATCCTCCTCAATGTCTGATCTTGATAAGGATTTATTAACTTACTAACAGTACAGTGGTAATTGGACTGGAAATAATATTTTGCGGGGTATTTTTACACATTCACAACTGCAAATATTAAAGTCAGTAGCTCTTAAGTCATAAACTGAATTTCTTCACAGGCTGGATTCTGTAATATATTACCAATATTGAAAACAGCAACCTGCATATTTCAAGGTACAAGGTGGTCACTTGTAAGAAATTATAAAAAATGCAGTAACAGTAATACAATCTTGATGTCCTCCATGTTTTCTTCTAAGAGTTCTGCATTTTTACAAGGGAATGTAACTGAAAATACGGCCTTGCTTGTTTTCACACGGGTCTGGTGGGTTTTTGTAAGCATTTGCCAAGAAATAAGACTTAACTACACTGAAAATTTGGCCATATCTCTTAAAACATATGGGGAGTATGGGCTTGTTCTCTCCATATTTTATGGGCTTTTATGCTTGGTTTTGTGAATGCTCTCGCTTTCACAGAAATAAGAGGTCTGTGTTTTTGTACTTATGTATATGGGCAAAATTTAGGAGGTGTACTTTAGTAATTTTTTATTAGTTTTGATGTACTTAGCGCTTACAGAATTTCTCACTTGTGAGCTGTTTTAAACAGCTATTATAACAGCAGTGTATCTTGATATAAAATTAAATAAATTCATAATTTATATAGTGTATTACCTGTGAATTTGGAAAGCAAATCAACCTAACAATTATCTATCAACCATAAATATATCAAAGCAAGACATACTCAAAATAAGACTTTGAATGGTAGTAAAGTTCTTGTGGGATCTCTAGACATTTTGTTTAAAGAATAGTGTATTGTGAACTACAGAGGAACTGCAGCATTGCGTTGAAGAAGTATGAGTGTATCATTTAGTTACTTTTTCTGCAAACATCCTCTACAATTAGTATTAGAGAAGAGTAGTCAAAGTGGAGGTATGAAGTAGTAGTGAAAGTGTTTTCCAAGTAGTGAACTATACATGTAATTATGCATGTATATATAGCTATGCATGCTGCATCTAAAATGTTATGGACTGTTTATTGAAAAAAAAAAACAGATTACCCGTAGTTTGAAATTATTCTGAGGATCTGTTGTTCCCACTGTACTCTCAAAAACTGGACTTTTTATTAGTTATAGGTATGTGGGTGAGAAAGGGTTATGAGTTTCTTTGTGCAAACTTGGTTATTGGGAATTCCTGACTTTTCTGGGTTCAGCTGGACAGTGGTTGTTTCTTACAGATTTAGATATTGCCTAAATGCCACAAATGAATATTGAAGATTTCACTCTGGGTACATGTATTGAAGATGTTTAAAAGTTATAACATGTTATTAGACTCAGTCATTCACAAGGCATTCGTTACAAGTCATTATTTAAGTAAATTTTAATGGAACATATTTGTCAATTAAGCATTTAGGTTCCCAAACTTAAAGTTTCAAAAAAAGTCAATAGGCTTCTAAACCTCTTGATGAAGAGTCAGAAAATCCAGCCCACATGGCAGCACTGCAAGGGAGGATGAAGGTATAAGCTGGTATATCAAGTTTTACCTCTGATCATTGGTGAATTATTTAGAAATATAGCGCTGATTCCCTCATAAATCAGTACTTACCGTCTTACTCTTTAAAAATACATTGTTCTAGAAACTGTAGAAATTTATAAACAGAACTGTCGAAAAGTAAAATGCTCTGCTTCTTAGAATATGAGCCTATTAGGGTTCCTGGTTAGAGGACAGAAACAAATAACAAGAGAACCCAACTCTGCAGTTCATTATAAAACTGTATTTTAATGGTAGTATTAAACATTTGCCTTATACTGGACTAGTTTTCACAGATGTGTATGAAAGGTTGCTGTTGAAAAAGCAAATTACAATTGTGATCTAAGCTATGCTCAACCCTCACGGTCCAAGGATGAGAATTTGTTAACCATGAGAGCCGCAGTTCCAGCCCAGTTTGACTCTATAGCTGTGCAGATATATTTATCAATTAAAATTGTGTTCAGCATGTAATGAAGGCCTTCATGGTTTGTCATTGAAGTATGTTAGAGTAAAGAAATAGTGGCAAACATAAAATAAATAATTTATTCATTTATTCAGCGTTGTGAATTTTATGGTAATCCAAAAGAAAAAAAACCTTGTAGTGGAGCAAATGTCGTGTCTCTTCTCTATTATGCTTTAGTTCCATTATTTAGGATTTTTGGATGCCTTTTCTTTTGTTACATCTACCTTAAAACCATAGAGGGTGACGGTGATCCTTGTCATGTTTGTCAGTGTGCCCTTGCCCTGATTCTAGCATTTTTCAGAAGGAATTATGAAGAAATCCTTCATGTCATGTTATACATAGGAGTACCTCAGACAATATTTGAATGTAGCAGACAAATCTCTGAGTAAAATGCTCCATGAGCAAGACTGATATATTTAAGAACATATTTTAGACAACCTGTCTGTGGTGCAAATTACAGATGTGAGAGGTAAAACATTTTTAAAGCAAATGTCAAAACATTTTATCATTCAAAAAAATATCATGTCTTTTTATCATTCACTTCATCTTCATGGTGTATAATGGGAATATGCAGGTCTTAAAAGTAATTTTTGCTGTGCAGAAAATGAAACTGAAAAATACATGTCTGTATATGTATTATATGTAAATATATGTTTGTATCTATAAAGACACACACATACATATATAAAAATCCTGTGCTGGCACAAATATTTCATGAAGCTATAAAATTTTATATTGACTCTGAGCAGACATTAGTTCAAAACTGACTCTGCCTGCAGAAATAAACCAAAATGTCAAATAATTTGTGTGAGAAAGCTAATAGGTAGTTTCAGTTTATCAGTTTATAAACTTCCAGTTTATCTGACTTGTAAGTTTTCCTTTTATGATAATCCATGCTGCCTGGTAGTTTTAGTGTCACTTCCCCATTTATCTCTGGTTGTCATGCTTTGAAGAAAATGTTTAAATTACAAAATAATTGTAGTTATTTCTTTAAATATTAGTTCAGTTTGTCTTTATTCCTCATTTTCTGTACAAAAAGGGTCTTGCTGCTACTTGTCTTTTTTGCTGTAAAGTTTATTGAGCAAAATGTTCAATATGTATACTTTCTCCTTGTTAAGGTTCTATACATTAACTATACCATTTTCTTTCCTTATGGTATCAATGTATTTCCAAAGAAGTAGCATATACTGAAGTAAAAATATAACTTGTTTCTATATAATCTATAGAACCTATTGCCATAGTAGTCTGTGATTACTAACAAGCTGTCTTCTCACATTGCACTAAGATTTTTTTAAATTTTTTTTTAAGGAGTTTGTAAATATAAGGTGACTAGTTTAGCCAGCTTGCCTTCCAAATATTTTTTCGGCATACTAGTTACATTACTTAGATCAAATTATTTCAGCTAAGTGTAGGAGGTGCAAGTGTGGCA
The DNA here is from genome assembly GCF_018139145.2 of Gymnogyps californianus. Taxonomy (NCBI): domain Eukaryota; kingdom Metazoa; phylum Chordata; class Aves; order Accipitriformes; family Cathartidae; genus Gymnogyps; species Gymnogyps californianus. The sequence goes on from NC_059479.1 coordinate 6,913,176, forward strand.
AGCGCGGGTAAAAATATGTATATTAGTTTCACAGAATAGTGGATATAAGTATCCGTAAGTGCTTTAAGACTGAAGTTACAGTCACTTCATCATTATACCTGATCTAGAATGTTGTGTTTGGAATAAGACCTGGAAGAGAAAAGGAAAGCTCTCTGCATTCTACAAGTTTGTTCACTTAGGCAGGCATAAAGATACTTGCAATACTTTCAGTTAGTGGTCAAGGAAAGAATATTCAAATTATATCAGCTCTCTGTAATCAGTCGTCCATACTCCTTCACAAAGCAGTAGCTAGTTCAGTATACTTTATATTGCTGTATTTCTGATTTTAAGTTTTCTTTATTGAGCATGTTCTCAGTTATTAGTGGAAGACCAAATGATCCATTGACATTTTCAACTCAAGTGATTTCCCATACTTAGTAATCTGATTCCATCTTGATCTCCAGGTTATTTGTAGATTTTATCCAGACTTACGTGCGTACAGAAGTGTCATTGACTGTGTCCTACAAAAAAAACCTAAACCCCAAGAAAACGTCTTTGCAAATTTCTTCATTTTGTTGAGTTTAATTTGGCTACATAGTGAGCAAGATAGTTGTAGTAGTATCTTCTAGCTTTAGTATTTATCTTCTTTTAACTATGTTTTAATCTATTTTTTGAAAGCAGGCTTTTATATCCTGGGACAAATACAACGTAAAGTGCTATCAGGTGTATTAAATATGTGTGCTGAGCTTGCAAGTCTTACTTATAGTGCAAAGATGGTAATCATCTTTTTGTGTCAGACATGTCACTGTTAAATTGTCAGTGCTCATTATGAGGGAATATTTATCAGCAATGGAAAGATGATTGTTTGGTCTTATAGTTGTGAATTAGTGTTAATTTTAAATATGTGCTTTTCATTTCTTGATCTTTAAAACATATTTTATTTCCAAACTGACTTGGTCTAGATAACCATTCAGATCTTTATTGTACCTACTGAATCAAACCCCATGCTCCAAGCTCTAAAGCCAGTTTTTAAAGAAGGGGTTTTGGCAGATGATAGCAACCCTTTCACTGATTAGGTTTATTTTTCCTATGATGGGCTTCCAGGTTACAAGTGAGGATCACACAGTTCCTTTCAAGTGGGTGAGATTGTGCTGAGAGGAGTGCTATCAAGGAAATGGCTTTTTGTTTAGAGTTAATATGAGTTGTTTTTCTTCACCTTTTTCTGCCTTTAAAAGCAGTAAGAATCATCACTATCATACAACTAAACCCCTCAGAACGTGAATATAAAAGTAATGAGGTATTTATTTTTACAGCAGGAGGAAAAACACTCTTAAAGTAAGAAAATACTTTTATCATCATGAAAATTGTCTTCTTCTGTTTCACACAGCTTTCATTTAGTTAGTGACCTTTTTTGAATAATTTGTTAGTCATATTTTTTAAGGATGGCAGAGCATTCTAAATTTCAATTTATCTTCAGTTCTTTTATTGACAAGGTAAGAGAGATAAGAGTTCACAAAATGCAATCAGTATTTGTCTGTGGAATGGAGTTTCCACAGCAGTAAGCCTTCCTTTTCCCTAAATATTTTCAGGGTCAGAAGATGCAGTCTAAAATGTTTTCACATTTTTGTTTGATATCCTCTGATATTTTGTTGTCAAATTTTTGCTGAATAATATGCATATTAAATACTGATAAACCATAAAATAATGAAAAAGAATCAAATTAGGCAACTCGAAGCTAATGATGATTTTTAGTGCAGGTGATTAGAAAATTACTTTTGTATTGTATGTTTGTTTCTAGTGCTAATAGAGCTCAAAGAAACTTTTCTTGTCGTAACCCAGTTTATTCCAAGAAAAGTGTATATATGTTTGAGTAAATATTTGTCAGGTGCAAATAAACCATGCAACCTCGCATTTTTGCCATACTAGACGTGTTTTCTTTTCATGTCTACCAAGTATAGCTCTGCTACTTTAAATTCTGCTACCTGAATTCCTGTACAACTAGTATCAAGGTTGGCAGGAGTGGACTGTTAGCCATTTTGAGTTGTTAGTCTTCACAGATACTTTTAATTACTGCTAATTATCTGGTGTTTACAATCACATATTTGTATCCAAAAAGCATGTTTTTATCCCTATAAGTCTGATGCTTCTTTGTTGACAATAATTAATAATAGTTGTTCATATCTCTGATCATATATTATCATTATCTCTCACAAACATAACTAAGACAGTGATTTTATAAATAACAAAGGATAATTTTAAGTGACTTCACTCTTCTGGTAGTCTTTATTTGTCACTCTTCATCTTTCTCCAAAGTTTAGAAATAGCCAAAATAACATTATACTGCTTCATCCTTTCATGTATTTTCCTCTGAAATAATATCTATGCAATGGTATTGGATACTGTGTTCTAAAACACTGTAATTCCATTGGACCGTAAATCTGAATGTAAAGAAGTAATACTTTACAAGATCTGCATTAACCAGTGACCAGCAGAATACTTGTCACCATCTCCAGATGAAGTAAGTCTCTCCAAATTAATTCATAATGCTTTTCAATAGTAAACTAGAGTTTATTATAGCAAGCAAAGAAAAAGAAAAATACTTGCATCTTAGAGTTTCTATTGTTTTCAAAGAAAAGTATCTGAAACCACCTTTTTTGGGGGTCTGCAGAGTATGTTGATAAAGTGGTGTCCAGGTTCGTATCTGGCTGCATAATTCATAATCCAAATAAAGAGCGAATTAGTGAAGATTTTAGACACTCTCTGAGGAAGTTCAGTTTGGAAGTGATTTCCATACAGATAAAGCTATAGTGGTCTTCTGATATGCGTCATTTAATTCTAACAGAATTCGTATTATGTAATAGTTAGGCAACAAGTTGTCTTTAAGACAGTGTTGATTTTAAAAGTATAACCTCAAAATTAGTAAATTGAAATACATTAGTTGACTTTTTTCATGCAACTTCGAATAGTCTGATTCTTTAAAGAGTTGTTTTAAAGTAAAATATGATTGTGACCATAATGAAATGCATATTACAGTTCTGAAATAAAGAAAGTATTTAAGGCTTTTGGAGGAGAGAGGTGAAAAAGAACAATATGAATGTGATGAGAGACAACCCTGGTGTTTTGGCTGTTATGTTGTACAGTGCCTGCTTCCTGCTTTGAGCAGAAATGTGGTGGTATAGTCAAGGTGACTTACCATAACAAAACCCACGGGCATCTTGACTTTCACATCCCCTCACTGGATTATGTACAAATGAAAATAGACAGGAACATGGTATTTAAGTTTTATAAAACTAAGTATTTAAAGACGTCCTATTAAACTTATCTTGAAAGCACTGCTGTGCACTAGGCGTGGTATCATGACAGTGTCTCTGCAAATGTTTCTGATACTGTGGTCTAGTGTTGTGATACCTCTAATATTATACAGACATTTGCAGCCTTTGCACTGCACGTTATTGGCCAATATTTGTGATACGTGAGATTCTTGCTAAGTCCTGTCAGGTATAATCTATCATGAAACAATCCTTTAGAGTATACACAGAGACTACAGTCTTTCTGCAGGGATGCACATCCTTGGGAAGATGATATTCTGAGTTTAAAATTATCTGTGCCCTAGAGAATTAAAATTATTAGGAAAATCCATATTTTAGGCCGGAGTAAGACATCTTGCATTACCAAAATAGAAAATTTAACTTCAGATGCAATGCTAGTAATTTAAAATTAGCCATGTAGCTCAGCACAGCAAATTTCTTATGTGGCCCATGCATTAGAGTTCTTTTCCAGTCAGCTCTAGTAAAACCACTTGAATCTAGAGATCTTAGAGATCTTCAGACAGAAATGTTCCGAAGGCTTTAATTGCATCAACGGTGTACCTACTGATAATCTTCCAATCTGCTGAAGCTAGACAGAGAAAAGATACAGATTTTGGGGACCAATGCAAAAATTTTTAGGTTAATTCAGACTTTTGTTTTTCAGGAACGTGGGCAAGGAGTTCATTTAGCTTCTGTGCCCTTTATGAAAGAGGAATAAGGTCACGGATTCTTCTGCTGCTAAATAGCTGCAGGTGAATTGGACACAACAGCTGCAAAAGAATTTTCATTATCTTTCTAAATCAGATATTTTAGTTAAACACATGCCCTCTATTTTTCTTCTGAAGAAAGAGGTGCAAAATTCATATAGAATGGAGATACAGCCTTGGCTTAGTTGTGTTCTGCAGCTGATGAGGTTAGGAAATACATTCTTCTCAGCTTAAGAAGAGTTGTGGACTAATTGCGTAGTCATAATTTAATAAAACCATTTTGTCCTTATGATGAATTAATGATATAAGAACTGCCTGTTTTAAATTTTGTAGATTTGTCTAGATTGTTCAGTTTTTACAAATTGCTAGAACATGCTTGTAGGTGTGATGCTTAAGCATCAGGACTGGATTACACATTGGTATACATTTAATGTTTTCAATATAATTCAAATACTCATATTAATTTGCATTTTATTATTTTATTTACTCTGATACCATGTTTCAGAGAGAAAATTATTACTTTATTGGATCATCATCTTTTGAAACTGTTCTGCTGTAATTAACCACGCAAAGTAATGAATTCTAAATTACATTTTCAATTACTTGTGACTAAAATTATCTTAGATTAAAAAAAAATTGGTCTTGTCCTATGGAAAGCTTCATTGCTTTATCAGTGTTGTTGTAGTAGAGCTCTAGATTAGAGTAACTTGGTTTTTAAATTAAATGTCAAATATAATTTACTATTAGAAACATAAAATGTATGCCTATAGTCTGAAGGAGAAAAAAGCCACTTCAGCATTATTTAATAGTGATATATATGTAAAATCAGCTTTTTACCAATTAGATAATGTCTGGCAGAACAAAAAAAAGTGTGTTTGTGTTAGGTGTGTATGTGTGTATATATGTATGCAGAACCCTACTTTTATATGTATGTATCTACATACATATACATACATACATGCAGTTTGGTCACAGTTCTAGAAATAAAGGATTCCATAATTTAATACTTTTCATAAAATATTAATGACTGTTGAAATGTGAAATGCCTGCTCTGTTGGTCGTTGACATCTCAGGATGATGTTATGTGTGTGAGTGGATGTGTGATTGACTGTGTTTAGTAAACAGTCACATGTGGTTCTGCATAAACTGTGATCATACAAAACAGCTACCTCAGCACACCCTGAGGGGATAGTAAACAACAACAGAGGAGCAGGTGGGGATAGAAATTTAAATTTAATGAAGAAATAGTAGGGAATGTGTTGGAGGACTATGTTGTAGGTAATAGTATGAGTTACAGTTATTCAAAGTTTGCATTGACAATCTTCAAAACGAAAAATTCTATCTTCTATATTGAGATTGAAAAGAAACTTCTAGTGAAAAAGGAGTTCAATTTTTCTTTTTCTCATCATGTACAGAAATATATTTAGTAAACATGGATCTCAGCCTTTGCACTTGAACTATGTTTTTTTCCCTAGGAAGTTAAAATAGGAAAGTAGTATGAGGTAGGCATTTTAATTAAAATATTCAAGGTGTTAGGATTTTTTGGACCAGTTTAATATAAAAGTTTTAGGGAATGTTAATCTAAAGGGAAATTTTGTGTATGTAGTTAATTTAAAACCATAACAACATAATTGTTAGCATCATTTATCATTATCACTTCTATTCGCTGCATGGAAGACAGCAATTACATCAATTCCACAAATGCCAGCATCTGTAACTTTTTATGTTACAACTTTGGCATTTAAAATTGCAGACAGCCACTCTTTGGGGGGAAGGGAGGGAAACTAGGAGGGGAGTAAGTGTTTGGCCTGCAAAGTTTAAAGCTCTTCAGGAGCAGGACTGTGGTTCTCATGGTTTAAGAGAGCTGTAAGGCAAGCTGTTTCCCAACAAAGACAGCAGTACATATCCTCTTAATGCTTTATGCAGAAAAAAGGGTTCTTCTCCTGCCTATATCCCCATGAGATGAACAGAGGTGGATTAAGCACTGCTATCCTGAGCAGCTGCCAAAATGTACAATAAATATCAAAACTTATTTCCTGTTCATTTTCTAATAGTCTTGACATGGACTGCTAGCAATTTTAAGTTAAAGCACATAAAGATTTGTATGCTGAAACAGGAAAGGTGGTATCAAAGAATTTTAAAGCATCTTTCCTATGAAGTTTCTGTCCAAACTCTTACCAGGGTTCATGAATCTATGCAGAACACATTCTGCATAAAAGCTTAGATTTACTGCATGAATCTTTTAACATACGAACTCTGTATATTTTTACATTTTAAAAAACTGTGACATTATGTACTTGAAAGTAGCTTGCAGGCAAAACATCATCATCCAACACTTAAGGTTGGCATAAACTTGAGCCTTATTCAAAGTTCAAATTTAAGATACAGAAGATGGACATATGCTGACAGCCAAAAATATTTTTCGTAATTGGTCTAGGTTAATGTTTGTATATAGAAAGAATTTAGGGGGAAAATAGCAGTTTTTGGAAATACTTCAAGAAAATGTCTGCTTTTCCTTTTCAGGAAATATTAAATTGTTTTAAAGTTCCTATATTTGGTTGTTTAAGTTTATCCAGTTCCTTCTCTAACTGTAATGTTTGATATTTACCCTTTATGAAGGGAAAATATTACCAAAGCAAGTTATTTTGAGCAAGTTATTCCTTGATGACAGAATGATGCCTGTGTATTGCTATTGAGTAGCAAAGATTACTACATTCTCTTAAAGAAATGCTTGCATTTAGTTCATTTTTTTTCTCCGTGTTCACTCTGACCTATATATTTTCGGATTTTTTTTTGCATGCGTTGCCGCTTCCCATCTTTATATTTTTTACCTGTCTTTCCTCACTCGCACTGATGGTATAAGAAGCTGTATTAAAAACGTCAAAATGATCTTAAATCTTTCAACTGGTGTTGTTTTCCTAGGAACTCAGGTTACCATCCAGTAGCATTACTGAAATCAAGTTCCATGACTGTAGAGGGTCATAAATTTGGTTGCTTTTATAGGCCGAGTTCACTGCATGTTTGAGCTTCCAAGTATTTTTATATTCCTCACTAAACTTCCCAGATACTTCCTTGTTACTTCTGATTCACATATTCAGTGCAACCTGCATCTCAGTTGTGTCCTCATATCATTCACTTTTAATGCCTCACCCCCACCATTACCTCTACGTATACTTAGAAGGGGAAAGTTTAAGTTAAACCAACATTTACTTACATTTCTATATGTAATGCTGGGTTTCCCTGTATAGAAATTTTAGGGAGATGCACACATCTTATATCAAAACTGTATGTTGAACCGATCTGTACTAGACAGCTGTTAATAAAATATGCATTCCAATCGTTCAGGTATCCTAGAGGAAAGCTCTTCAGATAAAATAATTACCTTACATTTTGTAGATTCATTAACAAATAAAATGCTTTGGAGATTGAGGAATTCATAGAGGAAAGCAGCAAGAACTTCACGCCAAAATGACCAAGCAGATTGATGGCTAAATACAGATATGGAAAGTGGTTATTTTTGCTGAAAACTGTCATATGACACAGACATTGAAACTTATTTTTGTATTATTTGGGAACAAAATCATGTTCCTTTCAAAAGTTCACCTCCATCAGCCCTTCTTCTCTAAAACACGTCTAACGGGATTTGTCTCCTTAATCATAACTAACATAGTAGATACAGTAATACTGATCTTTATTATAAATATATGTATATCTATGCTTTTTGTAGTAATTCTTAAAGAGGTACTTGATTAGTATGCAAATATGTTCAGATTATCAGTCTAAGACATTTTCTGTTGGGAGTTTGTTGATTGACTTTTTGTTATATGAGCTTTTGTAGGAATTTCTTCCCCAGATTCTGTTTGTGTTTCAATCCAGTGCTCAATGCCCATTGAAATCACATAAATCAGTTCAGAATGTTTGGGGCCGGGGGCGGGACGAGGAAGTTTCAGGGGAAACTCTTAGCATTAGATCAAGTGCATGTAATTCTGAAAATTCATGCTTATAGAAAAACCTACCTAAAACCTAAATAAAAAAAATAGCAAATGGATTTTTAAAACCGCTTTCATTTTGCTTTTCTTGTTTTTATTTTAAGCCCTAAGTGAAGAAAAACGGCATTGAGCATTGAACAATAAATTATTTTGGCCCTTCTTTTTTGGTGCAAGTATTGGGTGACTGTGTTTTTTATCATTACTATGGCTGCTTTTAAAGCTTCCTTCTTCCACTCTCTTTAATAGCCCGATGGTATCTCAAAATACTTTTTCAAATTGACAAAGCAGAATAGGAAGACAGAGTAAGGGAGGGGTTTAAAGGCGAAAGAGAGTTAATTACTTCCTGCAACTCCCAAGTTCCTCATATACCACTTAAGATATTCAGCACTTTTCAGTGTGCCTTTTAAGTATTATGTTTAAAATAGCAAAGAAATTGATTTTATAGATAAGAATGGCATCATTAGGGAACCCAGAAGTCATATAAAGTTTGAATGAAGGACAACTCAAAGAAGCTTTCACCTTTAACTCAGTCTGTATTCTGCAATCCACTTAATACTAGTGATGTATACAAATCAAGAACTGTGTACAGACCAAAAAATTAAATGCACGATTTAAATGTGTGGAGAATGTCATAGAAATATATGGAAGTCCTTTGCCAATGTCAGAAGCATACTGTTAAAAATAAAACTACATTTAGGTGAAATACATGATGACAGGGCAAAAATGCCAAAGGAGTTAGAATTGCAATAAGGAAAAAGGAAATGCTGTTCTTGTCTTTCATCTTCACTCATCATTTCTGCAGATATAAAGAAGGTCTCCAAAATCTTTTGTCAATTGCTGTACAGAAATGTTAAGGGGAGAAAAAAAAAATCAAACTGTGCTTTATAAAAGTTTGCTTGTATTTCACATTGATAGGTCTTAAGATTTTATGGAAGGCAAAAATTTGATATTTTGCTGTGGCTTTTATTCAAGCAATTAACATTTCTTAACCACTTATAGATTAGCACCTGAGATCAGGGAAGGTTTCTCAGCTGTTTTGGTCTTCCTCCCTGAAACATAACTCGGTGTTGCAGAGTAGGACATGCTCCCACCACTCTTTCTTCCATTTGATGTGTATTGCTGAAATGGTCAGGGTAAAACAAATAGATTTGGCATCAGCAAGAATTTTTTTCACAAGTCAGATTAGTGGGAACCTCTAAATCCTGTTTCAAGTTTATACAACTACAGGATTTCAGAGAAGCATCTGTCAGGATTTTTTTATTACAGCCAGAATGTACTGGAACTGCCTTTAGAGCTTACTTTGGCTCTTAAATTTTCTGGTGTAATCTTTTACTCAGCGCTACGCAGAATGCTGCCCTGGTTGAATTTTTTGTGTTTATAGTAACTTTGCATCAAGGAAAGGCAATGTACGTATATTGGAGAGAAACAATTTTAATTGCTTTGAAGTATAAATATCATTAAACAATATACAAAATGAAAAATGAACATACATAAATAGGTTGTCATTGGCTTGTACTTTGTTTTAAAGTGTTTCTGCTGGCAAAAAGAACTCTGGGGCAAAAAAAAAAATCAATGCACAGGCTGTACAGTTTCTGCGTCTCCATTTTTCACACCACTGTTAGTTCTAATGTTACTTCCCTGCAGACATGACCTGAAAGCTAAAAATTTACCTAAAAATCATTTATAGCATATCATTTTTACTAAGTTGAAATCAGTTTCTCTATAGAATTGTACAAAGCACATTATTTTAACAATTTTGGCCTGATGTGTCATGGTGAATAGACAGCTTGATCTTGAAAGCAATGCTGTCTTAAAGTAAGCATTATTATTGCAACAAGGTCATTGGGTTGAAATTCTTTCCTACATTTCCTATTACAGGCTCTTTTGAAGGTGTGCTTGAGGGGTTCTGTTTGTCTATTTTATCTAAGTAAAGGATAGCATGGTAAAAGGTCCACAGATATTAATAAAGGTCCCCTTTTTGCTTGTAAACTTTTTACTGTACATATCGAAACATACTTTTACTCTGTATTTTCTTAAAAATTAGTTACTGCCCCAAAGGAAATGCCTAAACGGACATTCTGCATGATGTTTTTCTTATATATGTAAAATCATTTTATTTTGTCTGAATTATCATCTAAGTTTACTTTGTAATTCCTAAGGGTTATCAGATGATCATTAAATCTTGATTTTCTGTCAGGAAGAATTAATAATCTTGACTTCTGAGTGAATTTAGAAGCAATAGGGGATTGGAGTCAAATATTTGAATACCATTTCAGTGTTAAATCAGTTATTCATGTTTCAACTTAGGCTGACTGGTAGATAAAAAATAAATTCAATTCATAAATCCTTCTTTGCATTTTAATTTATTTTTTTTCCCTCAGCTGGGTTAAAAATGTACATGATCTTGGGTGCGGATTGCTGCTTGGGTGTCCTGTGTTTAGAACATCTTTTCATACAAGTTCTAATAAAGAACTTATGTAACCATATGCATAGATTACATATAATGCTATCTTAAAAGTTAAAAATAAATTCAGTAGCATAAAATAAGAATTGGTTTCTGGGAGAATTGGTCAACTTTATTTTAAAGGAAAGCTAAAGTTAAAGTAAAGACTTTCACATTCTAATACTACCTTAGAAGAAACTGCCACTTAACTTTAGAGCTTGTGTTTCTGGTTATTATCTAATATTGTATTTACTTTAAATGGCTATGTTTTTATTAACTAGATATATTTTCACTCCTCAATCACAATCACAAGGACCTCTGAGAGAAAAATCAATTAAGCTGCAAACATTTAAGAGATTTTTGTAGTCTGTTTCATGTTTTATGTATTTTTACATCTGAGGTATCAGTAAATAGAGAGCCATATTGTCCCCACACCTTATATTCTCTTGTAGTGACATGCCAGACTGCTCTTGTTGACACAGTATGTTCATCCACCGTGTAGCATGGCTTTATGTTTCCAAGATATGGGAGGTTGTTTTATTCTCTGCTTGCTTTATTCTGTTTCTTTCTTTAACTTGTGTGTGCTGCTGCACACCATTTAATGTCTTATCTGAAGCTGTATGAAAATGTTTTCCTGCGCTATATTATTTCCCATGAATTAATTTCTCTTTCTTGTTTTTCCTAGTGTGACCGATTTCTGATCAGCTTTCCCAAATCTCATATATTTATCCCATATATATTTGTATACATATATGCATAATATACATACAATGCATACATCGTAAATGTACATATCTAGTACATATTATGTATGTGTTTATAGCTTTAGGCTTGGAGACTCTACAGTATTTTGAACCCGTATGTCATCCCGTCTGTCCTTTTAAAACAAATAAAATTACTTGCCTGTATTTTGTTGTTCCTTCTGTGTTTAGGCTGAGCTTGAGGATACAATATTCAGCCCTCAGTGATTCCAAGTTTTGCAAGTCTAAATCATGTTTTAGTTTCTGAAGTCCAGCTTCAAAAAGCCATGAACTGCAAGCAAAAGGCTGTTTGCAATTAAATCTGAATAATTATTTTAAATTGTAGATCTAATGACAATGGAAATTAATTCTTTTGGGGATAACAAGCAGGTTTACTAGAAGCTACAGGAAAATACTTAGTCAGAAGGTCAAAACCACTCTTACTGTCATAAAAGTTAGTTTATGTATCTTATTTTGCTTTCCTGTTGATAATGCATAGTCTTTCTATATAAAATAATATTTATACTTTCTAGAATAAAAGCTATTTTTAATAATCTTTTGTTAGTTTGGAGACTTTTTTCCCATTATGTCTTTCAAAGAGCACAAAATCTCACTAGACAGATATTGTTTATGTGGGAGCAGGAGAATTTGATGCACTTTCGCCTGAAATGGATTTGTTTGCATTCCAGACGGGAGTCATTAGGGTTTTGACTTCAGCACCCATGTGTATTCAAACTTTGCGGACATATAAGATGACAGCATGTTACTCTCTTGTACCTTTTGGTAATTCCCCTCTTCAGTCCTCTTTGGACCGTAATTCTACCCTGAACAAGGGCTTTCTTGGCAGATGCAGTTTTCACTGGTGACTGAAAGTTATATCACAACTCAAAGCAGAATCGAAAAGATTATCACGACAGTTTTAGACCAAATAATTTACTATTTCCTTGAAGTTGCCCTATAATTTTTTTTAAATAAGTTTAGCATATGTCATGTATTTAGAATAAAGCAAAGCTGAAATTGCTTCTGCTTCGTGTTATCAGACCATGCACACTGGAGAGATGTCTGTCAATCTACTCCTGTCCTTACAGATACAGTCTTTGCTATAATAAGGCCACAAAAATGAACAAAACAAAAAAAAAGCCACCAAAAAACCGCACCACACCGAAACCCCATACAGATATCAGAAATCTGTTTTCTCTTGGTATTTCACAGAGCAGTCAGTGCTGTATTTTTTTTTGCCCTTTGGTTTCTTTTAATGTCTTAGTTTCCTTCTGATTTCCGTGCTGACTCTTTTCTTAGTTATACACCTTTTTTCCTGTGGTACATCACATTCAGAAATCTCAGCGACATCTCAAGAATTTGTCAAAGCTTGCTTCTCTTCTTGGTATATTCTTATTCTTTGCTGTTATAGAGCAGATTTTGTCAGAATTGTGTTTCTTTGGTGTAATCCATCAGAAATCTAGGCATAATCAAATTAAGGAAGGATAACTAAGTTTTCTCAGTCTTCCACTTTTCTCCCCGCCTCCTTCATTATCCTTGCACAACTTCGTCTCTGGGCTTTTAGCTGAAGATGATGGGAGACGAGGTTTTTATTTATTTACTTTTACAGAATCCAGGGAAGCTGTTCCCCCAATCGCAGTGCTGACTGAAATCCCTTTGGCTGTGTCTGTAGCATGGACAGATGTTTGATGGCATATTCAAGAGTCTTGGTCCACATGTTCACTGCATCTGCATCCTGATGCATAGTGTTCCTCCGGGCAATTTGGAAGGAAACCCAGACACACAAGCCAGAAGTGACCTGGCTTATTCTCTGCTGGGTACCTCAAATAAAAAGAGTAGGGTACCTCGCTGAGGAATGCACCTGCTCCGCAACTAGGATGTGGCCAGCACATGCACCGTGGGTGCAGGATTATAAAATACTGTGGAATAAACATAGCCAAAACCATATAACTCCTGCACCATATCCATAGCAGCGCTTCCTAAATGCCTGTGTTAGGGGCTCAATCATACCTGACTATGGCTGTTGTAGTTATGAATATATTAGTAATAATATTTTACATCTATTAAATTCTGAACCGTTACTGGTAGTTTTGTGCAATCAGGAATTTATCAGGCAGCTAGCCTGAGTCCTAGTTCTACCATATCTTATCACTGAGTCCTCAGAGGGGTGAAGATCCCCTATCTATAACTTTTGTTTATTTTTTCAATTTATGCTTTAGCCTGTGGCCATGTGTTAACTATTTTAAGAATGAAGCTAAATAATAGATGTTAATTTATTTTCATTATGTGCAGTTAATTATGAAGAAGTCTCACTGAAGAGTGCTGTCTTAAGCTTTGAACAGATTAGAAATGATAAATTGGCAAAAAAACCCCTTTCCTATTTGAAAAATATCACTGAAACCAAAGCCTTGGCATTTAGAACTGCTAAGAGTATGGATGTAAATACTAATGACAAGCCAAAAATAGCTAGTGTTAATACTTATTATTTCTGAATCCCTGATATGTGCTTGCCAAGAATTGGGGAGTTGATAGGGTGTGAGAAATGTTTGGAAGGGCTTTTGGAAATCATCTAGTACAGCCTTCTGCTTGAAGCAGGATTATCACCACACTAGATGGAGTCAGCGCTGACTTGTCAAACCAAGTCCTGAAAACCTGCATAACCTCCTGGGTAACCCATTCTAATGCTGCCCTGAATTCCTAGTGTAGAATGTTTTTTCCCTAACATTTAAGCTGCAGGTTTGGACTGGTGTCTGTTGTTTTACCTTCTGCCATGACCAAGAAGCATTTGACTCGGGTTTTGTGATTCCCCTTCAGGCAGCTGAAGGTTGCTGTTAGATTCCTCCTTACCTCTTCTCTTCACAAGAGCAAACAAGCCCAACTCCTTCAACCTCTTTGTAGTTCATGTGAACAGTCAGTCATCTCATAGGTCATCTGAAAGAAAAAGCAAGACAAAAGATATGAAGAAACTGAATTTTCGTCCTTTCGTAAGGAAGAAATATAGAGTCTGTATGATATGAATTCATTTGGGGGTTTGTACAAGAAATAAATTTTGCAAAGGCAGGGATTGGAGACATTGAGAATCAATTATTTTAGTGTATTATCTGAATGTGGTCAATATTAGTATTATAGATCAAATATAAATTCTGTAGGATAAGAATTAATGTTTGGTTACATCAGTTGTCAATTACAGGCAGGGAGATTTTTAATTGCATAAAGCCAGACTGGATGATTAAGCCATTATCAGAATAAAAGAAGGAAAGACAGCTTAACTGCTGGCTAAACTACTAGGATTAGACCCAGAATATCTGGGGCTAAGTGGTTTGCTTAAATACTGACTCTGTCTTTGACTTTGGATTTTTTAGAGATACTTAGTGAGATTTTCAGCACCACTTAGATGTACAGGAAATAATTCTATTAGACATCTATCAGTTTTGGGGTTTTTTTGAAAAACCTTTATGCTCTTGCCCTTACTCATGAGCTACAGTGGAAATAGTAATGGAAATAATGTTACTATTTCTTATCAGGGTTTGTTTTGTCTTTGTATATTTTTTGGTGTTGTCCTGTGGGCATGCATAATACCTAGTACTGGAGTTGTGGTGCAAAGGTCATGCTGCTTTGTTTCATTAGTTTAGACAAGATTTGAGGATTTGGAAGGATGCCTGCTTGTTTATAACAACCTCCTGTATCCCCCCGCATAGTCACACCTGGTTTTTTAGTGCGTCTTAAGCCTATCGCTGTTACTTGGTATGTCTTTGCTGTGTATTTCTGAAGAGGGTATGTTTAAGCATTCTTCATGCCACCTGTAAGAGGTGAATAATCTGTCCCTTAACTTTGGTTTGTTTGGGTTTTTTTGTTTGTTTTTATATAGGCATCCTTTTTCAAGTTTTTGCTTATGCAAGGATGTTAAGTCACAGTACTACATGGTTACTGTTACAGGATGGACCTTAAACTAGATCCTCTAAACGCTATTGTGCACCAACCTAAGGGTTGCCTTTCCTCTTTTGGGCTGCTCCATGGGATGATCACTGATAGTGTTGAAAAGATTGGTCTCTACATACCAGTCCAATGTGACATTTGCCCAATCTGTATGGGGTAGGTAAAGGCTGCTCTATTGCTGCTATGTTCTGTGCCCATTCTCTCCTCTCCTCATCTTACAGCCAGCATCTCTATTTGCTCAGACTGCTAGCAGTATAGACCCAAATATTTTCCCACTGCTATTATTTTATACTCTTACTGGCCTGGTAGTAAGTACAGAACTCAATATGTTTCTTCCATTCATCTCTCCCGTATATTCACCTTTCTTTTCTGGAGCGGCTAGATTGTGTTGTTAAACAGCTTAGGTGAAATTAGATTGTAGATGTAGATTTTACTGCTCTACAAGTTAACTACTAAGTTAACTAATGTTTTATTTACAAAAGTATGACTGCTATGCATTTGTTAGAGACTTCAAAATGTAATATTGTAAGGAAATGGGCTTGGTGGGAAGTGAATTATTTTTATCAGTGATAAATTGGTATGAAGATGCTCGCTTTTTTTTATTATTTTATTTTTTTTAGAAACGGGGCAGAGGGGGTTGGTGACACAATTTAATATGCAAAACAAGTCTTCCCGAGGCTTACCTCTATCGTGAATCTTATCAGTTAGCCCTTGGCAAACTGCAGGCTAAAATCCTGTTAAGTATAGTTGTTCACGCAAAAAAATTATGAACCCCTCATGGTTACTGTTGCTTTGTTTTGGTTTTTGCAAAGATTCTGAAACTTTCTATCACATCTCCTTGTTGCTCTTTAAAGAGATGGACATTTAGCAGCAGATTTAACCTTTTGTACTTCATCTTATGAAGCAGAAATAAAACAATAGAAAGAAAATAATTTGAAAAAATAATTTGATTACAAGCAAACTCAGAAGAAACTGAGAAGAAACTCAGAAGTGTACAAAGTTAAAATAATCTGAAAATGTACGTAGATATTTCATAATAAAATATTGCAGTATGCTGTTAACCCCTTCATTAAAGTTGAGAGATCTTGTGAAGGCAAATGAGAATAAAACTAATATTCTCAACAGCTGTTGCACAAAATACTCCCATTATATCAGCTGTCTTGTCTGCAAAGCTGACAGGGATGACCCTGGATGGGGAGCATCCAAGAAAAAAATGAAAATTATGTCAGTGCTTAAAAATTTTCCTAAGGAGGAAAAATTAATATTTTGTGTAATGAAGTATTTTCAGAAAACTTAGAATTTGCTGGAACCATGTTGTTTACAGAAACCTATAGTTGGCCTAAATCTAAAGTTGACTTTAGGTTTAAAGTCAACCTAAAGTTGACTTCTGTGTTTCAAAAACGTTTTGGGAAAAGTGTTGAAAATTGTTCACTGTTCCATTTCAGTGTTTTTTAAAGGGAAAGATTTTGGTTCTTCATTTAGTCAGTTAATCAGAACTTCATTTTAATGTTATTTTTAGGATTTTTTGAGAACATTTTTAGACATGTATTTTTCTAATTCAGATTTCAGATGGCAAAGATTTTTGAAATGCCCTACAAGAGCATTTTTAAAGAAGAATTAAAATGTACAACTAGTTTGAAAATGATTTGCTCGTAGTCTCTTTAAACTGCAAGATCATAATTGTTTTCATATGCTAATCAGTGTTCAAAGGACCACATGTGAACAGTAATATAGATGATAACCATTTTTACTGGGTTATTATAAAGCTTATGAATTTCCAGACATCGTACAGGTAGTCATTACCTATGTTGTAAATAAAAATCAGAAGTCTTGCATATCAGCTATTTAGATTAACTACTGTATCATTTCTTCCAGTGAGACTTTGCATGTTAAAAGACATAATCTGTTGTTTCTCTAAATGATAAAATGTGTTTATGTACACATACATAAACATATAAACTTATTTTAAAGCATAGAAGGCATTTTTATTTAACGTTCAGAAGGTCCCTTCTGTGAACAGTCTTGTCATCATATGTGTGTGATAAGGTAAAAGAAAAGAGGATCATCTTTTTTAAGAGGCACTGTGTGACTTGAACTGTTTTAATACTTCTTTTGCTGGACTGCTAAATGATTGCATCAGTCACATCAAACAGCTGTAACTGAACATACACTGATCGCAATGCAGAGTGACCTTTTAGTTTGCTCATCATTAAGCTTAAGTTAGTAACCTTTCAGTCTGATGCAGATTTTTTTTCAAGACACCCTGCTGTACTTTTCCTGTTTAAACTCTTGAATCATTACCTATTTTAAGGATCTACTGTGCCCTGAAGGTATTGTGACATTTACTAATCTTTCCCACTGGACTTTCCAGACATTATGGCTGTCTCACGCTGTGCTGGACTTGAAGTACATAAGGCTTGTTTTTGAACTATAACTCAAAACAAACACAATAAATCAAATTGCAGTTAGCACTTTGACTCTTTTTTACTGTTCATGCATCTGTGTTGTTCAAAGAGTATTTAAATGCATTCTTGTCAAAAATTTTAAAAAGGCATATTTTGCATACTTCAGAGTATTTCTCTTCCTTGGTTTTTTTCCCTTCTATATTATAGGTATCATTTTCAGCCCATTGCAAGCATGCTGTTTTATGAAATAATTATTTTCCTTGAACTGCAGTCAGTAGAACACTTGGAATATAAGTGGCAAGATTTGCATACTTTATGAAAAAAATCTCTGTAACAAATTTTGTATTAAAGCTTTTGAAAATTTTTCATTTACAGTTTGCTTTTCCGTTACTGCTGAGTAGGATATTCCAAAATCACAGATGTAAATTTCATAGAATTAAGAAAAGATTTTAAAAAGTTCCCATCCTTAAAAAAACCCAATCTGTAGAGATGGCTTTCTCTGTCCAAAGCCTAGCTAACTTCCAAGTCAAGTTGTTAAGCTGAAAGGCAGGCTGTCTTTTATTTACTACTGTCTTTCTTGCTATTTTCTATTGAAATATTAGGTTGGAAAATTGGAGAAGTTTCCTAATTGATTTTTTCATTCATCATAAGCAGCTGATGAAGTAGTTTAAGAGCCTCAAAAAAGTAATTTGTTCTTTAAGTTATTGCATTGTTTCCTTGAGTATCTAGTGCAAGAGAAGTACTTGGACATCAACAAGAATTATCATCAATGTTCAGCAAAGTCTCAGTCCTGTTTTGTAGAAAATGCTGTCTAGAACATCTAGTTAAAGAGAATACAAACAAAAAAAGATAACATGTCCTTTGATCAAAAGTTTAATTCAACAAAACAGGCTTTGCATTGTGTGGTCTGAAATCTGATTCGCTTGCTCCTGGTGGACAATGGACAAGCTGTTCATGATTTTTCATTGCTTTGGCTTTAAAAGCAAGTGGAATTCCTTGGCTTTAGGAGTGATAAGAAAATACAAGGAAGAGGTGGGTGATAGTTAAAAGGCCACAGTGCCTAGTGAATCAGAAATAGGTGTAAACCGTTAACACACTGACTTTGTTATTTGTAAAGATGAAACTAGTTCAAGCGTTAAAAAATATTCCCTCAGATAAAATTGAAGGAGCTTGTCGTTAAAACTGTTTACGTACAGCAAAACGTAATTCTAAAGGACATTGCCAGGTTTGGGAAAAAAATATCTGATGAATTAATGTTATTTTAGTGGCATTAAGGATGTATTTTCCTAGTCACTTTATCTGGCAGTGAAATTTGTAGGTTCCTACTCTCTCCCACCCCAGACAGAGGCTCCTGACTTTCTTTTCTTCCACCTAAATTCATAATTTCCTTGTTTGTATGTTAAAACTAGTTTTGGAGTGGTACTGTAAACTAGGTTTTTAAAAGGGAAAAAAGTTGGAAAGAAAAATAATGTTTATTTTATGGCACAAAACATTATTTTCAAGGCTAGAAGGCATCTAAGAGGAGACGTGGGATTCTAAAGTCTCTTCCATGTGACAGTGAAAAAGATTACCCGACAACCTTATTAGCAAATCAAGTCCTCTGTGTTCAGAAGATGCTTAAGGCCAAGATTTGTCCCTGAATGACTTGCTCATTTTTCTGCACTCTCAGCAGTGACCTGTTCTGAGCCTTTTCTGCTACCTTATACACAGCCAAGCTACCCTTGCCCTATCCTTCCCTTCTGTCGCTTCAGTCTGGAGAAGGGTGAAGAGCAGAATTTAAATTCCAAAATCTTCCTGAGCATCTTTGTATAAGGTGTCATTACTGCTTCCCATCCAGCCCAAGTGAATATGAATATACTTCTTCAAGCTTTACATTCACACACATTGCATGAGCTGAATAAGTGGGCTGTTTTAGTCCCACTGCATCAGGATAGATAAAAAGACTGAGTGACTGTCTCCTTTTTTTCAAGATACGGAGCGGCATGGGGAATGGTGGGATGCTTACCTAATGTTGTGGATACCAATCAAAATTTTTGGAAGAAAGGCTATATAGCCATGTTCTGAAAATGCTGAGGGGGAAAAGCAGGTAAAAATAAAGCTGATTCACCTACAAATTAAAGCAAAACCAGATGTATGAGTAGAGTGGGTTCAGTGTGGAGACAAAGTTGATGGAGCACTCCAAAAAGATTTGAAGAGTCTGTGTAATACTTATGTTTTATGTTCTGTGATGAAAAAGGCTAAGAATGGGAGAGGAGGTTGCAACAAACAGTAAGAGAAATGAGGCTTACCTTGTCATTCCTGCTAATGAAGTAAGGGAAGGCATTTGAAATACCTTCTCTTTTTTTTTCCCCCCCTGTCGTCTTCACTGCCGGAACCAAGAAAGTATAGTCATGGGAAATCATGTTCTCCTGTAATGTAGTCAGGTGGGGGAACGTACTTAACCAGTCCTTTGTTGTACGTTGTGCTTCTGATAGAAGCATAAATAAATGACAAAAGCATCTAGTGACTGTTCATTAGCTAAACAAAAAGGTGAAATACAGGATTCCTTATGGTTGTCTTTGTTACCTAGAATTTGTGGTATCTGGCTTGTGCAAGAGTTGAGAAAGTACAGAAGATTTTCTATTCCTGCTCAGAATAGATCTGCTCAGTAGTGCTCAGTTCTCTGTTCATAGTTATATATGCAGCTCATTTTCAGTTATCAGTGCAGAAGTTGGAATATGGTATCAGTGTTATCTTAGAGAGAATTTTAACGTAGTGTAAGTTTAGAATGTCAGGGAAGAATAACTGACAGATAATGTATTAAGGAAATTAATAACTAGCAAAGAGGTCAGAGAACACAGGAGGATTGTGAGCAATTGATATGAAGTAGTTTAACTTTCAGAAACAATGCAGTAACCAAGTGAGACTTAAAAGCATAGAACAGCAGTTCTCACTGCTCAGTGGAGCTGGAGAAGTGTATTTTTCCGACACAGTATAGCTAGAGTTCTTCAGCAAGTGAGACGGGGGGCAGTAAAGCTGCAGAGAAGCCAGACTGCATGGCAGAAGTCAGCGAACAGGTAGGTGTCCATAGACAGCAGTCCTATATTATCTTAATTAAGATTAGGTAACTAGATAAACTTGTTTAACACCAAAAAGAGCAGAGAGAAATCTGTTTATATTTGTATAAGATCTCCAGGAGAAAAGACTGTACACTGTAGCCAGAAACTTTGTGGATGGGCATGTTATTTAAAAGAAGAAGGTCATACCTGAAGTAATGAAGGAAGGACTAATTTTCTGGTGTAGTCAGCACATTACTATCATTTTGCTTTTTTAGCATTCATGTATGTAAAAATGTTTTTATTCATATTATGAATGTTGGCATTAGCATTTGGATATAGTTATTTTTGAATCAAAATAATAGTTAAAAACTCATGGAAAAATACTTCTCGTTTAACTCGTTCATCTGTTACCTAGCTTTGAATTGTAGTGTAAGTTAATTTCAACTAAAAGTGCTTAAAAGACAACATACAAACATTTAACAAAATATTTTTAAAAATGTGTAAGCAATATTAGGGTTGTATCACTACCTGACAAAACCAATGACAATCAATGTTAACCTTGGCATTGCTTGCTCTGGAGCTCCTTTCCTAAGTGGTAGGTAATTTCATAAAAGTTAATAGCTCTGGTATTGAGAGGTTGAAAGATGCCGGTTAGTTTTCCATAACACTTGTGGGTTGTAATAAGGTATCATCTGTTAATTGGTGACCTCGAGAGCATTTTTGGTAGAAATAGTGGAATGAAGAAATCTCAGTCAGTTAGAAGAGCTTAACTTCTTTTTAGCTCTATATTGTTTATTTTTCTTTTAAAATAAAGTGAAATTGTTATTTAAAACTTCTGGAACTTGCACTGAGAACTTGCTACATATTCTTGTTAGTAATAGGATGTGTTCTTTAGTGTCTATCAAGCTAGACCTGGTCTTGCATTTAATACAGATGATAACAATTTTTAGGGCCCTATTCATGATTGTCGTGGTTTAACCCCAGCCAGCAACTCAGCACCACGCAGCCGCTTCCCCCTTCCCCCTCCCAGTGGGGGGAGGAGGAGGAAAGAGGGGAAAAAAAAAGTAAAACTCGTGGGTTGAGATAAGAACAGTTTAATAACTGAAGTAAAATTTAATACTAACAATAGTAATAATGAAATACAATAATAATAATAGTAATGAAAAGGAATATAACAAAAAGGAGGGGGAGGAAGGGAAGAAAAACAAACAACAACAAAAAAAAAAAAACCACCAGTGATGCACAATGCACAATGCAATTGCTCACCACCCGCTGACCGATGCCCAGTTAATTCCCGAGCCACGATCCGCCCTCCCAGTTAACTCCCCCAGTTTATATACTGGGCATGATGTCATACGGTATGGAATAGCTCTTTGGCCAGTTTGGGTCAGCTGTCCTGGCTGTGTCCCCTCCCAGCTTCTTGTGCCCCTCCAGCCTTCTTGCTGGCTGGGCAGGAGAAGCTGAGAAATCCTTGACTTAGTATAAACACTACTTAGCAACAACTGAAAACATCAGTGTATTATCAACATTCTTTTCCTACTAAATCCAAAACACAGCACTATACCAGCTACTAGGAAGAAAATTAACTCTGTCCTAGCCGAAACCAGGACGATGATGCATAATACAGACTATCACCACTGTCACAGCTCATTGTTTAGTGAAGGAAGGGTTTGTAGTTATGTGTCGGGGAAAGGTAGAAAAGCTTGACGTCAGAAAGAAGTTATCATGTGTATATAGGTATTTTGCTTCTGGAACAGTTGTGTCCCTATTTATATAATTGCATTTTTTTTTCTAAATAGGGATTCATTTAGGTAGTCAGACTCATTTGGAAGTAATATTTTGGTGTATGGTCTTAAAAAGCCCTGGAGTTTTTAAATCTGTTTTTAAAAAGCAGACATTAATGGTACACCTAAACATCATTGTCCCCTTAGTCTTTGCAAAAGGGCTGTTAAGGCAGTCCTAAAATACTCGCAGGTGCTTAGGAACCATCTGAATAACAGATGCATGTGCTGTAATCACATGCTACCCCTGCCCTTCTTCCTTTGAGGTCCTTGCTATTATGTCAGAGGGAGCTGTATTGATGGGGAAGGGATACATTGGCAGATTTTGCAAGCAAAATAGATCAAGATTATGGAGTGATCAGGTGTTAATTTTTGGGTTCCACTAATCTGAGAGAGTTGTTACTGAAATAGCATAGGAAGCCTTAGAAAATGACACTCCTCAGATACAAGTATTAATAAATAGAAACTATTTTGAGCTCTTTAATGAAAATTTCTTGCTCTCTCACAGCATGAACTGTTTCTATACTTTTATTCTTTATATGAACATAAAGGGTCAAATTCTGCCTTATGTGAGCACCGAGGTCTCACATTGAATCATAATGGAGTTGTCTGTGCTCAGCCAAGAAAGAAATTAGACTCCTAAGTTCCTAAAAGTTATTTTATTTTAACTCAGAGTCTGCCATGTATAGTCTAAATTACTTTCTTGTATGATTTTTTTTTAATAAGCAACAGTTGCACATTCACATAACCTGCATATGCCTTTGTTGCAAATAATTTGTAGTAAAAGTCACATGCAGTATCTAGTTATTTTCAGTTGGGGTGTGTAGAGAAGTAACAGGTAGTGATGAGTTCATCTTGCCAGGCTCAGACAGGAGCTTTTCTTTAATGTTACACGATGAAGGTGCAGATGGGCACAGAAGACTATAGCCTGTGCCAGCCGGTCATACAGGAGTGATGTAGTTTTAAGTTTTCTCATAGCATATTCAATTCCATTTAAATATTGCAAAATGCTGAATTGTAAATGTTAACCTAGCCATGAATAAAAAATGCTGATATTTTATTTAATCAAAAAATAATTATGGATAGTCTGCCTTTATTGTATTATTTAAAATATTTCATTTTACATGTAGACTACAAGTTATTGCAGAGTTTTTTTTTATATATATATATATATATATAAAGAGAATTTGTTTCCAATGCATAAAAAATACAGGAGGCAGACTTTTGCAGGCTACAAGGAAAAGTGTTTGCTTTTGACTAGGGCTGTCATTGTCTGGGTATGGAGAAAAACTATGGTAGCCAGTTTACATGAAACAGCAGGAAATACTTGCTTTTAAGGAGCATTATCCAACTCCTGAAAGAAATTCCTTTAGAGAAAAGAGAGCTTTCTCTTTTTTCCCTGTCTTTGAGTTCATTACTTTCATGTTCTATGCAAAGAATAAAGCATCTATGCATGGGAGATGTAACTTCTGCTAGTTAAACTGGTAACTGATAAAAAGGAGGAGTGGAGGTGGGGGTGATCCTACTGAGGCAAACACGTTCTTATGCCACTCTTTAATAAAATATTGTAAGGAATAGCTAGAAAGCTTCCCCTTTGACTTTCATCTGTCAGATTTTGATTGTAACTTTGTAAAGGAATTGGTATTGACTTCTATCAGGCAGTTTCGGAGAAGAGGCAAAGAGCCTTCTCTCTTGACTTTCTGTATGTTTTGTCAAATCAAATACTTCCATTTGAAGTGCGAAGTGAAGGCTGATGTCAAGAAATGCCTTCAGCACAAGCTGGTGCTGGTCTCTCGCGACTTTCTTCTTTCTTAAAAGTATCAGATTAGATTGTATAATGATGGCAATCTAGCTGGACATAAACAGGTTTATTGCAGGCTCAGCAGCCATTACATATCATTAGTGAATGGAGGCAAGGGGCAAGGGGACTACTTTGATGTCAGTTTGATTCTTTTTAAGGACAAATGCATTCAGATGAGAAGATGCTAACTTTATGGCTGCTTGTATACTTGAAGTTCAGAACCTATTACTGTCTTTATGTCTTTGTCCTGTTCGTAACCTTACAGTCAACTTACTTTCAAAGCAAATACAAATCGTAAGAGCAGTAGTGTTAATAGGAGAGCTGGGAATAGGACATTTTGGAAGCCATTTTAAATTACATTCTTTATGAAGAATATGGTTTATTAGCATCAGACCAAATCTGTTCAAAATGTGAATACCTATTTTTGCATACTTTTCCTTAACAGTAAAATAGTAGGTACAATTAAAATAGGGAAACACATCTTTTACATCAGCAAATCTGTCCTCTCTGACATGAAATGGTTTCTATTAGAGGATCTAACTTTACTTTTGGACAACTGCTAGAAGTCCAGTCATGAAAGGAGAGACACATTCTCTGTGTTTTGAGGTTTGGGTTTTTTCCTTACTGAAGCAGACCTAGTTTATTTACTTTCTGAAATTTGTTTCACCCTTCTGATTCATAAGATACACCTTTTTCACTGTAGATGAGATGCAATAAAGGTTACAAATTAGAAGTTCAAGGGAAAATATCTGTATAAATGTAATTTTATTGCAGTGGGTCTCTTTTTCTGTTTCTTTGTTACTGTTACTTAGACCTGACCTTCTTCAAGGATCTGACACATCACATATCTTGTTCTTTTTTTTGTGTTATCAAGTACTTTCAGTTGTCTCGTTTGGTTTAAAACAAATCATACGTACGTGTCCTAAATGTTTCACTAGTCAGAATAATTAAGTTGATCAGGTCTGGGAGCATTGGAAGGAAAATAATAGGGTCATTGAAGCATTCAGGCTCTAATGGGAACCTGAGTTCATTCAGATATCAAATCTAATAATTGCTTTACACCTGTATACACACTCCCAATGAGCAAGTTCACATTAAAGGTTTAGAGGTACACTTTCAATACTCTGTTTCAAGGGAATTTTAGTACTGTTTTTAAAAGACTAAGTTGTTTTAACTTTTTTGAACTTTTTTCTTGTTGTTTTTTTTGTGTATCAGTTGTAGTTTAGCTGATTATTCAGCTTTACGCACTGGAAAATACTTTCGCATGACAATTTCTTACTAGAGGTATGATGAGAGTAAAGTATTATAAACCACATTTAATAGCAATCGGAAAAATATGAAGGCTGTCATCTGAGTTTCACTGCTTTGAAACAATTTATTAGCCAAGTTAAAATTTACTGTATACAATTTAACAGTATTCAAAGTCTGAAACTCTGAGTTTATACATGATTGTGTGTGTAGCACAGTGTAAGGATTGTAAGGATACTCATAGCCATGATTGCTGCTTGAAAAAGGCAATTTCATCAGGATGAGGTAAAAATCAGTATTACTTTGTGAGATTGTATGGGAACTGAAGCAATAATTATAACTTCTCAGTTTAACTAAATTCTGTGACAAATCTCCATGAATGCTGGTGGTACAGGCTGTCACAAATATTCAAGTAAATTTTATCACAAACAAGAATAAAAAAATACTGACTAGGAAAATGACAGCTATTCATAGCAGGTTTCAGTAAATTCCAGACTCAAATGCTGGTCACAGCGCTGCTTGTTACTGCAGAGGATTTGAACTGATGCAATCGTTCCTTTTCATCATCTTTTTATTTTCCCACCTTTATAAGTTTAGTTCTCAGCTGAGAATTCAAACTGAAAAAGAAATGGAAAATGGCTGTATATGTGCCTGCATTGTACTGACATGAAAGCCTATTTTCCTCTGTAATTTTAAAGGCCAATTACCCTTGGAGGAAAGGAGAAAAATAGATTGATTTGTCTTGTAACCCCTGAGGCAGGCATGTGTTGTCTCAAACTAAGGCTTTTCCATTGCAACTCTTGTGGAAGAGCTTTCAATGCATATCCCAAGTGGTACTAGGTACTATTAACAAAGAAAGCAAAGTCAAATTAAAATATTAAATAGATCATTTAAAGATTTAAGGAATCTTAGCTTATTGGGCCAATTCTTTTTTTTTTTTTTTTTTTTTTTTTAGATCTTTAAGGCCTGGAGTAAGCAATAGTAAAATTTATTTTAAACAGATTACTTAAAATAGGGCTTACAAATCCATTTTTATTCTATAAATACTTAAGTTTATTAGATTCTCTGAAGCTCTAAATAGGATAAGTATTTATTTGCGTAATGGAATTGTGATACAGATGGTCAACATCCTAGATTTTGGTTGCAAAAGTGTTACTTTATTGTGTTCCCATACTGTATTGACTGTGGTCACAGCTGGATTGCGCTGAGCTGGTAAATGTCATCACACATGCCATTTAACATTAAAACCTCTCACATTATTCATTTTTAAAGCATTTTTTATCTATAACACATAGGACATAAATAAATGGTTTTTCTACTGATGTTCTGCATTTTCATACAACTCAAAGGCTACAATTAACGGTGCCCAGCAAGCTAGGTCTGAGTGGCAGCAGTAAGATTAGACGTGTCTTTGTTCCCTTTTAATCTGAGTGAAACCCCTTTGTGTCAGGATTTAAATCCTTTAGCTCTCTGTATTTTAGACCTGGCTCTGTACTACAGTGCTTCTGGATATTAACAACTTTTATTTAGCAAGTTAAAAAGAATCCAAACATCCACATATGTTCTCAGTGAGAAATTGTGCACATAGGCTGGTCTGGAAACCTTCTTAAAATGAAGGCACTGTGTGTTATCTAAATGGCTAACACTTTTGAAGCAAGTATTTTGAAACAGAATACATATCTACATACAAATCTATCTTACCTTAAGGCTTACTATGTTATGATGATAATTTTGGCACTCCTGACTTCTGCAGATAACTCAGGAGATGTGTGTGTCTGCTTTTTTCTGAGGAGGAACCGTTCAGTCTTGAGAGATGTCCTTTTAAGTCTGTTACAGTTCTCCTTAATGCTTTTTCTTCCTATCCTAGAAATCGTCTTAATAGCTGCACAGACTCATTTTTTTTCATCCTCCTTATTTCTTCTAAAACCTTTTCTTACTCTTCAACACCTTTTCTTACATATCAATATATTGG
Organism: Gymnogyps californianus; assembly: GCF_018139145.2. NCBI lineage: Eukaryota > Metazoa > Chordata > Aves > Accipitriformes > Cathartidae > Gymnogyps > Gymnogyps californianus. The sequence goes on from NC_059479.1 coordinate 6,940,523, forward strand.
TAAACATCCCACTAAACAGGTCAAGAACATGATTTTTAAATTATTATAAGATCAACACATTTCTTTATAATTAACGTGTTTCAGCTGTTTATATGTGCTATCTGGTTTTGAGGGCTTTAAAAAAACCAAAAACAACCCCCCCGTGCTATTTCTTTGGCCTAAGGGTAAGTTTCTTTTTCTCCATCATAACAACATATACTGTGTATATGCTCAGGTTATCACTCAGCTTTCACATGGAAGTCTGGGGTTGGACCTAAACCAAAATAAAACAGGCTTTATAGGATTTGACCTCACAGCTACAGGGTTTGCTTGAAATCTCGATGTTTTCTTTGAAATTGATGCTAAAATAACCATTTTAGCTGTCATTTAAGGTTGATTGTCAAGAATTCGAGATTCTGTTTAGGAAAAAAGAGCTGAGAACAGGGATGTCGTATCACTTGATCTTTTCTCATTTTCGGTTACAAAAATATCAAATCCGAATGAATGTAAAATGACCCAGTGTGATGGTTATAAAGGGTCTAGTTCAGATTTTGCCAGGCATGTGTAGGGTGCCTGTTGAGGTTGAAATAAGAGTGTTAAAAATACTAAAAGATTAAAAGAAAACATTAACCATACAGTTTCCCTTAACGCAGTTAGAAACTTGTTTCGTCTGTTCGCAATAAAGATCTTCTGGAAAGTGCTGTCTATTTCAGAGTTCTTTCTGAGGTGTTATTTTGGCTGCATTTCTCCCATAACTGATTTTTACCTCATTGCTTTTTTTTTTATATAGGCCACACATTTTGAGAGATCAATTTGAAATCAAATCTCTCAGAGGTGGACTGAATCTTAACAGATTTGAGGTTAGGAGAGCCATTTTCTCTCAAGGTGCTGTTTCTCAAAAGGATTTTGTTCTAGACACCGAGAACAGTTTTGAGCTTTTTAATTTCCTTGACTAGCTTATTTCTCAGTTGGTATTCTCTAATAATGTCGTAGGTACAGGCCAGGCAATATAGAGAACAGTGTTCAGCTGTAGCTGTTAAACAGGTGCTGGAGATTGATGGGCTTCCCTGCTGTTTCACGCTATATCAATTCTGCTTCTGTCTTACGTTCTATCAATTCCAATTTCCAAAAAGATTTACCTTTCATTGTTGGTAAGCTAAGCTGATGAAGGTGCATGCAGTCAATAAAGAAAAATAATAAAGTTAATTCTTATCATGGGGTTGCTCTTTAAAGCAATTGATAATATGCTGTTACATCAAATGACATTGTAACTTGGCTTCAGTTTTCCCTATGCATAGATGGCTCAAGGAGAAAACTAGAGGCTACCCGGGTGTCCTGGTTTCGGCTGGGACGGAGTTAATTTTCTTCTTAGTAGCTGGTACAGTGCTGTGTTTTGGATTTAGTGTGAGATCAATGTTGATAACATGTTGATGTTTTAGTTGTTGCTAAGTAGCACTTATCTTAAGCCAAGGACTTTTCAGTTTCCCATGCTCTGCCAGTAAGCAGGTGTGCAAGGAGCTGGGAGGGAGCACAGCCGGGGCAGCTGACCCGAACTAGCCAAAGGGATATTCCATACCATGGAATGTCATGCCCAGTGTATAAACAGGGGGGAGTTGGCTGGGACGCACAGATCGCTGCAGTGCTTGTTGCTGCTAAAGTGATTTAAATTTATTCTAACTTGTCCCAATTTTAATCAGTGACACTATATAGAAAATATTTAGTTATCTCTGTCAGGAAAAAAGTGACACTCGTGAAGTGCAATTCACATTTCCACCTTTTTCTAAAGAAGAAATGCCGATGTCATCAGTATCACAGATGCAGTGTTTGCTCCTTGGAATTATCATCTGTTGTGACAGTTTATCCATTTAAAACATTCTTAAATGACCAGCTTACTTATTTTTCATGTAATCATTCTGTACTTATAGGACATTATCTTGCTCTTCTGATTGTTTTCCATGCTATATATGTTTGTGGTGCTTACTGAAGTACCTGGGAGTGTATGAGTATTTTCCCTTGGGTTCCTCATGAAAACAAAATGTGTTTCAGTAGGATTTCCTAGTGAACAAAATTTTACATGAATGAATAAATAAATGTTTGATGTAAATGCTTTCATTGATTCCCAAAGGCATAGGCCATACAAATTCCCTTACAGCATGCGTTTCTGCATCTTTTGCATAGTCAAAATTATTTCAAAAAGATGAAATTTTAAATATTTTGTTCATTGCTGAGTGTTCTGCCTTCTTCATATGGTCATTTTCAAGTCAACTCAAGCTGGTACCTTCTTTCTCTGAGCATTAAACACCTTTTATTTTTGTCAGCTATGGGAAGGTTAATTCTGTCACCGTGGGGTGGTTAGTCAGGAGGGAAAAAAAAAGGAAAAAAGATGTAGTGATTGTGCAAGTTAATGGTGTGAGCTTTTTAAATAAATTAGGATTTCAGAGTTCTCTTTACTGGGGCTCATGCCCTCCAGCATGTGCTCCAGCACAACAGTCGCTAGCTGAGCACCCAATGCTGTACACACCCCTCTTTCAGATTCAACATTTTGGCACTATTTTAAGCTCTTATTAATGTCATTAACATAGCATTTATTAACTAAGACATTCTTTAAAATATGTGTTGTTCAGGTATGAAGGTCCTGTGACCACTGTCTTTGAAGAAGGCAAAATAGTTCTGGTAGTACTTATTCCTGAAAACCCCAGTATTCTTTTTAGCCCATTTTCCTACAGCATTTAGGTGCCTCGCCTTCTGCATATAGATTAATGTTTCAACCTTTTGTTTTATAAAAAGGGCAAAAAGTAATCATCTGCGCCAGTCATGTTTGGTTGTTGGTTTTGTGGGGGTTTTGTGTGATTTGGGGGGTTTGTTGTTGCTGGTTTTTTAATGCTAATCAAGGGGTGCTGCAGTTATTTACATTTGGGAGGAACTTAGATACTCTCCTGATGGGCACTCTAGGAAAGTCTGCAGGGAAATAGATTTCAAAATCAGTCTAGTGTTTGAATTGACTGCTGTAATTAAGGCACAAAGAACCATTTTTAATGCTTTAACTGACTGGGGAAAAAAATTATTTAGTACTGGAGAATTAGTCAACTAAGGTACCAAGCCCAAGGTAGCAGTTTATAATACATTTATAATTTTAATATAAGGCATGTCAAAGAGAGAACCTTTTTTGTGGTTGTTACAGGATAATACAAATTCCAATCGAGTACCTTTGAGGTATGGTTTTGTACACTCGGTCTTTTTCTATTATCAGATATCTCAGTGTCTTGACTAGTCCATTCCATTGCACACCACCTGTATTATTACTAGCATTGATTGCTCATAAAAAGTAAGGTTTATAATTAGGAGAGCACAGAGTTACTACCTGGAAGAGTGGATAAGAAGAAAGCGAAATGGAAGAGTCACTTAATATTAGTATTGCAGTTCTGCAAAATATAATTTATTTTTCTCTTAATATAACTGAGTTTTATGTTGATAACAAGCTACTGAGCTGTTGCAGCTATTGAGACTTCTCTTTTAATAACAGAACTAATGAAGGAGCATTAAGGAAAGGAAAAATACATTTTGTGGAGTATAGTTTTTGCAAAAATATTTTCCTCTCCCCTACCAGTGTGTTTTTAATTGATTGTAATTTCTAATGCTTTATACATACAGAGTATCAGGGAGAACATCTTAACGGTGAAGTTGTCAAATTCCATAAAATTAAAATACATTGTCTAAAAATAACTGGTTAGATTTTTTTTGTTTACTTCATGGCATGTATTTATTGTACTTATAAACTAAGCTTATTGTGGTTTTGCTTTTTTTTTTTTTTACATCAGTAGATTCGTATTATGTGATGAATGATGTGTATGTATCAAAATGACCTCTACAAATACCTTGTATGTTGTAGATATTATTTATTCCCATCTTGGTACTATATTCAGTACAAGAAGACTTGAACAAGTAATTGTTATTATAACAAAGTCCATATATTTCTTCCAGTGGAGGTGTAAAGTTTGCATGGTCAAGTTTACATTCCAGTATTATATGTATTAAAAAGGAACTACTGATTTGATTTCTCAGCATTTAATTGTATATTTACTTCATTTGAATTCGATCCAGCTAGCTAAAAGATGAAGATTATTTTATGATATAAAAATATGCTTTGTTTTCCATTTTAATCCTTCATTGCTCTGCCTTTTACTGCTACAAGAAAAGGTCCATTCAGCTGATTGAGAGACCACTTTTAAGTTCATGTGTTCATTTCTGAGATAGATTATAATGTCTGTAATACAAGCATTGTGGATGTTTCTTAAATGCCCTACTTTTAAGAGAGATGGACTTCTGACATTGAAGCAAGAAACAAAGTCTTCGTCTACATAGGTAGATGGGTCACCCAGGAGGCCTGACTGATACACACAGAAACTCTTATCGTGTTTTCTAGTCATTTTTACATGCTTCTAAAGTGTACACCTGAGCCTTTTGGCAATGATTTTTGGCTTAATTTTAAATAGTCTTAGGTTACTGCTACTGCCTTTTATTTTCCCTCCCCACCCCCCACAATGCAAGTGAATAGTTTTACCATTTATTCATGTTATACGTAGTTTTATGCTAGAATAGTCATAGTCATGTTTATAAGCCAGTCTTGCTTTGGGTTGTATTCAATATGGTCTGTAATGTAAAAAAAAGTAAATACAGCTGTTGGAGATAACTGAATGTGTATGTTGAAAGTGTTATAAATGTCATTATTTTTTTAAATTTTTGCTTCAGTACTGAAATACCAGCCCAATCCAGTTTCAGATTCTAATATGAAACCCTTTGTTTTAACCTAACGAATATGTTTATACATATACAAGCACATTTTACATCTAGTGAAGAAATGAGTCATTTCTTTATGTGTATGTATATATGTATGTACACATACTAATGCTTCTTTTTTTAACCAGATGTAAATATGCACACACACACAAGGTTGCTTGCAGATTCACTGTTGAATAAAATAGGTCTCTTTGTAAAGAACAAGAAATACTTTATATTAACCTCCAAAATTTTCAGATACGTTAAAGCATTCTCATTGATAGTAACTAAATCTAATCCTCCCATCCCTTTGGAGGGATGAGGTGAAAATGACCTGAAAATTTTGTCAAAGTGTAGTTTATAGCCTACTTGCCTTTGTTTTAGTAAGACTCACTATAAAGCACTCTAAGCTTTGCAGAAAAATCTCTTGCAAATGCTGATATTGTTTCTTACTGGTAATAACTGAATCTTTGTACCTCAGTTTCCTTGACTAGAAGAACCTTGTGGTTCTTTCCAGTTTCTCTTGAATCTTTCAGATTTTGTATTCCTATCTCTAGGAAATATAATTACTTCCATTTAGAAACTGGAAATAATTTAAAAGAATAGATAAATTCTAATAATTGGGAAAATACTCTGTCATCAGCTGAAGAAGGAAATGATAATGCTTCTAGTTTTTACAATTTTCTTTTGTGTTTTCTTAAAGTCCCAGCTCAGTTGTGCAATTACAGGATAATCTGAACTGTCATTTGCAGAAAACGTTGATTTCATCATCTACCGTGATGAAAAAAAACAGAAAAGAGAAGAATCTAAAAAAAACCAAGTATGAAGAAATCAACAGTTCTTAGACTCTCTTAATCTGTTTTTAACCTGTACAGCCTACAATCACGAAATTATATCAAGAAATAGTCTACTGGTGAAGGCATTTCTCCCCACTGAGAGCAAGTATCACTAGACTCTTTACTAGTCACTGTTATAGAGGAACAGCAGCACATTGAGTTGATAACTTTCCTTCTCAGGTTTTAGACAGCATTTTTCCAGTGCCTAGTGACACTGCAAGCAGCGTAGAGATTTATTCCCATGCAAAACAGATTGACTTAGGGTAATTTGAATACTTTATGCATGGATAGATTCATTAGGAAAAGGAGGCAAGGCAGAACTATAAAAAGAACTAATAATCTTGCTAAAGGAGCTGTTAATTCCCTATAGCACTGGAGACACTTTCATTGAACAGGGAAAAGGAAGGTTGATTTTTGCAGAGCCCATGCAGTCTCCACAGGCATCCTCTGTTCTTTACCCAGAAACAGATCACAGACATGACTTTCTTTGTCTTCTCCAGAACCTTATTTAATGTGTTTGGACCATTTCTGGCTTTGTTAGCTTAGAACAGAATCACAAAATGGTTGAGGTTGGAAGGGACCTCTGGAGGTCGTCTTGTCTACCCGCCTTGCTCAAGCAGGGTCACCTACAGCCAGTTGTCCAGGACTGTGTCTAGATAGTTTTTGAATATCTCTAAGGATGGAGACTCCACAACCTCCCTGGGCAACCTGTTCCTGTGCTCAGTCACCCTCACAGTAAAAAAGTGTTTCCTGATGTTCAGAAGTAACCTCCTGTGTTTCAGTTTGTGCCCATTGCCTCTGGTCCTCTAACTGGGCACCACTGAAAAGAGCCTGGCTCCGGCCTCTTTGCACCCTCCCTTCAGGTATTTATGTACATTGGTGAGATCCCAGATTGGTCTTTGCTCCAACCTTTCCCGTGGTCTCTGGAACATAGTGATTCAGTCAATAGCTTTTTCAAAGAATGTATTTCCACCCATCAGACGTGTTGGGGTCTCGTGCTTTATGCCTGAACCTTCTGCCTTGGCCCAAGTTTAGCACTCTCCCACAGCAGTACCAGGAACACATTCTTCTATAGTCTGCTGCACTGTGGAAACAGATAGAGCTAAATCGGCTTATTTGGAGAAAAGCTGAGAAAACCTGCTTGCCTGCAGTTTGTCTGTCAGACTTTTTGTTTCTGAAGTGACTTGTTTTATAGTATTCCAGTACTACCTAGGAGTTCCAGCCATATATTGGGACACCCTGATGCTGTAGCAATGTAGATACTGTACTGATGCAAACAAAGAGCAGCAACCTGAATATGACATGAGAGAGTAGAAAAGGCTAGGTCAAAAGTAAGCAGTCACCAAAAACAAAACAAACAAACAAAAAAAACCCCAAAAACATTGCGTGGCAGGACCACATTTTAAAAAAGAAAGAGCAAAACCTCCAGAAAACTAAGTGGGGGTTAACTTTCTGCCCCTTTTTGTGTGTGGATGTGTATATTCATCGCTTTAAATTTTTATTTTAAAGGCATTTAGGAATGTGGCTGGTACTTCATGATTGTTTTCCTGTGATAGAGACATATTTATTATTCATTGCAATAATTACTGTGTAATATTTTATACTAAAAGTTGTTCACATTGCACAATCAGGAAATGCTTAGGAAGTGGCTGATTTAACTGTTCTATTTTTAACTCTGTACCAAATTATAGTGAACAGTGTTAGCGCTTTTATACTTGTAGCATCTAGTAGGCTTTTCACCACCACACTGGTCAGTACATTCTCATGAAACTTGAAATGTGTTTTTTCCAGAGCTTCTGTGCATAAATTGTTTACAAAATAAGATTTTTACCCAGAATTTTAGTTATTGTGTGCTGTTTCCAAGGGGACTGTGTTTCAGGATTCTCCTAATGCTCCTATCACCCAGCTTCTCTGATCAAGAAAGTAATTTATCGCTGATTGCAGAACTCTTGAACTCAGTCTGGCAGCTGCAGTGTGAAACTTCTCTGATCCAGTCTCCTAGTTACTTATTTACATATCATTTGAAATTATTTTCAGGGCTGTTTGAAAACCTCTTGACATTGCATTATCCACGTTTCAAATCTTATGGTGATTTGTTTTTTCCTCTCTTTGTATTACAGATAACAGACGAGTAACTTTGGAAAGGTCTCGTTCTCGCCACAATGGAACAATTGCAGCTGTATGATTCTTCTGATGCCAAAGAATTAGTGAATTGTTTTATTTACAATTAAATTGGTATACTTTGAAAAGCGTTTATCATACAAATTGGCAATGATCATAAAGGAATACCGGTATTGATTAAATGAGGTGTATAAATATTATGTATTTTAAAAGCTATTGCTAAATAATCCACATACTGTATCTTATTGCCCCAACTACCAAGATCTGTAAACAGTGTTAAACAGTAGGATATATATCTTATTTTCTTATGTTCTTTCTCCCCGCCCCCCCCTTTTTTTTTTTAAAGCTGGCAACTTACATGAAAGGAGTTGGGGATTTCTAGGTTATGTTTTATATGGGTAAGAAAATACAAATTTGTTGAAAGAATACAGCTGTGGATTCCATTTGCAGTTCTGATTTGGACATGAAAGGAAAAAATAATAAAATCGTATGTTAATAAATTCAGAGATGAGCTGGTCTACATTATGAGAATCTTTTTTGTAACCATAAAAAAGCAACACATAGCCCCAGTCAGGTTGCTGAAAATCTTATTTCAATATAAAGCCTGGTGGATTCAGCTGTTTTGGCTGCAAGTAGCATATACCACATATCTACACTTTTGGTGGTATGATGATGTATAGTTACTTATCACTGCTTAAAAAAAAATTAAATAAAACAGAGCATAGGATTTTAGCAAAATTAAATGATATCAAGGGCAGGATATGTTTTTAACTGTGTTTGAGGAGGGATTTTTCTAATTATGCACTTATATATTCTTTATAAAGATATTTGGGGGAAAAATGATTGTCCTATTTTAATTACGCTAAAAATACCTTTGTGTAGGTTTTTAGAGACAAACTGCATTATGAAGTTATTCAGAACTGCCTCTGAGTTTTTCCTCTGTTTCTCAGGTAAAATATGTAGCGAGATCTCTACTCGTGGATTTTAGTGCTGAGGGTTCAGCAGCTAAGAACAAATTTTCTACCTGGAGCACTATATAGCAGTGATCAATGATTGCAGCAGTCTGATTTTTCGGGAAGCTCCTCCCATTCTCCTTTGTATACAGGCCCCTTGCACTGCAGTACCTCAGGTGAGCAGTCAGTTTAGTAGCTGACACTGTGTATGTTCTGCCACTCAATGGGAAACTATAGTTCCCTTTTCTCCCCAGATTCTAGTTGAATGTACAGTCTGTTTGCTGTTCAGGTCAGTCTTCACCATCCTTTTTACTAAAGGTTCATTGCTTATCTGGATGGGATGGAGGATTTTAAGTGGGAGTTCCAGTGGAACTACTCATATGTTGCTCAGCTATGATATTTAAAAAAACCGAGATACTATGTAGTAGATGGCACTTGTTCTCAAATTATTATTGCTTTTCACTGATTGATGAATTTTTATGAATACTTTTATTGCCTGGTGTTATGGGGAACTTTTTTCTGATGTTATATAAAGAATATTTGGAAGGTAAGGTGTCACATTGTTGTCTGTGCACAAACTGCTAGCTCTAGAGGAGCATTCGATACTGGGGCAGTGTAACTTTGCACTACTGCTTGAGCCAAGCATCTTTGTACAGTAGATTCTTTTTGCTTCTCTGGTAAGATACTCTTAAGACTATCTGACTATTTTGGGATAAATTCTCAAAATTTCAAACTACAGTGATCAATATCCAATTATTGTAAGAAAAGATACAGCTCCTTTTCAATCTAGCATTGAAATATATTTTTTTTTAAATTGTCTTCAAAGGAAACAGGGGGTTTGCCCATTGCTATATCTCTAAACATAGGAATACGACTGAAACCTGGTGAAATCTGTGCTGTCAACTAATACTCTTCCTAAACTGTTTGGGGTTTTTTGTGTTTTTAGTAACAAACTAGAGAGTTGTATGGTACTTCAGGAAAAAAAAATGCATGCAACAGGATTGTGTCTCCCTGTTTATCAATAAGAGATACAAAGAATTATATCCAGTTTGTGTAAGGTCAACATCAACCTTGTATTGAAGCATAACTTTTCAAGATGGAACTATTAAATTTACAGTTATAAAAATGTGCTTAATGTACAAAGCCAGTTTAAAAGGATTAGGTTCATAATGTCTATATAAATTTGTACTACAATCAACAGTGTATTAGAATTCAAATTTTAAAATAAGCATTTTCCTGGGATTTACAAGTATTGGTATAATCTTTATATGCGAAAACTCAAAAGCTCACAACAGAATCTTTATACTGTAGCAGTAATTATTAGTGCACGTGTTTTTCATTTCCATGGGTTATATTTTTTTTTAAAGCTCTGTGAAAGCTGACTACAGATTTTCAAGAACCAAATCTTAGGGGAAAAAAAAGCAAATCCAAAATAACAACATCATCTGATGCTTCTATTTTACTACTATTTTTTTCGTATTTGAAGCATTTATATAATTTAATGGACATATCTGTTAGAACAAAAGTGTCTTTCAAAGGAAAACTAGTTTAGAAGATAATTTATGTAAATATAGGGTGCTCGTATTTATGAAGTCTAAAATATTTTCTGAAATTGATGCTGGTCACTTTGTCTTTTGATAGTTTTTCAGTCTATAATAATTGCAGATATTTTTAATGTTTTTATTATTGATCTAATTTTCAGAGGTGTCACACGTTTATCTAGAAGTGTAGAAGAGTAGCACCTTTTTCAGAAATGCACTTGCCTTATTTTCTAATTTTAAAAAATGAAATATATCAGTTAAATTATATTTGTATTCAAAGTAATCCCAGAAAGAAAATCGCTGGAGGGTTCATACATAAATTTCTTGCTAATTATGTTTCACTATATGTCCTCTGAGACATTACGTTAACAATATACCAGCACATCTGTTTGCATTCACATTTTACCAGTTACAAGTACTGAAGAGATTTTTTCTTTTTTATGATGTTACACTGTTTACATTTCTTAGTTTATTTAAGAGGAAGATAATCTTACCTTTGCAATGAATTGAACTAAATTTGCAATTGACTTGGGAATGAAATGTTTAAATCATATACAAATATACATCTCTGTTGCTTAACTACTGGCTGTACAGATCAGAAATGTAAAGACACTAGACATTTTTTGCTCAAGTTTTATGCAGTTTACTGAGAAAGAAGTGCAACACAGTTTGTCATGTATGTTTGTTTGTGATTCAACGAATATCCTTTCCCAGCACATAAGTGATGTTTGGTTTAAGTGTTAATCATATTATGAACTGATGCTAAAGCCAAAACAAAATTAGTGCCTGAGAGGGCATTGACAAACAGCTTCAGGAAGTATTCCCAGAAATACTATTACATAATTTTTTCTGGTTTTAGACAACCATGGTCAATATGAAGAATGTTATCTAAAATTATCTGTTCTTTCTTGAAAATTCAGATACAAATGCAAGCATTCCCATAGTTCCCTTCTGTGATATGCAAATATTATGAATATCTGTATATTTTTGCATTTTTGTGTGTGGTATATGTACTACCTCAGACAAATGCTGTAAAAACCATAATGTTTTCATGGTTTCTATCCAAACCACAATTCATCAGTGACCTACTTTAAATTCATCCCACAATATACAAATGGTTTGCAAAACTCTGAGAATCTGGCTGGGTTTTAGGTTTGGCTCTGGAAATCCTCCTATAGCTTTCATTAAGAAAACTTTGCAATGTTCGGCTTTTGCATCCCTCAGGCAAATCCTGCTTTGATGGGTGAATTTAGTACTTTCTAGATTGAGAATGATATAGCTAGTAAATATTTAAAGCTGGTAATAGTTATGTGGGAGCAAACTTACCTATATATGTAAATTGCTTCTTGTCCATTAAACAAAGGCTTGGCTGAATTATACTTTAATGTTTTGCCTTCAAATTGCTGCGAGGTCAGGCATAACAAATGCTAAGCGATAAAGCAATGTAAAGCCCACCTCTTACGTGCCATACTGTATTTGCAAGTTATTCATTTTAAAATAAGTATTGTAAGAAACCTCTACATCTCTTCTTCTGCAGTGTCTACACACAAGCCCACGCATGCACACAACATGTAAATAAATAAAAAAAAAATCAAAGCAGATAAAGCCAAATCCCTCAGCTTCAGGTGTCTCTATTTCAGATCACATATTGCTTTTGTGCACAAGAAAGGGAGTTGTGTAAGCCTGTGAATTCTGCAGTCCTGCAAGCTGTCACTCAGCACCCACTGATGTCATTAGAAGAATGTTAAAGGAGAAAGATTTGTTCTTGTAGTGCTTCTTTTAGCACTGTTTGAGGTGGTACATATGCCACAGAATGTGAACAATAATCTATTACAGTTTAGTCAGTCTGCTATCATGCACCATTTGGTTTCTCTTTTGGAAGTCATATGACTCCTGATGCCAAAAAAAAAAAAAAGTGACAAAACTCATGCATTTCTATTTTTTAAACAGCTCTGTGTTTGTATGTAATGTTTAAAATAGGAATTTGATGAAATCACAGCCTGGCCATTGTTAATCCATGTATTCTGAAAACTGTAATAAAGATATACATAACATGATTTTGTTAGGTGCGCCAATGTTTTACTTGTTTATAATGATTGTTACCTGTTGAGTACCATCACCTCAAAATCTGTTTTTGTTATATAAAATTATCATCCTGGAATTACTTTCCATTTTAGCTTACTGACATTTTATGGATCTCTGGGTTTTTTTCTCTGAGGTGTCAAGTATATTTGACTTGAATTTGGGGAAAAAGTTGCCTTTTCCAATGGAGGAGGACTTTAGAAACAAAATAGTCCAAAAAAGTATATAATTAAAAAAAACCCCAACATTAAATCATGGTGATACCGTTTTATTTTTACAAAAATAGCAATAAAAGGGAATCACTAAACAAATTGCATGGGTCCATATTCATTTTCAGTGGCTGGATTTCAATATAGACTTTTTAAGACAGACACATAGTCAGTCTCACAGCTATTGTTGGTTTTTTCCAAATTATTTACTTCACTCAGTCACAAAATTGTCTTAACGGAATAGAAACTTGACAGACTTTTACCTTCAAAACTATATATTGCACCCTAAATAACTTAATGATGTCACCATAACAGACTGAACTGCACAACAGTATCAAGAGATAGCATTTAATTTCTGCAGTAAGTACTTAAGATTCTAATTGAATGGAATTATAATGAATATGATCAGCCACGTTGATACAACACTCCTTAACTAACTGTTTATATGTGGAAAAGATATACCAAGGGATAGTCGAAGGCACCATTTTATTTTTAATGTACTGAACTATAGTAGGAATGCACTGTTTGATATATGGTGAAGCAGTAGAGGTTTATTTTCTTATGGGATTACCATGAAAAAAAAATGAAAACTTCTAAGTGCCAGCTATAAATGTAAATGTTATGATTGTCATGATTAAGAAAAATGTAGTAATGGTGTCCTACATACACCATATTCTTGATCCTTACTTTTAGGTAAATGTTCTTGACTTTCTAGTGTGGGAGCCTGGGATTCCCATCATCTTCTCAGATGTTTTTACCTTTGGGAGACTGGCAGGCAGAATTTGTCCTGAAACAAGTAGGAGGTACCTTAATACCTTTCTTAATGGTAATTATTTCTGTTGCTTCCTCACATGCTTAAGAAATCCTGTATGTGAACTTCAGATTGATAGCAAGTTATGGCGCTCTGCCACATAGATAGACTTCTTTCTTACATTTGGATACTTCCTGTAAAGTTGAGCTATACTCCTCCCCTCTATTGTTTCTTCCAGTCATGATTTCAAAATTAGCCTTTCTACATGTTTTTTAAGGAAGTCAATATTACCGGGCTGTAGTAAAATTATAAAAACATTCAATTGATTTGCTCAGAATTATTTGATAAGTACTTAATGGCCATAATTAATCCCTTTCAATAGATGTGAAGCTAAGATTGAGAGGAAAAATCCAAATAAGGATTTGGGTTTGGGGTTTGTTTTGCCTGTAGGCTGTGAGCAAACACTAAGTTAGTCCACTTAAATTCACAAGGTGCTGACGACAACTGTTTATTTGCATTAGTGCAGTAACGAGGCCAACCTAAGAAACCCATCTGAGAGGCAAAGGATATTATCTCAGGCACCATGCTAACAAAATCACACAGCTTTTTGATTTCAACTGGCTCTCACCCTGCCTGCTCAGGGCACATGCAGAGCAGGCTTGCGTCAGCCTGCAGTATGCTGCTATAGATGTACTCACAGTGAGGCAGCAGTAGAGCCAGGTCTTCAGGCCAGGTTTTTATAAGGGCAATGTGCCCAACTTTCTTCCATTGAAATAATTGATCTCTGAGTCTTACGGGGCAAATTATCTGTGAGGTGCAGATGACTGAAAAGCCCTGTGAGTGCTTATCTGCTTTTTAAAGTGCCTGAGTCCTTAAGAAAAAAAAAGAAATAAGACCTGGTCCTGATAAGGCATTGGTCAGATCTAGCATAAACTAATTCTGATTCTCCACTGACATTACACCAACCCCACATACCCAGGCCTCTGACCTGTAGAAGTTAATCCTGCAACATTTGGAAATGTATGTTTTTAAACAGTCTTTGAGAGTACAAGGATGACTTGAGTAATTATCAGACTGGCGATTCAGCGGCCTTAGAGATTCATGTCAGGCTGTTATTTTAGCATTGTTTCTGCATTGGTGATGCAGATACCCTGAAGTGCCTCAGAAGACTATTCCATTTGTGGACGAAATTGTTAATGATCACACTTTCTCAAACATTCTTTATCTACTGGAGCAGTAAAAAGGGAAAAGGATTACTTTGAGGAGATAAAAACAAGTGCTAACCAAAGGTATATATATTATAGACTATGAATGAAGTTGTAAATTTAAAGAAATAACATTTTAAATGCATCACAGCTTGATTCCATACCTATCGAAGTAAAGTTCTTTTACTTAAGTGGTACAGGATCAGTCAACTTAAAGAACAGCAGTATTTGCAGATTAAAAAAAAATACAGACTAAATAAAAAAAATAATGAGAATTCAATGACTGAATTCACTGCCATGAAGAGAATGAGATTACAAAGGCAAAAAGTAATGACAAACCTGTAAAAAGGCCTTTGCACTACATGTAATGAGTAGTACTAAAACCAAACAGAAAAACAGGAGCGGCAAATTTGCCTGCATGCATTTGGCACGGTGCATAATAGATTTTGAAATCGATCTGTTATACTTTAATGAAGATTCTGGGATTTTGAAAGCTGTGGCAACATAGAATGGTGAAATGAAAATTGTGCTTCCAGAAATATTTCAAAATTCTGTTAAGCCAAGAAAGATGTAACTTAATCATAGGCAATGTCTTCGTAAATGTAATATGTATTTTACCTGAAACTAATGAAAATCTCTTCCAATAAGCTATAGTTTTAATTTGAGTAAACAATAATTTGAGTAAGATTTAATGAGTTTCAAACAGTACCTAAAATAGAGTGACACAGTATTTTATGTAGCTTATTTTGTGTCTAGGTGACGAGTCTTGAAAGAGTCATAGCATCTTTTTCTTAGGAGGAGATGCACTTGCAAACATTAATAAAATAATTTTTATTTCAGATAGCATAAACAACTTAAAACTAAGAGGGTTCTTACATTTCAACTGAATGTATTTCTGTGTGAGTATTTTGTTCTCCATTGCATTTCACTGTCCAGACTTGGGCTCAAATTCTTGAGTGCTAAGAAATTTAAGATTAGGCTTGCAGGCTGCCTAACTGCTGAAGTCTGCCAATCTGTTATTTATGGGGGAAGAGAGGAACTTACACTGTTCCAAGCAGTCTGCCCAATGAATAGCCTTTTTTGCGAAGATTTTTGAAGCATGAGAATAAACTGATAATGATTGGGATTGTGATTTTTTTATTTTATTTTTTTTAACTCAGAGAATTTTAGCTCGTCACAGGATATTGTTGCCAGTTAGGAATAAAGCTTAGTAGTAGTAGTGTTGCAATATAAGTCAGTAGTCATGGCATCATTGTGTCCAAATAAATATTTTACTCCCTGTTTATGAAAAGTGTAAAATCGAAAAGTGTACACTGGTGGGGTTAGACAGTTTCTACAGTTGTGATAATGCTGTCTTGTCTTTTTTTTTCTTTTCCTTTTTTTTTCCCAGAAAGTAGTCAGAGATGATTTGAAATACTGTTAGCTGTGCCCTTTTAGTTTTCATTTTTTTGAGAAAAATTGTTGATGTAAAACATCTCCCCATCAAATGAAAAGCAGAAAAAGCTGGCATTGAATTATTATAGCTGAGAAACACTCAGGGGAAAAATATACAACTAGTGAATTAGCAGGATGTGGAAAGAAGATCCACATCAGTACAACAGTGACTCTTCTATTCTTCTGTTGTAGTTTTCACTTTTTAACCCAATCTTACCCAAGCAAAGACTCAAACCACAGACACTCACGTGTAGCAGAATGGCTTGAGCACTGGGCCTCTGTGGGAGCAGTTTGAGCAGACAGATCTATCTGCTCGTCAGGCTGTGCTTCTGGGAAGTCCTGTTATCTGCCTTTGGAGTAGTGCAGGAGGCATGCGTTGCACTTTGATTGGCAGGTCTTGGAAAGGAAATTTAGAAAGCAAGATGCTGCTGTAGGCCAGTTCCCAGCAGGGCAGGAAGACAAAGCAGGGGGAAAGGAATGCTCTCTGGTATCTTGGATGCTGCCAGAGAAGCAAGGAGCAGTTGCTTCCTCAAAGTCACAGTTTTACACTGCAGGCTCAGGCAGGCATTATTGCAGCAGTTTGTTTACATAATTTTCTCTGCACTGTAAAGGTTAAGAACAATTTAAAAGAAATTAAAGAGGTGATTTTTAGTTACATTTGAACAATGTGGAGGAATTCTGTCCAATACAAGAGCCCTGTGTATAGATACAGCATAAAGCTGGTGGTGATGGTCCTTTGAATCTGTTCTTAGCCCAACTACTAAGCTAGAGCAAGTAACTTAGACTCTGACTTTAATTTCATCACCTGTAAAGTAGATTAGCAAAACTTGCACAAGATTCTGCTTTATCGGCTTGATTTTTGAAAGGTTGGCAAAGAAATTGTTCCTTGCATTGACTAGATAAATTGGTCCAAATTCATTTTGTCTTCCCTCTCCTAGGTAAGACATTGGCAGGTTTCTGTAGTTAGTTTGCAAATCCATTTGCATTCCCTCAGTACTAACACCTGCAGAATTCTGAACAGTGAATTGCAGTGGAAAGAAAAACATACTGAAAGTGGTAATGTACTCAGATGAAATACAACAAACACATTTTGTTACGACCTGCATGTGTTATTTGAAGCAAAAATTTGTATTGATTCACTTTAGATACCTAAGTTTATCATTGAGGAATTGCTGCTGTAATGATATGCAAGTGTCTCTATCACATATTCAATATGTTGCACAATGTTAATGCTTTCTGTATTGATTGACTCAGACCACTATTCCTCATAAGCAGTAGGAAGTCTTAAAGCCTGATGCAGATGCTGGAATGTGATTATGTTATGATGGAATGGAGCTTATTCAGCAGTCCTATGATTATTAAGGTAATGAGGGTAATTTATAGCCTCTTATGACCTACTGGTACCAGAAGGTAAAAGGCAGGTGTTAGGGGAAACAAAACCCTTCTTCAGGAGCTAGTAGATGCAAACGCACATCAATTTTTCTTAGGCAGTGATAAGATACAAAATGTAGCTTGTATAATTTATAGAGAGCTTTAATTAGTTCATATTTAGATCTTTAGGTCTGGTTAATATGCCAAGCCAGACATCCAAAATGCTCTTCAGTTTAGTAGTATTAGAGCAGTTACCTAACGTATTATTGTAATGTTTATGTGTACTATAGTCACATCTGGATGCTGCTGTGTAGGTTATGCATATTAAGCCTAGCTCTGCTGATTTCAGGCTGATACTCTGAATGAAATAAATGGCAGCTTTTCTGTGGACTTCAGAATCATTCCCCATCTGTATGTCAAATTATAGTTATCCATATCTGTAATTTTAACAGAAGATAAGTTCTCCATCAAAAGCAAAGTTTCTTCATACAAAAAATTTCCCCAAACCATCTGCAAGTGCCCACATAAATATTTAACTTTATATAATTTTTTATTCTTGAAGCATGATTAAATTGTTAAAAAAAATGGATAATATCAATTGTATGAGTTTATTGAAATTTGTTGCTTTTTTTAATACCCTTTATATGCTGATAGAATATGTGTTGTTTTATGACATGATTTTTTTCATCTCATTAGTTCCTAAAAGCAGCTGGTTCCCTGCATTTAAATAGTCATATTCTGAAGCTTAAAGGTAAGCTTAATAGTGGTATCAGGTGGTTAAAAATTATTTTATAAATTCTTTATCACAAAACTGGGCATGGATTCTGTTTAGGAGAAAATATTTCCAAGTATCTAGTTACTGTGGATTTAACAAAACATAACGGAAATGCCTTTTGAATCATCTACATTATGTTTGCACAGTATAGTCACTTAACAAAAATGAATAATCTGCAGTCATTCACAACAACATAACTTAATAATTACTTTATTATAGCATTCCTACCCAACTGGATATTCAAAGTATACGTTGGTAGAAAAGAGCTATCTCCAGTTGAAGTGAGTGAGAGACAAGCATCTAACTTTTTAATAGTGAAGGATCGACAAAAAAACGAAGTGGAACGGTGATAATCAGCTGTCAGTCTCAGCTCTCAATCATACTGGTAAAAATACCTCAAGGAACTTCATGATTTACACTGGAAAGCAACATTTGGTATAATGAATAATGCCAGAAAAGATAGGAATGTAATAATGAGGAAGAAGAAAATACGTATAAAATAGTGTTATGAAGTGATTTATGAAAGCTGGTGTTTCAGAAGGTAATGAAAATACGTAAATGCCTCAAAGAGAAAAATGGAAATTGGTAGCACAGAGAGAAAAAGTCTGCTATGTTAAGGAAGAAAAGGAGCAAACTCACAGCATATGGTTAGTTTTATCATCTAACACAAGGTGTTGCTCAGCTCTCATCCTTCAGTTTGCAATATAAAGCGCCAGCATGTTTGTCCATACGGTTAATACTGTTGCACAGCCTGTGAAAGGTGCCAGTGTGGGGGAAGGGCAAAAGGTAGGGGTTAATTCGCTCAGTCAGCCAGAACTGGGTTCCAACTGTCTAAATTGCATTTTTAAAATAATAACCGTTATTTTCTTGCCTGCTGAGATTTGGTGGTCATCTTTGGGCATTACTGCCACAGCACTTCACTAACAAAATTCAGCTCACATCTCTGTAAGGCGGACCATATACCAGCTATGAGTAGTCTCTTAAGAAATCACTTAAGAACTGCTACAAACAAGCAGACATAGTTAGAAAACAAGTTTCTCTAATGCCACTTTACAATATGTAAAGCTAAAGTTAATTTAAAGGATGTTTCTTAAATATAAGGTGGAATTAGATATCTAACTTTTTAAAATGTGGAAACAGGAGAAACTGCTTTGCCACTGAAATACTTCTGTGTTGTAAGACTTCTGTATGTGCTGAAGTGAGGTGACTTAGCGCTTTTTTAAACTGGAATTTTTCCAGAATATGATAATCGTAAACTGGAGTAGACAGAAGTTACAAAAGGGGACGAGAACACAGCTATGCTAAATAATTCAGCAAAAACTATTTCAGGTGCTTTGGGGGGCTTTTTGCATCTGTCCTTGTATTTTCTTCCTAAATCATTTCATTTTTGTAATCTTACTTTTACAGCAGCAACCATTTAAAGAAGCACTAAATCTTAGGCGTTATAATCCCTTTTACACAAAGGAACAATTTAAAAAGGATAAACTTCATTTTTATGGGTTTCAGTGAACTGTATCAGGGAAGTGTTGTCTTTTCCCATTCATTTAGTTACTGTGTTTGCCTTGAGCTCACAATGTGTTTTGCCCTGTAAAATCTTGAGTGTTCTTGATTCCTGCATTTGGCAAAGAACTGGCATAGTAGGTAAAAGATCTCTTGATCTGTTCCCTTGTGTTGTCCAACAAGTGATTCAGACTTGCAGCTACTTATCTATGAGCCACACAGACTCAAATCTGAGAGTCAAGCACAACTTCTTGTGAAGCAAAATTTAAAAAGCTAAATGTAAAGTAAACAACTTGGAATGTAATAAAAATACATCTGTTGAACGCTGTCTCTGACGTCTTTGGTTTGGGTGGACTGTTAGAAAATTTTGGCCTTGGAATAAAATCTATTTATGCATATTATTAAAATACCTGGTAGAAGAGTTATACCAGGATTAGTCTTAGACATTGCTTACTGCTACGATTATTCACCTAACCAGGTTTTTGTTGTTGCTTACTAAGTTCACCATTATTGGTTGTCAGTTGGAGCCAGATTGATGAGCACTATTGCATTTGAGGAGAGGTGTACCCTGCCAGTTTCAGCTAATGTATGTCATTGATCAAGGTAAGTAAGAGACATTGGTCCTACTGATGTAGTAAGCAGGGGAAGCCTTTAATGTAAATCCTGCTATGTCAGCAAAACTATATTTTTACTGTAGTACATTGTATAATCAAGGAATCAAATTATATAAAACATAGATCTATCATCATGAAGTTATTTTCTTTACAAAGGATACTAGTTTTCCTACATTAATAAAGCATTTGCTCCTAATGAAGACATAGCCTGCAATTTTGGTACAATCCAGTACCAACACAGTCATAATTTTCTTTCATTTTGATTTTAATCAGATTTCTTTCATGGCGGATCAGTTGCAGGTCCCTGAGTCTAAAAAGGAGCAGATGTGAAAGATCAGGTAGGATCTGATGCCTAATTTAAACCAAACGTTTTCTGTTGAACTTCAAATCTTTTTCACCTGTGGACCAAATTCTGAAATCTTTCGTTTTCACTGTGTGTTTCATCCAATATTCTTTCAGTTAGTTTGTCTCTCTCCACACAATTTCTCTTGCCGCTGTGGTGGCTGCCCTTTGCAGAGCAGAAAATTGAAGTTATCAGTGAACATCTGCACTACACACTTTCAGACTGGAAAAGCAAGGACTGTACAACAGAATGTGTGGGAGAATTTTCAAAAGAAACAAAATTCAGCAAACAGTAAGACTGGATCGTCATAATTTTGATGGAAGTGGCCATCTTCACTCATACAGGTAGACTTCACCCCAATGAAGCCCTGCATGTTAGTATATACTTCTAAAACATACTTCACTTACCTCTACTCTTTGAAAAATGGCTATTACCTGAGGTGCAGAACTGAGCAAGGTTCTTAGTATGGTGGAGTTCTCATCCATATAGTTTCCTGTGTTTCTTCTTCTGCAAGCTGACAGTCTTTTGCAATGTAACTGTTTTCTCTTTCTCACTCTCCAGAATCGTTTTGTGAACCAGTGAGTGTGAGTTAGGTACAGTGGAGAGAAATAGTCAGTTTTATGGACATCTCTTGAGGAGGCAGAATTGACCACAGGAGAGACTGACAGAAGTGTCATTAGTTTATTGATGCAGCATGCTAGGAAACAGAACATTGTGTCCTAAATGTGGAAGACTTTTTACTTAGTGCAAGGGAGACAGCAAGGTAAATATGCATGGAGGGATGAGAGGATGTACGTTCGCTATGTCAGTGAGCAATGACAAGAATTGTATTCATCAATGATGCAAGGGTAAAAGAAGCAGAGGTTTATATTTCTCAGAAGGCATTGCTTATTCTGGCAAAATGTAAATACATCCATCTATAACTGCCCAGCGGTGTGTGATGTGAATAATTATTTTGGCCCCAATTCATTTTTGGTGCAATTTAACATTGGTGGAATTAAAATCCAACCCTTTGACTATAGATTTTCTCTCCCCCAGAGGAAACAGTCCCCTGTCTAGCTGAATGCCCTTCTCCGAAAATCTTCTTGGTAAAAATTAATCTCATTCTGAATGTGTCTGATGTTAAATGTAGCTAAACCCACTATCTTGCTCTGAAACTAGTATTTTTATACCTAATGCTGGGCCCAGCCTTTTTGCAACATTTGTTGTACAAGATGATACAAGTATCCAGCACAGAGACTGATTAAAAAGTTTTCCATATAGCTTCTAGCTGGTTGCTATTTAGAATATGAATTGCTATACTGAAATGCTGAAAACTGTAAACAGTATTTGCATTTTGGTACGAATATTTTGCATAACTTTAAGGATGTTTTCTTTATCCCCAAGTGGGTCTGTTTTGAGCCCATAATGTACTGTGAAGTTTCAGTAACAGAAAAATTTGTTGAGCATAAACAGGCCAGTATCACAGCAGACGTAACAGTATTCAAGCAAAGAGTGTTTTGCATCAAAAATGTGTGTACATTTGCATTTTTGATGCAAAAATCTACTTAATCAGCACTGCAAATGAAGCCCATAACTGAGGCAGTGCAGAATTCTATGAAATTGAAAAGTTCTGTGTAATTTCTGAAAAACAAAGTCTATTTTGCACAGCTCTAACTATAGCTAATATTTAAACCAATTTAATCATTGGTGAACTAACATGGCAGAAATACTCTGAACTTCTTTATCATTGTAAGTTTTTAATGTCCTTAGCTCTGTGGAGTATGCTTTTTTTTAACATTTCTTAATTAAACATTTATCCTATTTAATTGCTAGGAAAAGGAAAAGCGCAGAAAGATTGAGATCTGAATTTTAAACATCATCATTTTAGGCATGTTGATTTTTGTTCTCGGTTTTAGATGCTTAGGGAATTATGTTGGGGGAAATTCAGCACACAAGATTCCTCTTGAAAGCCGAAAGTGTTGCAGCTATTCATCTAAGTCAGTTGTTTGTGTCACAGTTGAGGTATCTGTTCTAGAGATTTCTTCAGAAATGCGGTCTATGATTGCTGTCCAGAGTTGACTAAGAATTCCAGAGTTTTATTCCCAGAATTCTGACTTTTGAAAATATTCTTTTATCCAGAATGGGTTCTGGTTTTTAGCATTTGTGAGTAACTGTGAGTCTTCTGAGATGGATACCTGGAAAAGGGAATGACCTCCATCCCAAAGCAGCTTTTAATCCAGTTAATTGTTATTATCAACTGTTATTTCTTTTGGATTTATAATTTCTTTCTTACGCAATTCTCCTTGCTAGTGTGGATTGATTTTTAGCGAACAAGTGTCTACACTACAAAAATTCCACCAGACCTGACATTTAGTCTTACCAGAAGACTAACTACGCTATGCAAACTAAACAATGGTTTTATACCTATCTCAATCTCATCTCCCTGAGATGAGGAGGTTATAGATGTGTGTAAACTGGCAAGGACTTCTCCTGCAGGCAGATGACTACCATTTTTCTCTACTGGCTGACAGAAAGAATTTCTTGCTTGATCTCCAAAAAAAAAAGAAAAAGAAAAAAAAATAAGAAGAAGAAAAAAAATCCCAATTTTTTAAACTGAGATTATAAAATAAAAGTGAATTTCAAGGTAGAATCAAAGGAAACATGTTTATTTTTAAGTCAGTAGTGATTTAGGGGTTTTTTGCATTAACATTGTTAAAAGGAGAGCCTTCTTTCACAGAGTAAGGGGAGAACTGCTTTGTCAAGGTCCTTCTATAAGCAAAATTTCTTGTGTAAAAGGTTTAAGACATTTTACAAATACTATAACTGTGCTAATACATTTTGAATCCTATGCTTGCCATTTTAGGGGTTGCATTTCTAAACAATATAGTAAGTCTAAATAGGGAATCTCAGTCAAATGTCAGGCTTCTTGTCTGTAAGGTATTTCCGCTCTTAAGTGTAGTGCAGAATGTCACTGTCACTCCAATTAGTGCAGCTGATTGGTATTAAATTTGTTTTATTTGACATACCACAATATTTTTGCTTCAAGCCAGACATTTTGTACAAGGTACAGAAACACCACATAATCACAACAGACATTAAGGCTAATGGCAGAAAGGACTTCTAAGAATGTGTAAAATGGAAGAAGCCAGCTTTCTAATTTTTGCAGTGTTTCAGCTATATTTGTTATAACAATATTAAAAGATATTTTAGGAGAATACAGAGATTTAAACAATGCCATCTACATTCATATTTTCCTGGTTTACTGGACAGTAATATTATTCTTACAACTTTTCCACATACGGACATCCATTTTTAACACATAACTCATTTGTCATTGTACCTTTTTTGCCTAGAAAATTGGGAAGATAAAATTTAAAGTAAGATTCTTAACATTAGTCCCTCTGTTCTTAACTGGCTTCTTAATTGGTCTTGTAAAGCTTTGGGATCCCAAGATCTGTCACCACAGTGGAGTAGCTCTCCTTCACTGTATGGATTCGTTAGCTTATATGCTGAATTCATCGTATCGACTGGAGAACAGTCGCTGGGAGTGAAACATTTGTACAATAGACTCAATCCTTAGGCTGAGAGGCATTTGCAAGTGACTTTCTTTGTTCATGGGTAAAGGTGCAGGAAGAGGATCCTGAATGTTGGACAGATGATGTTTGGTGTGATCTTTATCTTCTCCCAACTGGCATGCAGAGTCTTTATCTGGCTCTCTGATAGTGGGTCAAATCATCAACAGTCAAATATACCTTTGGTGCCTTATGGGACAATATTCAGTGAAGAATGTGAGAATCCCAATGGTTTGCAGAGACATCTGCAAGCTTGTTTGCAGTTTTGAAAGAGAGGTTAAAGGCTGAACGGACTTGAGGCTGAACTGCTCTTTTGCCTGCCGTTGTAGGCCATGCAAATTAAGCATAAGCTATTGGCAAGGCACTGGGGAAGAAACGGCAGAACAGAAGAGGAGGAAGCCTCCATCAACACTGCCTGTTTTTATATAAATAGACTTTTCTCTCTCTGCTTGTCAGTCAGCCATCCTCCCTTAGATTCACATAAGAAACATTTATGCATGCCTAACTTAACATTTTACCTTGCTACAGTGCACTCCTATTAAAAAATAAGGTTCAGAAATTCCATTTGATATTAGTGGTATGCAATAATATCAGGAGAGGACAGTTACTGAACCAAAGAAACTCCTCAAACAAATAAACAGTTTTCCTTCCCACATTGACACATCAGTGTAATTACACTGATAATGGGACAACTGTCAAATTTTCATCTGCATGACAGCTTTCTTGGGATCCCTTTCAGGCACAAACCTGGGTACCATTTCCATCATAGGGAGCCAGCAAGCTTCAGGAATTCCTTGGTAACAGAAAATGGGCTGGAGCAGAATGATAGCAAACAGTTTGACTCCAAGGGATGTGAGAAAAGAAAGGTATTATATATTGAGAATATTTATTTAGAAGTATTTGTAAAAGTAATTCCAGAAAAAGCCCCTTCCTACCTCTTGAAGTGGATGTCACAAAAGGAAATTTTCAGAGGATAGACTTAAATCTCTTCCAATGTTTCCTGTAATATTATTTATTACACTGGCATTTGGGGAATTATTATTTTTGTTTTCACTTAGTGTGTCTTTTGGAACTTGATGCTACTATCCACGTTTTCAACCAATAACATGACATTCTCAGACATATTTCTCTGAGATCCAGTGATGACCAGAATTTTAACCATCATCATCTTGAAATACTGACAAACGACAGTTATATCAAGTCAAGTATCACTTCCCTTCTCTCAAATGTGCAAACCAAACTATGGAGCTCTAACGAACACAACAGACTGGTCCTTTAAGAGTCTCAGCTCAAATTAGAACCCAGAAAAAGTTCTCATAGTTCAAAATTAGTTTTAATAAATTCCTGAGTAGAAGACAAAGAATCTTACAAGGTGCAGTGCTTTTTTTTCCTCCCCATGAAAAGGTACAACTATTGCAACCGTATTTATCTGGGGCTAACAATCCCTAACATTTAAAACTAACACAAGAAAATTGACAAGGCAAATGGAAAACTGACAGTCTGGGAGGGTCGTAAACACCCTAAAATACTAGTTTCCTTTGGCTGTTTATGTTCTTTTCCACAGGCTCCCACACTTTTGTTTAAAAACAGTAACTGCATCGGGCTTTCATTCTTCCCCATATGAAGATTACCTTTCAAATGTATTGCTGCTCTTTTTGTCTGTCCTCAAACACTGGATAACAGCAAGAACTGTAAGTGCTTGGGGTTTCCATAGCCTTTCAGTGAAGTTTAATCCTCAAAGCCAGGAGAGAGCCATTAGCCAGGAAGCCAAGTCTAAGAACATGAAGGTGTGTGTATTCCCGTAGGTTGCATACAAACATAGTGGCTGTATTTGGCATTACAAAGAGAGAGACATATACAAAGGAGTCTGGGATTTCACTGCCATGCCTTTCAAGTTTGCTTGCATGAGCCTTACCTATCTTAATGCCTGTTAGTACTTTGTTGCTAACTCTGAGGCTGAAAAATGGGCAGTAGTGTCCCGACCTTAGAATTACTCTGAGTGGCAGATATCATCAAGCACAGTGTACTATCAGCCATATTGGTGTCATCAGGAAAATGGTGTGAATAGTCAAAGTTTGCTTGAGGACACGGCACTATTGACTGTACTGTTCTTATAGCACTTAGCTGCATTGAAACTGTTGCCAATGTGTCTTGACCAGATCTGCCTCAAAACTCTTGAACTCCCTAAGTGACCAGTGAAAACAATGCCTGTTTCTTTGGATCCTACTGACCTGACCTTTGCTGAGAGTGTTTGGCCAAGGAATACACAGGCCATCTAAGATGATTGTAATCCACTTTTAAGTGTATAGAGAAGCCTATCACTGTGCAGATACTAAACTACGTCATGTCTAAGTCTTGCGTCCAGGCAAGGCAA
This sequence comes from Gymnogyps californianus, assembly GCF_018139145.2. Classification (NCBI taxonomy): domain Eukaryota; kingdom Metazoa; phylum Chordata; class Aves; order Accipitriformes; family Cathartidae; genus Gymnogyps; species Gymnogyps californianus. Next base: position 6,966,941 of record NC_059479.1, read on the forward strand.
TTATCTGCGTAGCAGTGGCAACGTGAATACATGCTGTAAGAGCAGTAAGGGTTCTATGGTCAATTGCTAGAGACGTGTTTAAGTTGCTTGCACAGTTTTTGTTTGCACTCCATTTCACCGTGGTGAAGTTGGTCAGAGGCCAGGGAAATGCATGAGCTGGGGAGCACAGCTGGGTGCTATCTGCACAGTATAGTATTACAGTTACTACTACAAAGGTAACATAAATTTGTTCAACAGTGCCAGGAGACTCCAGTGAAAGTGAGAGATCTAAGGTAGACAAGCAATCATCCTTCTGGGGGAAGGAAGAGATCCCTGTCCAGTGGAACCCAGTAATGTGTGGGTTACAGCTTCTGTCAGTCCCTCTAACTGTAAGGGGTATGAATTGGAAGAGCCAGCAGGGGCACTGGGAGATTAAAACAAACCAACTCCTTCTTTATACAGCTATTCCACAGCTTTTAATAGAAATGATATGTGGATGGTGCAAAGCTGCACCAGGAGCTGCTGTAATGGGGATAATAATAATAATATATTCTGTAGATAAACATAACAAAACATCTTACGGTAAGTATGCATGCTCCTTTGTGATTTTATGCTATACCTTTATGGACTTTTCCATAAGGATATGTATTAAATCTAGTATATTAAATATATGTCTAATTACTTGTATTTTTAGTGGCTGTTGACAGAATTTATTCCAGCAGCTCTACTTACTCATGTATGAGAGAAGATACTCTATTATCTACTGCATGCAAAGTCTGCATCTGTTTTTGTTCCATTCTGCTGCCATGTAGCTTTAGTATAGCCAGTAGGAGTTACTTCGTTCTGTCAGAACGCATAATCATCCCAGGTTAATTCAGAACTTTCCTTCTTTCTCCTAGCATTACCCTTTTAAGTCCATTGCTTCCTTTGTTTTGGGTCACTGGGCCAGGCTTACTGTCTTGTTATCAGAGTTTTACAGTTCACAGTCTGAAACCCCTCCAGTTCTTAACAGATGTTGCAGACAAGAGATACATAACCACTAGTGTTGCACTGGTAAACAGAGCCATCGTGGCAGAAGGTGAAGAATTGCATTCAGAAATAGAAATGACACAGTAAGATATTTTACTAAGACTTATCTCACAATTATTTGATGTTTAGAAAAACCACAGTGTACCTCTCCATTGTTTGCCTTCAGTTATCTCTGGGATTTCAGTCCCACTGCTTTTAGAGGATCTAACCAGGTGCAGCAAATAACTAATACTGCTCTAAATACTGTATTCTACAGTAGCACTCTTCTTTCACGGAACTGTGTATCAGGTCCTGTTCATCAGTCTGAACAAAATGATGGTGACTACAAAGCCCCTGGGCTTTTGGTCTAATACAGACTTTATCCAACTAAGTCTCTTATGTAGAAGATGACTCCGAATCTTGACATCAGACCTGAAGCCCACTAAATCTGTGGGGACGTTGATGAGTCTCAAATCCAGGGAGAATTTATGGCTGAAACTGTTTCTAATAATAGGACAAGAGACTCATTGTTTCTGTATAAATATATGTGTCAACACACTTTTGTATAACTTCATCAAAAACAGTGGTAGGAGCTCCTTCCCAAGGGATGCAAGAAGTCCAAAGCAATTCATCTCCTCTTGACATTGTCATTTGTTCACTGAACTTCTCTTTTATCATCCTAGTACCTATATTTTTCTTTTTTTTTTTTTAACATCATTGTAGCTTAAATGACAACAGAAGTAAAACCTAAACTTTGGTTTTGTGGACAAATATTTAGAAGTAAGGATAGGTAGAGAGAATGGAACTAATATGTCAACCAGTTTTCATAATCATTCCAGTATAGCGTTTTCCAACCAGTTATCCGTTTCTCTGCTTAGAATATTCAGCAGGGGATGTTCACCATATGTTTCTATAACGTTTAGCCAAGTTAGATCCCGAGTAGAGCCTGTGGACCATTAATAAAATGTAAGTAAATAGCAGTAATAAGTAATAAGGATCATTCAGAGATGACCTTCCCTGGTGGCAGAGCTTAGCTATTCATAACCTTCTGGTAAACACAGACAATGAAACGGCGGAGAATGATGTATGAGAAACAGGTGTAGCATCTGGGGAGCACTGTACTCTTGAGCTGTTTGACATGCTCCTTACATCTGCTTTTAATAGAAGAGTAGAAATTATTACTTATCTTGGCAAATTGGATATGAGAGGTAATTAGAACTGTATCCCCTTGAAATTTCATGAGCTTGTAAAATGAGTGACAGAACTTTACATTTCCAGTTCATGTATTCAAATATAGTTAAGAATTGCCATCACCATTTTAGTAGACTAATCTGTACAAACTAGAAAATACAATCAGCTTCAGGGTCCAGTTAGATTCGGACTCATTGCTCCTTACCAGTGCTGCTTTCTGATGGATAAATAGGCCAGCAAGTGGGACACAGCCTGAGATTCAAGAGACCTGGACTCAGTTTGCTGCTGTGCTGCAATCTTGTCTGTGACCTTAGAGCTGGATACACAGGCTATCTTGGCATGTTGTAACCTGATGGTGCGAGATCAACAGCTCTGAGGTAAATACCTACGCTCCTGTGCAGTGAAGGGAATTAGCAAGTGGAATTTACAATAGTTAGCACAAAGAAGGGACATCATCCACACTAATCAACAGGAAATGATGAAGAGGAGGATGTATATTAAAACTTAAATTCCTTGTCGGCTTAGGAGTCTAATCCTGATTTGGGGTTGTATATCTTAGATCAGAATCTTAGCTGGAGTTGAATAACTGTGGCATATGTCTCAATAATCATCACTATTTTCTCTTAATACACATCTAAAGAAAGATGTATTTCTGCTTCCTGCAGTCTCCTTTCTTATAATAACTTTGTGGCCCTATCATTTTCTTGGGTGGTGGAAATAATCTTCCCAGAAGCAGGTGGTGGCATTATACTAGTTTTGTGTTAGCATTCCTCTGTAGTACTCTAGGCTCATGCTCCTGTTTCCTACTCCATGGAATATGTTTATTCAACACCTTTTTTTTTCTCTCTGTAAAATGTACAGATGATCCTTTCAACTGTTGAACTGCTGTATTACAAGAAGCCCTAACCAACTGCTTTTACTCTGGCAAGCTGCTATGCTTGCTGTGTTTCCCGCACGGCATGATAATGCATGTAAAGCACGGCCAGGAAAAGCCCACTGGGACGCATTACATAGAAGGGACAGACAGCCTGAATGGGTTTAGAAGTGGTACCTGTGCTGAGCCTCTCAGTCCAGTAAGAGGCAGCCCTAAGTGGTGGTCCTTTCAAGTATGAGGAAATGTAGAATTTTACGCACTGTAGACACCACAGTGATCACCACTGTTATGAAGATAAATAAAATAAAAGTTGTGAATTTTAAATATATGAACTACAGCAGATTTCATTTCTACTTGTGGTAACGTTACAGTCAGGGAAAACAAAGCTTATGCCATTGTGTCAATGTTGTCTCTGTTCCACAGATAATTTCAGACTCTAGTGCATCTACGCTGGCACCTTTCACAATTGTCTTCTATAGGAAAAAATGTGAAATTTAACTACATTTCCTGAAGTTGTTCTTGGCCTCCTGTTTCCCTGATTTTCATTATAGCATCTTTAGAAAAAGGATGGAGGAAAAAGAAGAAAGCATTTACTGTTTGTCCTGACCATTCTGAGTAAAGCATGAGCAGTCACAGAAGGGACATGTTTTGCCCACTGTCCATTTTCGAGTTCTGTGTCTATTGTTCCATTAAATCTTTAATGCAAAAGCTTCATATGCTTATCTGCTTGATTAAGTATACACTATCTTCTTTCATCTTCATCAGTAAACTGACAGTAATTACACAAAATTGAATGCATGACCTCTAAGTCTTTGCCCCAGTAAGTATACCAGAGAAAGACTGGTTATACTCTAATCCGCTGTCATCAAAGTTACAAAGATTTAGTTCCTCCAATTCAGAGACAGTGATTCACATCAGAAAAAAGGTGCAGATAATTACCATTTATTACCTGCAATACAAATCAGGTCTGAATCCACTATCTGTGTGGGCATGAAAAATAACCACTACTCAGTAAAGTGAAGGTGGTGACCCACTGGCTAATGAAGTGTCAAAATGAGGCCAAGAAAAAGGATTGACGTTCAAAGTCAATGAAATGTACGGGGAAAAATAAAATGGTAAATATTTTATTTGTTTTCCAGGATTAACACTAATTTGGTCTCTTATTTTTTACTTGGTGTTGTTAATTCGGTACTGCAGAATAGGCTCTGTCTAAAACCAAACATTTTTGTGGAAAAATGTATCATGTTGAGAAGGCTTAAAAACACTGGCAAACCCCCATATTATTCAAATAGAGAGCTCTTCTACTTTTCCTGCTTCTGTGAGATTACAAGTTTCAGATAGAACTGACTATCTTATGGATGAAGTAAGACAGCACTGCTGCTGTGAAATCATCCCACAGACCTTGACAGTCTATAGTATTACTGCTGACGCTTCAAAAATCTAGTTCTGCTTTGCTTTGTCTAGAAGGGAATGGAGTCAGACCATGTTCTTTTTTTGCACAAGAATCACAAATAAATGTTACTCCAAGCACTTCTCAGGCAAATGGCTACATCTGTATTTAACATTTTGACCTAGATATAACTGGGTCTAATCAATCAGTAATAGTTCTGGATTTAAACATACATGAAAGTTAGTAAAGTGCTGTTTTTCAAAATTATTCCAAGAGCAGCTATAGTGTCACCGGTCAATTTCTAAGCTACTTTTCAAGAATACAAAAGAAAGAAAGTTTAATGGCTTTAGCTTGAAACTCTTTCTACTTGCTGTTGCAAAAGTTTGATTGTCTACATGACAATTTACTACTTTGGTTGCTAACTTGCATCAGTTGGCACATAATGAGATCAAGTAACAGCTCAGCCTTAAGCTGTTTGTCTGTCAGCATATTAGCTATCCTGTCATGGAATAGGAACTAGCAGAGCAGCTTGGATAAATCAGCTTTCGCAGTTGTCATTTCCTGCTATATGGGGACTTTATGTTAGAAATATATTGTCTAGATTAGGCACGGATTGATAGCTGTGCTCTCCAGGAATGATGAAGAAATATCAGAGATGATCATTATCCACATAGTCAGCTTCTTCCGGCCAGTCACTGCTTCTTGTTCCATGGGAATAACTCTTACCCATCTCCTTCCCTACAGCTGAGCTCAAGTGAGAAGCAGTGAAAAACTACATCTGCAAGTGCTTTTGTAATGGAGCTGAGCAGCTGGCAGAACAGAATTCCTAAAAGCGCTGCATTGGTTGGACACAGTTTCTTGTGAGGTTTAAGGAAACAAGAAGGCAACATCAGATTTCAACAGGAAGTTTGTAGAAGGAAAGGGTAAAATAAAAACAAACAAACGAATAAAGTTCGGTCTCTGCAAGGCTGTGTGAAATGCTGAACTGTGTCACAGGACTAGAGCAAAGGTTAAAATTGGAATCTACAATATTGTACAAATCTTAGCCTCAATTTCAATCCCAGTGCATATCAGAGTAAATCAAAGCTGCTGTAATTTAAATGGTGGCTGTCATACACAATAGAGTATGAAGACCTCTTCTTTTTTGTGATTAGTTCTGCCTAGCAGGGTTACACAGCTTGCAGGAGTGCTGCGTGACTCAGGAAACCACCTAACCGTCAGGCAACAGCATAACAGAATCTGACCCAGTAATCATATGGGCTACGACATGTGGATTCTTTTTTAATTTTCATAACTTTTCTACCACATTGCTTCAAAAGACAGAGAAAAAGTTTCTGTTAACATAAATTTCTCATAAACTTTAAAGGTAGTTCATATTGTCCCATTCTAGTGTATCTTGATCCATCGTGTCAGATCTTGTAATGTCTCCCTTTCCAGCTATCCTGCCTTTAAACCCTCCTGTCAGAAAAGCTAGAATTAAAGAACGTCGGTTCTTTTAACCACATAATGAAGGAAACAAAGACCACTGGCAAATTTTTCTGCAGTGAAACGAGCTAATGATATAGCCTTCCTAATCATGCAGTTATGTATTGGATTACTAACACTGTGGCCATAATATTTTATAGTATTTTACTCATAGCGGCTTTTCCATTCCTCGTAAAGTTTGTTACGACACACCTGAGTGGGGGAAACGACCCTGAAGAAAGGTTCTCTCTATCCACTTCTGGCGATTGGAAAGCATTTCTTTACAACGTGATTGTAAGTAGTGAGTTCAGAGTCCTCACAAAACTTTATTTAAGATGGCATTTCTGAGCACAAGATATTTCCATTCTGGCATAAGACAGTGTTTAGAGAACAGCAAACTGTCTGTTGTGACCCCAGCCTTAGCAAACGGCTGTTTTAGTAGCAGTTGTCTGAGGATGAGCTGAAGATGTGATGGCTAGCTGGCCATACTTAGCTTTCGAAGCTGCAGAAGATCATGGTGGAAGCTTTGGGATTTGGGATGCACTGCAATACATTCCATTTGTTTGTGAAAGGAAAACATGGGATTTGGTCTAAAACTGTATGTGATGAGGAAACAGAATAGCATTGAGTCCTGTCGGGAGGTTTCAGCATGATTAAACAAGTGAATGGCTGAATGAAAGGATCTGTACCTCTTGGATATTATTCTCTGCAATAGCTACTAGTAAGACCAAACACCGTGATAAACAAAAATTAAAATAGACTATACAGGCACAGGTTAATTTTATTCAATAGTAATATGCATCCCCTAAATGAAAAAACACTGGTCTTTCTGTTACTCTTACATTGTTAGGAACTGAATTATGTGGTTTAGGGGTTAGTTTTCTCTTCCTCTAAATTTTTGAGATAATTTTTACAACCAGTTTTGGAACAGTGAGTAAACATACTCAAACGTGGCATTTGAGTTGCTGTGTGCTGTACATAGTGTTTTACTGCCTTACAAAAGTCTCAAGTATAGAGAGGAACATATTTAATAGAAAAAAAAAGATTTTATTAAACTAATAATTACATGGAAGTCTGCACCCTGCACCGTTCGTGCCTGTCTGTATTCTGTTTTCACACCTATGGGAGCAGAAACTGCTAGATGGAAGCTGTCCCTATTATTTAGAACACTGGCTCAGGTAAAAATGATCCTTACACATAGATCACTGACTAAGAAAAAGTTGTCCATAAGTATCCTTTGATTTGAAAATGCTGTTTTTCCCTATGAGATATCTGAAGTGTGAATATTTCCACCAGTGATAAAAGATGAGTAAGTTTTCCCCAGGAGCATCTCCCAAACCCATTCCAATATGTCAATCTAGAGCTTTGCTAAGCAGAGCCTGCCATTCACGCCAAAATGTGATCTGGTTTTGAGTTGTGACATATAGGCACTGAGATTAAACCTCCTAATTTATCACTTACAAGTTAAGGTAGGATTGAACGTCAGACGCATCAAAGTTTTTTTGCCCACATCATAAATTGAACAGATTTTTTATGGTATTCTGACAAGGCACAAATATAAGAATCAAATGAAGCAAAAATTGTAAAAAAGTAATGCAAGAAATGAAATCAAATACTGTAGGAGCTGAAACCTGAACTGGAGGGAATTGATAGGAGCCTCTTTTGTACTTGTCTAAGAATGAAATAAATACTATCTTGCAATTTGTGTGGCAATGTACTGGAGAAAAATAGAGAAGGTAATCTTTAACTTAGAATGATAAGATTCCTGACCCCATTTCTTCAAATGCTTGTTGTTCACAGTCTTGGAGCTATTGTTATTTTTTTAATGCAGGTGTGAATGAGGTAAAAATCTTATTTCGATCCATTACTATTTTTTCACTGCTCATCTGAAAACACGTTGAAAATCTGAACTCCCACATGAAGGCCCCAATATTGCAGGGTACTTACTTATGTGCCAGGCTTTAAACACAGATAAGCACTATTGGCTTTAACACTAAAGGTCAGCAATAAATTGAGAGATTTTTGACCCCAGTTACCACCTTTATACTGCTATGGGACTCTACTTCATGGTCTTCACAGAAGGCTTTTTAGCATCTGTATAGGATGGCAGAGGATAGCCTATACATTGCAGTTTGAAGTGGGATTTTTTGTTTGTTTACCTAATTTCCACTAAGCCTTTGAAAGAAAAGGAACATATGGACACTATATATAGGAATTATTTCTCTCAAAATAAAGTGCAGCTACCTGTGGGACTCAACAAAGCAGCTGTTTAAAGATCACACTAGTTTTTGAACAAGAAATGAAAAACATGATTTCAGGATCACTGTGCAGATCAGCAACATCTGTGTTTAATGCAGCAATCTAGCATCACTTTGTTATTGCAAAAGTACAGGATTCAGTTTAAACCTTTGAGATTTAAAAATAATCAAATTAAAGATCAAGCCAGGGACTGATACTTTAAAGATGGACATTGGTGTCATTTTCTTCATAGAATGTCGTTACAGTTGAGAGGAAACAGTGAGACGGACTCCATTGTCATGGTTCTTTTCTCTTTTTGCAAAAGCTGTGTGACATTGAAACGATGTTCAGACATTGCCGAATAGACTGCTTAAGCAGTTTTGGGGGATACGTCAAGCTTACCACTTTGGCAATCGGTAAAGTCAGAGCTAAATAAAAAGATCTGGTTAGTGTAATGCTTCTGTCGTATTCCAAGTGAAAAAAAAGTGCCAGTAAGAGTGTATAGTTTGGTGGGCTAAATCCATCTGATGGTCTTATTGTACAGCCCATGCTCATTTCTCCCTCGTTGTAAGGATCAGTGAAGACAGTGAAGAAGGGTATCACTCTATGGCACAGTTTTCAGAAGAGCTAGAGAGAGACAGTTCAGATGTGTGCAGTTCCATAAGGTATAGAAGAAAAGTTTGCAAAGCCATCAGATAGCGGCTGTGTCTCCCTGACTTGTAAAGACTTGCCTTCACTATAATGAGGCTTGGCAACAGTGAGCCTGTTGCAGCTTCTGCTTCTGACTGTATTCGAGAATAGTGGACAGTTATTTTGTTGTTCGTACGTTGGCCGTATGGTCAACCATCTAGGCTGATACTACTTTTTGTAGGCAGAAGTGACTGCCTGGTACACTGCGGCTTTAATCTAAGAAACAGCTTTCTGATTTTATCTTAATATCTCTTTCTGATAGAACTGTGATATGAGGCTGGATACTGTCCCTGAGCTGGATACTGTCCTTGCCTAATTCTTTTTGATGCCTTTCTTCTGTAGTCAGCATCAGTGAGCTTGGATGTTCCAGATGATGAACTTTAGCAATGGTCACTTTTGCATTTGCAAATAAATGCAAACATGCAGCATAAAGGTATATAGTATGTATAGTAACTGCAATACAGGAGGCAGAGAGAGCATGTGCATGCTAGTTATTATCACCCCTGTGTACTTATGCTGCATTTTCCCACTCTCACCCTACTGAAGATGGTCATATGCCATCTACTTGATGTACTTGGTATAATGGACAAATAAAAAAAACAGATAAAATATTCTTCAGTTACTGAATCATGTGTATCAGTTCAGTAATTGTTTTCATATTAAATGTACCTTTTATTTGCTTGTGTTTAAACAGTGTTTAAGTATTGTGAAAGATGATGAGATGTGAAAAGTGGTGCATTCTTCACACCCATTCTTTACTGCTAGAACATTATTACCAATAAATCAAAGAATTCACTTCAGTGGTATGTAGTTTAACATTTTTTTCTTCAAGTAAAAGAAACATCTTAAGTATGCTACTTGCCGCCTACAGAAAGGTTTGTAATATATAAAGGTTACATTCAAAATAAATAAACCCTAACATGCAAACTCATTCTGGCAGTAATTTTTCTCCTTAGAGCATCCCAGCTACTCTCCGTGTGTTACAATATGTAGCCCAAAATGTGTTTACTTTCCAGCTTAGTGCTGGGTATCATTTCAAGCCCATTAGGTCAGACCTGAAGAGTGATTGTTCAGAACTCTTGAAACTCTTAAGAAAAATTACTATTTTGGTCACATTAAGACTTTTGCCTCTCCCCCTTCCCATCTGTTTTTAAATGCCTGGATGCTCAAATATCCACGTAGGAAGGTGTTAAAAGAAATGCTCATCATCGTGTCTTGAAGTAAAGGAACAAATGTCTCATGAATGCTCACTCTGATATCTTCAGACTTCCAGAGCAGTAATATTTCTAAAAGGTTTGTATTCCTCATTCATTGCTATGGTTCCCAAGCACGGTTGCAGGTTTTGAAGGCTTTACTTCCAGAATGCAATTTTTAATTAATGTATTTTAACACAAGCTTTATATTTAGCTTCCCTTGTGAATAAATTATTCTGCTGCTTCTAAAACCTGTGGAAATAGGCTGTTATTTTTAATGGGCATGAAGATATGATCCATGTTTTCTGGTAAGATTTCCTAAGTCTGGAATGGCTATGTGTTACTGGAATATGCCATTTGAGGTTTTCCTTTTGTCTTGAAGATTACAAAGAACAAGCTTTCTTTTCAGCATTCATTAATTGATGTGGTTTAGGTTTCTTTTAATTTATGAAGCTATAACAGTGAAGCAGAATGTTTTGAGGCCATTCTTATAAACCAGTTATGACATATCAAGACTGAAATCATATTAAATAGTAACTACAGGAATGCTATCCAAAGAAGGGCACCTTGACATGGAATTAGATTTTTAATTACTTCAGTTCATTAAATAAAATTCACTCATAGATTCAAATATTACACAATTCACAATTTTATATACATATATCACGGTTGTAATCACAAATATATAGACACAACTATAAATCTTATGCATAGAACTGTTAAAATCTTTTTCTAAAAAAAGAAAAGTCCTTTACAAAAAAGCATTTCCTTGAAAATAGGAATGTTCATTTTGATAACTAACTAAAGCAAGCTAAAATAAATGTTGTAGATATTTATATTTTTATTTGAAATTATTGACATATTTCATGTTGATAGCATTGAAATGTTTAATTTTCAGAAGGTGTTTTTTGGTTCGTCTAGCTTTCTGTTTGCTTCAGTTTTTTGATCTTGTTTTTTTCTGTTCTGTTATCTATTTGAATATGAATATTAATATGGGAACCTTTCAATAGCTCAATATTATTAAGGTTTTCAGATTTTTCTTAGATTTCCATCCATTTTTTAAAAATACAAAACTGACATTGAATTCCATTCTAACCCAAAGTAAATATTAACTGGAATTTTTCCATTTTGCCATTGAACTTGACTAATATCTGATACAACCTCGTTAACACATTCAGAATTTAATTTTGTGTACACAATAAACTCGCTGTCTTGAGCAATGGTATTGACTTTTTTTGTATGCAAGTACATTAAGACTTTGGTTTGCTGGAGGTTGCTTGCATATAAATTCAAGTTGGAAAGGTCTAATAATCACCGAACAAAACTGTGTAAGTTTATATGTCATCTCAGCTGATTGCCACAAACTTAATTTAGTAAATATCAAATACAAACCCAAAATTTCTTCAGGTTCTGACGTCTTGTCAATACATACTCATCGCAACTTGTGGTGGCAAGCCTTAGTTTGCCCATAGGAAGCATTTTTCTGTTCTGATAATAAACTGCCACTCTCTGGAAGGTATCTGGGAACCTTACTGAGAAGCATGAATTTGAACATAAGGCAATTTTTATGCTGCTAAATGTGAAATCATAATGTTTTTGCTACTTAAACCAAGCTTATTTCACAGCCTGATTTATTGTGGCACAGAAAAAAATGAGAAAAAAACATGAGATACTGAGTCATTGAAGTGAATAAATCTTTAAGAAAGCCTTAGCACTGCTGTTAATTTAAAAAGTCTGCCTAAACCTTTTCTGTGTTGAACGCATTTTTATATGTACCATATAAAAATGGTGGCTGTTCTTTCTCAAAACTAGATTTGGGTTTCTTTTAATGACTGGTTTGTGATGGTATTTTAAAAGCCAGTTCTGCAGCACACAAAGATCGGAAGACAGGCAAGTAAAGGGAGGAGAGCTTTACTCAGCTTGTTCTGTAGATAAGTAAGATGCCTAACTCAGCTTCTCATACAAAACAAACAAAAAACCCCAGGCCTCCAGATGGATGAGGAATTGATGAAAAGACTGCTTGGTGGTCAACAATAAAAACTAATTACCATTTCATCCTACTAATGGTACCTATGCAAAACGTTTTTGGCGCAGGGTAAGTTTCTTTGACTGGCTAAGTGTCTTCAGTGAACAAAGTTAAAAGGCATGATTAGCAAAACACTTCAAGAAGGAAGTATCAAATCTCTTCAGAGGAATCTGTTTTGAGAATAATCGTCAGAGAACTCACAGAGTCAGCTTTGTGGGCAAAAAGAGAAAAACAGCGTTCTAAAAAGTTCTTCCTGTTGAAAGCATCGAGTTTGAGTACCCGGGGGTTTCAGCTAGGTTAAATTGCACCTTATGAAAAACACGCAGGAGGAGTTCTGTAGATTTTCTGTTGCGGTCCTCCATCAGATTGAAGAGTTAACTCTTTAGCTGGGCAATATAGAGCATGACCGTCCCATCCCACAGCAATGAAGAGAACATCTGACCCAGGCTTATGCCAGAACAAAGCTCCTTTCCTGAAAAACAAAAGGTTTTACTAGTGTGAATTGGGAATTCTTTTAGGGTAAATGTGATGAGACAAGCAGTGAGATTCTTTTTCATTTTCAGAGAAATAGCAGGGAGATTCCCATACATTTTCAGAGAAATAGCGAGTTGTAGAAATACTCTGCCCTCCCTGTGCCCTATTTCTTCTCTGCCTTTAAAACTATAGATCTAAGTAACACAGATTCAGGTCAGCGGAGCATAGAAAGCGGCTGCCTATGGCAGAATTTGGCCCAGAACCTGAGATTTCCATTCTCATCTCTCCTATAGTGGAGAGGAAAGTAGACAGTTGATAAAGTCTATAACTTTATATGGGGGGGGGGGGAGGTTGGGCAGTTAGTAATTTTGCTGTTTTACAAATGTCTTGAATTAAATGAGATTACAGAAAAAGTCCATTCTAATTTAATCAAATTAAATGTAATTAGATTTTGTATTAATTTTTTTCTATGTCAGATTTATTACCTGTAGGAGGATTTGTAATATAGGATAAATTGTAGCTCATAATAAGAAGTCAGAGTAATAGTGAAACGAGTTTTTATTTTATTAGACATTACAATTCTAAGAGTGATTAATTTCTTATTTAAAAAGATTTGTTTCTTTACTTGACAAGTCAGCGTTTACGAACAAAACTTTTCAATTTAGTTACCATCACGTCACTCACAAAATCAATAAACTTAGGTTTTTATTATGAACAACATTTGTGTTAATTTTAGTCCTATGGCACAGAAAAGAAAGAAAAAAAAGAAAATTGACATTGATTTTCTTCTTTCTGCTTCACTGGGTGAAGTAGAAATTCTGTCTGTTCCCCAGTGTATTAACCAGCACATGAATTCCATTTGTTAGGAAAATCTTCCTTTTGTAGCCAAATTTTTAGAAAGCTGGCACAAACCCAGATATAGACCCAGTGAATGTATGAGCATTTTTCCTCTATTTGTGTTGCTAATGGAACAGGTGCCACGTTTTTATGCTATATATGCTGATCACCTACTCATGATCCCATGAGGTTAATTTCAGTTAAAACAAATTTAGGCCATTGCAAAACGCTGATGATAAAACCAGTTTGTGTGTTACTATTCCCAGTCACTGCCATAAGATATGTGCTTTTGGTATGCTGGAGGGATTATCTGGTGATAGTTTCCCACCTTAGCTGTGCTGTTCCCCACCCTTTTTGTGAGTGAGGAAGACCTTTCACCAAACTCCAGATCACCTGCAGTGAACCAGAGCCTCTCCCTTTCATTTCTTCTGCCGCTTCTCCTGTACAATCTGAGAGTGAAGCAGACCTTTGCCAGAAGAAATTTCAACATTCCCATCTCCAGCTGTTAGTGGGATGCTGACCATTGATTTGTTTAACTCCGGTCAGGTTATCAAAGATGACACATTTCCAATGATGACTTTAGCTTGTTTCTAGAACAGGAAAGAATATTTTTACTGATTTTCCTTTGTAAACTTCTTAACTCATTGTAAAATACTCTCAAAATTGGATTCATCAGCTCTTGCCAGGCAACAAATTACTGCAGATGAATAATAGATGTTCCATGCTATCAGATTTGCTTCTTTTGCTCTTATTTCTTTCCTGCTAGGTTAGGCAGCCGCCTCTTTTACCTAGTCCTCAGACTGGCCCGGCTTCCAAGTGGCTGGTCTGTGCAGTCTTTGCAGTTTATGATGAAAAGCAGACAATTGACAAGGTGCAGTAAGTAGCACAAATTCATCATCCATTTCTCCATTTCATGAACATTCTGCATTTTTGAGACTATTTTCATTCCTTTTGGAGCCTGGAGACTGTTGAAGTAATAATAGCTTACCCTAGGAGCAGATTTCTTAGTAAACACTATACCTTTGTGAAGAAATAGCTATTATTATGTTCTAAAGAAAACCAAGGATACAGTCGTTTGGGTTTTAGTTTGGGGTTTCTTTTTTTTCTTTTTTTGGCTCCAAAATATTTGTTTCTTTATTAAAAGAAACTGAAAATGTTGGGGATTTTTATCCATCCATTCCAGCATAAATCAGTGTGATTTACCATTTCTGAGTAACCTTTTATGAAATTGACGGTATCTAGAGATGTGTTCGTTGTTAATTAGATGCTTCATAATGCAGCTTGCATCTTTGTATATCGCAAGCCAGAATTACTGTCTACTGAGGAGTAGAACTCTCACCTGTGTTTTAAAAGTCACAGATTTTTGGAAGGAAGAAACTCAAAGCTTATTTTGGAACTTACGTCTGTATCCTTCCCTGTAGTTTAAAGTATTCACAGTCAGTAGCAACTGAAGATCTAAGAAAAGCATTTCTATTTTGATACCTACACAGTAGAACATAGCTCTGGGAATTTTATGCATTTTGGGTACTTATGCTACATATAAAAACAGGTGAAACGGAATCAATATTTATGAAAAATGACATTTTGTCTATAAATATTAGTGGAAGAGTTTAAATATTTGTTTTCACACTGCTCAAGCTAGTCCATGCAGTATCAGAAATTAGTGTAGAAGTGACTGATGGCACATAAATTAATCAATGCATTTTAGGCATCCATAATCATATCTACCTCTTTTCACATAATTGGACATCGATGGAATGTACCCCAAGTTTCTTCCCAAAGCTAAAATATTAATCTGTAAAGGGAGGGATACTAGTCCTGCAGTTCTTACAGTGACTAAGCATTAAATGGCTACAATAAATAACTGCTTTTTAGACAATTGATATCACTACGAAATGACAACTTATTGCTGCACATTTCATGGTGCACTGCATTTTGAATCCTTCAGAATACAAAGCTGCTGGACGTTTTGCTAAGTCAAAGATCAGCTTATCAATACGTGTAATTTTAAAAGCTTCATACAGATTACATTTAAAAAACAGCAAGGATTTGTCAGTGATTACATGTCAGCTGTCCTTCGGATTTACTGATAAAGATTCTGTTTGGTGGTAATAGCAAAGGTATTATCTCTGGATCAATTTTCCTTGTTCGCTAAATTTGATGATAGAGCATCATAAGAAAAAATGCTTGGAAATATAATTTTCTTGATAAGGAATGTGAGGTATTTCTGTCTTTTTTTCTTGCAATAAGGTATTCACAACACAAACTGTTAAGTAGCCTATATAATCTGTTGATGTATGACTGAGCAGCTGAAAAGTGCAGACAATGTGGTGTTACATAGGTCTTAATTATAAGATGCCTTTCACACCTCTGATCAGCTGTGAGAATTCTTATATTAAGTCTAATTACTACAAGTATTCCAAACCAAAGAACCATAATCTCATTAATTCAATAAAATGTCTTTCTGTATGAGCAAATTACAAGTGATCTTTTGCACAGATCTATTAATAGTTACACCAAAGAAGCAGAAAAGGTGTTATAAAACTATAGATGAAAACGGCTAAAAGGTACAGAGAAAGTCACTGCCTTTACTTGCACGGTTTGATTATTTTGAAAACCTAGGAAAAGATTTCAGGTGGGCTTTGTGCTGAGAGGTCTGGAGAATCTGGGATTCTTCTGAAGAATCTTAAAGCCTTTTGGATTTTGAAGCCAAGAGATGAGCTTATTTGCTTGCTACTGATCATGGGTTTTGACTTTATTATAATTTTGGGAGAATATAGGAGACCCATTACAGCTGGAGTAGTGAGTTATTGCAAGGTTATACCAACACACATATTTTTGGATATTTAATGGAGAACCAAAAAGATCAATTAAATTACAGGGCTTGTTGTGAGTTCTTGTCTATCAACCAAGAAAATAATTTCAACCTGTCAGAGGAGAAAATAAAACTGGAGTCCTACCCAACAAGGTGCAAAATTGTTGCTTACTATATTAGTAAATGAGCTGATTTTGCACTGCTATTTAGGATGGTTGGTTTCAGGGCAAATGAAATGTTTTTCAATTTCAGAAAAAAATCGAGATATATTTTAGTTCCTTTATGGGAACAAAATATCTAGATTAATACGTGTGTGCAGTGGTCCTCAGTCATAACTTCCTACAGTGCCACAACATGTGAAACAGAATTGGAATAGGGAGGGAGACTTATACTGAAGTTGTTTCTAGGGAAGCAATTTTCTAACAGAAAATGCAGATTTCACAGAATCAGTTTTGGGTTTCTGGAGTTGTTTCCAGGGAAGGAATTTCCTAAGGGAAAATGCAGATTTCACAGAATCAATGGGTTGGTTTGGTTTTTGAGAATGCATGATTGTTGATAATTTCAGTAGAAATCAACTAGTTGATTGCCCTGATATGCTTTCATTTTTTTTTTTCCAGGAAGGCAGAAAACTGGGGGGGTTGGGAAGGCAGGATGCTGGCTAGCTTGCTATTTCTCAGCTGCCAGGTGGACTGGAGGATTGTCCAGTTAGTTGACCAACCAAATTCAAATACGTTATTCTACTTCACTGGAAATTCCAGTATAACAATCCAGAAATTTTAATTGAATGGAAACTTAGCCATCCAGCAGCCCTGTTCTATCCCTTGTTTATATTCATGGTATCTGCTTGGCCAGCACTTTTGCATCTGATTGCTTTTGCATAAAAGCTGGCCTCGATTCAGTATGAGAAGTAGAACGTGGATTGGAAACTTTTAACAGTAGTCCAAGCTCATACATTTCTCCTGGGAAGCACTCATTTTGCCTCTCCACACGGTCCTTGGTACTAGCTGCCTGAAGGTTGCTCCTGATCCCTCTGCCTCTGCAACATAGGAGCAGTTTGCATGTTAACAGACAGCAGCACAAACTGGCCATGGCTGTCGATCAGAAAATATGTATTGACAATTTGTGCACTATTAATCAAATTCATGTATTTCAAACTCTTTTATCTAAAAAGAACTGCCCGTCTTGTCCCCAACATTATTGTCCAGAGGATTTGATTGTGTCTTCTTATGTGTTTAATTGTATTTGAGAATACTCAGCTACGTTTTTTGATTTGATCTCTCATCTCCAACTTTACAGTGTCTTCCTGCTATCCGTACAAAACTTCAAATAATAAAAAGTGTGGAAGCACCTGGACTGAAATTCCCCAGGAATATCAAATGTGCTAAGAGTAATTTAGATAGGAGTTGATGAACGCACCATTTATATCACTGATACCACCAGACTCAGAGGAGCGTATACTGAGCAATTACACTGACCTAATCCCTGCAAAGTAAAATGTTTATTTTTTTCTTTCATATTTTCTTCTAATACTAATGCAAAATATAAGCAAGCAATATGAGGACATACTGCTTTAGATTATACCTCCTGCTGAAGGTAATTTGTCCTCCACAAGTGAATCAAATGAGAAGTTCTGATAATTGTGCTACCTCGTGCTCTACCTTTACCCTTCATAATTTGCAATATAATCCTCCTTACCCAGGGCATTTGGGATTGTGGAAAGGACTTGTCATGTTGGCAGGCATGGACAGCTATGGAAGGACAAACATAGGAAGGAATTCCTTCCTATAGAGGTTCTTAAAATGCTGCTTAACATTTATTACACCTCTGTATAAAAAGGAGTTTCCATGCTGGTACACTCTGCTGATGCAGACATGTTTCCCACATATGGAGTCATGAACTTGTTTCCTTTCTGTGCAGAATTCTTTCTTTTACATCTCTAGAGACACATCACAAAGTTTTACCTTTTGATGTGGTGTTAAGGAGGATGCTATTTTTAGGAAAAAAGAACTACATGATACCACATTTTCACTAATAAATAGTTTCCTTGTATGTACTAAGGAAAAGTTTGCCAATTAGTCTCTTCTCAAAAAGTTTTCATTTCAGTCTCTTGTCTTTCTCTAAGATAATTTTATGTTAGTTCAATATCTTGCTATCCTTTATTTACTTCTTATCCAATTTTAACACCAACATTTTTTGTAAGTAAAACTGAAGGATTTTATCTTCACTTACAGTAGGAAAGGTCTATGCTGCCACTTCAGCTGGCAATGTGGGACACTACTGAGACTGACAGAAGCTGCTGACCTTTCCTCCTTCCTTTAGCCTTTGGTTTTGTCTGCTAACTCAACAAAGCACCTGTCTAATTAGAGTGCCCACAATGGAAGGGAGAGAGTTCTTACAGTCCAGTCTGAAAATATTTGTGTTCCATGTGGGTTTTCAAATGTTTTTAACTCACCTTTTTTTAACCAAAGCCGTATTTTAAACTGTGAAAATGCCAGTTTGGCTGTTACAATAGCTTTCTGCCCAGGCCAATACTATTGTTTGGAATTGGGCAGACTTTACTCTCATATTTTGCTTACAGTTTCTGCTCAGAGTAACTGAGGACTATGTAGGAAGGCTGTTTAATTTACTGCATTAATCTCCCATTGGAAAAGGCAAGAAGTTGGAAACTCACCCTAATAGTTTAGCACCTATCAATTTTTCATCTGTGATGTCCCATTGCAGCTAAGGGACTGTGTGGATGTCTCTCCATACGCTAAATTCTACATGGATCTAAAAATGTGTTTAGCCGGCAGTCTTCTCTGACTACTTTTTTTGTAATGTTCACTAAAAAAGATATTTTGCAGCAGCACATGAAAAATACAATTTGAAGAATTCAGAATTTCTGTGATTCCAGTGTAGTTATTTTTTTTCCTCTGACCTTATCTAGGTGGTGGTGGACACAAACTTCCTGGAATGCGTAAGGGCCATGACTGAGAGCAGGTTCTTCATCTTGTTGTTTCTGTTCTCACAGGAGACACACTCTGTGCTGGTGAGTTATCATCACAATCATTTGTCTGATAAGCTAATGTCATAGCTTTGCAGATTTTGGCTTCCTGCTGTGATACTTCTCTCTTTGTGCTCTACGCCAGACAATATTTGAATGGCTGACTGAAGCCTTGATGTTTTATGAGCAGTCAGCATTTTTTTCCCCTTTGTAATTTATGTTAAATTTACCTGCACTTTTCTAGGCTGTTGCTGCTACTGATTGATAGAATCATAGAATCATAGAATAGTTTCGGTTGGAAGGGACCTTTACAGGTCATCTAGTCCAACCACCCTGCAACGAGCAGGGACATCTTCAACTAGATCAGGTTGCTCAGAGCCCCGTCCAACCTGACCTTGAATGTTTCCAGGGATGGGGCATTTGCCCAGAGGGCACCTCTCTGGGCAACCTGTGCCAGTGTTTCACCACCCTCATCGTAAAAAATTTCTTCCTTATATCTAGTCTAAATCTACCCTCTTTTAGTTTAAAACCATTACCCCTTGTCCTATCGCAACAGGCCCTATTAAAAAGTCTGTTTCCATCTTTCGTATAAGCCCCCTTTAAGTATTGAAAGGCCACAATGAGGTCTCCCTTATAAGGCCTTCTCTTCTCCGGGTTAAACAACCCCAACTCTCTCAGCCTGTCCTCATAGGAGAGGTGCTCCAGCCCCCTGATCATTTCTGTGGCCCTCCTCTGGACCCACTCCAAAAGGTCCATGTCTTTCTTGTACCGCGGACTCCAGAATGGGATGCAGTACTCCAGGTGGGGTCTCACCAGAGCAGAGCAGAGGGGCAGAATCACCTCCCTCGACCTGCTGGCCATGCTGCTTTTTATGCAGCCCAGGATACTGTTGGCTTTCTGGGCTGCGACAGAAAAATCTGACAAGATATGTTATGGAGGTGAAAAAAAGGATTAGTTCTGAGATGATAACTGTTAATATATTTCTGTTTTCAAGAATCCTTTGGTGCCAAAGTGTATCCTTGGTTCAGTGTCTGAATTATGATTGATTGGCATTGCTCAATGTGGGTATATAATAGAACAACTGCTTCCAACATGTTTATGCCAGAACTTAAGTTCCTCATTTGTTGCTTTCCAGATCATCCAGTCAGGTTGTGTTATGTGCTCAAACACATAGCACAAAGAGAATAGACCTATAATAGAGGCATGAAGAACCAGTACTGAATTAGTTTCTGTCTTCTCTCAATGGCTGTTGAAATCTACTTTGACAGAAACAGAATCAATTTCCGTTCTGGGACTTAGAAATGATTGGGTCTTTGTTGAAAGTGGCCCATTTCTGAAAAAAAAGATAAAAACCTGCAAGATTTGTCTCAAACTTTGGTCTTTTTTTTTTTTTTTAATTTCATCCGAAAAGCAAACACCATTCAGGTGTTTTCAATTGGTATTTAAAAATTGTATTCAGAACTTAAGCATGCAACAGTCACACTTAACAACAGATTTATTGCAATTTCTCTAGGAAGTAAGCTGTGTAATTCTGGCTCCCCATACTCATCTTGCAAGGTAACTGCTAGCTGAAGTTATTGTCATGAATAACTGAAGGATAAGCAAGCGAGTGCGTTGTTTCTTGAGAGCCACTAGACTTGGACTTTGGTTATCGGGGAGGGCAAAATACAGCTGTGTTCCCTCTCTCTGGCAGTACTCCCACAGGGAACAGTGCGTCTCTACTGATCCTCTAACCTGGTTTCTGCTGAAGTCAGAAGATATTTCTTCGGGCTTCAGTGAACTAAAGTAATATTTTCAATGCGTATTTTCCCCATTTTTTAAAGGATTTTAGATAAATCCTCTGAGCAATATAAGTCGCAAATTCTGTATGCTTCTGTGTTGCCTTTTTCAAAACTAGAACTGCTAAGAATTTCTATTACAAATAATAATTTTACTAATCGGTGAGATGAAGTACAACAAAACTACATTGTCATCATTTTTCTCAGTCAATCATTAATTTGTTGTTTCCACAGACAATGTTACCATATTTAATTTTTGGTAACTCTTTAATTGCTTGTGACCCTAAGAATTTCTGTCCATGCTATTTATATGCTGTAGTTTATTTCTGTTTATTTCTGCAAGTCATTGTTCAGTTTCCTGTTTTGTAATATAACTCTCTATTAATTTAGCACTTGTTTATACAGAGTATGTTATCTTTATTCTTCATCTTTGTTTAGCTCCTGCAAATATCTAGGGTTTTTTAACTGCATATTCCTCTCCTTTTATATTTCATTCAACAATTTTATCTCAGCGACATAACATCTTTCCTTTTCCTGCATATGAACTACTGAAGATTTCCTCAAGTGCTTCTATGCTGATGTTTTGTCCTAAATGTACGTTATGCTCTCTCCACATTTTTGTGCTTATTGGTGTGTGCCCTTCAATCACAGTTTTATAGTTCACTTTATTCTTTATCTTTTGTATTGTATTTTCCAACTGTAGTGCTTTTTGCTTCCACTCCTGTTTTTTGTCACTGTAATTATTACACAGACATGATGCTATCTTATTAGCTTCCTTTATTATATTATTTTACCTGCTTTTAGTTCTCATTTTTAATTTTGGCTCCTACTAATAATGTTCTCCTGTTCTAAAGACTGTACAGTATATTACAATTCTACCACATCTTTCCCCATCCTGCTCCTTCTGTTTCTACTTCCCTTCCCCGCTGTCATATCCTAGTTGATACCATCTTGATGAATAAATTATCAAGATTGTTCTACAAGAAATCTGTCATGTGGTGTGTGACCTCTTTTAAATCTGAGATTTAGCTATGAATTCCATATTAGTACTACATGAGCTGCTCTTATGCAAATGTATAGGCACTGGTGTCTGGCAATTTCTTCTGAAGACTTCCTGTCTTTGTTCTGCTCTTCTATCCTTCTATAATTTATCACTTTTAGGACAAAGTAAGTGACTTTGAAAAGGATGTTTTGCCCCAATTATAGTTTGATTGAAGTCAAGTTCAAACAGATGTACTCAATACACAATCTTGTAAGGAAGTTAGTTATTACATATTAAGAAATAAACATACATGGACACATGAAAAAGGTGTGGGGTTTTTTTCTCCACCTTTATTCTTTCATAATTAATAAAGGGTAAAAGTGTCACATTATGATTATGATAATCACTTTTACGTTTTTAGCTCAGCCAGGAGAAGGTAGTACTGGAAACCTCAGTTAAAAAGTTCTCTAAATATTTTTTCAAATGTTCTAGATTAAGTGAACATTTGTACTGTTTGGCTTTTATTAAAACCTATCTCTTTTGTTAAAACCTATCTGAAAAAATATCTTAAAGTACATCCTTTAGTAGTTAAGCAGAAGACCCAGTGGTAACACAATGAACTTTCAAGGAGAAACATTCATTTTAAAGTTTTCCTTTTATGTTATGAAAATGGTGCAATCATCTCAGACTTCCCGTAACTATAAGAAACATTAACAAGTGACAAAGAGTAAAAACAGGTTGGAAGAAGAAGAGTGAAAAATAAAGCTTTCCCGTTATCTGGCTTCTCTGGGCTGTTTCTTAAAGCACAATGATCAATCTGATACTTAATCCCATGTGCTGTTCTTTCAAGTGTAATGTTTTTAAGACACATTTCTGTCTCTCCCTATGTACCACAGCTCTTCAAACAGTTGATGCCAAGAAGGGGTAACAATTAACTCTGCCTTCTCATAAGGTATGTAGTTATTGGTGCAACTTAAGTTCCTGCAATAAGCTAGCTCTGAATCGTGTTTGTAGAGTGAAACTTTTGCAAAATGGATTCAGATCCAAGCCAGCCTTTGCTTAATAGCTGAAAGGAGGATAATATATTTGGGGTCCCTAATATAGGCTGTTCCTGATATCGTTATGGTATAAGACTGTTACTAATTAAACAGGTAAAGATTCATTACATCCAGATTGCAACTCAATGCACAAAATGCAACTCTACTTCTCCCTGATAATATGTTCTCTTCATATAGTCAGTGAGGTTTAAAATGAACATCTTACATTATAATCTCTATTTTACATTACTTCTGTACAATAGCATTATTGAGCCAAACTGCACTGATATTTTCAACAGAAACTATTATGAGTTCTGCTGGATAAGTTTTGGGCAGGCAAAATCCACAGAGGACGACATACTCTGCCTTCTCCTGCATACAATAAGGTTGCTAAGAAAAGAGATTCTACACACTTCCCAAAAGGTACAGTACATGTCATCAGTTACGCAAAGTGCCATTAAGGTCCAATATCCTTAAATTTTTCGACTTGCAGAACAAAAGCAAAAGTTAGTGTAATGATTGATGATTAGACTTCGCATCAGAAAAACACAAAGGATTAAAATCAGTGTTCTCTGGTTTAGATTCATGACATTCTAAAGGCAAGTGGGACAAGCACATTAATGCTTTCCCAAATGTAAGACATCTGTTGTCGTAGGCTTAGGAATTCTTAAACTCAAAAGTGAACTATGGAGGGCAAATTTTAGATTTTATTCTGCAAAGGAAGATTATTTTTAAAGTATTTGCAACAGTGTGTAAGAAATAAGTGAAAAACTGGTAACTAAGTAAATTCATAGGCTGAGAAAGCACTGAATAGCAATGATTTTTATCAATTTTCAGTTTCTTTAAAGACTATATTTTAACCTTTCAACTTAACTATAGTTTAATCATTTATTTTACATGGGAATTTAGTAGGCTTTAAAAATGTCCCAGAGGATGTTTGAAGGTACTCAGGTGCTGTAATAATAGACACAATAAGCTAGGTGCATGTAAGCACTAAGGCAGAACTTGCAACTATTAGTTTATGATCATCCCAATTCCCAACCCATAGTATCTCTTCTTTCTGCCCATTATTAGATGACTGTCTTATCCTGTACGCGGTCTCTCTCTGCCCTTTGTGAGGCTTTCAGAGATGTGTTTTTAATACAGGAGCATTTAGAATTTAATTTCTTGTAATCGTGAATACATAATAACTGGATATACTTTATGTACATGAATATGTCTCATTATCTCAGTATCTTTCCCCTGGAGAATTATACAAAAGACACTATTCACCATGCTCAACTAGGCAAAGCAAGTGATAATTTCTGTACCAGGTCATTTTGGAAAAATATAAATCTACCAAACAGAAAATCCAATCTTGAACAAGCAAATTTTGTACATCTCTCAAGCAGTTTCACCCAGATTTCTTGGAAGCATTATTCTCCTGATACATCTTGCATCAGAATAGCAGACAAATTGGTTTCATTTTAAAAAGTGTAGAGGACTGTGTGGGTCTGTGTGCATATGTCTGAGATCCAGGGAGAGAAAAGAATGATAGCAGACAGCTAATTCTTAGTTTGAACAAGTGCTTTTCCATATGTTGAAAGAGTATGTATAATCACAAAGTGACTAATTTACAGAAAGCTTTGGAGATTTTTCAGGGAAAAGGATGTATTTTGGGGAGTTGGAAAAGGAAATCTCTGTATTTTATCAGAATGTATTCAACCCTGAAGAATGACATTTCATACAGTACAAAGCTCTGAAGCTCAGAATTCAACTATGGGAGAGTTTGGTACAGATATGCAAAATGTGGCATTTCACATAACGAATCAAAAGTACACCAAAAGGATAGAGAAATGAATAAATGTTTTGTTATAGTTATTAGCTGCAGTTTGATTAGGTAATAGGGTAAATGGGGATTAGAGTAAAAATGTGGCGTGACATAATACCAAAATGCCTGTACTAGTGCAGAAGTATGAAATTGAACAGAAGTGTACTCTCAGTTCATAACAGTTTGCATGCAAATTCAAGAAAATATTAGTTAATCTTTAAAGGCAAATATCTGCGATTTATACAATGCAGCAGAGAAATAGCGGATGGGTTTGTAGAAGCCTCACAGAGAATACAAAAGAAAATAGGAATTACAATAGAAAGATAATGACTTTTGCCATACTTTAAACCAGATTGTGCAGTCCTCCAACATCCACAGTGAAAGAGAAAAACAGCTGGGAGGTGGAGAAGCAACAGATTCTGCTGAGTGAAGACTCTTACAATATTTAATTCCTTCACTGCACAGCACCTGCTGTGTTAATGCACACCAGTGTCATCAATGTAGTAGTGCTGTAGTACACTCTCTTCACCGGCACAGTGGGTGTTTCCTATCTGCAGTATTTGGCAGTAGGCAGGAGGTTCCTTGGGCTGGGGAATGTTCTTTCCAAGCTTTGTGTCCTAGTTTCATACACAACTCTGTTTCAATTTGCATCTTGTGAGTTCATTTTTTCCTCATTTCCAATGCCTTACAATTTTCTTTTAGTTCTTTACTCATATTTCACAACTCACACCTAAGTAGCTTTACAGAACGTTTTCACCAAATCTTTTCGTTAACAGTATATAGTCCAAGCCTAAAATGCTAGAGCATACCTCTTCTCCTTTATGCCTGTCCAAGACCTCTGTGATCTCACAGATATATCTTAGACCTCTGATGAGCTCTACTGATGAACTCTGGTGGCTATTTATCCACCTAAAGTAGCCTAGGCAAAAGTCTTCTCAGTTTGGGGCTATCTCTGTAGGTTTTCCCATCTCTGAATATCTAATGAGTCACCCTGTGGCTGCACAAAGACTTGTGCAAATATGGTCTTTCAGTTCATATTGGTTTGTGTATGACCTTTATTCTCCCTTATTCATTAACTGAATGAGGTAATTTATTTTTATTGGTTTTTATTTGTGTTAAATTCCAAGGCTATTTTGCCTGCCCCAGAGTCTGAAAGTTAAAGAAACGAAAATGTTAGAAAGTTGTGCCTAGCAGAAGCACTTTTTTCCCCTCTGATTCAGGCTCTGTTTCCACAGTAATGATACCAGATCTATTAATTATTGGAATATCCAGCAGTGCAAGTTTACGTGCTTGTATATCTGTCAGACTAACCTCTACAGGCACAAGCAAACAAAAAAAAAATGGCCAGTGCAAAGTAATGAGTCAAACGTTTAGAGCAATTTTGAATCAGCTGAGTGAGACAGTATCAGTCTACCACAGTATTTTTGATCTGCAACCTGGCACTGCAAAGCCAGATTAACTTTATTGTCAAGTCAAATGGAAAGCTGATGTTGAAGCAAAATGCCTAGCCAATATGTTCAGTCTATACCTTAAGTATGTGTATGTCATTAGAATATAATGGAAGTGGAGCAAAGGAAGTTATGATTTGCTTATCCTTCTCAATTGATCAAATCATAATAGATCAATAATATCAATCTTAATCAATCTAATGATCTCTCTTGTACTTTTATTTCCTGAAAATACGTTGATAAGGGGTACAATTGATGCTGCCTAAGAAATACTGAGGAAATGCATATAAAAGTCAGTTTTACAGCCCCAGATTGGCCAGCTCTGGCCTTTTTAGGTGACAAGAATCAGTACCATCAATAATCCTTCTTTAAATACTATTGAATATTTTACAATATAGCAGAAATTGATTGTACATTTCAGTTACATACAGACTGTGAAGAAGTCCATATGGAAAGCTTGAAAATCTTTGTCAAGTACTATAGTTCCTTGACTTTCACATGTGAAAAATATTTGAATTAATTTTACAGGGTTAAGATATTCAAAGTCATTTGGGCCTTCAAAAGATAGTGAAAGTTGGGTTCTATTAGTGTACCTAGTCTCATCAATACTCAGCAGTATCTACTTAAAATCAGTAATTACTAAAAAAATTTAGATCAGTGATTTATTTTAACTTAATATAAAGGGAAGCATGAAGAATCCAGCAG
The DNA here is from genome assembly GCF_018139145.2 of Gymnogyps californianus. Classification (NCBI taxonomy): domain Eukaryota; kingdom Metazoa; phylum Chordata; class Aves; order Accipitriformes; family Cathartidae; genus Gymnogyps; species Gymnogyps californianus. Next base: position 6,993,863 of record NC_059479.1, read on the forward strand.
GTGCTACATTTATTACAGTGGTATACAAAATTTTGTTTCTATAATTTCATGTTAGCCCCTTTCCTTCCTGAACTTTTTTTGAAAAGGAAAAATGAAAAACTTTTTTAAAAATTCTGCTCAGAATATAAATGGAATGGATTCCATGAGTGGCTCCTATTCCATTTCTTCTTCTCCTTGCTTTTGATAATTCCATAGTAACTAGTGACTCTGAACTTCCAGAAACTACTCTACTCCAATTATATCTTGTTAGTACTGGGGCGAGAAAAAAGGAATTGTTCATTTTTTTTGAATCAACATAGATTAACTCTGTGAATTCATTCTAGAGGCTGTACCCCTTTGCAGTGAAACAATGAAAATTAGTTTTACTGAAACTACCAACAAGATTTCTGGATTGCTTTGTTGTATATTTACCACTTTAATATACAACAGCTACAGTGGTTTTTTCTATGTGTCTAAGTGTTTTGGGGAGAGAGAGAAAGTGAATCCAATACTTATTTCTGAGGCAAAATCGATTTTAACTAGAACCAATGCATTTTATATTCCTGTGCAACTCAAGACTAACTTAGTATTCATGATGCTTTTCTTCATACAGTACTCATGTGGTGCTTTTCATTTGCAGAGTGGCATGCACAGGAATAAAGGCCCAGAGGAATATAACCCTTCTACCTCACACAAAAAGTAAATTAGATTTTCTTAGCATTCTGTCTCTTCATCATCTGGAAAACCTGCTGCTAGTGAAATTTTCTTCTGATGTCCAGCGCATTTTCTGATAAATCTGTAGCTTGTTTAAAAGGTAGCTGCAGTTTGCATATAATCAGCAACCATCTGCAATAATTCAAAAGGAAAAGGTAAAACATTAGCACTAGACAAACTGATCAGAGAAGATCAGGTACAGAAGATGCAAATGTTATTAATAACTGAGAAGCAAGTGAGTTAGACTGCTTTAGGAGGTTCAGTAACATCCAGGAAAAATAGGAGTTGTTGCCTGTCCTGCCACACAGAACAACTGTTAGAGGAACTGCAAAAAAGTCTACAGGAGAAAGTCTAATGGCAATTCTCAATGTCAGCTTGACAGAAAACGTTTGGTTTCTCTAACTTCTAATGTAATGTATTTACTAACTACTGAGTGTAGATGCAATTTTGAATGGTATACACTTAGTGAACATTGATAAATATTGTAATTGTCCTTGTGTCATTGGCCTCATACTGATAACATGTCCCTAAGAACAGAACTTGGCACTCTATGCTTTTGCAGTAGAAAGATTACTATTTCCACACACACACACACAAATGACTGTAATATGCGTACTGTTAATTTGTTAAATACATAAACCCCCAGCTATCCAGCTTTAGTCAGCTTTTACATTTTCAAAGTAGTAGACAAAATCTTGTCTTCATCTTGAAGTTGCTGAGACTCTGAATCTGTTTTGGAAAGCCTTTTCTTTTTCCTCCCCTTGGAGGTACAGGAGGTTCTTGGTGAAGTTAAGTGACTTTCCCTAAGGTGTAAGAGTTGGTGGAGGAAAAAAAGAATTAAGACAGGCTTTTCTGGCTCCCAATTTCATGTAATTAGCCATCAGATCAAGCCACTCAGCACTCAGCACGTTTCAAAGTGTTTTCTTGGGAGGATACCGCTGATACAAAGGGGAAAATGTGTCATTTGGGTGCACGCTGTGTATAGCCATCAGGTCTATCACACTGTTTCTAAAAGAGCATGAGAGTCACACAAATTCACAGCAACCATTAAGTCACTTACTTAGTAAAATTCACAGTGGAGGTCATCATGTCCACACCAATTTTTTCTCCCCTTTCCATTCCTCCTACTCAGTAGGCAAACAAATATGTTCTGTGTGAATATATATCACAACAGACTGGCAATTGCTGAGCAACCAAAGCAAATTACTGACAAAATCCCTCTGTCAACTTAGTAGCAAATCTAAACACCACAAACTTTACTATGATGAATATAATAGAGAAAAGAAAATGCTGAATACATGATTCTGCCATAAGCTAAATGAAAAGAATTAATCGAAACCCTAAGCAAGAGTTGATGTCAATTTACCTTCTCTTCTACTGTCCTCATTTTTAACTTTCTTTTTTCTGTCTGTCTTAACTCTACCTCATGTAATTTTTCTCATTTTATTAATGTTCTGATGATTTTTCTTTCTCCAAGATCAGTTTTTTGTATCCATAGTTATAGCTACTCTTCTCATATGCATCAAGAGGCCACCTTTATTCCTCTTACTAATTATTCTTCTCTGTTCTGGCTTTAATGTTTAAACACCAAAACATCTTGGAAGTTTTTAAAATCTTACCACTTAATAGTTCATACTTAACTCATGTTAAACTGCTTTTATCTTGCAAATGTCAGTCCTTCTACTGTCTAAACTGGTTGATCTTCATTTAGGTTTCCTGAGTATTTAGTAATCAGGAGTTAGAGCATTGCAAATGTTTATTAATATTTTTCAAGTACAAATGAAAATTCAGATGACTGGGAGGTGTTAATAAAGAAAGGAAAGCCTAGAACTTCTAGAATATTTAAGTCACTCCTCTAATCCAAGAGTGAGATTTACATTAGGACCTGAAAAGCAAATTCCACTAGTGACTGACATTTCTCTTTCCTGGAAAACAAAGTTTTGGAAACTTTTAATTCCCCACTGAAATAAAAATGGAGCCACTTAATTGTTTTCAGAGAGGGGAACGCTATTACAAAGTTTATATTGAGCATTGGCTTAAGAGTTCCAGATTCCATATCAAAAGATTTTCATTCCACACCACTTTGAAACAAGCAGAACAGGAGCTTAAATGCTGTCACAGACCAGTATGTTAATTGGTCAGCAACAGCTTTTGATTCAGTATTCCAGCCTAGGTCTATGGAAATAGTTTCACTGGCTTTACTGAACAATTGGTTCATTGTATATAACGTTTTAGACCAGTGAACCAAATCCTGCCTGCCTTTCTCTTTAGTTTCAGTGGGAGTTTATAAGCAAAGTAACAGAGCTTGGAAAATGGCTCACTATCCCGCTTGAACTAAAGGGAGAATTTTAGGTAGGTGGAATGTAATTATGAGACTGGAATTCAGCCAGAATTTGGGCAGGAGGAGCTGTGGATCTGTCAAGCAGCTATGAAACGTGTCTCAAAGTTGTCCCCAAAGTAGAGGGAAAAGAAATGTTTTTTTCACCTACACCGTATTAGGGTAAGAATTCTGTTCCCTTTCTCTGCTTTCAACGTATGGAGGTAAAGGGGAAAAGTGAGAAATAAAGAGCTGCTTTGCAGAACATTCAAAGAAAGGCAGAGGAAAGTGCCAAAGATGGGAGAAAATATCAGTGAGTTTCACAGCATGTATTTTATTTTCTGTCCCATTCTGTTAGTAGGTGGTAAATATAAGCAGGGTGTCTAATGTTCACAAAGGCAATAAAACATCTTGAAGTATGCAGAGTGTGGGCTAGCTTTCAGTCAGTATTTTATGTAATAGTCCTGTGTAGGAAATACCTAGGGAGAGGAAATTAAGGTGCAGAAATCTCATCAAAATCCAATTTTCTGAAGCGTTAGAATTGGCTAAACGGAACTCTGTGACCGGTTGTCATTAAATTATGAGAAGTCCTTTTTTACTTCTCCCCACTTGCCTGCATTCTAGAAATCCTGTTTAGCGAAACTGGCATTTTCAGGAACCAGAGCGAGCTGTGGTTCAAGTTGAGACTTTTTTTGGTTCTACTCTATTGTAAGAAATAAGGATAGATTTTTGATGCTTCCAGTCAGTCTCCAAATTGACATAACAGTAATTAGAAGTGATTTTCTTGGTTTCTTTCTCTCCCTTACCAGTTCAGTCTTCCTAGGCAATAACATTCTCTAGAGATTAAAGTGACAGTCTGTAGTTAAGTTAGGAAGCAACCCGTCAGAAATAGCTGCTGATTGCTGGATTGGCAGTGTTGGACTCCAAGAAGACCCACAAAAATAAATGTCAGAAAGTGGAAAAACTTTATTTTTTAATCGATTTTCTCCCTGGCCCTTCTCTCCTCCAGCAAAGTGGTGTTTTGAAAGTCTTGTCTGTTTTCATCTGTATGTTGAAATAACATGTTATTTAAAATGTTCAGTAATTTTTCCATTCTCCTTAAGTTAAAATTAGTGCAGAGACTGTTAAGAACAGCAGTGCTCATTTTTGTTTTTTTTTTTTCCCAATAGTATATCTTTTCAATAAAATATGAAGTACAGATCAGATACATGTACAGTAAAAATAAATGACATTTCCTTAATCAGATTGTCAAGAATGTGGGCAAAACCAAAACATAACCCCAAAATTCAGAAATGTGTATAACAGAGATATTCTTTGGTTAAAAAAACCCCAAAGAACCAAAAAACCTCTTTAATTCTTTAAGGAACTATAATTAACTTTTATAATAAATGTTCCTGCTAAATAGCTACACAGGGAGGCATCTTCTGAAAATGGAATATAAAATAATCTTAAGGCAATTACAAAGAAGTTTTTGATTTGCAAAATTTAGTATAATTATGTAATTTTCTTTTGTGTGCAAGCAGGCTTGGCATTGAACTCCCACAACACGATGAGTCATATGGAGCTGGTTATTTCCTGGTGAATAGCAAGAAGCAAGCAAAATTATCATTTGAATACAACAACCCATGAGTATAATGCATTAATCTAATTTTACAGTAGAATCAATGGCAAAAGTTCACCCTGATGCTTGAAGACGCTATACCAAAGGTGTTATCTGGAACGCATGAAGGCCTACCAGGATGTCTGTGACAAGCAACGTTAAAATGCTCCTTTCCTGAGATGTGAAAATGCTTTCAATCACCACCTTCAGATGAGTTCACTCCTTTAAAGATTTCATTTCTTTGCCAGTATGTTTGCAATGAAGTAGCTGTAAGAGTGTGTTTGACTTTATTATGCACTGTGAAAGGTGAACATATTGTAGACATTTAACAGGTTCCTTATATCAGGCTGCTTAAAAATGGAGAATTTAGTGAATGCAAATGTTGCCTAACTGAATACATGACATTACATGTGTAGATATATAAATTTGTGAGTGTAAGTATTATAGGTAAAGTAAAAGTATATAGAATTAATGATACCAATAATCTAGATTTTAATGACTAAGCGTGTACTCCTGTAACAGAAATTTACTGATCTCAGTGTTATTAGGCCACAAAATAATTTGGATTATGCCACATTTTTGTTTAGAGCCAAGCAAATACTATTAAATTATTTACAAATAAACTGCTATTTCTTTTAGCTTTCAAAGTCCTTTTAACTGTTAAATTTATTACTGAAAGGTGCTTTATCACATTCTGAGAGTCCGGTGTTCACCAAAACCAGGAATTCAGTTGTGGAGAAGACACACTTTGGATTAAATGGTACCTTTTGCATTTTTCCAGAACTGCAAATACTTTTTTTTTTTTTACTTATTTACAGTTTTTTCCTGTATACGCTATTATTAGAATTAAGTCCCTTTGAAAACTACAATCAGATGTCAGGGTTGCCCAGTGACAGGATGAGCGGTAATGGGCACAAATCATGATATAGGAAATCCAAGTTAAACATAAGAAAAAAACTTCTTTGTAGTTGAGGTGGTCAGGTATTTGCCCAGACGGGCTGTGAAATACGCATTCTTGCAGATAATCAAAACGAGACTGGAGCAAGGCCCTTGGCAACCTGCTCTAGTTGACCCTGCCTTGGGCAGGCGGGTTGGAGTAGCTGAGCTCAGGAGGTTCCTTCCAAGCTCAACAATTCTATGATAAATATTAATCAGTAAAATGGATTATTCACTGTATTCAGAGGAAGGAATTTCTAATTAATGATCCCTTTTCAAAATGAAATATGCCTGTACTAACACAGTTTTTAGAGTAGGACTCTATTTTGGAACTCATTTTTTTCTAGTGGATTCTGACTCTGGCAAGAACTTGTGCCATCTCTCATCATTAGCATATACATGACATGTTCAGAGGACCAAACCAAGTGCTTTTTACAGGACATATGCTATGCGACTTGAGACACATTAAAAGATAATTAAGTATATTAAACAATAATTTGATTTATTTTGTATTTGTTTTATATGGGGATATAAAAACTGATTCATGCCTAATTCATTTCCCAGGCAATATCTTTTCATGGCACAGATGTTTAGCAAGCAGAAACAATGCTGTCTTTACAGTACTTCTCATGTAGTGTCAGAGAAAAACTTGACTGGACAGTCTGTAATTAAAGGAGCAATCACATAAAAAGGACAAATACATTTGATTGCTTGAAAACAAAAATTAAAAACAAGGTCCCTGAATACTTCTAAAATAGTGTGTTGGTCAGAAGTTGACCAGGACAAATAATGTGAGGACTGCTGAAAACAGTTAAAAACAGTTAACTAGGAGAGGAAAAAAATAAACCCAAATTCTGTTGCTAGAAGTTTTTTCCCAATGATGAATAAAAGTGACTTTTATCATATGCAAAAACCTAAATAAATTGTGCTCATTATTCTTTTACTTTTCTGTGCACGAGTATGACTGCTTGAATAGATGAAAGCTGGGCAATAGACTTCAAGTCAACAAAAATGATCATTTCTTCTTTGTTAATCTGCTCTGAATTCTGTTTTTCCAAGCAAAATGACACAGTGCTGTACTGTGATTGACATTGTCCAGAAAGACATGCTGATGGTGAGCAACAGTAGACAAACATTAGTCTGTTAAGTTGTGGTTTTTTTCAAATGCAATTGGACAAACTTCAGGGCTTATCTTTTTGAAAAGCTTACAATGATGTTCAACCTCCAGTTGTATGGCTTGGAAAAGCAACAGATTTTGTGGTCCAGCCACTCAAAACTGGAAAACTGGGCAAATAGGACAACTTCCCTGAGAGACAGCTATAACTTCAGCTCTGGCCTTGCCTGGGTAGAGGTGTGCATTAAGAGGAATAGTCAAGCAGTGAAAGACAGTATCTGATGCTACTTCTCCTGGTTGATTCCATTTTTTTTTTTTCACTCTAAAACAGTTACAGATTTATTCCGATTTTACAGATACTGAAGGAGTCTAATAACTGAAAATGGAAATATAAACTTAAATTCACAAAAAGTTAAATACAAAGTTTATATTTATAATTACTCAAAAAAGGTAATCTTCCACTTCTATGTTAAAGCATATTCTGATTTAGATGGCTGGCACGTTATCAGTAATCCATTGCTATAAAACATCATTTGTAAAGACCACTTAACACATCTTGTGTGAATCATCTATTATTAGCAGATTTTGATTTTTAAAGAGGAGAAGAATACTCAAAAGTAGAGGTGAGAATAAGGGTGAAATTTCATTTTGGTAAGTACAGTTGTTAAGGAGGTAAAACAAACCATGAAAAGTTTTAGCAATTATTATTTTGGAATACCATTATTTCAGAAATACGTAAGAGGATGAATTTAGAAGTCAGGTTTAGAAACAAGCAGAAGTAAGAACATGGATATGAAAAGTAAAATGTCCTATTTGAGAGCTTTTCCAATACTATCTTGACATAGTATCAGTCATTCTCAAGCATTCTTGCACAGCAATCAAAGTCATCCAGCATACATCGTGCTACAAAGAAAACCACCCACTGTGTAGGTCTGTGACACTAATGTGATTTGGAAGAAGCTAGCCCTAGTATGATTTTCACCATACCAAGTGGCTCAGAGATCAAGGGTCTCTCCCTGACATAGTCCACAAAGACAATAGTGATGTAGCTACGCTTGCACTTCAAAGTCTTCATTTTGATGTCCCTTATTATTATTTCGCTATTTACAAACTCTAGATTTTTTTTTCCTGGTGCAGAACTGTGTTAGGAATCCAGGAAGCCAAAGTGTTCCTAAATGGTAGACAAAAACACATGGACAATTATGGTATGTTGGCTAAAGTTTTGTTTTTCACCAATGTTCTGAAAGCAGTTTGTGCTATATTGAATGACATTGCAGATGTATTAACAATTATGTTCTTTGTTTTACAAATAAGAATGACTGTGTCTGGAGATCAAGACCCTTAGCTGAGCAAGAGTCCAGCTTAATGAAGCTGAAAGGAGGGCAGATCTGAGCTACTTCTGTGTTCCTCGTCCTGGATCTGCCTAGTGTCCAGACAGGCTCCTAGCACAACCTGAATTGAAACAATGGCTGGAAGTCATCATTCAGGTGAGAATTTGCAGACTGGAATTATTAATATTTGACATTAGCACTTCTTCACCAGTCCCTCAATGATTAAAAAAAAAGTTGTAGTCTGGTATGAATGTACGTTTTTATAATGGCCAGTTCTGAATAAATTGGACCCATGAAAAATGTTGATTTGGGGTCAAACTTTGCAACGTCTCTTTAATTTCAATTCCAAAGAGGCAGTCTTCAGTCTTCCACAGCGGTCAGGACACTAAAGCACTGCATAATTCACAGGCCTCCTTTTGAGAGACAGTATAGCTTATTACTTTTTTTTTCTTTTACATTCTTTCAGAATATGCTCTGCCTTTGAAGGCAGAACCGGGAGGTTTTTCTGGTGATAACTTCAACAGATTGTGTTGAAATATTTTTTTTAAGATTTGTTTACCAATAGGATTTTCCTTTGTTGTTTTTCTAAATTAATAAAGTCAGTGTTTAATATCCATTAATCATCTATTTCTGTTAGGATGTAAGTGCAATAAGCATGCTTTTATTCATTTATTTGTATGCTATCACTTAAACCCCCCATTTGTAGATCATGGCTGGGTTATGCAGGGCTCTCTACAGACCTATAACAAAGAAACAAGTTTTTACTCCAGAGAATTTACAATATACATGAAAGAGAAGATGAAATAACAGGGCAAGACAGACAATCAGGGCTCAGGAAGGGAAGGAAGATAAAATAAAAAACGAACAGAACTGAGCAGAAAAACAAAAGTCACTGATGACTCCTGGTAAAAGAAGAAACATAAATATTAAAATATGATATATGATCAAAAATGTTCTTAGGTGCATAGATGTTAGAAAAAAAGTCATAATTAATAATATCTACTTCAATTATTTCTAATTAATTCATTAATTTCATAGCTTTCTTAACATTTTAGGGAACGAGACTCACTGTCTCTATCTACTTTTTAGGCTGTTTTCTATTTCTCTGAGAATTTTGAGGGCCTTTGTCCTCAGGATCTTTGGCTTATCTAGTCTACTTCTCAGTTTTATCATTAGTGTCCTCTGTGGACAGTTATTCCATTAGTTATTTTGTGCAGTAAGTAATTTTGAGAACTGATCTTTCATGCTCTAATTACAGAGATGCTTAGAAGTCAGTTGTATTATTTTTGTATTACATGTAGAGTGTGCTCTAGGTCAGTATTCTACATAATTGTTAATTCTATATAGTTATATTCTAGGTTTTCTTTCTTTTTCCAGTGTCTCTTATTTTCTTCTCCCAATAATCAAGATTCAAAACATGTTTCCTCCATTAAGGACAAATCTTGACCAAAGCTAGTTTCTAGCTTTAAGAAAGTTTCCATTTTCCTGCTGTCTCACATTCTGCACTGGAAAATTTTGAAATTTGAATTCTTTCTTATTCTCTAGCTTTCCTATGTTCATATTTACATCTATAGTCATATGCTCTCCACATACAGATTTATGAAAGCCCTGCAACTTTAGAGAAAAATATGTCAAAATAAATACACAAAAATTAATTCCTATTTCAAGATTGTAATGGGTTTTGTTCTTTGGCAATTAGTCATTTTAGACTATTATAGAAATAGTAAAACTTTGCATTGTAACGTTCTTAAATTCCCTCAACACCTGTGTTAAGGGCATGCAGTTCTGCTGATGAATGTCCCATGCTTTAAGTAGTGATATGTCATTAATCACATTAAGAAATAGACCTAACGAACCATAAATTAAAAGTAAGACGGTGTTACTAGCTCTCTTTTTAGTAAAAACTAAATAGTCTATTAATATCTCTGCATTTGAGATAAAGGAACATCTGGATATGTTATTGCCATGATAGATCCTTTTTCAAAGCAATGCTCCCCATCGCAGTGGCAATTCAGTCTTTGCTCTATACCAGGGAAGGGTGACAGAATTCATTCCCATGTCTGTGCAGTTACTTGTATGAACTTTCTCTGAAGATTGTGGTCCATATTGCACACTGTGCTAATCAATGTCGCAGTATGGGCAAATGTCTGAAATCTAATCCTGATTTTTACTTTCTGTGAATAGAATTAGAAAACTGTTAGGCATTATAGCCTGAAGCGCTCTGGGAATGATATCCACAACTGGAGCTATTTCCTTCAATAGTTACGTTGAAATTGTGATTATCAGAAGCTGCATTATTTAAAAAGGTAAGTTAATGCAAGCAAGAGAGATAATTAGCATAATCTGTTCTTTAAAAGATACATATGCCATTAAAGTTTTAAAGAAAGAAAATCTTTCTTTCAAAGATGAAATCATCTTTGTGTTTTACTAAAGCTCATTTCTTTTCCATACCATTTTGTCAGAACAGCACAAACTTGGTGTTGGAATAGCCCAAGCCTTCAAAGTTGTGTTCAGTTCATATAGTTTTCATATGTCTGTAAGAATGACATTGATTTCCTCAGATTTCATACAAATTTTCCATTTGCACTCTCAGAATTTTATAACCACAATTTTGAGCACACGAGATTGATGAGAAAGAATTCTCTCTGTTACTAAACACAGAACATAGGTTATCATCTATCACTTAATCAGATGAATGCCAAAGGAAGAAGACGCATTTTGATATTGGTCTGTGTAGTGTAGTGAAAGGGGAAGAGGAGATGGCTATTTCTCTAACTTGTGATTTAGTAATGAAATACTTTTATTAATTTCAATTTTACCTACCTCAGTTTAATGATATCAAGCTAACCTGCTAGCATCAAGATATTCCATGACCACAGTAGAATTTCTGGCTACTCCCAGATGCCCTAGCACTCCAATGAATTTCTTCTACGTTTAGGAGGTCCAGAGATATCAGGTCAAGATGTTATCATAGGATCATAGACCAATATAGGTTTGAAGGCACCACTGAAAGCCATCTGGTCCCAGCCCCACCCAAAGCAGCCACTTAGAGCAGGACCATGACTTGTCAAGTTTTTAATAGCTCCAAGGACAGAGATTTCACAGACTCTCTGGGCCACTGTTCCAATATTTGACCACTGTCATTGTGAAATTTATTTTTCCCAGTATGTGAATGGAGTTTCCCTTGTTACAGCTGGTGTCTGTTGCCTTTTGTCCAACCACTATAGATTTCCAAAAAGAGTCTGACTCCATCTTCTCTGTACCCTCCTGTTAGGCAGCTGAAGATAACATTAAAATCCTCCCCTTGTCCTTGTGTTCTTCAGGCTGAACAACCCAGCTCTCTCCATATACGTCGTACTCCTGCTTCCTAATGATCTTGATGGCCTTCTACTGGACTATCTCTAGTTTATCCATGTCTTTCTTGTACTGGGAAAACACTGGACACAGTACTCCTGGTGCAATCTTGCAAGTACCAAATAGAGGGAAGAAATAATTTCTCTGAAGTTTTTGGCTATGCTTTTGTTAATACAGCCCAGGACGCATTTAGCCTTCTTTGATTCAAGAGCACACTACTGACTCATGTTCAACTCCTTGACAGCTAGGACCCCCAAGTCCTTTCCTGCATGTTGGAAATTTATTCAGGACCTGATACATCTCAGATATACTTACTTGTTTGCATTTGAATTTAAAAAATGCCAAGCATCAACAACACCTTTTCACTTTGAATGGCATTCTAAAAGCTATTCTAGAAAGTCAGGCCCTAAATTTTTACAATCCTTATTTGCCAGTAGGAGAAAAAAGACAGAAAGATCACGTTCAATGAGAAAAAATACGAACTAAACCCACAAAGGTCACTTTTCACTTGTAACTGCAAAGATCTCTACTTTCAGCTGTTGTAATGTCTAAAGTCTTTTATTCACCTATGTGCCACCTCTCCTCGGGCATGTGAAAATTGTCCTTCATTTGTGCACATGTAATGAGAATTAAATAGAGAGGATTTTTGAAGCCCTGGACTCTGCAGGACCCAGTACAGGTAGAAATGTGAACTGTTTGTAATATTCAGGTTTTTATTTCAGGACTCAGTAGTAGTAAAAATTTTGTTGTTCATACACACTTCAGAGAAACTGTGAAAGGCTAGAACAAGTCACAGATGTGTTAAATGACGTTCTATCTTTAAGCTTCTTAACTTTTTTCTTAACTAACAGGTCAGATACTCTACAGGTGAAATCACATCTGAGGCCACACATTCTCTATTTGAATCATGTACTAAGGAAGCATCATGGCGTAACAGAGTAGCAAGGAGTCTGTGGGCACCGGTGACACTGCTTCTTGTGCATGTTCTTTCCAAGACATAAGTACTGCTCTGCTACGTTAGGGAAGTGCCTGAGTTGCCAGGGAATTGCTAATGAGGGCTGAGCAAGTGCAAGACCTGATTGGGCTTTGTGTTTGAAGGCATATTCTAACTTCTGCTTGCTTTCCCTTCAATAAACTTAGACCTAACAGACAGGATTATGTGGCGGGGGAGAGCAAGGAGAGACTCCAATGCCTTCCCTCCTATTTCAGTGTTCAGAAGGGAGGATTTGAGCCTTTCAGAGTGAACTATAGAATTGGGCAAATCATGCAGTGATAAAGTCTGAGTTTAGAAATCCTTTTTTATCTGTTTATGTTAGGTATGCTATAAAAAGCATATCACCATGGTATCCCAGATCTTTCCAATTAAAGAAAACTATTTCTACCATTTACTTAGCAACTTTGACAATAGCCTCCAGCAGCAGTAAAACAACTTGACTGCCTGGCATTTTACAAGATAAATTCTTCACTACTGTCTGTTTTTTCTTGCACTGTTGCTTGCAAAGACTTAAAAAGTTACTGCTTCTTCAACCACTGAGGCTGGTATTGCTACACTCACTTGAGCTATGGATCACTGGGTACACTTTGTACCTTTACATGCCAGTTTGAGAAAAATCAATTTTAGTCTTGAAGAGATGAAACTAGTGTTGCAGAAGATCAGTGCACATTTCCAGGTGCTGCAGGGCACTAGCATCTTGATGGGAATTCAACAAAACATGACATAGGTATGGTGCAAAATTGCTTACTCTTATGCTAAAAGATCTTCTGAAAAAAAATACAGAGTAAATCAGAATACTGTGAAGAAGCAAAAGTCACACTAGCTACAGTAAACACTTCTACATTATTCACAATCTTAGCATCAAAAACATAATTTATGTTACTAACTATAAGTTACTGTATGCCAATAAATGTTGTAGGTACCACAGAGAAATCAGATAATATTTAACATATAGATTAAAACTAGCATATACCCGATGTTGAGGAAAGAAACAGTTTGTGCATAATAATGAATAGAAGTATTTAAAATACTTCTGTCCAGGTAGAGCTTGATTGTCTCCTAACTTGGAGATAATGTCAAAAGAGTAGTGTTACTTTCTACCTTTTTCTTCATTTATATTTGTGGTGGATTGACCCTGACTGAACGCCAAGTGCCCACCAAAGCTGCTCTGTTGCTCCCCCTCCTCAGCTGGACAGGGGAGAGAAAATATAAAGAAAGGCTCATGGGTCGAGATAAGGACCATTTGTATACCTCTACAAAGCCTGAGAAATGGATCATTTACTTTCTTTTTCCTGCTATATTTCTACTCAGAAAAATTAATTTTTTAGTTTTCTTTTTGTAATTTAGAAATGGATGTACTCTTTCCTGCTTTGAAGGACTTGGATTGCACTTCCATGGGATATTAACTGTGCTTTCAGTGAGCACAGACCAGAAATGCTGAGTCCAGATAAGATGTTCTGCTGAACTCATATAAATGTTCTCTGCCAGATCATATTTATAAACATTTTTGAAAGAGTAACTTTGTCTCAGAAGAGGTTATGCTAGATCAGGCATCATCTGTTTGTGAAAATCTAACTTAATGCTAGATCAGGTGTTGTCTATTCTCCTGCAGCTGATATAAGTCAGATTTGTTCTGGTATAAAGTATAAACCAGTACATATATTTTATTGTGCATTCAGGCTAACTTGATGCAGATGTATTCTTCTGTCTGGAGTCATAGCAGCTTAAAGTAGTTACTGGTCCCCCAGCCCTTCTTCCTCTTCATGTCAATATTCCCTGTAGAAGGTAGTCTTTTTTCTAATCTGATGGATTTTCTTATCTGTATGCTTCTTAACTAAATGATCCAAGTTAACAAATAGAGCATACATAGTGGAATTTTGCTAATCAAACTGATTGGAACTGAAACAGGTTGGGAATTGCTTATACAAGCAGCTCCGCTGCAAGATTAGAGGAGGCAGTAACCTCTAACTACTGCAACAGATTGAAGGTGGTAATTATTTCACCAGTGTTGCTCTAGCTGGAGAAGGATGTATGAAAACAGCTTAAATGATAAAAAGGATATAGATCCTATATAAATACAGATTGGAACACTCCATTTCCCAATGGAAGCACTAAATATGCAGCCAACTGCAGGCTCAAGAGCAAAGCCAAAAGAAGAACAAAAAGGGAGATTGTGGAAAGACTTATGCAAGGTCTTATTCCATTTTTTTTGCAGTACAGTTTTCCAGGAAATACTGTTGAACATGCAGGAATTATTTTGAAATGCACTCTGCATTCTTCGTATAACACATATAGATTTGTGCAGAGATAGTAAAAACTTGCCTAGTCATACCAGCTTTATATGTGCTCTGTTTTGAAAGAAAAAGACGGGTGAGAATTCACTTCCAAATATCAGTTTTGTAGAACTAGCTGGATAAAGCAGTTATAAAACAAGGCTGATTCAAGAAATTCCAAGTATGTAAATAACTCAAGTTGATCATAAACCTGATCTTCACTGAAATATGAAAAACAAACAAAGAATTTTGAAGTGCTTCATTAAGAAAAGTCAGATTTTTTCTTTTTGTTTGCTTTAGAAACCACAGCTGGTGATGGTGACAACGATTTTGTGACAAATGATTTTGACATTTACATATTTTACTTAATGCTACTGGACATTTCTAATTTATTGTAATGATTTATGAGTAAAAAAGCCTACCAGTGTTTAAACTTTGATATTATTTCTGTAAAGCTGGCAAAGATTTTCTAAACAATAATGTTATCCTTTTGTATTTTAGGATTTCTAGCACATTTTAGATTATGTTTTCTTTTGTTCCTACAGGGAAAATTTCTCAGTGACAACACCTTCACTTTATCCTCCTTTTCTTTTTGGAGAATACCTCTGAGCACAAATTATTGATTTTTGTTATATTCCTAGTGCTATGATACTCCAGTTACAGATCATTTGTATCATAAGTTATTGTATTTGCAGTGCATCAGAAACCGTCTAATTAAACTGTCAGCCTACTATTATAGTCCCTCATTCTCATCTGGCCTTATTCATGGTGGCAGGTTCCAATGTTTGCACTGAGTCTCAATGAACTTGGTAGAAGACTGCATGGATGCGGCACTAACCCACAAGCAGTAAATGTTAAGACGGACACTTAATTCCAGCGCTGAAGTTGGGATCCTGGTTGCACTCTTTTCCCTCTCTATGCAGAAAAGAAAGGCAGAGAGTTCCAGAATGTGATTCAGCCTGCCAAAACTGTAACTGATCTTCTGCAGATGTCTTTATAGGAGGTCTAGGGAGATCACACGCCTAATAGACGTCTTAGCACGGTGTGTGAGTTACAAGTGCAGTGTTACATGCAAAACAATAAGCAAGCCAGAGACTGCTGTGCTTCGTTTCATCCCTCTGCACTTAGCAGCTTCATATTGATCTCAGGGTTCAAAAATAGTGTCAGGATGTCCAGTCTTTGTTCAAATTAGCTTTTACTGGGAGCTAGGCTTCTGTAGACAACATATACTCGATGTATTTCTTTTCACAGCAAAGGACTCTGAAAAAGGAATGATTTTATCTTGGAGGAGGGTGCTGTTGTTTCTTTTTTATTAAAAAGAGGTATATCAGGAGCCTGGTTGATAGATTAGGACACCAGAAAAATAAAAGGAATTTAGGGCAATGGAAGACCAAATCCATTTTTGGAAATCACTATCGTGAGGTGGATCGATGGGATATGTTTTTAAAAAAACAGTGCAAGAATGATGGGTTAAAGCTTTGCTAGTATTGTCCATATGTTACAGGCCAGAGTCAGTGGGCCAGTTTTATGTTGTGTTTTCCTGTAGTAAGCAGTGTTTCCTGTTAGAATTTGAACTCTTTTGTTTCCATTTTATTTTACTTAATGAAGAAAGCACTGTATTTAAAGAGAAAAATTCCTACTTCCTCCATTAGAAATGAATCACACTGTTCAAAACCTGAGTGGAACAATTTAAACATTTCCTGGAAATTGTCATTGTGTTTCTTTGTGATTAACTGTCAAACAGTAAAATTTATTTGTTGAAATTATGGCTGTGGAAACTCACTTGTGTGAGCCCTAGCATGTAATTCCAGACTGTTATCATGCTGTTCAAGAATTGTTCTTCATATATATTGGCTTTTCTGACCGTATGACCATATGCTTAAAAGTTAATTTTGAGGAGCTGAATCAGTTGATAAGACTGAGTTATATTCATGTCGTCTCCACCATTACACTTAAAGAAAGCAAAATTCAGTATTAATTTTGGAGATTTTCCTTATTAGCCATCATCTTGCATGGAGTGTGCTGGAGGAAGAATGCCTCATCCATAGTCTATTTTTCATTGCTTTTTATTTATTTCATATGTTGAGAGTAATGCTTAGAGTAGCATTACTGCTCATTACCTTGCTTAGGACTTAACTGTTTCCACTAACCAGCAGAATCTTTTTTTGGAGAAAAATATCGTTTTCCTCTTGATTTGCCGTTCCTAAACTCAACAGACGCATCACACACCATTTTCTTTTTTGCTGTTTCCACAATATTATACTTACTATACAAAGCTAATTTCAAAATCAGTTAACTGATGGAAAATATTCTTGAATTAGTATCTCTAAAGCAACCCCACCTCCATTCCTTTCCATACATAGGAAAAGTAAAAATGCAGGTTTTTTTCTGACTTCCTATTCTTACTGCCTTACATGAAAAGCAGATTTTTTTTTTCTCCTCTGATTATCCCCTGTATTATTTCATTTTAGGACATCTTTGAAGAAGCTGCTCTAGGCAGCTAACAAATATAAGGAACTGAGAACTCATAAATTAATTAGAAAATCTGCTTCCTTGACTTGGTTTGCTCAGTGATGTTCTACTGTGATTTTAGTAGTGCTCTTTTTTTTAAGTCTCATCAGCTTCTTTTGACTTGTAGTGGCTATTCAGAAGGATCTATAACTTCTGCTGTTAATGACCTACTGTGCACTCCATAGTTGTAATGATTGCCATTTCTCTTGTTAAATCCTGTGGTAAAGGTATTTATGTTCATTTGAATGATAGGTATTTATTTTAAATATTGACTGAAGAGGCAGTAGATCATGGAAGGTTAGAACTCCAAAAATGTGAGTTCAATTTATTTTATTCCAGCTTAGCACCATTCATCACACCCGATATTTTTCCTGTTCTGTAAACAGTAAAATCGGGCACTGAATCAAAACCAAACCTAACCTGTAGTTACACCTTTACAAGGAGTATATTAACTTGTCAGAAATTCATTAAAACGATCATCTGTGAGTGTTTTAATGAAATTATTTTGACACATAGACATAAGAAGCAGCAGAAGGATACAAGAAGACCATAAGTTAATTACTTGAACTTAGAAACCTCAGCTGAAATATCAAAAGAAAAAAATAGTGTTTATTTTTGCTTCAATACTTCTGACACTTCTCACAGATATATCTTCTTTTCCTGTGGTACTACAAAAGACCTTTTTAGGACATGAAATATTGTGAGAAAAACAATGCTCTTACATTAAACGTCTTTATTAATATGGATATTCTGTGATTTAGCTGGGGCTAGCTTCAAAACATGATGTTTTGGAAGACAAAGTACAACCAGAATTTAGAATGAATGTGAGAAATAATTATTTGGGGATGGATTGACAATTTGAGTTTAATCCTTATTCAAATTGAATTTCCTTTGAGAAGGCTTAAGGCCATCAGTCTATTATCAGACAACAAAACTGACTATTACTCATTTGAGTTGGGTTTTTTTTTATTAAACCTGAAAGAAGTATGGTGAACTAATGCATTTGTAAACTAAGCCTGCAAAAACACAACAGATTGATAGTCATGCTTAATTTGGTAGGAAAAAGAGCTTTAGTGCAGCTTGCGTTTTCTGATCTTTTTTTTTCTAACATACCTCAGTTCTCATTCCTGTCACCTTTCTTTTGTCACTTGCTGGTTTCTATTGCTCCGTTATAGTGTAAGTTATATTCTTTGTTCAATTCTAGATTGAATTAAGGTAGTGTGAAAGCAACAGTGGTAGTGGTATGGGATTTACAATTAGCTTAGGTGCCTGTGTTAACCACCTGCTCTCTATAGACCCCCTAATATTACACTTGCCACAAAATTGGTTTCATGGCAAAATCTTTGAAATCTGAAGGGAAAGTCTAGCGTGCATGACCGTGGATCCCATGTCTGACAGCGGTAGCTTGCCGTTGGCAGGATTGAGAGGCAAGCAGAGCAGTGGGATAGAACTGAATAGATATGGGATTTACCCTGAAACGAGGGACACAAGAGGACCAAAACTCTGCAGGGCTATTCTAAATTCAGTGTATTAAGTGAAGCTCAAGCTCATATAGACAATATGGATCTGGAAGAACATAATAAGCAGGACAGAACCACAGCTTCTTGGTGCCTATGGCAAGCCTTAACACAATTACCTAGGATATCACAAGAGTGACAGTACTTCAGCTGGGTCAGGTTTTGCGGGGGGACGGGAGGTATGTTTGTCAGGCATTTCTTCATTCTCTTCAGGCTTCACTCTGCTGACTGCTGGTTGGGGTCTGCAGCTGGGCTAATCTCTATTCTGTTATCAGTGACAACTTCCTTACCTCTGAACCTCCATTTTATATGTACAGTATTGTACTTTCCTCCCCTTCTGCTCTTTAAAATGTTAATGATATTTATTTGTTTATTTTACGAAAAAAGGCTTTTGGGGGAACAGCCAGGACCAACAAAAGTAATAGATACTAATTAAGCTGATCACACATCAATAAATTGCTTTTGTAGAGGTTTAAAATCTCTGTACATTGTAAAGTTAAAATGAATCCTCTTCCCAGTGGCATGTAGATGAGGACAGGTTATTATTCGGAAAACAGTAGTAAAACCTGTAGCCTCTGTCTCATTAAGTTATTTTGGTATAGAACCATAGTAATCAGCGTTGCTTGGGGCTGAAACAGATGCCCAGTATTATGATTAAGGATATGTTTATGCATATCTTTTGAAAGAAAGCTCCAGAGAACAGGACACGACAAGATTCTACATTCAGGCAGTTCTTCTGAGTAGGTTGGTAGGTTATGAAAATGACATTGCTAACCTCCTTCCTTTTTTATAAACAGCACTTTAAGGAATAAAAATCCACACTAACCAGCAGAAATCCAGCTGATGATAGGTGTTAGTCTGAATACGCTACTCAGTCACAGCAGAAGCACCACTTAGGTAGAGTCAGTGTTACATTTTTCCTCCTGATAGTTGTATCATTAGGATTTTGCTTGAACTTTGAATGTTAAATATACTATTGATACAATAACATGAAATGATTAATGGCCTATCCTAGGAAATGTGTCATGTCAATAAAACTGGTTTTTAATAGCACTGTTGCAATTCCCCAGTTGAAAGAATTTCAAGAGTCAGTTGAGACAAAACCTATTTTTCATTATAGAAATTCCTTAGCAGTTCTGTACCTGAGCACAGAGGACAGAATGGGCTCAGTAACTACACAGAGGATTATTGACACTCCGCTCCCGTTCCCTCACTCCTTATCAGGGAAGAGGCAGTACAAAAAAAAAAAACGCTGCTTGGAGTTCCTTTCCTATACCTCCCACAAATTTAGCCAAACTAAACTCTGTTGCAAAAAAGAGGCTCCAAGCTTTTGGAATTTTGGAGTCATATTCCCAAAAATATTAATTGAAATATTCAAAAAGGTTTTTGTTTCCTTTGCGTTTGTTGGTGTACCCAACAGTAGGAGGCTCTGGGTTCCTTTATTATACCTCCTCAACTCTTTTTAATTTTAATTCTTTTTCTTTGGGAAATCTGCCCTGAAGGTATGCATTAGGGTACCATGGGCTTTACTTCGAAGGGAGGTTTACTGAACGACACTTGAAAAATCTAGATAAAGCAACGTCAGTTAGTAAAACCCAGTCTTTTTTTTTTCTTTTTCTTTCTTCCTCACCTGAAAGTGCCAATGGACTCATACTTCTGTAAATACATAAATACTGGCACTGCCATAGCCTGGAGTTAACTGGTGGGGTTTCTAGAGCATAAGTCTTAGTTCAAATTAGTGCGCTAAGTTGTGGTATGCCACACGAATTGTTTTGCTGTGTCCTGTGGGAGACTTTGTCTGTTCTAGGTTCATACATGCAAAGATTCCTGGCCCGCCAGTTCAGTACACGGAAGTAATGCTGGTTTGGTGTACTCATCCCTTCTGTTGGTGGTATCTTTTTTATCTGGAAATTAGTCATAGATCCAATTGAAGGTGATGACATCTTCCAGTTATTGCATTACTACAATGCTCATTTCTTCAGCCAGAGTTTGTGCCTCTGAGAAGGCAGATGCAGCCTTCTGGGATCAGGTAGACCTGGTGAAAAGAAAATAGTTGATAAAAGTGAAAAACAAACCAAAAACCTCCAGATCTCTGGAAATGTTGCTGAAAAGCTTCAAAATTATAATACTCAAACTGATTGCATGAAATTTCCAGCTGTTAAAAGCTGAACTTGATTCCTCCTTTAATCACTCTGAACACATAATACATGTCTAAAATTAAAGGTCATCCACTCACCCAGGGCCCTACAAACGTGCTTTGACATTAAAAGGTTTACAATTAAAATATACCAGGATTGGAAAGTACCAGCAGGGCCTATAGGGTTGAACGGAGCAGTACTGTTTCTGGTTGAATGAATACTTTTCATTTTGTGTTGGGGCACAGCACAGCCGGCTGCTCCCTAAGGGAGAGGAGCCGAGCGTGGTAACACTGTCAGGGCCTCATCCTGCACTCCCCAAGCAAGGGGAACGGGCATGCCTGGGGATGGCAGTCAGGTCTGACCAACAGACCATTGAGTCTTGCCCATGGCTTGTCCGTGGGGTCAAGCTGGGCACACGAGTCAGTGAATCAGGGACAGGATCAGGTCTGGTGACGTTGACCAAGGTCAGACATATCTCAGTGGCTGCCAGCCAAGTCTGCCGTGATGAGGCAGGTCCGAGATGAGGTTGGGAAGTCAATCCATGTCTCGGTCCAGGTCTGGATCAATTGGGCCCATGGCCAGGCACAGCCCCGGCTGCGACACAGCTGGTGCTGTAGTTCAGGCTAGAGCCAAGCAGGAAAGGGTCAACTTAAAAGCAGTTCCCGCAGGAAGGGGGGGGCAGCCCTGGCTCAGGCCTCCCAGCAGAGCTGGCTGGGGAAGGGGACAGCCCGCAGCTGCGCTATGGCTGAGTTGTCCCTGAGCCCTGGCAGCAGGAGCTCCAGGAAGGGGGAAGCTCTCAAGGCCATTACACTTTGATGCATTAATGTTTAGGAGAAATCTGGCGATTTCTCTACTTAAAATTATTTCTTTACCAGCAGAGCAGAGACGCTCTTTTTCTTTACATTTCTGTCACAAAACAATTGGTGTGTCATGTTGCATTATGTCATATCATATGGTGAAACACAAGCTGACATACTGTGTCCGAAAGGTATTTGAACATATCATGTCAGCAACTGGAAGAAAGAATACATGCTCTTGCTCGCTCTGTCTTGGCAGAAGTTGTAGTTTTCCACTCTTGTTTTAATTCCCCTGGATTGCCAATTTAAAAAAAAAAAAAATCACTGCAAAGGCAAGTGCCCAGTTCTCCTGCCTGTACTCAATCTCGCTCTAATCTTTCCTTCTCTTCTTTGAGAAAAAGCAAGAAAGCCATGAAAGCAAAAGAAAATCTACCAGGTGAGTAAATTTGCTTAGGAAAAAAAAAAAAAGAAAAGGAAAAAAAAGCCAAACACAAAACCCGCTTGTGAGACGTGACCACCTGAGGAAAGATTAATTAAAGTAAATGGAAAACTTAAAATGAAAAAACCAAGGAATCAAAATAAACCAGTGCGTAAGAAACCAGAGAAACTTGATGCCAGTATCATCACTTCATGGGATGGTACATGTGAAAGATTAAAATTAAGGGATTGGCAGTAAATAGAAGCCAGGCTTCTTTTTTTTTTTTTTTTTTGCAAGGAGGAATCCAGGGCAATATATTCTGTCTCAGTGTGATGATATTAAGAACCAGCCCTAGGTGTGCTGTTGCTCTTGGTGAATCTGATTATGTGTGTCCCTGACCTCTGCTGATATATCTTATCCATTTTATATACTCGTTCATTCATTTAACTACGTACTTTGTCACTGATGCTTTTCCAGAAACTGTAAAAAAGGAAATATAATCTCATTTGTATTCATTCTCCTTTCCCACAGCTTTCTGTTACTCATTCTCTTTTCTGTAACTGCTGTACACTTTCTTCTCTTTTCTGTCTTCCTTCCTTGATTCTGTTCTTTCCTTTCTTATCTTTTTGGCACATTGCACTTTTTCCTTACTTTTGACCTTCCTCTTTTCTTGTTTTTCTCCAATCAGCTTACGGCCTCCATTCTTTTTCCATATTATTTTACATCTTTTCTCATAAGTGTTTTCTTCTCTTTTCTTGCTCTGGAGTAGAAACTTTAATTTTGCTGGAAAGGACTTTCAAAAAGATGTTGCTTCCCCAGTATTCTTCTGCTATGGTAGTTATCCGAGGTGAGACTGCTTCTGGTAGGCATTAATATTTACAGATTTGTTTTATGAATCTGAAGATTGATTTAGCCTGAGAGTAATGCAGGGAAACAGATGAACCATGGAAATGGTAAGGTCTACTTTCCTAAGATTCATAAATCTAAAAGCCATTCTGAGGTGACCAGCTTTTAGAAGAGCAACACCTAATGACTGAAAATTGTTAAATGTCTGAAGTCCAAAACAAGTTCGAAACTTAACTTTCACAGGTACTGAAAATGATCTTTAATGGTTAAAAACATTCTCCAAACTCTTACAGAATTACATCCCTTCTCTTTAAAGTGTATAGTCTAAAGATTTCAAGTAATACTAGTTTTCTTAGGTAGTCAGGTGATAAATGTGCTATTTACTAACATCACATGTGTACGACGTCCCTCAGAACTCGACACCAGTATTTCACAAACTTCTGCAAACTAAAAATTTGTCTGTGTTCTCATTGGCCAGTTGTCAGTGTTATATACTATATATGCTCATATCTTTCTTTCATATGTATAACAGCTATTCTTCTTTATGTATTCAAGCTTTTATTAACCTAAATGGCAATTTTTTTCCCCTCTGTATTCGTGTCTAGATTACAAAGCAGTTTGAATTGTGTGTTGATCCTTTTGGAATTACGAAAATGTATACACATGTAATAGAATTGTGTAGGATATCTTAAGGAAAACTGTGCACACTTATACTGCTCTTAATCTACAGTTCATCCGTGCTATATATATCCAGAAGGTGCCAGTACTGCAACTTTCCCAGCATGTTTCTCTCAGAATGGATTTTATTTTAATCTTTCATTGTGTGCACTTTAGCCAGTATAAAGTAAATTGTTTTCAAGAGCTAAATTGTTCATTGTAAACTATTTTCTTCTCTTAAATTCAATGTACACATTAATTAAATTTTACTCTGTATTATCTAATAAATCCCCAAAAGGAGAGCTTATGATACTGACGGGTTCTTTGCTGATCTTATCAATAAAGTGATATTATCTGTGCTGCATCCACCTACCTTTCGGTTTTGTAACTATGGCACTTCAATATTTGTCCTAGACAGATGTTCTCTAGCAAAACTCACTGAAACAGTTTAAGATGATAGTACCCGCAGAGTTCTGACCTCCTCTCCACTGAGAGCAGTGGTGATTGAGGTGGAGGTGAATATGAGCCCCACTTGATCAACCATGTGTTAGTTAAGCACTGATAGAGGGTGGTTTGTGTCCTTTAACAGCAGTTAGTTGAGTAAGTAATAAAATGTAAAACAAAGTAAAAGTAATTTCTCTGTCAATCATTACCTTTGTGAATTCCTTTGCTCTTTGACATTTTTTATTGCATTTTCTATGCCTTTTCTTACAACAGCATAGCACATCTTAAGCTATAGCTACTCTTGCTATTCTCATAATTTTCCTTTTTTAAAAATTATGATTTGTTTGGCACCGAGTGCTTTTGTCTTCTAGATACTAAACTCAAATATTTTCAAGGTCAAACCATGAAATATAGATTTAGTTTCAACATGGACACTTGAAATTGTAATCAACACATAGCTATTACTATAAAAAAATGTTCCTATTACAAGTGAAACATGGAAAAACACTGTTTGATGTCCTTCTGTAATTAAGAACTTTTACCAGTCCCAGCTGCAGAACTATTATGCTTTTAGACCATCTAGTAGAAAGTAACATTTTTGAATAAAATGTGACATTCAGAGGTTGGATTGTTGTATATCTTGTGCACAATAAGTTATACAATGGAAGCATTACAGCTGCACCTTAAGCAGAAGATTTAACACGTTTACTGCCCTTCTGACAAGGAAAAGATAGGAAGGAACTAAATGTGTCTGTCACACAAACTCGGTATTTAAGAATAAGAAAAATTCTTCTGCCAACTATGAAGCGGTAAGAGGGAAGACATCTGAGAACTGTACCTTGTAATAGTCAAGGACTTTGCTTTCTTTTTGAATTGTTTATTAGTTTTGTGCTAGAAAAAATCAGTTGAACTCCAGGGTAAGGCTGGATATGTACTTGTGTAATCTGTGCACAGATGCTCCCTGTTACCTGCAAATTTCTTTTTACTATAAGACAGGCAGAATAAACTAGTTTCCTTGAACCACTAAACTCTCCAAACTGTATCAGTGAGACATTCCTAACAATCACATTATTTTTGTATTTCCTATACTTTATATTTGTCTTATGTATTGTGTATTTGGATGTTTCTCATCAGTTTAGGGCTAAAAGTGTAACTTGTATAGCAAAGGCTCATTATAAAAAAGAAAAATCGAAAGCAACACACAGTGTGCAATTAAAGAGTGTAAAACTGCAAGACAGGTCTGTTTTCAAGAGATTGCTTGCTCTATCAACCCATCATATAAAGTGATGCTTATATAGCTGCTGCAAGTCTCTAGTGTGTGTAATATACACATCATAAAAATACACATTTTGGAAAACAAAGTGGCACTTATTCAAGATGGAAATGTATAGAAGTCACTGGAGAGAAAAAAACAAAGGGCCTGTGTGCACCTTCCCTTGATTTTGAATAAAATTGTGAAACCGGGAACAGGGTAAGAAGAGAACTTGCAACAGGTACACTTACGCACTGAGTATTATGATTCCATATGCACTCATTTAATTCCAGGTAAATTGTTGCAGAGAGTGATAGAAAAATCAGACGGCAGACTTGACTGTGGGATAGAAATGAGAGTATTGGTTCTACTCAAGCATTGAAGGAAATTCAGTGTTAACGAACCATTTTCTAGTATCACACAACGTTCTCTTACCAAAATTTTATAGTTCTTTGGTACTTCTTTCTTGGCAAAAATTTGATGGTACTTTGGTACTTATATTTTGGCATATAAAAACATCTGCATGCCAGTGCTGTACAGCTGTGTACTCTTTACTGAGCCATGCTGCAGAACCTATCACATCCTCTAAGCAATTTTTGAGTATTCAGTGCTAGGTAATGGAGCTAGAGACATAAAGCTTGGTAAATTTTTTTGGAAAAAAACCCCAAAATTCCCCCCCCAAAACAAATCCCCCCATCCCCCTCTGAACTACTGTTTAGTTCTGTATCTCTTTATTCTAAATTAATTACTCTGCTGGCTAAGTTTTGGAATAGAGCATGGGGTGCAAGTGGTTTATATGGCCACAGTGGTTTTCAGAAGTGTCCTGAACATCACTAAAGAATCAGTACTACCAGGAGAATCTGACCGCTCCATATTTGGTCGCTTTTTCCAATTGCAAAATCGGTGGTCTTTATCAATATTCAGAGAGTCAAACTGTTCCCCCCAAAAGATTAATAGAATCCCCTTACATATAGAAAAAAGGTCTACATTTGATTTTTTTAAAGTAATCTAAGAATAAATTATTTTCATATAGATTTTTTCTGAACCTATATTGAAGCATTTGAATTGTGCTCACGGAGGTACGTTTATAAGAAAAAGTATTATTAGATCATATAATGTATCTTGAAAAAGAAGCATCTCAGGCTCATAAATGCTTTTTTGGCCCCTCTCTGTAGGGATATGGAAAACAATCTTGCTGGGAGGAAGAGAGCTCAAGGGAGAATATAGATGTCCTGTTAATCAGGACATAAAAAAGAAAGGAGAAGCTATGATGTGACAGTGACTGGTGGAAGAAAATCTGGCAAACAGCAGAGAGAAGACTGGGAGATATGACAATTTGGGGAATGTATGTATAATTTATAAATCCAGACTTATTTTATGAATTTCATGTACCACTCTATTCCTCAGTCTGTATTTAATCTGCCACTTGCTGGCTGGGACTATGTCATAGATCACGCACTCTATGTGAGAACAGATACAGGAATAATCTAAGAAGAGATAACATGATATGATTTTTTCTCAGTAAAACATTGAATATGCTAAATAGACTGGTTAAACTAAAGGAAACTGATCGTCTCAGGTTGTCTGCTTCTAAATTAGAACAATGGAAATTGCCTAGTGAGAAAACAGATGAGAAAAGAATGCATGTTCTCTGAGCTGGGGAGCTATATGAACGAGTGAGAGAAAGCTGGTCCTGAACAAATGAGGGAAAGCTTGCTGAGAGAGCTTGCAGGCTGATCGGGAGGACAGTGTGCTTTAATACCATGGAAAAATTATCCAAAACTTCAAGGTCTTACAGGGCGTCAATGGTCCAAGAGAGAAGGTTTTTATTTCCAGGATTTTTGTTTGCTTTTTTTGCTTTTTATTTGGGGAGTTGTAAGTCTAGGTGTTTTCTCCATTAACATGACATGTATAATAATATGAATTTATAGTCTCCACTTACTTTCTAAGTACTGTACAGTCTCAGAAGATGAAACTGTAAACTGTAGTAGTCAGGAGGGGAAGCTTTATGCTGTGGAGAGGTTAGAACTAGCCTTAGAGATCTTGATTATAGACTCTGAAGGCTGCCTGAGAATAGGCATCAGCACCCATATGTTGCATATGGTCAGTGGGCATCCAGTGTTCAGTTTCAAAGCATAGCAGCAAAGGCGTCATGACAAGGCCTATTATGAGAGGGAAGGGAGATTCAAATAAAAGTGATTAGAGGAAATGAGAGAAGGAGGTAGGAGAGAAGTGTCTATCACAGAGAAGCTGGTGCCCAAAGGGAGCTGTGTGTCAAGATGGAAGTAAGTTATCTATCATCTTAAGCAGTCTTGGAAAAAAAAGATAGAAAAAATACAGAACAGAGGAGATATTTTTGGCAAAAGTTTCGTGTTTTCCTGTCAATGGCAGAAGAGGAGGGGGCAGAGCACTCTAGTTCAAGGGTACAGAAAAGCCATCCAGCTGAACAGATAGGGAGCATCTGAAGTGGCAGTGCTTGTCAGACAGGTCTCTCGAGCTGGGGATTGAAAAGTGAGGCACTGGCAATGAAGAACAGCAAGCAATGTCTTTTCACACCATGCTAGAAATAGTGGATGAATGTTTTGACCTCCTGATTTGCATGAGGTTGGTAAGGTTTTCCTGCATGGAGAAGTAGTACATCTGCCACCAAAAGCTGGCTTTAGGATTTTGTCTGCCCTAGGCGCATGGTGAAACCTTTTCATTATGCACAGCCAGTAGAAGATGTGCTGTCTGCTGCCACTGGATGCTTATGCTTACGTGCAGACACAGCCTCATCACAGAACACCTTCTGCATGCTCATTCAAGAATGTCTACACAACCAGAGAATTTTGTTGCTACTTACTTCTTCTGCCAATCAAGCGTTGCGAGTATTTAAAGGCGTGTTACGGAGGAAGTGCTTGCTGGTATTGTATTTCTAGTAACATTTTGTTATGGGCATGCCCACAAATTCAACAGCACAAGTAGGAACAAGGGTGAGAGAGTTAGTCCAAAAAGAGAAATCCACATTTATTAACGTCTGTAAAACACAAATCATATGTACATATGATAAAATTAATTTGGAGTTTGCTATAATAAAATAATTAATTTAATAATAAAGTAAATTCCAGTTGGTGAAAATATTCACCGCAATATTAGTGGAAAAAATATTTTCAATATACCAATGACATGTAAGTATTTCCGTTAGGAAGAGAATACGTATCTCCTGTGAAACAGAATAGTGGCTGGAAGATGCAGTTCTGCTCTCTCTCATTGGTTTTATTGAATATGCTTCCTCCATTGGCCAGCTCAGTTCTTCCATCATCTTCCACTGGCTTCAATAGCCAACACATGAGTTTCCCTTAATTTGGGATCCACTAGGTTTTTTGAACTCCTTTAGTGGGCTGGATCCATTATAGTTGACAGATCATACAGATTGTTCTGACAGTCTCTCTTTTCCACCTTCTTTTTCTGAGAGCCCATGTGACATGTAGTGAGTTCAATGGCATTGAAATAATGTTAGTTTTGCAAAAGCACACGTACAACAACAGAGAGATGCAGACACTTAGAATTAGTTTTTGTGTCAGGAAGTGATAAGTAGGTAGAATTCATACTGTGGGTAATGGGTTGTTATGGTTGGTGTTTCTTAGGTTGAAAACCACTGTGCAGCAGTGATCTCACCTTCAATTACATACTACAGTGTGAACCTGCTGCAACTGTACAAGGAAATCCAAGTGGCCAGTTGCAGTTTATTTGGAGAAAGTGGGGACCAGTTGTCAGACAGGAGCTGAATGCCTCTTTCTTCAACTACAAATGGCCTGGTCAGAAAACCAAGGTAAGCAGCTGCTTTAATTTTTGTCAATAAAGGATGGTAGAACAGCCTGTGCTGTTCTCAGATACATCTGTGCCTTCCTGTCAGAATTTGTATTGCGTTCAGAAAGGAATGGAACAATGTGATATTTGGTCTCCCTGACACTCAGCACAGATAAATTATGAGAGAAGAAACCAACAGTCCCGAGAGATAAAACATCTTCTTCAATACACCATAATAGATCAGTGCTAGAAGTAACAGTGGAATATGATTTCACTGTTGACGTCTTCTCCACTCCTAATGATGCCCATAATCTTCTCATTGCCTGGGGACAAACAAGGCAAGGAAGAAAGGGAAAACAAGTATGCCTAACTGAACCTGTTTTAAAGGGCTGACAATCTATTTAATACTCATATAAATCACACAGCAGAATTAATCCACATGATAGTCAACTTAATTTAACCACAAGATTTATCCTGAATGTTACCAAAAGACACCATATCATGTCTGCACTGTTTTTGTGCAAACTTAGGCATATCCTAAATTTCTTTGAGTAAAATACTAAATTACAGTGAGACTAAACAAGCAATGGTGTAAAACCCAGAGACTTTAAAAAAAGTTTTTCTCATTTTTACCCTTCTGGTTCTTTCCCCCATCCCACCAGGGTGAGTGAGCATGACTGGATGGGGGCTTACCTGCCAGCTAGGGTCAACCCACCACAACAAAGATACAAGCAGAAGTACGTCTGTCTTTTGCCAATGTCCACGTTATGGCAGATCCTGAACTGAGATCCTTCCTAGCCTGTGGGTTGAGAATTGAATCCTTAACTATAAGATATCCAAGCACAATGCCCTAAGAACTAAAATTTTTGTATTTTGGAGTGGGAGATTATCTCATTTTCCTAGCTTACACTGTTTTGTTCAGACTTTAGTTATTTCTTGTTCATTTTACTTAGTCAAGGTGTTCAAGTTTGGCTTCCAATCAGTGTATATTTACTAGCAGCAATTTGGCACAATAACCTTCCCTTCCCCCTGCCCAAGTATTATGGCCTTACAGAGCTTTTCAGTGAGGGCTGGAGGACTGAGCACAAGTTTCTGTTTGTGTCATCTTGCCCTGGAAAGGGAAAATCTTTGACATAGCATCCCAACTCAGCCAACAGCTGAAAGGGAAGCAGGGTATCTCCACATCAACACAGGTTAGCATACAGATGCTTGTTGTTGTCTTACTGTCTTCTTTATATCTCTTTATAAGGTGAATACTGTCATAAGTTTAAATTGTGCATTTTTTTCTTAAACATGTCTTTAAGCATTTAGGATAACCAAGGTGCTGTTCCTGTGATCCCAAGTTGCTGTTAGAATACAAATATCTTCTAAATACAAATGCAGCACAACTGTGTTCTGACAATAATGTGTGCACTAAGTACCCAGCCTGGCCCTAGAGCAACCATCATTAATTGGGAGGGTATAGTTCAGATTCTATGTCTCACTTCTTGGTTGCAATGGTCAACCAATTAATGGAAGTACAGGGGGTTTTTTCATCTTGTTATATTTGATAAGACTTTATACATACCAGAATATTTGGAGTATGGATAAAATTACTTCCTTTTTCTAGCTGTTTTGTGTTGTATGTATTCAGTATCCCACATAGCTTGTCTCAAACAGCCATTCACAAAATAAGAATTATCTGTATGAAAACTGTTCCTTTCTTACAGGATGAAAAGAGACCTCAGTCCTAATCTTTATATAAACTTAAATCAGTATTCCTTAGCTGGATCTTTGTTATCTGCTTCTTCACTGAAATAACATCTGTACATTTGTCAGAAAAAAAAAAGTCAGAAAGTTCAGTATCTGGGGAGAAAACACCTCAAAAGGAATTTTTAAAGAACAGTTTATGTTGTGTAGCTGCCATACATATGTATGTAGATGACATTTTATATATATTCCAGGTTATTTTAAAAGGCCTGGTGAGTTTGGCCTTGACATCCAGAAATAAAACCACTTTGCTGAAGAGTGAAGAACTAAGTTTTGTTGGAAGTGTTGGATTCACTGGAGTTTTTTTGAAATACACCTTATAAATCTACAGCTGAACATTTCTCCTCTTCATACAGTAGATCCCAACTCCCACCTGTGCAAAACACAAAAGACATAACAGAGGAACACAGAATGTGTTCATTTTGACAGAAGTGTCAAGTTTGTCTTAAATTTTTTCATTTTCCATATAACATCACTGAAGCAAGCACAGTTAAGAGAAAATGCTTTAGAATTGCTCTTCAAAAACAAGTTCTTCTGGCAAATCAGAAGAGAACATTTTTTCAAACAATTATTAGCTATTTTTAGATTCTGTTGTAATATCCACCTTTCTAGTTACTCTTTTTTGCGTACCAGAAGGAATAAAAGTATCCTTAAATGAAAAAATTGATTTCTGTTAAGCCTAGTCTTGGTTCTCAAGGCTAATTTTACTCAAAGTAGTTTCTACTATCTAATTTTTTTTGTTTGTTTATAATAAGAAGTCTTCCTGAGCAAAGCAAACATTTATGAAAATGCATAAACATTTTCTGTGGAAATCCAGGCTTTTAAACTGACTTCAGTGAAATTATGCTTACATTGATGTATCAGAGCAGAAATAGCATACTGCATGTCTTGCTTAGACTGGGATATAAAACTGCACTTTTCATCAGTCTTGCTAATTGTTGTGGTTTAACCCCAGCCAGCAACTAAGCACGATGCGGCCGCTTCCCCCTCCTCCTCCTAGTGGGGTTGGGGGGGAGGATCGGGGGAAAAAAAAAAACAAGTAAAACTTGTGGGTTGAGATAAGAGCAGTTTAATAAATAAAGTAAAATAAAATATAATACTAAATAAGAATAATACAATATAATAATAATAATAATAATAATAATTGTAATGAAAAGGAATATAACAAAAAAAAGAGAGAAATAACACCCAAGAAAAGACAAGTGATGCACAATGCAGTTGCCCACCACCCACTGACCAATGCCCGGGCAGCAATCTATGCCCCTCAGCCAACTCCCCCCTGTTTATATACTGGGCATGACGTTCCATGGTATGGAATATCCCTTTGGCTAGTTGGGGTCAGCTGCCCCGGCTGTGCTCCCTCCCAGCTCCTTGCACACCTGCTTGCTGGCACAGCATGGGAAACTGAAAAACCCTTACTTCAGATAAGCGCTACTTAGCAACAACTAAAACATCAGAGTGTTATCAACATTATTCTCACACTAAATCCAAAACACAGCACTGTACCAGCTACTAAGAAGAAAACTCTATCCCAGCTGAAACCAGGACACTAATTTAATTGTTTCACTTCTGTGCAGTGCCTGTTTATTTAATTTTTTTCTTGATTTTTTCAAATTATTCTAGAAGGTGTCTTTGTGTAGATTCCATTCTAATGAACGTTCCATTTGCATGTTTTAAAAATAATTTTTTGATTTGGCATCTGAAAACTAAAGAGAAGTGATATCAGGCAAAATGCAGAAAGGATTCGTTTCTCAGCTTAGCTAATCATTGTGGGCATGTTCCTCGGTACTTGACTTCTTTAATTCTGGAACTCCATTGGACTGGAAAGAAGTAGTTTTGGGATATGCACAACTGTGGTGTTGGAGAAGGTCACTGAACTTCTTGCCATTCATAATCACAGATAGCAAGGATGTCCTTTACAGATGCAAAAGTAAAGTACATGGCAGCAGTGCAGCCCATGGACTCCTTACTCATATCTCATATGTGAGACCTCACAACATTTTTAGTTCTTCTTCTTATCAGTCTGTTAATCTGAAACACAGCTACATTCTTTCGCCTGGTTTTAACATTCAGTTCTGTAGACAGATATGTATTTATGATACCTCTTTTCTGACATTATAAATCTGTTAAATTTCTGTGTTTTCTATATCACAGAAAATAATGAAAATAGATAGGGGATTATTATTGTGCCTTACCACTAGGTGCTTAAACTTAAGACAGACATAGACAGTTTCACGCTTTTGACTTGGAAATCTGACTTCCATTTGAAAAAAACCAAAGCTTTATGAGAATGCAGGGAGTCTTGGCTGCCTGCAGGCATGTCCATTTTCATCTGATATTGTGCTTGTTAATTGGTTGGACCACCTCACCGGGGCATAGGTGCCAAGCAATAATAGCTTTGTACAGGCACTTTGCATAATAAGGTGAGTGGCATCATTTGCAACTGGGAGACCCATCACACTAACGTCTTCAAAGCGCTGATGCCTCGTGTCTTTTTAACAATGAAGTACACCTGTTGGCTTTTCTGTGCCAAACGTGCCCCTGAATGGTGGAGGGAAGGAAGGCATGGAAAACGAGACAGTTTTTCATTGCCAAAAGAGGCTAGCTATACTGTAGCTGGCAGCTTGGACCACTTATACTGTATCTAACAGGAAAACACTGCCTGATAATGGCTGGAGAAGAAAAATTAAACCACCTGAGACAGAGATTGTGGCCTTACTCTGAGAAATTGGCTGATACTGATAAGAAGACATAGAGCGGAGGAGGAACAACATTGTTCAGTCCAGGTGAGGCTATGAAAAGTTAGAATTCCTGGGTCATAGATGCTGTGTGGAAGGTCTGTCTGCTCCTTCTGAGTTAGCGTTTGGCTTTACTTTTCCTTTCTTCATGGCCAAGGTCTTCTGAGCAAAGTATCTTTTTCCTGCTTTTCCTAAACAAAATTAAAATATACTTTTGCTGCAATATTCAACATGAGATCACCACCAGATCTTGACAGTAGCCCAAGATGATATATACCTAGAGATCATATGATTCAGTTCTCAATGGATGCTTGACAGGTGCTTCAGGCAAATGTTGCTTTAGCTACTAAAAATTCTATTTGAAAGAGTCTTTGGCCTAACATCAGGGAGGCTGAGAAGGAGTTCGATAGCTGGGTCCAAGCGCAGCCTGCAGTGGACCCACAGCCCACGGCCAAAAACTCCCCCACCGGCACACACGGAGGGGAGGGGGGCCAATAATGCAGAAGAATGGAAGCTTGCAATGGCAGGGACCTGCAGGAGGAAGGGACTTCCCCCGAAGCCTGAGGTGCCCTTGCAGAACCGCTTCACCGCTCTGCAGACTGAAGAGGAAAGACCCATCACTTCAGGAGAGGCGCTGGAGCTGAGTAAGGCAGCCCCATCTGCTCCCCGTGTAACAACCAGCGCAACTAAGAAAAGGCGATGGGCGATAGCAGCAGGCGACTCTCTTCTGAGAGGTGCGGAGGCACCCGTCTGCCGACCTGACGCACTCGAGAGAGAGGAGTGCTGCTTACCGGGGGCTTGTGTCAGGGATGTCACCGAGAGACTTCCAAGCCTCGTACAGTCCACTGACTATTATCCGCTGCTGTTGTCTCACGTGGGCACCGGCGATATAGCCGGGAGCAGTCTGAGGAGTATCAAGAAGGATTACAGAGCCGTGGGAGCGGTGGTAAGGGACTCTGGAGTGCAGGTAGTTTTTTCCTCAGTCCTCCCTGTCAAAGGGAAGGGGTTTGAAAGGGCCAGGCGAATCTGGCGAATCAACAATGGTTAAGGGACTGGTGCCACAGCCAGGGGTTTGGCTACTTAGACCATGGGACTCGCTTTGAGAAACCTGGTCTACTGGGGGCTGACGGGGTCCATCTGGCAGAGAAGGGGAAGAGCATCTGTGGTCGTAGGCTTGCCAAGCTGGTGAAGAGGGCTTTAAACTGAAGTTGCTGGGGGAGGGGAACCTCAATCCATCCCACTCCTACCAGTTTGATGCCAGTGCCAGCAACAGGTGCCCAGAGCCTGGCGAAGGATCACAGGTCAGCAGGAGAGCACCTGAAGAGCAGCACAAAGGAATTCCAGCCACTCCAGCCAGGAAGTCAACTTCATTGGGGTCCCAAGTTAAATGCCTCTATGCAAACACACGTAGCATGGGGAATAAACAAGAGGAGTTAGAGGCGTGCGCATGCTTGCAGGGCTGTGATCTTATTGGCATGGCGGAGACGTGGTGGGATGGCTCCTGTGACTGGAGTGTTGGAATGGAAGGATACAGGCTCTTTAGGAAGGACAGGCAGGGCAGACAAGGAGGGGGTGTCGCCCTCTATGTCAATGACCAGCTGGAGTGCATGGAGCTCTGCCTGGGGATGGATGAGGAGCCGACCAAGAGCCTATGGGTCAGGACTAAAGGGAGGGCAGGGACAGGTGACATTATAGTGGTCTGCTACAGGCCACCCGACCAGGAAGACCAAGCAGATGAGGCCCTCTATAGATGGATAGGAGCAGCCTCATGTTCACAAGCCCTGGTCCTCATGGGGGACTTCAACCACCCCGATATCTGTTGGAGGGACAACGCAGCAGGGCATAAGCAATCCAGGAGGTTCCTGGAATGCGTTGATGACAACTTCCTTCTCCAAGTGATGGAGGAGCCAACGAGGAGAGGTGCTATGCTGGACCTTGTTCTCACCAACAAGGAGGGGCTGGTGGGGAATGTGAAGCTCAAGGGCAGCCTTGGCTGCAGTGACCGTGAAATGGTGGAGTTCAAGATCCTTAGGGCAGCGAGGAGGGCACACAGCAAGCTGGCTGCCCTGGACTTCAGGAGAGCAGACTTTGGCCTCTTCAGGGATCTGCTTGGTAGAGTACCATGGGGTAAAGCCCTGGCGGGAAGAGGGGCCCAAGAGAGCTGGTTAATACTCAAGGGTCACCTCCTTCAAGCTCAGGAGCGATGCATCCCAACAAAGAGGAAGTCAGGCAAAAATGTGAGGAGGCCTGCATGGATGAACAAGGAGTTCCAGGACAAATTCAAACAGAAAAAGGAAGCCTACAGAGGAACCTGGTGATGGAACAAGCCCTGAGAAAAGATTTAGGTAAATCTTTAGTCTGGCAATAAATAACCAGTGCAAAATCTTCCCCTGAAAAATCCCAGCTGAAGTTCAACCATTAAACTAATACCAAGCATTGCAACATTTGGCATGGGGGGCAGTGGATGTCCATTACTGCTCCAAAAGCAGCATGCAAAATTGCACTTGCTATTATATACGTAACTGTGTATTTTCCGGTTCGGAAACTGTGAATACATATTTCCTTGTAATAGAGATAGGTCTTAATATTGAAGTTTAATTTAGGTCTTTGCATATTTAACAGTCCTGTGTGTTTAAAAATGCAAATAGTAACTTTTAAAACATTCTGAATTTACTTCATCACTAAGATATTTATACTCCAAACCTGGGATATTTTACAGGTTCTTAGATTAACTTTGTAGACAGCTTGTAATTGAGTGTGGGTTACTTGTGTGGTCTGGTGACACGTTTTGACAATCTGTTGCCAGAATATCTGTCTATCAATAAGTTTATCAGTAGGCTTCGTTTATTAAAGAGAAAAGTAGTAGTGATCTTTGTTTTTCTTTTCTGCTTAAGGAACAAGATAGATTGCCAGTTGGCTTTTTTTGTTGTTGTATTTTTTCCCTATTTGTTTGTTGGTTTTTTTTTTCACTGCGGTATTTGTTGTTTAATTTGAAATACCTGAAGGAATAAATTCCTTTTTCAGTGATGAGGGTTAAAAGAGAGCGCTAAGGTATTACTATACTCATGCAATATTCCTTGGTGTCCTATATCAAGCATTCCCTGAAAGCAAAGATTTGCATGTTCCATGTTAATTATCCCACCTATAATTATACCACCTTACCATAATTCTCTAATGAAAGTGCTATTTATATTAATAAAGCATTACATTCATAAGAACAACTCTTCACACTGGTCTTCATTCTACACATAAACCCCCTAACATTAACAAGAAAAAAAAATAGCTCTACCCCAAGCAGAAAGCCAGTTAGTGTGTCTGGCAGCTTACAGAAACAGAGCACATCCACAATCATATTTGACTGCAGTCTTAGGGGCACTTCATACCTCAGTCAACCTCTTTTTCTCCCTCAGGGATCTTAATTCTCTTTATCTACTCATTAGCATGTAAAATTAACACCGTTCCTGAGAATATTAGTGATGTAATGCTCATATCAATGTTAATCTCACTGCATTTTCCATGACAATTAAGCAGACAGTAGAATTATATTGTAAGAGTCCTGTGACATCCATATTTCTCAAATACTTGTCCTCTGTACTTGTGCATGAGACTTTTAAAAACCCAAACTATTGCACTTCAGAAGGACAAATTTATTTTTGCCTTTTCTTAGTGGGGTTACTGTAATAGTTGGCACTTATCACTAATATTTAATCATGGTGTGGAGTTGATTCAGGGTGACTTATCTGAATCATCTTGGCCTATCTCTTTAAAATAAATCTGTCATATATTCATAAATAAATATAGAGGTCAGATAATGTTAGTTGTCAGGTCTGACTATGCCCTGACTTTTATTTTAAAGTGCAGAGAGACTAATCTTAATAAGAGGACAGAACTGCTGGATTGAAATTACATGCTTTTTGTCCTTTCCTTATTTGAAAATCCTGCCTGCTTAATTTGACAATAAATTAAGCACCAGTGTTAAAACTAGATTTTCATTGAGACTGAAGGAACAATATCCCTGTTAAGAAGAAATGACCGCCATGAAGAGGTCTGGTTCATTCATCTTCACCTTAATTGAGCTAAATGACTATGGATTTAGATTTAACCCAGCCTCTTCCTATCAAAGATCAGTATCAAGAAACGACGTGATTTTAGGATACCTATGAAAAGATGGCTTAATTTGCATATTTCCTTTTTCATTTTCTCTTTTGCCTGCAACTAAGTAGGCATGTCTTACCCATGCTGCCCTAAGTCCTCCTTGGTGATGAGAAGGGAACTGGCTTTGTGGAAAATGGAGGGACACTGGATGCTTTCTGACAGCTGAGGAGGCATTGGATAGGTAGCAGCCTGGAAAACTTTCAGTTCCAACTCTTCTTTTTTTGGCAGTTATCTTCCAACAGGAAAATAGTGTCAAAGAAGGCAGACACTAGAATAATGCAGAGAGATGCAAATAGGCTGTGAAAATCGCTCTCTTCTATTGACCCCCCATATAAAGTCTCTGGCCAGTCTCTGAAAGGGAAAAAAAGTTTTATACAAAAATATGATTTTTATATATATATATATAAATAGGCATACATAAAAATGAGATATATGTATAATCTCAAGCAATTTGTAATACTCAGAATTAATTTCTTAACAGGAAAGTAAAATTACATAATAATTTCATTTATTGATTTATTTGTAATTTTTTATGAATTTTATATATAATAATACTTTACTAAAGCTGTTCAATGGCAGTGAGCATGATTAAGAAAGAGTTTTCATTCTATAAATTGTATTTTTAAATTAAATTTTAATAACACAGTAATGCTGTCATTCATGTTTCTTATACTTTTAATAAGTAAATTGGTGACCTTTCTAATCTTTTCACAGGCTGGATTTCTGTCCTATGACAAAACTGAAACTAGTGGTTTTTCCAAATTACTCAATGATAGAAATTCAAGAGAAATTCCTAACAGATTTAATTTTTACTCCACATTTAATCTTCCAATTTGTGTTTATAGAGGTTTTTCCTGGTTCTTGTTTCTAAAATATACCTCCTGGTGAACATTAGTTACTGCTGAACCCATATAAGCAGACATTTATTGACACTGTTAAAATAAACTTAGTGCCTACAAAAGACAGCTTGTTTATACATTTTAATATGTCTATTTGTCTTTGTATTTCTGTCAGAGTCAGTAAACAACCTGAGTAGCTCTCTTTTATAGACTGTAATGACTTAGTGGAAGAGCTTGGCAATTTTTTAATTAATTCTACTCAATATTAGTGCATATGGTTGGCAAGATATTTATGATCACCGGAAACAATTCTGGAGTCGATTTGTTGCACTAGAAGCATAGGGAATGGTGCAGGTTTAGGGCTGGGGTATCATCTAATATATTAAAGAAACCGTCCTGAAGGCGACCTGTGGCTCAGCGCCGGGGCTGAAGTCAGCACTGCAGCAGAAATGCTCAGAGGCGCCCACGGCACTTTGAAATTTTG
This sequence comes from Gymnogyps californianus, assembly GCF_018139145.2. NCBI lineage: Eukaryota > Metazoa > Chordata > Aves > Accipitriformes > Cathartidae > Gymnogyps > Gymnogyps californianus. The sequence goes on from NC_059479.1 coordinate 7,032,809, forward strand.
AATCCAGCGATGATTTCATGGCAGTTGGGAGGCCCAACGGGGCCCGGCAGGGGAGGGGAGGGCATCACCGTGGCAGGGGGACAGTTACAGAGCCCAGGTCGTGCTGGTAAGTTCACCCCTCTTTTGGAGCTCAGTCATTCTTATATTGGAATTCACTCCTCTCTTTGAGATCGGCGCCTTCTCCTGAAAAATATTATGTTTGTGGTTTAGTTCACTTTTTTGCCAAGTGGCATGAAGAGGAATTTGTATCTTTTCCTGCCTACCTGTTTTTTTAAACAGATCTCTGTACAGTTTGGAGTAGGTGTTTTATGTGGATCCTTTATCAAATCCGTAACTGTATTTAGGAGAGCAAGTGTAGTACCACAAAGGAAAGAGGTGTTTCCTAGTGTGGGGTGCTGCTAGATTATCCCAGTTCTGGAGGAAATACAGACAACCATAACTTTCTGAAGCACCAGTTCCATCCTGACTGGTGTGCGGAAGGCATAGCTCATTGTCCCATACACAGAAATATCACCAGAGGCAGAGTTTGCATTAAACTGTATTCAGCCATTGTTAAACTTTGTTGGTCTTTTGTTTCCACTTATGTCAAACAGGCTTTTCATTGAGGAGCTCTCATTTGTCCAGAATTAACTTCTAAAAGCAGGGACTTGAGCTGGCAGAATGTAAAAAATCGGCAGATAGTCATTCTCAGGGGCATGTAGTCTCACTACCAGCAGTTATCCACTGACTTAGATTGCACTTGTGTTTGGTTCTAAAAAAACTAAGAAACACATTCTTTCATTTCTATAAATGGATAGGAACACTATATATAATTGTAATTCTTTGAACTTTTGTCCAGAAAAAATGCATGCAAAATGATGTACATGGAAGAAATTGCATACCTCGTGGATGAGCTGTGCACAATGAGTAAATACTAGAATAAAATGCTTTCTTAAACCTGCAGTATTTATTTTACACAAATGCTACTATGAGTACAGAAAAAGGGCGACCTTTTCTGAAATAATATGGTGCAAATACTGTATATCTCCTTTGGAAACCAACAAAACTTTTGAAAGGGTCTGAGATATAGACAAATTTTTCCCCATGGCATTCAAAAGGCAGAAAGCGGGGCAGAAGAAAACTCTCAGCTGTTCAAAAAGTGGATACATATGGTTCCCAACAAATCTTGTAAGCTCAAATTTTGCTAATTCTAAACAAAACCATCTAAATAAAGTCTAAGGAAAAATACCTAAAGAAAAGTTTAGTGGAAATGGTGTCACTGGAATGTGTACAATTATTTGGACATTACATAACAAAGGATAAACTTGTGCTGGCAGAAGATTGGATAATGGAAAGACCAGATCAGCTGTTTCCTTTACTAATTCCAATTAATTTATTTTTATAAAGTACAGACTGATTGAGGAGATTGCAACAGTGTAAATATTATATGCGTCTTGGATCTTTAAATTTCATAGCTGCCAATAAATCTCACAGTTTATCAACAGTTAGTTGTCTTAGAAATCCTCCCAGTGGTATATTCTTTTTGAAGGTGAATTTAGTGTGTTAAGAATCTTGGACCAACAGCTCTGAAACAGCTGTAGGGAAGGGGTGGTTCTTTTTCTAGACCACCTAGTTAGTCTATTTTTATCTTGCCTTCTAGGCTTGCGAACACATTTTAGTCTCTATGCCAACTCACTCCTTGACCTTCTGCTGAGAATGACATTAGTAACGCCAATTCTGGTGACAGTTTGTGATGTGGATACTTATCCGCTAAAGCTCTGGACCAAACCCATCAGTTCACTTCATACGGGGTACAGAATAGCCGTTGGGCAGCCATTACTTTCAGCCTTTACTATCTAGGGCCAGAAGTGAGCCAATGACCTTTACATGAAAGGCACTATTGCCTGTCAGAGCCATCATAGTAAACACTCATTTAAAATACTATTTTAAAACTGATGAAGATACACTATAGTCACTAATCAAAGAACAGCTTTAGTGCTTCAAAATTGTGGAGCGAGTTACAGTCATCAGAATAAATTACAACAGATTTTGAGCAGTCATTGAAGAAAAAGTTCAGGGGCCATGACAGAAAGAGACCTTGGGATGGGTTGATACGTTATTAATACAGTCTGTTAGGTCATGTCTTGGCAGTATGTATTTGCAATGGGTTCAAAATATCTGTTAAACATTTACTGTTTTTTATAGTTCTATGCCACACTTAGCACTGATTGGCATATTTTAAGCAAGTGGTATGTTTTGTTCAATATTTTTTTGGCACATGGTTACTATGAGTGTGTGTGAACACACATATATGCATATATATGTATACAAACATATATATGCATATAGAGAGAGAGAGAATCTGTTTTTTATCTTTTCTACTGTTATACCATTATTTGCATGACTTTTTTCCCCTCCTACTTCCACTGAACCCTGCTAAGAGTAGACCCTGAGGCAAAATATCTACAGGTTTGCCTGCCGTTTTGACATTCCAAATAATTCAGGAGGAATACCATAAAGTAGTTTCCACCATTCTGTTTCCTTGCTTCCCTTCCTCCTTCCTTGCAGTTTTGTTGCCTTTATTAATGATAAAAATTTTTTTTACCCTTTTGACTCTAATCCTACTGTCCCTTCATCTGTCGAGGGAATAGGCAGTTAGATCGATGCTAAACAGCCTTAAATCGTAGATTGCTTAGACTCCTGTTGCTGCATGCTCAGAATTCACCTTATATTCCAGACTTCAGCTGTAGTTAGTTACTATGGCACACTAAAACTTGCTGTGACACCAGTCCCCTAAAGGACTGTACCACAGCAATGTGTTACAACACTTACTTACATTTCAAGACACTATAGAGACTTTGATTCAATGTGTTAATGGTATTGTTGTTGTCTTTCTGGAGGTACTGTTGTACGTCTGAATCGTGTTACATTGGATTAAACAGCATGTCTCTTGTCATGTGCTTACATCAGCGCACAACAGGTGAGTTATGCTGGATATGTTATGAGACAGACATTAATTTTTTCCTGTAAGAAGTGGAATGTTTTCTAGAGTACAACTGAATAGTTTGAGATGCTGACCCTTTTACCTATTCTGACAGCCAAATCAATGTTATTCAAAACAGTCATAGGTGTTTATGACAGCCTGAGTATTAGTACTTCTAACCTATCTGAAAATGGCTGCCATTTGCAAGAAGGTAAAACACTGATGGTGTTCTGTGAGTGAATCAGAGTTTCAAATTTAATTTTTTTTTTAAAGTGTTTTAAATTGGTAGCAGAATAATTTCTGCCAAAAAGGGCTTGGGAAAAACTTAATTAGTTCTCGTGAGGAACATGCGTCAAATCCATATACTCATTGCACTACTACTAGAATTTAATGGAGAAGTGTGAAGGAAAAAATATGTTTGTTCGCCTCTAGTTAAGAGGAGTTTTTCCAGTAGTGATGGATGGGAGTTTACAGGTATCCAAAGCTAAGGAATATTTAATATCTCTAATTATCTAAGTGTAAGTTATCTATAATACTGTATTGAAACTTCCAAAGTCTGTTGAGATTTGTATTTCTTCTTCCAAACATTCCTTCTTGCAAAAATAAAATCTTATTTGAATTATTCATATATAATAAAAATTTTAGTTCCTTTTTGGAATGAAGACTTTAAGGGAAGACCTTGGTGGACAGAAAGACATGAAAAGTAGTTTTTAATTCACTATTATTTTTAGCTTTTGGATTTGAGGTTAGTGTCATGTGGTCTTAAGCAGATAAATGCAGCAGAGTTGTCTCTGAGTTTGACCATGGGCTTGGTGCAAAATGGCAGAGTTTTCATCATTTCATATACCAGTATTTACCTTCATGGAAGTAAAACCCTAATGTATGCTGTAAATTGCTGTCATTCCAGGTAATACAGTGGAGCAAAATGGTAGGGATCCCAAAATGACTTCTTTTTGTTGTTGTTCACCTTGCAAAGGTAAGCCTTTCTCCTATAATACAGATAAGTTTCAAGAGTTTATAGGTGAACTTGTGGCAAAAAGTTGTTGTAGACTTTTCTTCTCTAAAAATAGAAACTCTTATTCATAAGAATTCAACTATCACACATTAAAGAAAATTATTACAGTAAACATAACCTTTCCTTATAGATAGTAATAAAATACTTCACAGTTATAGGTTCAGTTAGTTTATTCATGTATCTAAATCTTTCCAAAGATGTGTGCATTTTCAGTAACTCTGTTTTATTCTTTAATGTATAGCTTATTCCAGACTGTCTTTGATAGAAAATCCCATGTAAAATCTTAAAAATCTGGATTTGTGGCATTAATACAGCAAAAAATTAAAACAGAGCTTCATGATTAGTCTTTCCACCTGCTTTTACCTGCACAAAAATTGGGAGCGGTGTAGCATCCAACACAGGAGAAACAATGTCACTTCATCTCTGGAAAGTGCACATCTGACTGATGGAATTACCTGCACAGATAACATGCTAATAAAATGACTTGGACTATATTAAATTGGATTGGCTATCAACTGGTTCCTGAAGGAAGGTTCGGTATGTGAAACTGTTATCTGTGCAAGACTTTTTTCATTTAACGAGTAATTCACTGTAATTAAAATAAAAATGAAATAGCTTTCACTGTAGTATCCTAAGAGAGTTTACCAAAGCAATAGCCTAACTATGTGAAGGCAGAGGTAATTTTTTATCCATAAGGTATTTATGGAAATATGTCTATTCTTTCCTAAAGCAGAAAATGATACATATTTTAAATTACATTTTCTAAGAAGGAAGATTTTTTGTAATAGAAATTTTTATGTAGTTCATAATTTATGGTTTCTGGGAACAGGTGATTAAAATGATGTCCTCAGTAGAGGTGGTCCAATGGAGTCTTTGACATGCATTAAGATCACTTGTATTTACAATATCTTTTTGATAATTTTATACAGATGAATGTTCACATGGAGTTTTCACAGGGGGAGAAACAAGAACACTGTCTAGGTCTATTTGTGTTTATAGGTCTATTTTGTGTTTACAGAGCAGTTTATTTTATGTTCTGCTTTAAAAAAAAAATCCAATATGGGCTATTTTGAAAACAAGAAAAGTGTAATTAAATGCATTGATGGATAGTTACATTAACAGCTCGTCAACAGCTAATCTGAGACCATCTGTTCTTTAGTGGTCTGAAAAGGTTAACAGCATATGGGTGCCTCTACTTGCCACATACTATAATATAGACTTGCCAGGATGAAGGAATGGTGCTATAGTGCAGGATTTCTGGCAAAGCACATTGTGCTGAAGTTCATTTCATGCTGCCAGAAGTGGCCACACAGGATATAGTTTTTCCAGGTAGGCACATCATTAACTAGTGTAATTTTTTTTTTTTTTTTTTGGCAATGTGGGTTAAGCAGACTTAATCAGCAAGCAGGTATATGTCAAGCTAAGAGACAGGTAATAGGTATTATTGAGGTCTTAGGCTTTCTTTTGGTGAGAACTGTGGATTAAAAAAAGAAAGCTTTTAACAAATTACGAGAAAACACTGAGTCTCTTCAGAAAAACTCCGAAGCTAATTAATGAACAATGTATTATTTATCTTCTACAGAAAATGGATTTTTTAAATTCTGCTATGTGTAATCAATTTTCAATATATTGTGATAAAATGAATAGTGTCGTCTCTGGGACAGAGCTGTTGTATTTGTATGGAGCCTGGCACAATGGATTGCGGTTCCCAATCAACCCATGATTAGCTGTTCCTGTGAGGTGTTAATGTCAGGGCTAGAGCTATGCCTGTGCTTAGCTACGGACCCTGATGATCTGGGTTCTGACCTGTGGACAGCTTGACCTTGAACATGCCTCCTCACTGTGGATGGTGCAAGAAGAAATAACTATGCAAGTTATCTTCTTGGTTTGTTTCTTTCCCTCTTTATCATCAGCATAGTTTTCATCACAGGGGAGAGAAAGTGAAAGTATACTCATCTAATTCCAGAAAACTGGATTCATGGTAGGGACACAATGATTCTCTGACTTTCATTGCCATGGAGATGTGGGAGAGGTAATAGCAGTTTTGTCCTTTTATATATATATATAAAATATATATATTTCTCTAATGGTGCTGTGAATCTGCAGGGTAAAAGGAAATTGTTTGGATTAGTTAAAATATCATGGGGAAAGGTTTCTCATTCTTGTGAGTATCTGGGTAGTAGGATAGCCATGAAGGAAACTGAATAGGGAAGAAGGTAAACTATGGTAAATGCAAGAAAACTGAAAATGGATTAAAAGGGACGATTGAGAAACCATCTCCACATGTTATTGATTTCCCCACAGCAAAGAAAGCTTCTTTGCAGATGAGAGCCTGGCTCTTCATTCTACCATCTTGAAGAAAAGTGGTTGTAGGAGTGCTTTGGCTTATTGCTCTCAACTGGGTAAAATACTTGAGGGCTTTTGTTTGGCTGAGATTACCTATTTGACTCTAATATAGGCAAATTCACTGGAAGGTGGAAAACCCGTTTAAGAAGCTGAAGAGATGAACTGTGTTGCAGTGGCTATGCTTTTATCAGTACATAAAAGCTAGCTAAAATGTGTCAAGAATGTTCTGCAGTCCTCCTGTAGAACTCTTCACCCTCTGCAGTAAAAGCATGAACCTGTCACAGTACTTGTATACCTGAGTTAATGAATCTAGATCACTTATGAAGTCTGACATGGACTTAGCCTGCATTTTAGTTATGTAAGCAACTGGCTTCTGGCTGCACTAGTGTTATATTCTCAGTATAGCTGTCGCTTAGGACAAAAAAAAAAGCGAAGTAACTTTTCACAGGACAGAAAATTGCATATGTTTCAAAAGTATTAACACAGAATGAAGTAGAGTAAAAGTAATTTAACAATAAATCATCAAAAATGTCTCTTATCAATTTAAAAAAATCACTAAAGTATTTCTGAGTGGTTGAGCAACCTCTAGAGCAAGAAATAACACTTGTATCTGTAAAAAGAACTAAGTGAAAAGGCATTATAAATTAAAGAAGTTTATTCATAACAGTGTCATAACAGGAACAAGCAGAAGAATAATATTAATCAAACATCTAGTGTATCTGCATTCTTATGGAAGACATAAGAAAGAAATGTGAGAAATATATACAATAAGGAAGAAGAACTGAAGGTCTTAGCACAGGGTCAAGCTTATGATGAATTGGCATATGGAGACTTGAAAGGAATAATTCACATGATATAAATCTTGAATAATATTTGAATTTGACAGGAGTATAGTTTGCCAAAGAAAACAAGTAAGGTGATATTCCCTTACAATAACTTACTCATGTCTAGGACACAGACAGAGTTTAAGTGTCTGTAAATGTATGGCAAAAAGAATAAAATCACTCTGATGGTGCACATCTAATAGAGGCCCCCAAACAGGGAAGCCCAGGTTTTGGAGACTCTTTGTGAACATTCATTAAACTACAGGTTTGTTTGTTAGTTCAGTTTAATTACCACAACATATATAGTTAAAATACAGTCTACATTGATTTTCACTGGTTTGGGGCTTTTTTTACAAAAAACCCAAAACACTAGGTAAAAGCATAATTAAAATTACATACTGAAACTGAGGAAGTAAAGAAAGGGAAGGCTACCCAAGAGAGGAGAGAAATTAGCAGGGAGAAATTTGTTGAGAATATGCTGGTGGAATGCAACTTTGGAAGATGGATCATGAAATCATAGAGTTCATGATCTTTAGGAAAGAAAGGAAGATAATTAAATAAAACAATAGATTTCAATTAACTTAGGTAAAAGTGATGGGTTGTGCTTCATGTGAACCTAGACTAGGTGAAATAGGGTTAAAGAGACTACAAAGAAACAACAGTTTTCACTATATTTAATTCTTTTGGTGGGGGGATGGGAAGAGAGACAGACAGAAGTGTAGCAGAAGCCCTATTTGGATAAATCATGAGTTGTTAAATTGTCTTAAAAATGAAGTACAAGAACTAAGGTTACTGAGGGTGAATACATAGGCACAAAAATAGAAAGGTGAGTATGCAAAATGAGATGCAGCTAAGTAAAAGCATTCCGACATTATTTCTGTCTGCTACCACTAAGGAAAAAACACTTTTTTTCATCTCTACTCAGTGAAAATGAAAAGTTACTGAGTGAGAAGTCTAAGACAGTCCAAGCGTTTGATATGTTCTTCCTTCACTAAAAAGGCCAACTGTGATTACTTGAATGAGGCAATTAATTTTAATGCCAAAAAAGGCAAAATAGGCTATAATAGGCCATCCTTGACAGGCTTGAGACGTGGGCCCGTGCGAACCTCATGAAGTTCAACAAGGCCAAGTGCAAGGTCCTGCACATGGGTTGGGGCAATCCCAAGCACAAATACAAGCTGGGTGGAGAATGGATTGAGAGGACCCCTGAGGAGAAGGACTTGGGGGTGTTGGTTGACGAGAAGTTTGGCATGACCTGGCAATGTGTATTTGCAGCCCAGAAAGCCAATCGCATCCTGCGCTGCATCAGAAGAAGCATGACCAGCAGGTTGAGGGAGGTGATTCTCCTCCTCTACTCCACTCTTATGAGACCCCACCTGGAGTACTGCATTCAGCTCTGGGGCCCCCAACGTAAGAAGGACTTGGACCTGTTGGAACGAGTCCAGAGGAGGGCCACGAAGATGATCAGGGAGATGGAGCACCTCTTCTATGAAGACAGGCTGAGAGAGTTGGGGTTGTTTAGCCTGAAAAAGAGAAGGCTGTGGCGACACCTTATAGCAGCCTTCCAGTACTTAAAGGAGGCCTTCAAGAAAGCCTGAGAGGGACTTTTTACAAGGGCATGTAGTGATAGGGCAAGGGGTAATGGCTTTAAACTGAGAGAGGGTAAATTTAGATTAGATGTAAGGAAGAAATTCTTTACTGTGAGGGTGGTGAGGCACTGGAACAGGCTGCCCAGAGAGGTTGTGGATGCCCCCTCCCTGGAAGTGTTCAAGGCCAGGTTGGATGGGGCTTTGAGCAACCTGGTCTAGTGGAAGGTGTCCCTGCCCATGGCAGGGGGGGTTGGAACTAGACAATCTTTAAGGTCCCTTCCATCCCAAACCATTCTATGATAATAGGAGAAGAACATAAAATAGTTGTGTTGCATGTTTTCAGGTTAGTTGGACCACATTATTCCAACAGGCTGAATCAATCTCAGAGCCATTAACAATGATCTTAGAGATGTTAGAGGATAGGTGAGGCTGTGGAAGACTGAACGTTGCATCCATGATTTTTTGAAAACATAAGAGCAGGAGAATTACAGGTGAGGCAGCTTAATTTCAATTTCAGGAAAAACAGTAAACCACACATACTACTTGTGAGCATCTACAAGATAACGAGAAACCGTAAACATGGGTTTGCCCAGAACAAATCTTATAAAGCCAATCTAATTTTCTTCTATGGCAGGATAACAAGCCTTTAGCTAGAAGAGAAGCAGTAGATGCGTATCTAGATCTTAAAAAAATCTTTTGAGAATTCTATAGCATTCTCCTGAGTAGGCTAGGGAAATTAACCCAAGGTTAATGGGTAAATGGTTAGAAAAGAGCGCTCAAAAAGCACTTATCTGTGTTTTACTTTTGTTTGGTAGGTTGTATCAAGCAAGTTTCCTTAGGAATCCGACCTGTGATCTGTTTCTACTAAATTTGTTCATTAATGATCAGGATGATGGAAAAGACAATGTGCTTGTCAGATTTCAGACAAAAGTAATCTGAGAAGGGTTGCAATCAGGATAGAAGGCAATATTTAATTCTTGATAAATTAGAGGTAAATGTCTGAAAGAATAAAAAGCATAGAAAGGCCCTATGCATAGGCATGAAATACAAAATTAAGAAGAGTTGTCCAGCAGGAGTTCTTCTGGAAATGATTTGGGGAATATTTTGGATTACAAATTGAATACGAGTCAATGATTTTGTGCTATTTCATGGAAGTAAATACATTGGGATTATCAAGCAGACCTGGCACTGTACCAACAGGCTTACTTAAGAGACACGCCATACCTAGTGTAATCTCATCTGATTTGCTGGTTTTTCTGTACAATTTGCTTGCTCTAATCTCCAAGCAAATATGTCCCAATCAAAGTGTCTGGAGTGTACAACTCAAGTAGGTGGAAGGGCTTCTTACAATTAAAACTTATGAAAGTTGCCCTGCACCTTCTCCTTCCCCTTTCATACCAATGGATAGACATATGTGTTGGTTGACTGACTTTAATTGCAAAGTATCACCATATTGATCCTTGTGCCTTAAGTTTACTGCACTGTAGGTCCTCTGTTTTGTTTTGAAGTAAACTCTGATATTGATACATTATTAAGTGGATATGTGGTTAGTACGTACTTAGAGGAAAATTTTTAAAAGGGCTGTAATTGCTTCAGTGAGAGGTAGCTTCTGTTTGATTCTAGAAATACTGTGGATAAATATTTTGCTAGCTGAATTTCCAAGTAGTCTCCAGTACCTGAACTAACTTATGTGACCATCCTGAAAGTTCTGTTTGCATCTACTGCCTCAAGAGAAAGACATATACTAGTAAATCATTACACATATAACACTATTGTATTTTGCTGTTCCTTCTGGGGGGGAAAAGGGAAAGAATATTGTTCCAGTGATAGGTCCTTCATCTCTCAACTAGAAACTAAAACACTGCCTTGCAGGAACCTGCCCTGCAGGAAAGATATTGCTTTAGTCCCTAGCAAAACATAGCTTGTCAACTTTCATACCAAAAGTTTATTTGGTCATCAGTGAGAAAGCCTAGGAAGTCTTGGATATATTTGGACCTTAAATGTGAGTGCAGTGCCTTGTGAGTGACATTTGGAGTAGTACTAGTGTATCTTGTCATTCTAACTGAAATTTTTGACAACCTTGTGGTGGTTTTAGTCTCCTTTCCAAAGGATTTACTGTATTTTACTTTTAAAATGCATAGAGATTTGTGTATAACTAATGATTTAAATGACCAGAAAATGTAAACCTTGATGTTCACCATCTAAATTGTAAAATCAAATTGTTGTGGGTGTGTGTTTGCTTGTTTGTTGTTTTTTTTTTTTTTTTAAACCAAAACTAAGGTTATGGTCCCTATCCAAGCCCCCCCTATTAAATTTGGGGGGAAGTTCACATCTGGCTTTTGCATACTTTGGAAATCAAATTAAAGATAGTCTTAATTTATTTAGGGACTTGTCTTCAATTTTTCTTATGAAAGCAAATTCTTAAAGACTTTTTTTACGAAGGACAATGTCTTCATTATAGATTAACATTACCAAAATTACTGTATAGTTTAATTATTGTTTTATGCAAGGTTTGAAAGAAACAGTCTTGCAGGAGGTTCTGCTTTGAGAGCTGAAATTTACAGTATCTGTATCTGAAATACACAGCAACATTTGGATATTATAAACTTTTTCTAAATTTGAAATGCTACATGAATGCCTTTAGCATTACAACAGAATAGAAAAAGCAAACTAACATGGAAATATGGCCTGGCCTAGGAAAGTCTTTACAACCACTTTGATTTAAATATGTTCAACATAATTATAGCAACCTAACCTTCCAGCCTTCTTGCAGATGTCTCTAATTTTTAAGCCTTGGGCCCATTTTTCATTTGGAGTTTTTAAGGTTGTTTGATTTTATTTTTTTAAGAGAATGGTCATCCTCATATCTTAATAAAATAAAAATTGAATTATATGCACTACTAGGCAAGCATGACAGGACTTTTGCTAGCAGATGTAAGGTGTGAAAACCTGTGGGAAAAGCCTATTCATTTTGGGTTCCACTTGAGAACACTGCAGTGCACTGGAAATGGATTCAGTCTTAACGGTACTGAAAAAGATAGAAGCTGGGGAACAATGGAAATCAATGTTTTGAACCTAATTAAAAAGACCTGATAAAAATTCTAGAAAGCCAGATGGCAAAGTCAATTTCTCAGTATAATATCAGCGCAGAGAAAGAATATGATTAGCTGTTGACATTCTGCAAGGGTAGAATGATCTTATTTGCAAGGAAGTCAAAGTGTTTCTTTAACAATATTAAACTGTGCTTTTATAACTATTGTACACCTGAGTTAATGTAAATCATTTACTTTCCAGGAAGTATGAGACATAATGTGTATTGGGTTTGTGTGGCAAGGTTTTGGTAGCAGGGGGACTACAGGGGTGGCTTCTGTGAGAAGCTGCTAGAACCTTCCCCCATGTCCGATAGAGCCGATGCCAGCCGGCTCCAAGACGGACCCGCCGCTGGCCAAGGCCAAGCCCATCAGCGACGGTGGTAGTGCCTCTGGGATAACAGATTTAAGAAGGGGGGAAAAAAAACCTGCAGCCAGAGAGAGGAGTGAGAATATGTGAGAGAAAGAACTCCGCAGGCACCAAGGTCAGTGGAGAAGGAGGGGGAGGAGGTGCTCCAGGCACCCCAGCAGAGATTCTCCTGCAGCCCGTGGGGAAGACCATGGTGAGGCAGGCTGTCCCCCTGCAGCCCATGGAGGTCCACGGGGGAGCAGATCTCCACCCGCAGCCCGTGGAGGACCCCACGCCGGAGCAGGGGGATGTGCCCGAAGGAGGCTGTGACCCCGTGGGAAGCCCGCGCTGGAGCAGGCTCCTGGCAGGAGCTGTGGCCCCGTGGAGAGAGGAGCCCAGGCTGGAGCAGGTTTGCTGGCAGGGCTTGTGACCCCGCGGGGGACCCACGCTGGAGCAGTCTGTTCCTGAAGGACTGCACCCCGTGGGAGGGACCCCACACTGGAGCAGGGGAAGAGTGTGAGGAGTCCTCCCCCTGAGGAGGAAGGAGCGGCAGAAACAACGTGTGATGAACTGACCGCAACCCCC